>NC_080195.1:76155533-76780533 GCF_030028045.1 Hippopotamus amphibius kiboko | reverse complement strand
GTTCTATCAATAACTGAGAGAGGTATGCTAAAATCTCAGACTATAACTGTGGATTTATTCCTATTGTTAGTCCTGTGAATTTTTGCTTATATAATTTGAGTTTTACGCTGTAAGATGCACAAAAATATATTTTTTTTTCCTTAGCAAACTGAACTGTGATTCTCAGCAAATTTACTATCATATGCCAGGATGCAGCTTTCTTTTTGTTTACCCTACTTGGGGTTTGTCCCACTTTTTGAATCTAAAGCTTGATGTCTTTTATCGCTTTGCAAAATACTTAGCCATTATTTCTTTAAATAATTTCTGTATTTCACTCTTTCCCTTTTGCTTTTGAGATTCTATTTTCATATAGTTTTTTTCTTTACTCTCTTCCTGTGTCTCTTACTCTGTTTTGTAATTTCCTCTTATGTTTCTTTTTGTTTCATTCTGGACATTTTCTTCCTTTGAATATTTGTTTACTAATTTTTTCTTCAGCTCTGCTTAATCTATTATTAAGTCCATCCACTAAGGTTTTGATTCACTATATTTTTCCAGTTCTATGATTTCCATTTGCTTCATTTTTATAATTTCCAATTTTCTCCTAAAATTTCCAATGTTATTTATCTCCTTGAATGTGTCAGGCCTAGTTAATACTGTGTTTGATAACTCCATTTTCTATAGCTTTTTTACATTTTGTATTTCTCCTGGTTTTTTTTTTCTTTTTTTTTAAATAGACAAAGAATTTGAGGTCTAAAATAATGACTTGAAGCTGAGATACAGTCCTGCAAGGATCTTTTCTTGTTTTCCTAGCTCATTTCAGTCCCATCCGAAGCAGGAGGATTTATTACTCTATCTTATAAACTCTGAATTCACCAACCTCCCAAATACTTTTTCTGGAAGGCAAAGACATTTCTAGGAAAATTAGCCCCAATTGCTGAGTTCACATCCTGGTTTTCTGTGTTGCCTTGAATCTTGGTCCTGTTATTTTCCTCTGCATTTTTAGGTCTTCAAGTGCATATTTTTTAAATGTTCAGTTTTCTTGTTGTCTTCAGTAAGGTGATTGTTTCTAATGAATCTGGTTGGCCAATACAAGAAGCAGTAGAACTACACCATTTTGCTGAATTTTAAAGAAGCATACAGATGTTAGTCATTTGTTAAGTTATGAGATACTTTTAGGGCAGAAATTCTAATTTATTCATTGTTACATAGAAAATAATCAATAAACATTTCAGTTTGAATAGTAGTTGTTCTCTTAATTTCAAGTAACTCCATGTTATAAGAAACTTGAATTTTTTATATACTTCTGCTTCTCTGATTCTTATCTTTCAACTTGTAACCACATGCGATGATTTGCGTTTCTTTGACTGCCATCTACTCCCCCTGGATTTTTCCCGCAATTACATCATCAATTGCTAATCAAATTTATCTTGGACTTCAGGGTTTTGCTTCCAGCTACCCCTACCCTATTCTGCCCATCCACCGAGTGGCCAATTGCTCACACTTGTCCCCTTCCTACTTCATACAATTTTAAAAATCTGATAACTGCACTAAGATGAATTTAAGTTGAGTTAGAGACAACTGTTGATTTCTATACTATTCTTCTCAAATTTCGATTGTATTATAACTGGATAGAGGAAAATTTCTAATTAATATAAGCTATTTATCCTGTGTTTTAGGTTTTGTTGCTTAGAATCTAAGCAATCTTATTGCTTAGACATCTGAAGTCCAATTTGCTTTCTCAAGGCCATTTTTATTTTCAATTTGCAGGCCATGCCTGAGAGTCTGTGAATTTAGGACAGGTTATAACTTGAAATGACAGGCAACATAGTATGATTTAACACTTCAGAAATAAGGATTGTTATTACTGTTGTTTTTTAAGTCACATGCCTTTTGAAACTTGTTAATGAGAAAGTTAATTGTTTTATTGCTTGCATCCCTAGGGTCTGTGGTCTTTTTCATGTTGTGAGCATGCTTGTTTTAAACATCAAAAGGAAGAAGCCATTGCAAAGATGGTTCAGTGAAAAACATATCAATCTGAATTAAATGCTGTTTTAACTCTAAATATTGTAATATGATAGAAACATAAAATGTTAACTAGAGAAGGCAAAGAACTGACAAATATATTTTATTATGACAGGAGCCACTGAAAGTTTAGAGAAAACAAAGAAACAATTTGCACCTTTGAATAAATAGCTCCTACATGGTAGTTTACTAACAGGATAACCATTCGAATCATGATTTATTTTTACCTATAGCTTTCTTTACGCCAATATTTTCCAGAAACATTTTAGGAATACCTCACCATTCAACATGATTATAATAATCAAAGTCATCAGTAGCAATATGTTATTATATTAAGTGCAGGACACTTGACTAAGTGCAGAGAAACATCTTTTTAAATGTTCTGGAATAATTAGTTCACCCTACTTAACATTTTACCTTTCATTGACTCAAATGGAAATAAGAAAATAGAAATGTACATAATGGGGTAATTTCAAACTCTTGGAATACATTCAACAATTATCTCTGAGCAGTAGGTCAATACGGTCTATTTTCCAAATTAGCACCTAAAGCGGATTAAAATAAGCCATGAAAATATTGTATATTTAAGCCCAAATTAATTATCTAGTACTTTTCACTGAAAAAGAGAAGTACAGATTCTAATTGTGTATCAATTTAGAAATGTGCTTACTTATGGCATTTTAGGTAATTTCCTCCTAGGTGTACCTAAATTGGTAAGCATTGGGCATATAAACCCCCAATGGGAGGAAAAGGTTATTTAGAAATTACTTAATAGTTACTGAACTTTGGTATTCTCCCTTTCACTGTTAGGTGAATAATCTGAAGCTAGAGTAAGAAAGTATTCATTAAACTTACGTGGGAGAAGCAAATGATGTACATTTTTTTCCTGCAATTTGGAAAGCAATAATATGCCTATGGACTACTGTAAAATTCACTCATCGATCTGAGCAACTAAAGTCTCTCAACTGATAAGATCAATAGAGTGACACACCAAATCAAGAACAACCAAAGTAAACAGAACTCTTTGTTAAATAGTTATTGTATTTACATAGATTTGCTCCCAAACTGTTGCCTTTGGGAAATTTTGTTTTACATATTCAGGGAGAAAAGTCTACAGACTCTTCTAGATATTTCATTTAAACATAATAGTAAAGGCAAATTATCTTTCCTCCCACAAAGACAAAAAAATCTTGCTTTCAGGCAACAGTGACCTAACATTTGACTGAGTTGGAGATGTCTTTGTGATCATTCTCTCTAAGCACACTTTTTGTTGTTGTTGTGTTTTTTTGTCGTTAGAGGCCTGTACTGAACATCCATGATTTGGTAACTGATAACACCATTTCTAATACTGAGCCTCACAAAAGAAAGAACTGTGCTCAACTGATAAAACATATTCTTAAATGTCAGAATGAGCTTTAAAAAAAAAAACCCAGAATATATTTATCTCTTGTTATCATCTATGTAAACAGGCATGGATTTTACAAAAACTGTCATGGGAATAAAAAGAGGGAGTGTGAGAAAGACAAGGTGGTATACATCAGAGAATTAAAAAGTGGCACAAAATGGCCTTCTTTGTAGAAAGATACTAATTAATAGTCTCTTTGGTATTTATCCTAAATTTGTTTACCTCTGGTGAGAGGAAGCTATAAAAGGAATACCTCGTAGATGTTATAATAAACAGAGGCCTGAAATATAGAGATTTGCCAGCTGAGATAAGGCATCAATGTGCCCAGAAATTGATGTTGGTATAACTGGGGGCAGATCCAAAGATCAGTGCCAGAGGTGGCACAATTATAATAAAATCAAATGAAAGGGGTCATTACACTCACAAATGGTGAAGAGATGCCTGTCTCCTCTCCAGTTACATCTCCTCTATCTCGATTATACATTTGGGAGCAGGTTTATAGAATTGATACAGTGAGGGGAGGAATACACATGCACAACACCATGTTTGAAGTAGAAGGAGATTTTCGGAGTCTAGAAATCTACACAAACATTTATGATGAGATCATTTTCCATTGAATAAAAAATCAAAAATATTATCAGGCATGGGAGTACAAATGAATATTCTGTTTTATTTGGACTATCTTTTATCACACAAGAGAAAAACTATCAAAGAAGAAAAGTAGGTCCAAACAAGAATACAAAGTGAATCTTAAATTTTTTAAAAATTTAAATACTTAAATAGTTTATCATTTAAATAGTTATAATTTTATAACTTAAATAGTTTTTTAAAATTTAAATAGTTATAACCTACCTATCAAAATGGGTACAGAAATAATCACTACAAATATGAATATTCATATACCTATATTCTCTATATATCTCTCATTATCTCTCTGAGTAATATTTGGCTAAACCTATCACAGTCAGGCAATCAGTTCATTTTTCTTTTAGCCTTTATTTAAATAGAATTAGTGTATTACATGATAATGACAATAGAATATTTTTATTAAGGTATAAGTTACATACCTTATAAAGCATAAATTTTAATACTTAAGTTCCACAGGTTTTGATAAATGTATTAACCTGCATAACAACTACCCCGATCAAGCTATGTAAGATTTTATTATCCCAGATATTTTCCTACTCCCCCCTTCAATGAATACCACTACCCTAACTCTACACACAACTATTTTCATTTCCATCATTATATATTTGTTTTTGCTATTTTACAACTTCCTATAAAAGGAATCATGTAGATATACACTTTTCTGCCTGGAGTCTATTATTCAACATTTTTTTTTTTTAGAACTTTTATTGAGATACAGTTAACATACAATAAACTGCATATATTTAGAGCGTACAACTTGGTATCCCAATCTCCCAATTCATTCCCCCCAACCCTCCCCGCTTTCCCCACTTGGTGTCCATATGTTTATTCATGACTTGCATATAGTAGCAGACAATTTTTTTTTATTGATGAGTATTGCTAAGTATGATATGAACTTACCATTGACAAGTGTTTTTCTTGTAGAATATTTTCCCCAATGACGATTAACTGACAAGGAGACATGAATTCTAGCCCCAACCTTATCACTTATTTATTTTGCAAATTAGTGCATGTCTCTTCATCAAGCTAGTTCTTATCCTCCTCTGTTCAATTAAAGAGTAGTACTAGGTGACCTCTGAACCTATTTCAAGTCATATATTCTGTTTTCCTGTCCATGGTTGTTTAGCAATTGAATATCAATTTGATAAAGAACTATCTCTAAATTACTAGCAGATTCATTCATCATAAGTTAATGAATATTACCTTCAGTTCAATTGCTAGATAACAGAGTTATGCTTTTCTCTCTTCCTGAGGTTAGCTTTTCAGTATTACGCTAAAGGGAGTGGAATATATGGTGTTCATTTCATAATAACTCCTAAACTTATCTCTCAGTGTTTGTTGCAGTACTTTTAGTTTTTGCCTAACCAGACTTTGATCAAAGCGAAATGTACTTCATCTATATCTGTCGAAGTTCTCAACATCTTTTTTTTTATATAAATTTATTTATTTATTTATTGGTTGCGTTGGGTCTTCATTGCTGCACATGGGCTTTCTCTAGTTGTGGTGAGCGGGGGCTACTGTTCATTGTGGTGCATGGGCTCTTCATTGTGGTGGCTTCTCTTGTTGCAGAGCACAGGTTCTAGGCATGAAGGCTTCAGTAGTTGCAGCACATGGGCTCAATAGTTGTGGCTCACAGGCTTAGTTGCTCCGTGGCATGTGGTATCTTCTTGGAACAGAGCTTGAACCTGTGTCCCCTGCATTGGCAGGTGGATTCTTAACCACTGCGCTGCCTAGGAAGTCCCTCAACATCTTTTAAAGATGATGTCAATTGTCACTTTTTCCATAAAGCTTTTTCTAATCACTCAAGTCAGGAGTGAGTAAATCTCTTTCAGCTTTGAAGTATTTTGTATCATTCTTTCCTTATTTTAATCATTCATTCTTTCAAGTACTATTGCATGTGTCAAACCTGTGATAAGTGTAAGGCAATAATAAGCAAAAAAAGGTAAAGTCTCAACCCTCATAAATTTACATTCCATCATGACAATTATGAAGAAATTATGCTCAATTATAAACTAGCTAGTACGCTGAACAAAAAATTACTGATGCCGTTACGCTGCCATAGCAAGGTTGCGGTTGTGGATGGATCACTGGGAGATCCTGTAAGAATGTGATGTTGGAACTGAACTCTGAGAATAAGATTTAACATCTGAAGTTATGTGCATTTAGAATGTGTGTGTGTGTGTGTGTGTGTGTGTGTGTGTGTGTGAGGGGTGATGGTAGTGGGGGATATAGACAGAATGGATTGATTTCCTGGGGTGGTAATCAGTGTTGGAAACCAACACAACACAGTTTAGAAACCCACAGAATTTTGAAAAGCATGGATAAAAAAATTGTGAGAAGAGTCTGGGATAGGAAGGCAAGTGAACGATCCTTTAGAATATTACAGAACTTTTTTAGGGTTTTGATTTATACCACTATGAGCTGTTTGTAGACTTCCAAAAAGATCAAACATATGTGTTTAGAAGAAAGTTTTGGACTGATGTGCACAGTAGGAAGTCATTGGCTGCTGGATGACAAATGAAGCCGTATGTGTTGATGAGATACCTGTGGAGAGTGTTAGGAGTGAGAAGAAGTGCAAATTCTGAGACTCCAGAATCTCCCAAAATAAACTTTTGTGAGTTTAAATGTATTATAGATATTTATAGAAATATCTCATTATCTTCCCTTAAATTTTAAAATCACGTGACAGAATTAAAATAACAAAAGGTGCAAAGCTTTACATATAAGCAGTATTGGGTTCAAATTAAGGCATTATCCTTTACTGACTATGGGACCCTGGGCAATTTATTTAAATCCTATGATGCTCTGTTTTTCCTTCCTTAAAATATGGATAATAATACTTCTACTATGGGAGCCTTAAGAATCAAATCAAATGATTCTTGTATAGAACAAACAGAAGAATGCCATGTACATCATACATACTCATCATATTCATTTTTTAGTTTTCCAATTTTTTTAAACACAATGCATAGCATGGGTCTTTAAAGTAATGTTTAATAAATTGTGTTGAACAGGTTAGACCCACAATGGAGGAACAGAACACAGAATGATGAAAAAAGATCCAAGTAGCTACAAAATGATTATAAAATTATAAAATTAATGTATAGTTTTAAGACATTTTTAAAATTTTCAATTATAATGTGCTATTTATTAACACAGCCTGATCCAAAGTTAACTGTATGGTCTAGGTTTATGCATCAACCCCGATTTCCCAACACTGTGGTCTCTTCCCTTGTTCTTGTTGAGTTAGGAACTGTTAAGGATCTGAGATTTCACTCTGTTTGCAAACTAATAATAAGCCTGCTATAGATTCATATGCACATACTGACAAAAGAACACCAAAACCCGGGTCACAGACACAGATAATGCATTACAGCAAAAGGCAGCAGCTAGAGCAGTAGTCATATCAGTTCCTCATTCCCACAGGGCAGTTTGAGGAGGCCAGGTGTTTGGCTGTACATGCGGGGGTTGCAACACAGGAAAGGAACCCCAAAGTTACTAGAAGACAGAAGCATTTATATGTGCTGGCACATCTGCCCATCCTCCTCTCCAGGGAAATCAATTATCCCTTGCCTTGGAATGTAACAAAATATTTCTGGGGTGGGGCAGATGGTTTGCTATCCTAGGATATCCCAGGGTCTCTATCTTTAGGAAGATACTAGCTTCCAAGGCATGATTATTATTCAAATGTGCTTTTACTCCAAAGGCCCACACCAGGCAGAAATGGGAGAAATCCATGGAGGATTGTCACCTAACAGTTCTTTGGTCAGAATGATCTCAAATACCACCCCCACTATTCTTGTGGTTAGAAAGCTGTGGCTGCCACCAGTCACTTTGTTCTCCTAGCATATTCTTTTTATTTGTCTTCTTGAAGTAGGAGGGTAGCACTCCATCCTTTGTACCCGTCATGCTGGGTTGATGGCAGCTGCAGAGTCTGTACCTGCTGGACACATGAAGGCTCTGGCCACCTTAGCAATAACACAACTGAGAAATGCAGCAAACTTTGACTCAATAAGAGACTTAAAAGAGAAGCAGTCAGCAGATCAATTTTTGACCCTTCCACCTCATGAATGGAGGCAGGAGTTCCCTCACATCCTCTCAGGAGACACCCTCATTAACTAAATAGCCAGCTGTATTTCTCAGTAAAGCAGCATCTTGTATTTGGATTTTCCTTCTTGTCTGTCTCATTTTCAATGTCTGTAACTTTTTATTCCCACTTCCCTTTCCCCAATGTGTGATCTTTTACCTAGGGCTCTTTTTTTCTCAGGAACCCGTATTAACATACTGGCGATTTTGCTGTGTGCATGTGGTATATACATTTTTTTTTTTGTAGGAAAGTGAAAATACGTAGAGAAAAAATAAAGGTAAGTACTAATGCAGTCATTAATTTAACACACACATTACCAATATCAGTAACATCAAAAAGCATTGGATTAAATATCTCTTTGCATTCACGTCTTCACTTCATATTTCCATGGACCAAATGTACTACCCTCAAGACTGACTGTCCAGAGACTCACAGGATGGTCAAGTGCTCTTGGCATTTCCTATCAGTTCTTTGTACTTTCCACATCCCCATGACCTCACAACTCTGCGTGGTATTCTTGTACATCATGCTAACAAATTAATGCACTAAAATTTCCACAGGAAAAAAAGTTTATTTTGGGGAAACAAAATCTTATTTCAATATAAGAATTTTAGTGTTAAGAGTTAGGAGTCATTTTAGATAGAAAGATATTTTAGATAGACAAAGGAGTAATTTACATCTTAAGTCAAATTATGTAGGCAACATTCTATTTTGTCTATTTGTGTAAAGTCTTTCCTCAGCAAAAAGTTCAAAATGAGCATTTGTTGTATTTCAGATAGTCTTAATATTGATCTTTTTCTGAAAGCTAACTTAGGTGTAGGCACACTTATTCCACAATTATTAGTATTATGTGTATTTGTATATAAGTAAATATTTAGAGTTATATATATAATTTGCTGCCATTTTTCAACTACTGCCTCCTATATATTGCCATAATTATAATTATAATGGGAGTTAAGTCATTTGCATACACATTAGATTCAGGTGTCCATTTATGGGATATAATTAAAGTAAGTCAATATAATATACTTTATTGCATATAACCTATAAGTAGGTAATAGATTATCAGAAAAATACAGTTTGAATAGGGAAATAAATTTTTATGGAATGTCTCTTCAAAATTAAATGATCAACTAAAAATGATAAAATCAACAGCAATAATAACATAGTAATCCAGGAAGTAGTAAATATATCTATGGGTAGGGTGACCAAGGTAACTTCACGGGCTCAGCAAACTTGTTTTCTCTATCAGTGTCCACTGGAAACAAATAAACTATAATTTCTCAGGCCAAATATCAATTATTCTTGGATTTAGTGACAGATTTCTGGGCAGTGGAATATTTGGAATAATGAAGACATGATTTTCCGGTCTTGAATATAAAATGTTTCACCTGATCATGCATTTTTTCTCTCTCCCATCAAAGTAGCAGTTTTTGAAAGAGTCTAGATAAAACAAACATAAAATGGCATGTCTTATTCCTTATATATATGCCTAAAGGAGAACTTCCCAGGAGAGCCATACCATCTATACCAGACTCTGACGTGATCAAGAAATAAACTCATATTTTGTTAAACTACAGATTTTGGGGTTGTTTGCTCCAACCAGTTTGCTTATCCTGGTATAAGCAGGGACTCTGTAATACATGTAGAGAGGAAAGGTCAGATTTAAGTTATTGTCAAAGAACTGTTCAATGGATATAGGACAATTCATCTGATGAAATGCACAGAAGTAAAGAAGGAGAAAGCTACTACTTCTGAAATATCACCAGAATAACAGATTCTTACAGACACGGGGAATTTATGAAGGAAGCTTGCTTAAAAATTATGTCATTCTACCTCCTAATATGGAATAAGTTTCAGAGAGGATTAGAAATTCTCATCTCTGTTGGTGACAACAAATGATCTATGTGACCTGATTAACTAGCATAAAAATAGCCAATTGATTTAATTCTGGTATGTATAACTTAAAAAAAATCATATGTTTTTCCTAATCCTATGTTTAATCCTAAATCCTAAACATAGGATTAGTCACATTTTCTATAAATAAAAATATAGTAGTATATGTAGAGAATGCACAATATCTATTTCTAAATCATAAAGCACATCTCAGAGAATACGTGTTGAAAAGGAATTTGGAGTAATTCTTTGCTTTGTTAAGAGACCATGTTCTCAGACTGAATAAATTAAAGCTCAGCTTAATCAATAATTTGGGGATAAAGTTTTCTGTCATCTATGGATTTGCTTAACTACATTATATTAAAAACATTTCTTTTCCCATCTTGTCTATCTTCAAGCCAAATTCATCTACTGTGTCATATTAGGAAACTTATTTGATGTCTTTGAGCTTCAATTTACCCATCTGTAACAGGGATAATATCTGTTCAACAGGATGAAAACAGATACTAGAATTCTTTGCAGATAGAAAAAGGAAATCCATGTGTTTGTGTAATATTGATGCAAAATTCAAATGCATGTAGTACATTTTGTTACTTTGATCAATTAGTCCAGTAATATGAATAAAAAGGAAATAAATTTATTTTAGAACCATGTATTCTTAGAGGGTCTATTCTGGTTCATAATACTTATGTCTTACTTTTTACAGTGTTAATAAAACCTTTTTATCAAAGTCAAATTTATTATCACATATAAATTTACTCTTTGAAAAGTTGTGATATTTGCCTGTTTTGAGTCATGTTTCCCACTATCTGACCAGTTTCCATTTGTTGCCAGAAGTTCACAAAGAAGTTTTATAGGGGAGTCTCTGCATAAAAATGCACAATTTTTGCTATTAACTGTGTGATTTTGCAGCTCTATGAATACATGCTTGTTTCTTGATAATATCAAGTATCTATTTCTGGCTTCACTGTGTGTTGTCTCCATTCTGGAATACAGGCTAATAGAACAGTCTCTATCTGGGACTTGAATATTCAGCAAAAGGTAATGCAACCCACCACAGAATCTCATGTTTGTTTATGAAGAAATTTAGTTATGAAGCTGTGATGGAAACAAAAAAAGAATAATGAAGGAATATTTAATACTAATTATGTAATACTGGCAATGTAACCTCACTGAACCTCAGTTTACTTATCTGTAATTGGGAATTTTAGTCCCTGGCTCATAGAATCACTGTTAAACATGTTAACATGTTAATAATATTAAATATGTAGTGCAGTAACCAGAGCTTGGTTAAGACTCAATAAACACTAGTTCTTATTATCTTTATTTTTATCACATTTTGAAGAAAGAGTAAAATAACAAAACACATTCAAATTGGAAATTTAAAAAATGTATATAACTCATCTTTAATAGGGTGTATGTGTTATTTTTTTCTTCTGCACCCATCCATTTCATCTTCGTCTGCTTTTCATCTTCTTCAACTTTTCTCTTGGGAACCATCATTCCCTCACTCTTGGTTCTTGCCTTTGGATGGACTTGTCTAATTATCTCCTATTCCCCAACAGCTCTAGAAGACCACACATGGTTTGTTGGCCTTAATTGTCACCTTGCTGTTCAAAATGATTGGCTTCACAATGGGCATGTGGCTCAAGCCAGGATA
Source organism: Hippopotamus amphibius kiboko (assembly GCF_030028045.1). Lineage (NCBI taxonomy): Eukaryota > Metazoa > Chordata > Mammalia > Artiodactyla > Hippopotamidae > Hippopotamus > Hippopotamus amphibius. Next base: position 76,768,836 of record NC_080195.1, on the reverse strand, counting down.
ATGGGCATCACTTTCTGGGCTTTGTTCAAAGTAATATGAAAGGGAAGCTGTTATTATGCTGAAGTTGAAAAGCTAACAAGATAAAAATTTAGGACTGTGCCCCAGGTTGGGTTACCCAGAAAACAGACTTTAAGCAGAGACATGTGTTTAGGAAGTTTATTGGGGAGTATCTTTAGGATCAATGAAGAAAAGGAAGTGTCTTAGTTTGTTCAGGCTGCTGTGAAAATAAGATCACACACTGGATGGCTTATAAACAACAGAAATTTATTTCTCACACTTGTAGAAGTTGGGAAGTCCAAGATTAAGGTGCTTGCAATTTGGTGCCTGCTAAGAGCCTATTTCCTGGTTCATAGACAGGTGTGTTTTTGCTGATTTCTCACAGGGATAGGAGCAAGAGAGCTTTCTCTGGTGTCTTTCATAAGGACACTAATCCCATTCAGGAGGGCTCCACCCTCATGACCTAATCACCCCCCACAGCCTTACCTCCTAAAAGCATCATCTTGGGAGTTAGGATTTCAGCACATGAAGTTTGGGGAGAACACAAATATTCAGACCATCGCAGGAAGTAAAGGAAGTAGAATTAGGCAGAAGGAGGATTGAGTTGTCATGAGTCACAAAGCCCTCAGCTGATCCTCTAAAACTCTGGAACTGGATCACCCTTCAGAAATGACTACTTGAGGCAAAGAGGCAGGGCCTTTATACTCCCTGTTGAGTGGTCATTGGATGCAGGCTGCCTCTGGAGAGAAGCAATGTCCTTGGAAATGTGGATTTCCTTAGCTGAGCACAACTCCTAGAAAGGGACTCAGCTGCTGTGATCAAAGGAGGAATAAATGTATCAAGCCTGAAAGGATAATCTAATGGGACAGTTTTCAAGCCAGCCCAGGAATCAGAGTATCACAGAGAAATAGATATTTGAAAGATTAAAAGTGAGCACTGGACACAGTATTTGTGCCCCTGGATTCAACCACTCCTGAATTACTACTTCCTGGACTTTTTCATGTTAATTTAAAAACATTTCTTATCTATTCTTTTTGCTCTGTTTTTTTTTTTTTTGTTTGTTTTGTTTTTTTTTTTTTACTGATATTTTCTGTCATCAAGACACTATTCCGTCATATTATAAAGGATTTATCTCCTGAATTTTTTTTTGTGCATTCATACTCTATGTTATACAAGCAGAGGATCCTAAAGAAAACCAAGGTGAAGAAGAGGGATATCAGAAAACTGGTTTTCTGAAATCTTCTGAGGAAAGAGTTACTGATAAATCATAATGGTTAATGGCTTAAGCAAGGTTGTAAAACTGAAGACTATCTTTCACAGATGGGCATTGTTAAATCTATTACTCTTAATGAGAGGGAATAAGGATGGACAATAAAATTCCTGAAAACTGGATGAATTTAGGATGAGACATTGATTTGACCATAATAGCAATGTTTCCCCATCATTTACTAAACAATATTGCTTCCTCAGGTCTGAAAGAAACCTCAAATGACTTGGGAATGCAAGTATTACTTTAAAAAAGAAAAAAAAATTCTCTAAATATAGCGCTGCTCAGAAAGAAAACTATGACTTGATATTTAGAACTGCGTATCCACTGTCTGCCATGCTTTGTCAGATAAATGAGTTTAGATCTTAGTTGTTATAATTGCTTATACCAAAACAAGAAAACTACACCAAGCAAATGTAATATGTCCTCTACTATGGTTTTCAAAAAGCAGAATTAAGTAATTTTACATTGTTTATGCTCAGTTGATCATTGCTTCACTGCAGAAAAGTGAGGTAAAGAAGTAAGTTGCAACATAAACACTATTTAGTGAGGTTTGGCAAAAGCATCATATTAAATCAAATTCTGGCTTTATAGGGAATATTTCAGTTTTGATTTTTTTTGATTCAACTGATATCACTTATTTCAGGAGGCTATTAAAACAAAACAGTGAATAAATTTGGGACCTGAATAAAGAAGTTCATTATTAGCAGCAAGTATTGTTATAGGCATTTGCTACATTTAGGCTGCTGATCAACAGTGACTCTCAATGCTACAAATGTCAATGGTTTTAAAGAGAAAAAGCAAACAGCTAAGTGTTCTAGAGTCCCATACAGGCTGGGTTACTTCAGGATGCTCAAAACTGAAGGATCTATCAGGCTTGCAAGCATGTAGTGTACCTAGTTTTCTACTTTGGTTAATTGAATTAGATTATTTTCCTAGGTCTGGCTTTTGGGGGTACAGTTGGGGAGCTATGTGCTATAAATGTGAAGTTCAGATGTGCTTCCTTAGCCAGATAGTTTGACTAGGTCAATATCTGATTAAAATAAAAGAATCAAAAAGAAAAAGATGGGTAAAACAAAACAAAACAAAACAAATGCTATTATAGCAGATGTGCTAGGAACTGGGCTAAGAACTTTAGAAATATTAACTCATTTAACACTCACTGCAATTTTAGGATATGGGTGCTATTATTATCCCCAAATGAAAATAAGATGTCTGTGACACAGAGAATTAAATAACCTGCCTATGATCCCCAGACGACTGCCAGGAAGAGCCAGAGTTTAAACCCAGTGAAGTCTGTATTGAACTCAATACAGAGATCAGGGTTGTGACCACTATGCTTTGAAAGGCAAGTTTTGTTCTCTTAAAATCAAAATTTGAGTATTATTTGCCCATTTCTACTCCAATCCCAAGTAGAAATTACTGAAAAGAATATGGTTACAGTCTTACATTTAAAAGGATTCATATGAATTTACACTGAGAATGTCCTCTCTCTAGTGGCTTTTCTATTTGAAGCTAAAAAACTTAGAAAGTCTTCTTTCTCATCATTTGAATGTATATGGTAAAATAATTTCTATAAAATATATTTTGATCAAACATTACAGAGTTCTGGATGCAGAGGGTAAATGTGACTGTGACAATATACCATCTCGCATCTATTCTCCTTCTCCTAAACACATAAACTGACTACACAAGAAAAAAAATCTTTATCCAAGTTAGTCAAAAGATGTGTTGAAAAACAGCAATAACCAGTCCCTGGAATATTTCTTTTTACCCACTTCTTTCCACCCTCAACCAGAAAAATCCAGAGCTCTCTAATGTACTAAAATGTAGAGAGCAGACAGACCTCACAGCAGTGTACAGGCTGGGAAAGTTTGGGAACCTTCTAATTCAGTCCCAGTGCTCATCTAATGATCACTCCTACTCTTACTCTCTGTCTCCTCTCATTCAGATGTTCTCTCCCAGAACCACAGAAAACATGAGAGCTCCGTAAGTCTCTCTCTGAACCAGTATCTGACATCTTTGATACAATTTTCCCCAGTGAGAAGGGTGTTGGCTGAAACATATGACTAGAGACTGACAATATAAATACTGAAGTATCTAACATACTTTTCAGTGTAATGTTTTGCAGGGATGTGACTCAGTAAGGTATTCAGCAGTGACTGATTTTGCAGATGTCAAGGCTTCCTCTTGCATCTTGGCATAACCTGTCAATATTCTGATTTTCCTAAGAGCTTGCCTGAAGCAACTAGAACACTCTGGACTTAAGTAGCAATTGCAGAGGATGTTTAACTTTTAACGCAATTCCGGAGTTTAACTGTCATTTACATGATTAGTTAGAGTGACATTTCTGAACAATGAGCTCTCAGGATCATTAAAATTTAATTTTCTTTAGGGATAGAACACAGGAGATTATGTTCAGTTTATTAGCTCTGACCCCTTACACTCGGACAATTTTCCCATTTAATTTGGCTTAGGGACTACATAATTCATGTGGCCTTGATTATTATGTACTTTTATTCTTACAGATGCTACTTGAAATGCCTGAATTAGAGTTTCTCACTTCCTTCACTGCTATAGAAAGTAGCTTCCTGGACAGGAAACAGAGGAGAAGAAAAAAACAAGAGAGAAGAGACAATATTATTTTCAGACAAAGAAAAGTTCAAAAAAAGAAAGAAAAAGACACATGAATTGTAAAAACATAAAATAATATTTATAATTTTACATTTAGACCTTATATTGAATTTTTTTAAGCTCTTCATTGGAAAATAATTGCTTTACACTCTTGTACCAGCTTTTGAGGTACACCAAAGTCAATCAACTGTATTTATACATATATCCCCATACCCACTCCCTCCCATGACTCCCTCCTGCTCTCCCTGTCCTGGCCCTCTAAGGCATCACCCATCATCCAGTTGATCTCCCTTGGTTAAACAGCAACTTCCCACTAGCTATCTATTTTACAGTTGGTAGTGTTCATATGTCTGTGCTACTCTCTCACTTCGTCCTAGCTTCTCCTTCGCCCCACCCCCCAACCCCATGTCATCCAGTCCTTTCTATGCATCTGCATCCTTATTCTTGCCCTGTCACTGGGTTCATCAGTACCATTTTTTTTTTTTTTTTAGATTCCATATATGTGAGTAAGCATACAGTACTTGTTTTTCTCTTTCTGGCTTACTCCACTCTGTATGACAGACTCTGCATCTATCTACCTCATTACATAGGGCTCCATTTCATTCCTTTTATGGCTGAGTAATATTCCATTGTATATAGATACCACATCTTCTTTATCCATTCATCTGTTGATGGGCTTTAAGGTTGCTTCCATGTCCTGGCTATTGTAAATAGTGCTGCAATAAACATTATGGTACATATTTCTTTTTGGATTATGGTTTTCTCTGGGTATATGCCCAGGAGTGGGATTACTGGATCATATGGTAGTTCTATTTTTAGTTTGTTAAGGAACCTTCAAACTGTTTTCCATAGTGGCTGTACCAACTTACATTCCCACCAACAGTGCAGGAGAGTTCCCTTTTCTCCACACCCTCTCCAACATTTGTTGTTTCCAGATTTTGTGATGATGCCATTCTGATCTGTGTGAGCTGATACCTCACAGTGGCTTTGACTTGCATTTCTGTAATGATTAGTGATGTTGAGTATCTTTTCATGTGTTTGTTGGCCATCTGTATGTCTTCTTTGGAGAAATGTCTATTTAGGTCGTCTGCCCATTTGTGGATTGGCTTATTTGCTTTTTTGGTATTAAGCTGTATGAGCTGCTTGTATATTTTGGAGATTAATACTTTGTCCGTTGCTTCATTGGCAAGTATTTTCTCCCATTCTGAGGGTTGCCTTCTAGTCTTGTTTATGGTTTCTTTGGCTGTGCAAAAGCTTTTAAGTTTCATGAGGTCCCATTCGTTTATTCTTGATTTTATTTCCCTGATTCTAGGAGGTGGGTCAAAAAGGATCTTGCTTTGATGATGTCATAGAGTGTTCTGCCTATGTTTTCCTCTAGGAGTTTTGTAGTGTCTGGCCTTACATTTAGGTCTTTAATCCATTTGGAATTTATTTTTGTATATGGTATTAGGAAGTGTTCTAATTTCATTCTCTTACATGTTGCTGTCCAATTTTCCCAGCACCATTATTGAAGAGGCTATCTTTTTTCCTTGTATATTCTTGCCTCCTTTGTCAAAGATAAGATGCCCATATGTGCTTGGGTTTACCTCTGAGTTCTCTATTCTGTTCCATTGATCTTCCTTTCTGTTTTTGTGCCAGTACCATACTGTCTTGATCACTATGGCCTTGTAGTATAGTTTGAAGTCAGGAAGACTGATTCCACCAACTCCATTTTTCCTTCTCAAGATTTCTTTGGCTATTCGGGGTCTTTTGTGTTTCCATACAAATCATAAGATTTCTTGTTCTAGTTCTGTGAAAAATGTCATTGGTAATTTGATCGGGATTGTATTGAATCTGTAAATTGCTTTGGGTAGTACAGTCATTTTCACAATGTTGATTCTTCCAATCCAAGAACATGGTATGTCCCTCCATCTGTTTTTTATTGTCTTTGATTTCTTTCCTCAGTGTCTTATAGTTTTCTGCATACAGGTCTTTTGCCTCCTTAGGCAGGTTTATTCCTAGGTATTTTATTCTTTTTGTTGCAATAGTAAATGGGAGAGTTTCCTTAATTTCTCTGTCTGCTTTTTCATTGTTAGTGTATAGGAATGCAAGAGATTTCTGTGCATTAATTTTGTATCCTGCTACATTAGGAAATTCATCGATTAGGGCTAGCAGTTTTCTGGTAGAATCTTTAAGGTTTTCTATGTATAATATCATGTCATCTGCAAAGAGTGACAATTTTACTTCTTTTCCAATTTGGATTCCTTTTATTTCTTTTTCTTCTCTGATGGCTGTGGCTAAAACTTCCAAAATTATGTTGAATACTAATGGTGGGAGTGGGCACCCTTGTCTTGTTCCTGTTCTTAGAGGGAATGCTTTCAGTTTTTCCCCATTTAGAACGATGTTGGCTTTTGGTTTTTCATATATGGCTTTTATTAAGTTGAGGTAATTTCCTTCTATGCCCATTTTCTGGAGAGTTTTCATCATAAATGGATGTTGAATTTTGTCAAAAGTTTTTTCTGCATCTATTGAGATTATCATATCCTTCAATTTGTTGATATGATATATCACGTTGATTGATTTGCGTATATTGAAGAATCCTTGCATCCCAGCAATAAACCCCACTTGGTCATGGTGTATGATTTTTTTTAATGTGCTGTTGGATTCTGTTAGCTAGTATTTTGCTGAAGATTTTTGCATCTATATTCATCAGTGATACTGGCTTGTAATTTTCTCTTTTTGTGACATCTTTGCCTGGTTTTGGAATCAGGGTGATGGTGGCCTCGTAGAATGAGTTTGGGAGTGTTCCTCCTTCTGCTATATTTTGGAAGAGTTTGAGAAGGATAGGTGTTAGCTCTTCTCGAAATGTTTGATAGAATTCCCCTGTAAAGCCAGCTGGCCCTGAGCTTTGGTTTGTTGGGAGATTTTTAATCACAGTCTCAATTTCTGTACTTGTGATTGGTCTGTTCATAGTTTCTATTTCTTCTTGGTTCAGTCTTGGAAGATTGTATTTTTCTAAGAATATATCCATTTCTTCCAGGTTATCCAATTTATTGGCATATAGTTGCTTGTAGTAGTCTCTCATGATCTTTTGTATTTCTGTGGTGTCCGTTGTTACTTCTCCTTTTTCATTTCTAATTCTGTTGATTTCCATCTTCTCCCTTTTTTTCCTGATGAGTCTGGCTAATGGTTTATTAATTTTGTTTATCTTCTCAAAGAACCAGCTTTTCGTTTCATTGATCATTGCTATTACTTCCTTCATTTCTTTTTCGTTTCTTTCTGATCTGATGTTTATGATTTCTTTCCATCTGCTCACTTTGTGGTTTCTTTGTTCTTCTTTCTCTAGTTGTTTTAGGTGTAAGGTTTGGTTGTTTCTTCGAGATTTTTCTTGTTTCTTGAGGTCAGATTGTATTGCTATACAGAACTGCTTTTGCTGCATCCCATAGGTTTTGGGTTGTTGTGTTTTCATTATCATTTGTTTCTAGATATTTTTTGATTTCCTCTTTGATTTCTTTAGTGATTTCTTGGTTGTTTAATAACTTATTGTTTACCCTCCATGTGTTTGTATTTTTTACAGTATTTTTCTGTAATTGATATCTACTCTCAGGGCATTGTGGTCAGAGAAGATGCTTGATATGATTTCAATTTTCTTGAATTTACTGAGGCTTGATTTGTGACCCAAGATGTGATGTATCTTGGAAAATATTCAGTGTGCACTTGAGAAGAAAGTGTATTCTGTTGTTTTTGGATGGCATGTCCTATAAATATCAATTAAGTCAAGATGGTCTAATATGTCATTTAAAGCTTTTGTGTCCTTATTTATTTTCTGTTTGGATGATCTGTCCATTGGTGTAAGTGGGGTGTTCAAGTCTCCTACTGTTATTGTGTTGTCGATTTCCCCTTTTATGGCTGTTAGCATTTGCCTTATGTATTGAGGTGCTCCTATGTTGGGGGCATAGGTATTTACCATTGTGATATGTTCTTCTTGGATGGATCCCCTGATCATTATGTAGTGTCCTTCCTTGTCTCTTTTAATAGTCTTTACTTTAAAGTCTAATTTGTCTGATATGAGCATTGCTACTCCAGCTTTCTTTTGACTTCCATTTGCATAGAATATCTTTTCCATCCCTTTGCTTTCAATGTATATGTATTCCTTGGTCTGAAGTGGGTTTCTTGTAGGCAGCATATAGAAGGGTCTTGTTTTTGTATCCACTCAGCCAATCTGTGTCTTTTGGTTGGAGCATTTAATCCATTTACATTTAAGGTGATTATTGACATGTGTGTTCCTATTACCATTTTCTTAATTGTTTTGGGTTTGTTTTCATAGGTCTTTTCCTTTTCTTGTGTTTCCTACTCAGAAAATTCCTTAAGCAATTGTTGTAAGGCTGGTTTGGTGGTGCTGAATTCTCTTAACTTTTGCTTGTCTGGAAAGCTTTCCATTTCTCTGTGGAATCTGAATGAGATTCTTGCTGGATAGAGTATTTTTGGCTGTAGGTTTTTCTCTTCCAGGACCTTCAGTATACCCTGCCATTCCCTTCTGGCCTGCAAAGATTCTGCGGAAAGATCAGCTGTTATCCTTATGGGTTTTCCCCTATATGTTATTTGTTTTTTTTTCTCTTGCTGCTGTTAATATTTTTTCTTTGTATTTAATTTTCATTAGTTTGATTAATATGTGCCTCAGTGTATTTTCTTTGGGTTTATTCTGTGTGGGACTCTCTGCGCTTCTTGGACTTGATTAATTATTTCCTTTTCCATGTTGGGGAAGTTTTCCACTCTAACCTCTTCAAATATTTTCTCAGACCCTTTCTTTTCTTCTTCTTCTTCTGGGATGCCTATGATTCAAATGTTGGTGTGTTTAATGTTATCACCAAGGTCTCTGTGACTGTCTTCCATTCTTCTTATTCTTTTTTCTCTTTCCTGCTCTGTGGCAGTTATTTCCCCCATTGTATCTTCCAACCCACTTATTCTTTCTTCTGCCTCAGTTATTCTGCTGTTTATACTATCTAGAGTATTTTTAATTTAGGTTATTTTGTTGTCCATTACTGTTTGTTTGCTCTTTAGTTCTTCTGAGTGCTTATTAACTGTTTCTTGTATTTTCTGTATTTTGTAATCTAGCTTTTGTATCATTTTTACTATCATTACTCTGAATTCTTTTTCAGGCAATTTTCCTATTTCCTCTTCATTTATCTGGTCTTATGGGTTTTTTTCCTGCTCCTTTGCCTGCATGGTGTTTCTTTGTTTTCTCATTTTGTCTAATTTATAGAATTTGCTGTCTCCTTTCCCTATGCTGCCTAGTAGTAACTCCTCTGTTTCTGCCCTCTGCCCCCTGTGGTGGGATTTGTCCAGTGTCTTGAGTATGCTTTCTAGTGGGGCAGTCTGCTGTCTGCTTTCTGGTTTGTAGTTCTGTGTCTTTTCTCTCTGATGAGAAGGGTCATGTTAGGTGGTGTGTTTTAGGGTATCTGTGAAGTTAATATGGCTTTAGGTAGTCTGTGTGCTGATGGGTGGGTTTGTGTTTCTGTCTTCTTTGTAGTTTGGTGTGAGGTGTCCAACACTGGCAGTTGCAGACTGCCTAACATAGCTGAGTCTTGGGCTCTGATACAGGGCTCTGTGAGAGTTCTCTGCAGTTAATCTTCCATGTGTCTGAGAGCTCCCTAGTAGTCTAGCATCCTGGATTCAGTGCTCCCTCCCCAGAGCCTCCTACTTGACTTCTGACAGAGTAGTCCAGACTTCAGAGGTTGCTTGTCCTGGCAATGAAGGGTTTTAAAGAAGACTGTCCAAGCCCCAGACTAATGGCAGAGTGTTGAGTCAAACAAATACTAAGTCAAGGAAACACTTACATGTATAAGATACACAAATACTGAATCCAATACAACATAAGGCACTAGAAAGACCTGACAGAAGAACCCCAGTATGCCATCAGACAATCAAAGAGAAAACCAACAGAAATTCAAAACAAAAACAAAACACAACAAAAAACCAAAACCAAAAAAAGAAAAAAAAACAAAACCTGCCACACACAAACACAAATCCAGGGAGATTTTGAAAGCTAGGATCAAACATAATAAAGAGCAAGAGTACCACCAGACAGACTGAAGATTCTCAGAATGAAATCAGACAATTATACTTAGAAGTAAGATAAAGACAAAATCTAATAATAAAAATCAAAGCAGTGTGTCATCTGGGGGATAAAGCATGGAACCAGAGCAGACTGATAATATTGTTTATAAGTATATTAAGATAAAATAAACTAAAAAAGGATAGAATACAGGGCAACAGAAGTGCATAGTGTGATTGGAAATACGAAAAGAGAAAGAAAAGAGAGAAAAAATAGAAATGTATAAAAGATAGAGAAGCAAAGAGGGTAGAAGAGATAAAACTAGCACTATAAAAAACAGAAATATGTGGAAACTCTAAAAATAAAAATAGAAGAAGAAAATAGAATAAAGGAATAAAAAATATGTTATAATATATGTAGATCCCTTAGGACTAAGATCATAATTAATTAAACACACACACACACAAATATCCAGGGAGATTTTGAATGTTAGGATCAAATGTAATACAGAGCAAGAGTACAACTAGACAGACTGAAAATTCCTAAAACAATATCAGATAATTATAATCAGAACTAAGATAAAGACCAAACCTAATAATAAAAACCAAAGCAGTGTGTCATCTGGAGAATAAAGCAAAGAAACAGAGCAGACCAATAATATTGCTTACAAATATATTAAGGTAAAATAAACTAAAAAAGGATAGAAGACAGGGCAACAGAAGAGCATAGTGTGACTGGAAATATGAAAAGAAAAAGAAAGAAATAGCAGTGTATAAAAATAGAGATGAAAAGAAGGTAGGAGAGATACAGTCAGCACTACAAAAAACTTAGCTAGAAATAGAAATATACAAAAAGGCTAAAAATAAAAATAGAATAAAAAATAGAATAAAAGAATCTGTTATAAAACGTGTAGATACCGTAGGACTAAGATCGTAATTAAAAAAAAACTAGAACTGACCCCAGAAAGGACCAGATCAATAGAATTAATAATATTATTTCTGTTTCCTTGGGATTTCAGCTGTAAGTGTCCTTCTACCCACCTTGGGTTTTTTCTATTACTCTGAGGCCAGCAGAGCTTCCTTTATTGTTTGTCTGTAAGCACTGGTGTGTGGGGAGGGAGAGGGTACAATAGTGGCTCCTTCCCCTGGGAGTGAGTGAGCAGTGACCCCCCCTGCCTGGGTCAGGGCAGTTTGGGTGGCTCAGGCCGAGAGAGCGACTCCAACAGCAGCTCCTCCCTGCTGCTACAACTCCGCCAGGGTGCCCTGCCTGGGTCACAGTGGCTCAGTTGGCCGTGGTGGTGCCTGTTGCAGAGGGACGCTGGTGGCTCAGGTGTAAACAGAATGTCTCTAGAGCTGGGCCACTCCGTGGACTTTTGGCTCTCGGCTCTAGGCACTCTAGGCCAGCCCCCCCGGGGGCCTTTGTTATCCCTGAGTGTGTTAGCCAGGCCCAGAGGGGTCCTTCCTTTGTCTGTTGCAGGTGCAGAGAGAGAGGCTACACCTGTGGCTCCTCCCCCCGCTTGTGAGTCCGCAGTATCAAGCTGCCGCCATGGCTGCCCAGCTTTCCATGGTAGGCATTCTCCACTGCAGATTTCTTCCCTCCTGTCCTCTCAGTCTGTCTCCCCACTGCCAACAATGTTTGTCACCCTGAACCAGTTCTCCGGTTCCCACGTTCCAGCTCCCAGACACTCTGTTCAGCTGTGAACCGACGTCTCAGTCTGGACACGCTGAGCAGTGCTACGGACCCTCCATGTGTTTCTCCCTCTTTCCCATCTGCCACAGCTCAGCCACTTCACCCTCTTTGAACAGTCCCAAATGCGTCCCTTCTGACCCAGGGAAATTCCCCATTGGAGAAGGGGTTTCCCCATCAGATAAGGGATATTTCCCCAAATTTGGCAATCTCCCCACTCTTTCAGATCCCCCCACCCCAGGATGTGGGACCTGTCCCTTTCCTTTCTTCTACTCTTTCTCCTTTTTTTTTTCCCTCTGTCCTACCCAGTTATGTCAGGATCGTTGCAGTCCTTTCTGGTGTCTGAGGTCATTTGCTGATGTTCAGCTGCTTCTCTGTGTGAATTATTGTGTCTTTTGGTATATTCCTGATACATCTCTGGAGAGGGATGCATTCCACATCCTTCTACTTCATCGCCATTTTTCTTCCCCCTGAATTTTGTTTTAATTCTTATCTCAGGAATACAGAGCATAATACTTTAAATAACAAAAGTCTTTTAAAGCTTTAAAAAAGACAATACTGCTATTGTAAAAAATGTATAGTCTAGAACTACAATGTTCAGTGCAGTAGATCCTATCCATATTTGGCTAACTAAATTTAAACATCCATAAATTAAAATTAAATAAAATTTAATCTTTAGTTGCAATAACTACTTTCCTGTGTGGAATAATCAAGTTTTATAGCCAAATGCTTAAGTGCCAAAGCTATCATATTGAACAGCAAAGAAAAGAACATTTCCCTCATCTTTTGATTGGATAGCACTGGCCTGGAATGCAAGCATAATACTTCCAGTAAACCTGATTCTTTTTATTACATGTCGGTGCTTTCTCCTTAAGTGTGATTTGTTGCTCACCACTGGGTCTACTGTTTGTGGGCTTTGTCTGTTGAGTTGGTCCAAGGAAAATGTTGCAAAATTGACCTTCAGAGGAAGCATAATGGAATGGCCAAGCCTTCTGAAAATTCCTGATTGTAGTCCATGCAAATGCCTGATGTGAGGACAAGACTGAGGAGCAAGGTATCTTTCAGGTGGATTGAGGATCACTTTTGAAGACTGGGGCACATAGAAGAAAAGGCGCAAGAAGATGTATTAGAATTAGATACCCCAAAATACATACATTAAAAGAAATTAGGCCCTGGCAGTTTAAATTTGTAGAGTTGAGCCAAAAGATTGTGATGAACACCATTCTTCTAAATCCATGCAAATGGCTTTTCATGGAAGCAGAATAACAGCCACCTAATTTCTTTAACTGCATTTTATGAAACGGGTACTATGAGAAGCAGGTAGCATGTGTTGCATCATTCCTCACAGCCACTGGTAACTAACTTATTGTGCCTTTTTTTGGTAGAGAGGGAACCTTGAGATTGGTGAGATAAAGTAACTTTCTCAAAACCTTACTCTTAATGAATACCAAAATTAATGATCAAAACATGTTTATTGGTTCTCAAATCTTTGATTTTGACACTACACATAATATGTTTTCAGGGTACCAAAGAAATTCCTTCATACCCTGAAATACTTTACATACAAATCATTCATGTGATTTAAAATCCATAAAACATCCAAGTTCTGGATACTGCCATTGGGTTAAATAAGTTTGTCCCATGGTGTAGGTACCATCTATGCCCATCCTTGATAAATGTCAACAGTCCTTTGAAAATCTGTGCTGATTAGTATGTGTAGGTGAAAATGATGCTTCCTGGACCCCATATCTCATTTGTATTTTCAAATCTTTTGGGAGCTTCAACGTTCAAAATACAGAGGTTTTTTACAACTGAATGATTTTACAATGTGGAGATTAAGAAAGTTTGAATTTCACAGTGCAGGAAAATTTGGATGTGAGGCTTTCTTCTCCATAGGAAAATAAAAACTGGGGATAATAGCTTAATTACTATTAGACTATTTTACAGTCTAAAGGGAACTTCCAGTCTTTTGGGAGAGCTATATCTTCACAGAATGGAAACTTCTGGTAGAATGCATTTTATATTATGTATTTTCAACAGATTTTTTTTCTCATTGGTAAAATGAATTACAGTTTTGGTAACTCAATTTTTCTCAAAAAATGAAAACTGAATTTTTAAGATGAAAAAAAAATTTCTTAAAAAATACTGAATATTCATGCTTCTTTTTTCCCTATTCTTTTGAAATAGGCTCCTCGAGTGAGAGAATAAAAAAATATAAAAATGTGAAAAAATGTAAAAATCTAAACATTCAGTGTTCAAGTGACCTTCTGAAAGGTGATAGGCCTGGGGAGGGCAACAGTAGGTATTCATCATTCTTTAACACGTTATCTTTTTAACAGAGGGTTTCATGGATGTTCAGGGGATGATAAATAGGATGAGCCTCCATTTTTTGATGTGGAGAATAGAAAGAAAATCAAAAAAGTGCTGGGAGTTTCCTGGGAGCAGGTTTATCAAAGAAAAAAAGCCCAGGAGCCAGTAGCCTTGATTTCTGATTTAATTTTACTGATTAGCTGTGTATGGATAAGTTTTTCTGCATCTTGGAGGTTTAATTCCCTCAGTTGTAAAATGAACAGCTTAGAGCAGATGCTTCCTAAGGTTCTCTGACTATTGCATTCTGAAGAGTAAAATGAACAAGAGAAAAATGCCAGCTGGTAAAGCACATAAGACTTTCACCGTAGAATGCTACTTACAGCATTTTCAACTTAGCAAAACAGTATTTTATTGATATGGGAATGAAGCCTGGGAAAATTTCCATGAATATATACTGATTAAAGATATTAAAGCTAGGCATATATAATGAACTTCACTTGTCCAGAAAAAGAGAACTAGTTACATCATGTGGCACAGAATTCTGTCTCTGGCAAGATAATGAACTTCTCTGTTTCTGCTATCTAATAAAGAAAAAAGGACTGAGAATTTAAGTAAATAAAGCTGGAATTAAGCAAATGCATGTCCAGAGGCAGAAAGAGATTAAGGACTCTTTTTCATCGGTATTTAATTTAGTAACACACTCTTTAGTTTAAGTAACTTTCTTATGCTGCTTGACAGTTTGGTTGACTCTACAGTGACATGAGCCAAAAAGATTCCTAAAATAACCACACTTATGCTATAGCATCTCATCAAGGTTTTGCCAACATACTTTGCATGATGTGGGAAAAGATATTGCCCTCTGCGCAAATCATGAACCTAAATAAAGACAAAAAAATCCTTGACTTCAAAGTTCATGCTGTGTGCATGACTCAGCTTGGTAGGGTCACAGCTTGCCAGCGCTGCAACTTTTTTATTAAAGGTATTTCTTTGGGTTCTGTTTTAGGAAGAGACTTAATTTAAGCAGAAGAAAGTTGGAGTCATTTCCAATCATAAAACCTAACATTGAAGATAGCCTTCAGACCCAGAATTGCTAACATCGAGACACAACATAATTATCATTTTTTCCTATCTTACTGTTAAGCCCAACTGCCTCCAAGGAAAATGAAAATGATGTGATCTCACAGGGGAAACAAAACAGAATGAATCATTTATCTTCCCAAATTTACAGGAACATCCTAATTTGTATACACTCTGTATTTGTCTTGTGCAAGTTGTTGTGAGCTTATGTGTTTATTCTATATACCTGGATGAGCTGACTTCGCCCGATGCCCCCTCTCCTTGATCTTGAAGCTCTTTTTTTCTCCTCAGGAGCATCTCATTCATTTTACACAGGGAAAGTTAAATTTAGCAAAAGAAGCCTTTCAGAGCAGAGAGTTCTTGCTGATCTGGGAACCTGTCAAGGTGATTCTATGCCAACTTGGACCTGCCTGGAGTTGAAGCTTCCAATCTTGCCAAATGTTGTGCTTATTTTGTGACAAAGATGAAAGTCACAGTTGGATTTAAAAGGAGGCCATCCAGTTTATTTTATTCTTGTCTCAAGTCTCTAAATCTATGTCTCCATGACTGAAGGCTTTGTAAATAAACAGGTGTCCACATGTCCCAGTGTGAATTAAAATTTTATGAAGCCAGAGAGGGAGTTGATTTATTTAAAAAAGTAAAGTTATTGTAATACTTTTCTTTGGTATGTAGAAATAATAATTGCTCTATACTTTGTTTACATACATATATTACTGGCCATACTCACAGTATTTTCATGGGATTTTGGGGTAGGAATACTACATAAAAAGATATGGATTTGACATATGCCTTGGGAGCTAGACAAGCTCTGGTCAATGTAAGAACTGTTTATAGACTGGTTAGTTTTTTAGTAAGTACTAAGGAGAGGTCATCTCACATATATACGGTTTTATGTACAACATCTATACACTATAATAGATATGTAAATTCAGGTATGCTCAGACAGAAATGCTTTGCCACTTCTTTCTAACATACCTAAAATTATGTTTTTTTCTGCTGCTGCTGCATAATAAGTAAATAATATAAATATCCCCAACTATTTACTATGAATAATATCAGATATATTTATGCACAAATACACATACACAAACATTTGTGCAAAAGCACATTTTCTTCTAATTAACTAATTTTCCCAAGCACCTAAGAATCCACTATTTGAACATTAGGCCGCTAAGGTAACTGCCTTTACAACTGCTTCAGCAAACTAAATGCCCAAGTGTCTAATTTACAACAGCACAATAATTTAAGCATTGAGAGGTACATTCACTGGGGTTATGTTATTTTTACTATTAATTATAGGCATTGGCAATGATGTAGTATTTACTGCAAAGTAAATTTTGACAGTTTTGATATATTTTGTATATATAATAGTTATACAGCATAGAAAATATCCTAACTTGAATAGTCTTAGTAATTATATACTTTGACACATTTAAGAATCTTTATAAACCATATATGTGCTCATTTTCCAATGTGTTCATCTCATATGGAGCATGCATAAATATATTATATAGGTACTTAAGAAAATATGCATAAGTAGGCATCTTTGTCACACATATCATTTGTTTTGCAGGCATTCATATTCCCTTGTTGGAGATTTAGAAATTTTGAAATGGAATGATCAATTATTTAATTTAAATATATAAATTATTCAATTACAAACACAATCACAGCAGGATGTCAAAATACTTCACAACCAGAAGCCAAGAGCAACCAATGTTTCTGTTTTTTGAAAACACTTCAATAACTCGTCTCATACAACTTTCATTATTTTAACATCTCAATTATTTAAATGAATGAATGAATGAATCTAATGCCGTGGTATTGCAATTTCACCTTAAAGAGACAAAGCAACTTTTCTCATAGATCTCCTAGAAGCTGGATGATATTAGATGGCCCAGTTCACATTGTAGCATGTGAAAGCTACGGGTATGGAGTATCTGGGGTCACGGGCCGCAGTCTCTCATTCTACAGTTGGCTATCTCAGGCATTCCATATGGCGGTCATAGGAGTCCATAGCAGCAAGAAGATAAGTATCTTTCAAGTCCCTGCTTGTATTTTATTTGCTACAGCCCCATTAGCTAACACAAGTCACATACCCAAGCCTGGACTCAGAGTGGGAGGGCCCTACAATGGGCATGGATGCAGGAGAGGAAAGGAAAATTTGTTGTCTTTTTGAACAATACCACAAAGATCATTCCTAAACAGTTACATTCTTCTGAAGGGGCCTCCGTTTCTAAACCTCCGTGTTTTGAAGAGGAGAAAAATGAGCATGAGTGGCAGCTGGATTGATACAACCAAAATATAAAGTAAAGAAACATAATTAGTAAATAAAAATGTCAGAGATGATGCATCATAGATGGGCAAAACAGCGTAAGGGCTCTCAGGGTGACAGGGTTTTTTGAATGTGTTCATTGTATTTTATACGCTTTCGATTATAGCTGCAGAAGACTAACATGTTTTTTTCACTCATATCATCCAAATACAGTATTTTTCAAATGTGGTCCCTGGACCAACTGCACTGGTACTGCAATGATACTACCTGAGATATTTGTGACAAATGCAGCTCCCAAGTCTCACTCTAAGAGGTTTTTGACTCAGAAAGTTGGAGATGGTAATAATATGATCTATAACAAGCATCCCACATTATTCTATGAACAAGAAACACAGCTCCATAGAGCAAGAGTATGCAGTACTGAAGTGAACTTTCACAATTCAAGGTCAGCATTGAGGGTTTTAGTGTACTAAATATTACCTTAATAACTAAAAGGGCTAATTTTATTTTCCTGAAGGAAACCTTTCCTTCTATTCCTGGGTGAGTTAGACACCAATATAATCTGCATTTTCTTATTTTCTTTCTTCTAAAAGTTTCATGGTATTTCTCCTCCTTCTAAATGCCCAGATGTATAATGAATCCCCTCATAGAAGAAACAAGAATATTATTTACGCTTCGAAGATTACTTTTCAAACTTAAAATTCATAATTTTACAAAATAAAAAGACCTTTGAATATCAACATTGAAAAGGACTATGAAAATGAAATCGATGAATTTTCATGATATCCTAATAGTAAAAGCAGCTGTTATTTGTTGTTTATAACTTCCAGTTATTTTTCACAAATGTTGAAAATGGTAACGTTCTTCCAAACTCACCTTGTTTTTTTTCAGGGAAATTTTTTAAAAACTTGTAGCCTACCACTCTTATAGATCAAAAAACAAATACAAATAGGTTTTGTAAGCATGATGCCATGGAGTAGATAACTGTTAAAAATAGAAGTCAGATCTTGTGAATTCCTGTACAGTTTTCTTCCGACCACACATTTCAAGGCACTAAACTAGGTACTGAAATGGTCTGAGAAGTCTTTTTTCCTAAGGCTGTCCACGTGTTGGGGTAGGCTTGGATCCAGTCCTGCGTAGAAATTGGGGAACTAACTAACGAGCCCTGGTGTTTCTTCCTGCTGACAATTCTATATCGTTATAAATCTTTCAAGATCCACGGTTCCTTAAACAGGTTTTGAACACTTAAACATTCACTCACTACAGAAGCAGACAATGCACCCTCACCAACATAGCTTTCAAAAATAGCTTACAACATCACCTTATTTTACTTACTTAAATATCAGTCTATCAGTGTTGAGCTTTCTTAAGTCGAAACGTAGTGGTGCATGGACTCTAATCAGAGTGGGGAGAAGGCAAGAACAGATTGTCTTTCACATCAGGCAAGAGTGTTATCTTGGACTGTCTGCTCAGCCTAAGGTGCTTTGACACTTCTTTCTAACACACCTAAAAATACTTTTTTTTCCTCCTGCTGCTGCAATCACAGGCATTAAGTCAGTTGAGGAAGCACATAATCCATCATCTGAATATATCAATGAGCAGTATCCTCAGAGACCTAACAACACTGCCTTTATTGAGAAAGAATAAACAATTGTACAAAGAATGAAATAGTTTCCTTAAATCATACAAACAAGAAATGGAAAACAAAAGCATGCATATCTCTACAAAAAAGTGCATATAAATTAGGACCATAATTTTATCTATACAAATAATATGAAATGCGAAGAAAATACATTTGATTCTTTGGAGAAGAACATGAACATGTTAAAAAATAAGACTGTATTTTGAAGACATTGATCATTTACCCAGAATAAATAGCTAAATAAATACATTTTAAACATTCTTTTAGACACACATCACAAGACTTTTCATGCAATTACTTATTCAAAGTATAATTATTGAGCATTTACTCTGTGCTAGACACTGTGCAAATGTTGAGAACACAGGGCCAACATCCCAGAACTTACTCTCTGGTGGTAGAGGCACATATAGTAATGTGATTAAAATCACAAAGAAAAATATAGAGAGGGATGATATCAAATATCATAACTATTTAGTCTGAGGGTCAAGGAGAGCTTCAGGAGAAAAGCATTTGAACTCAGATCATTTTGCACTCTACAAAATCAATCACAATCCTTCTTCCTGTCCGAGTTACTATCTATGTTCCCACATCAAACCATGACATATACATTAGTCACAGACCTTGATAAATTGTTCTCTGTTAATTTGGCTTCTAGATTTGAGTGAGGAGTTTCACAGGGAAGATGGACTACACATTTTTAGTCTTTTTAACCTCAGCACATGAAATATAGAAATCTGTCAATAAATATATGCCTGTCAAATGAATGAATGACTTAAATTGATAATTGCATAATATATTTGAATACTCATATTTTTAATCTCTGCAAATATGCATTTATAGATATAATTATTTTATCAACTTGTACCAAAGTTCTTCATAAAAAGGGAATGTTGTTTAGGAAATTAAGCTCCTTTGATGTGGAAAATGAGACCCTGAGGCTGTACTGTGAAAATAAACAGAAAAATAAAACTAATAGCTAAACTTCTATGCATAAAAATGATGATGAAATGTTTGGGAGTGGAAGAGTAGAAAAAGGAGAGAGAATGAAGTTGGGGGGGAAGACATGTGAGTAGACTGAAAACTAGACAGAAAGATGACCAGGCAGAATTTTGCAAGGGCGGAGTGACCAAAAATGTGTTAAATCACAAGAATACCTAGTAAGTAATTTAAAATTATTTGCATTTGTGTGCTATATAATTCTATTTCCTAAAACTCAGTAAATTCCATAACAAATGCAAATATCTTATCTTTAGAAAATGTAAATGAAGTCTGAATTTCATTTATGGGTCAATGTAAAGGAGAGAAGAGAATGGCCATAAGAGATGAGATGCAGCTGAGATTAATAGTTTATTAAGAGGATTTCACATCCTGGATATTATGGAGTTACTGGTACTGGATCAACTATCTTACAGCAAATAGTCATAAAACTGGACAAAATATATGAGAGAATTGCTTTCTTTACTCACTCAGAGTATAATTACTGAGCCCTTTCTCTGCGCAAGTCACTGTGCAAGTGCTGACAACAGTGACATATCTCTGATCTCGAACAGAATGAAACTCACAAAAAAAGCCCCATGTCTCCGCTGGACAATTCCCTATTTGTAGAGCATGAACCTGGAATCCAAGAAGGTCAGGTAACTCCTGCTGAGATGAGATCAGATTGGGACAACTGATGTGGCTGGAAATAGAATTGTGCAGGAAGAAGTACAAATGTCTCTCCTGCATCCTTGGCTGAGAGCTGGCCTGCACATATGTAGGAAACAGTTCTGATGGGTTGAAAATGGAATTGAGCTCCTAGAGGTTAAGTAGAATTGACAGATGTTGGGGGACTGGCCCTAGCACAGAGAAATCCAGGGTCATTTAAAAATTCAAGCAAATAAATAGTCATTAAACAGTCTAAATTAAATCTTAGTAATTTAAAAAATTCAACAACCATTCTGTACTGACCTATATGAGAAAAGAATCTAAAAAAGAGTGGATATATTTATGTGTGTATATATATGTATATATATATATATATATGTATATATATGTGATTCACTTTGCTGTACAGCAGAAACTAACACATTAAATCAACTATACTCCAATAAAAATTTAAGAAAAGTCAACAACCACTTATGAGCTACATACTCTATTTGAAGTATTGTGTTAACCTGGAGGAATACAAAGATTAAGCAGGTATCATTTCTACTGTCATTTACAATATAGTGGCTGAAGCAGTATTTAACAAGAGCTCTGCTAAAGTTCTTAGGGAGAGTGTGAGGGAAAGGTCTCTTAACGATGGAGCTACATCATTAACACCTCATTAAGACCTCAGGCAGTGGACAGGGACACAAAAAGATGCCCATAGTGAATAACGAACTCACCAAAGAGTAAGGTCTTCTCTAAGTCTATTTTAACAAAGCCTAAAATCAAGATCTGAAGAGATGCATACTTTGGAATTTTAGAAGGGTTTGAGGAATGCTGGGATTCCTACAGATTGACCTTCAGAAACCATAAAAATAATCTACACAATTTCAGGATGATCATCTAGTAATTGTACAGTCTATTAGAAAAATTAACATTCTTCAGAGAGACAATAACAGGATCTAAAGTCTCTATAACACATCTCCACGATAGCCAGTACACAATTAGAAATGTGACCCATGTTCAGGAAAAATATCATTCAAGAGAAACTAACCCTGAGGTGGTTCAGATATTAGATTTAAAAGACAAAAAGGCTAATATAAATATGTTCAAAGAATTAAAGAAAATGTAGTCAACAAATTGTTTTTTTTTGCCTTAATGAATTAACAGATAGGGATTTCAGCAGAAAATTAGAAACTATTTACAAGAATCATACCAAATTCTAAAATGAGGGACATTGAAATTTAAAGCTCATTAAATATGTTTTATAGTATATGGGAGCCATAGAAGAAACAGTCTGCGAACTTACAGAAAGATTAATAGAAATAATCCAGTTTAAGAAGCAGAGAAAAAAATGAGGGAAAAAATGAACAAATCCTAAGAGACAATGTTAATGGCTTAACATACATGTAACTGGAGCACTGGAATAAGAAAATGGGATAGAAAGAAATATCAGATGAAATATTATATGACAATTTACAAAATGTAATGTAAAACACCACCTCTCAGATAACTGGATCTCAGCGAGTCTCAAGCAAGATGACTATAAAGAAAACTACACTTAGACCCATCATAATCCAACTGCTAAAATGCAAGCATGAAAAGAATACCAAGAAAACAGAGAAAATAGACACTTTACATATGGAGGAAACAGTGATGCAAATTATGACTGACTTCTCTTTACAAACAATGGAGGGCAAAGGAAAATAGAACACCATCTTTAAATTATGGAAAAAATAAAAGAGAATCATCCATCCAGAATTTTATATGAAATAAAAATATCCTTCAAGAAAAGAGGATAAAAAATATATTTTCAGACAAACAAAAACCAAAAATTTGTTACCAGCTGACCTATAGTATAAAACAAGTTTAAAAATTGGTCTTTAGACTGAAAGGAAATTATATAAGATATATTTCAGATATAGAGGAAGTACTAAAGAGCACTGAAGTGATAACATAAAACATGAATTTTTTTCTCCATAATTTCCATAAAAGACAAAACTCTAAACACAAATTAACATTGTCAAAAGGGATTCCTAACGTCTATAAAAGTAGAAAATATGTTAACAATAGCAAACACAATGGGCTTGATAAATGGAATTATACTATTTTAAGTATATTTACAATATGCAATATTACATAGGCAATATTATACATACAGTTAGTACATATGTAAAATGGGTCATGTGAAGTGTGAAATGTTGGCGGTGATGTTTGAACTAAAGTGGTAAACTATTAACTTGACTAGATTTTTTAAGATAAACTTTTTATTTTAGAATAATATAGTACAGAGTGTTCTTGCATTCCCTGCGCTGTTTTTCCTATTATTAATATCTTACATTTCTATTTATCACAACTAATGAACCAACACTAGTAGATCAATATGAACTAAATGCTGTGCTTTATTTGGATTTTATTTTATTTTAATTTTACACCAATGTCCTTTTAGTGTTTCAGGAGCCTATCCAGAATTCCACATTGCATTTATTCATTATGTCTCCTTAGCTGCCTCTGGCCTGTGACAATCTTTCAGACTTTGTTTATTTAAGATGCCATAGACAGTTTTGAAGAGCACTGATCAGGAGTTTTGCAGAATATTACTTAATTGGGATTTATTTGATGTTTTTCTCACGATTAGATTGAGGTTATGGATCTTGAGGAGGAAGACCAAAAGCGGGAAGTACATTTTCATCATAGTATATTAAAGGGACATGCTATCAACATAACTTATCCCTGATGATTCTAACCTTTACCTGGCTCAAGTAATGTTTGCCAAGTTTCTCTACTCTAAAGCCTTTTCTCCCACCACTTTTCATGCTGTACTCTTCGGAAGCAAATCACTCTGTGCTGCTACACTTAAAGGTGGTAGATCCGATTCTATCTTTTTGAGGGGTGGATAACTTCTCTTGAGGGGTGACATATCTCTTCACTTTATTTACTTATTTATTCAAAAATTACTTACATTATCTTACACTCATGGATATTTATTTTATATTTTGGGCTGTAACACAATACTACATTATTTGGTTGTTCGTAGTTTTCAGATCTATTCATTGGGAGTTCTTTCATTTGGCTCTTATGACCCCTTGACAAATCTCCATTTTTTTTCCCAGAACTTCCTTACTTTTTGGTACTATAAGATGGTCCAGGCTAATCTTGTACATTTCCTGTTTTATTCCTAGTATTGGTCCAGGGAGGCCCCGTTCCTTTTATTAGGGACTTGGGATAGAAAATCAGTATTTGAGCACTGGGTGCACTCATTGGTACTGTGGTATGATTGTTATAGGCCCACTCTGCAGACAAAACTGGAGAATATTTGTGTGAATATTAACACTGTATACACATGCATCTATAATTCTCTGTCTACTCACCTGCATCTATATTAAGCTATCCATGGGCTCATATTGACATCTCTGCCTCTAACCCAGTACTGCATAGTTCATTCTAGCCTCCCCTTTGCTTGTCTGTTACTTTCCTTTCCAACAGTCCTGCATCCTACCCTTGGCCATATCCATTCACGTATTTGTTCATTCCTAGGAAAATGCACAGTGGTTTCAGAATTGTTAACCTATACCCCAGTGAGAAACAGGTTTATCAATTAGAGTATAATGCTTATGTACAATTCCTTTTGTCTTTAGTCTTACAATTTCCACTCGTTTCCAAAATTATTTAGATCAGTAATCCCCCCCCCACCTCTTTAGTGAAAGAATGGCATACATTTACAGCACAGTTAGATTATTTTTTCTCCATCTGCATTTCATCCTGAGATCTGTCAACCTCTGGGTTGATTTTTATTTTCAATGAAAAGTTATGGGTGCATATTATAAGCACTAAAGCCACCATTAAGATAATAATTCTTAACTTAGGTAATAATCTAATAGAGTTGATAAAATGGAATGGTTAAAAATATTCTATTATCCAGAGAGAGATCAGGGAAAGAACAAGTGGGAAGACAAATGCAGATGAAAAAAATATAAAATAAGATGATAGATTTAAACCCAATCATATCAATAATTACATTAAATGTAGATGAACACAACACTTCAATCAAAAGGAAATAATTTATTGAGTCAGCAAAAAAGCAAGACCTAACTATTGTTTCTGAAAGAAACAGATGTTAAGCATAAAGAAAAGAACAACTTGAAATTAAAGGGATGGAAAAAGATCTATAACACAAACTGAACACATAAGAAAGACGTTCTGTCTGTATTAATATCAGATAAGTTAGACTCCAAGCCAAAGAATATTATAAGA
This sequence comes from Hippopotamus amphibius kiboko, assembly GCF_030028045.1. Classification (NCBI taxonomy): domain Eukaryota; kingdom Metazoa; phylum Chordata; class Mammalia; order Artiodactyla; family Hippopotamidae; genus Hippopotamus; species Hippopotamus amphibius. The sequence goes on along the minus strand of NC_080195.1, from coordinate 76,744,034 downwards.
AAGAAAGAGGGGCATTTAATAATGATTAAAGGGGTAATTCATCAGGAAGGCACAATAACTCTAAATATGTATGACTTAATAACAGAGTTTCAAAATTCATGAAGAAATGCTGATAGAATAAATGTGAGAGAAATGGAGGAATCTACAACATGGCTAAGGATTTTTAACAGTCCCTTCTCCATACTTGATAAAAATAGTAGACAAAAAATCAGAAAGCATATAAACAACACTCTCAGTTTGGATCTCCCAAAGCAAACCCCGAGCAAGAGCTTGGGGTGCAAGACAGCATTTGGAAGAAGAAGGAAACAGAATTGGGTAAGAATAGGAGTCAAACTCTGACACAGGTCTGACAAATTCTGAGGCTAACCCAGAGAGGAGCTCTGGCGACGGTATTTCCTGTCAGAGTTGCCCATATCAAGCTGAACCACCCGTGCCTTTAACCCCACACCTCTCTTAGTTACTGTTTGTGAGCTTTCCCAGGAAAAATGGGACCTCTGGTGAGGCAACTCTTGCAGTTGAGACACAACTGAAGGAGCTGAAATCCAAGCATTCTCTTCTGATTGCACTCTCAGCGAGTTCTTCCTTGAAAGGGGAACTGGGTGGCCCATTTCCATGTCTACCACAGACACCACCAATAACTTGACCTAATTCGTAATTACAGAATGTCACACCTATCACTAGCAGGAAAAATATTCTTTTCAACTGGCCACAGAAAATAGAAAACAAGCAGCAAGGTGATAGATTAAAACCCAAACACTTCAAAATTACAAGATAGACCATATGGTGTACCATAAAATGTCTCAATAAATTTCAAAAGTTTAAAATTTTATAAAACATATTCTGATTATAACTAAATTAAATTGTATGTTAAGAACAAAAAGATATCTATAAAATATGCCAATACTTGGAAATTAAATAAAACACTTCTAAATCGCCATGGGTCCAAGAAGATTATATATTGAAAGCTTGAAAATATATCAGATTGGTCATGAAAATAGAGCATATGTACAGAATGCAGCTAACACAGTGCATAGTGGGAAGTTTATACTTTAACCATTTATATTCAAAAAGAAGAAAGGCTTAACATCATTAATTTAAGTTGATAATTAGGAAATTCTAAAGAAGAAGAGCAAAAAACAGTAAATATAAAGAAAGTAATAAAATAGGAGCATAAATCAATGAAATAGAAAATGAACAAGTGCTGGTACATCGAAAAAAATTATAGACTCGATAAACACCAAGTGGATATAATTAAGAAAAAAAATATAAATGATCACTATCACAAATAAAAATACATATTACTAAAATATTGTTAGATTCATAGAGATCTAGTAATATTACTAAATATTACTAAGTATTACTAATATTCTAGTAATATTACTAAAATATTACTAGATCATAAAGAAATACTATTAATTCTTTTATGACAATACATTAAAAGGAGAAACAGCTAGAAGAGTATTAAGACTTAAATCCCTGGGAAGCCAAAAAAGTCTTGGAGAGAACTGAACGTTGTGGTTAAGGGACTCAAACAATTTAATTTATATATTAAATGACAGGGTCAGCTCAGCTGTCATCTAGATAATACTGATATAGATATATTTTATAGACTGTGAGTCAGACTCTGAAGGTAGTTTTATGTTTGAATTTTTTAACTTAAGCAGGAGCATTTTCTCATCCTAAAACTTTTGAAAACATGAATTTTTAGTGTTGAATAACACTGCATCCTGTGGAAGTTACAAAATTCAATCAACCATTCTATTGGTTATTTTGTTTGTTTCCATGCTTTTGCAATTATGGATTGCTTATATAGCAAATCAAATTCATTTCCTCTGAATAGATTTCTAGATGTGAATCCTGAGTTAAAAGTGAGACTGTATTTCAGATTATTATAACTAGTCCAAATTGCTCTTAAAAGTACTCATATCAACTTAAGCTTTATTAGCAGAGCACACAAGTGATCTTTTGTATATACTTTGCTAATACCACATATTCTCCTTTAACAAATAATCTATATCAATTATAGAGGTTAACAATATCTTTGCTTGTATTGGCATTTATTAATTATTTATAGGAATTCATAATTGCACATTGCCATTATATTTCTTGTTTTGTTAACTATCTGTGTGAATCAAATGGTTTTGATTGTATACAAGTCAAAGAAGCAAGACAGTCATATATTCAGAACTCTTTGTTCAATACCTTATTATAAAGGCACCAATATTCATGAATATTAGTAAATCAAAGATATCAACTATGCTCGTACTATATCAATGGTTAATGGAGTTGTTATCTACATTATCTTTGTTAAGGTACTTAGTTAATGAGGTCCTTCTGGGGTCTTAAAGACCACAATAAGTGCGAAATTGATACTGTGCTCAACTGAAATCTGCCTTGTAAACGTGCCTCAGCGATGTATTTTTCATGGAGAAGCTTCCATTTTTTTACAACAAGGTAGAAAAACAAAACTCTTGGTGGGATGGAATTAAGTGACATTTCCAGAATTCTGTGCTTGCCAGACCAGCTGGAATACAGAAAACAGTTAAAACAATCCCTAAGTAAATATCTGAGGCACATCCAAGTTAACCTCACACTTTAATTTACAGCTCTCTGTCGCTAGTACTATTGTATTAGTATTCTCCCATTTCTGAGAACCCAGACGTGTCAGTTATGAAAAATCCTTTGGTTCATGAGAGAAGATAAGACTATCTCAGCAGATTTGGTGGCTAAGGAGAAAACAATGACTACTTATGTTCTGCAACTCTGGTGAATATTACATGAGGTACAACTGAAACCAAAGGCTGCAAGAAAAATGCCTCAAAGCATTTTACAATGTCAGGTCAAACTACGGAGCATACCTTCCCAGGTTGCTGGCATTGCAATATCACAATAGCATAGGGACCTTCCAGTCTTTTCATCCCTTCTAAATCCAAGGATTTGATTAAACTATACTATTATTATCAAAGACTAACTCATGTTGGGTCTGGACCAAGATTATATAGAAGCAATACAGCCCTTGATCCTTGGTTTTATTGATATTTGGTTGACATCCCCAAATGCTTCTCTATTACCAATTGAAAAGGCTGATTCAGTTTCTTAAAGTAACAAGGAAAAATGGAAGGTAAAGTGTAGTGTAGGATACAAATAATACCCTCTGAATTTTCAGAGTTATTTGATTGCCCAAGGAAGGCTTATTTGCCAAAAGTCACACTATTTTGAGGAATAAGAAAGAAAGCAAACAAGCCTTATTGCCCAAACTTCTCCTCCAAACTACTTTGGGATATATTCCAGGAACTGCACCATTCTTTTGGTTTGAGGATAATGATGTAAAATGGTGCCAATTCAGGTGAGGTTCTTGACTATAAATGTATTAAATACACTGGTGGCACATTTCTAATGGTCAAAAGAAGCCAGAATAAAACAAGCATTAAAAATTTACTACGGTATTACTAATGGCTTATAAGTAAGGCCTTCTATATCCCATCATTTTATTGCTGTGAAAAAAATGTGATGATTACCTTTTTCATGCCTTATGGCACTGAATAACTCAGGTGGCAGCACTTTACCCAAGGACATTCAATAACATGTACTTTTCCTATAACAAGCTATGATAGATAGAAAAAAAATCTACTCATTAATCAATCATAATCTCAGTGGAACAATGTGTCATGGGAAGCCCTTCCACTGCCCCTGCTTCTCTAACAAGTAATGCTCATAAAGAAAATGTAAAATTATACAACTTAAAAGAGCTATGTCATATAATGAAAAGCAATGCTTAGGGCTTCTAATTACAAAATCATGAATTTATGCATCACTATTTTTTGAAAGAATTCAGAAAGCAACGCATGTTTTCTCCTTTATTCTCACAGTTCAGTTGGGGTTAAGGATTCAGAGAGAAGCTTATTTATACAGCCCCTGAAAAGATCATCCAGGGACAACCATAGAGGATGCTCTACTTTAAAAAGGCAAGCAGTCTGTGTACCCAAGGCTTGCTGTCAATGAAATGAAATGCCCTATGTTATTTTTGCCCTCCCCTCAATTAGGTGAGAAAACAGTTTATCCAGCATATTGATCAAACTGTTTTCCATCTTCTTCTCTGGGTTTCCTGTAGGTAGCAAAGTGCCTACAGAATCTATATGTTGAAACTTAAAATGTTGAAGTTGATAGCTGAAGGGAGAATTAGTTTTTTCCAATAGTGCAGAGTAATTCAGTTTTGGATTTACATTGCCAGAATGCCTCTCTGTATTTATGCAATTAGTGTAAGCTTTTAAAAACACTGCTACATATAGATTCTAAGTAATTTTTAATTTGGATTTGTCCACCATTAGATTTTAAGCAAGTGAAAGGCAGAGAGGATATTTTTTATTCTTTGGTATCATACTATAAAAATCTCCTATTTTAATGACAAAAATGTGATAAATTAAAATACTAATTAAATCTTCCTTTTTAGATCATTATACCTCAGGTCACACACACCTGCACACCCCCACACATATATTTTCTATGTAGAAAACATATGTTGTTTAAGAAAAACTAAGAATGATCTCTTAAATAATATTCTAAAATAATAATTAGGTTTTTATGGCTATTGATAATTTATTCTGGACAAGTAAAGAAGAATGTAGGTTCCAATTTACGTGAAATATATTTCTAAGGGAAGCAAAACTGTAAGGGGAAAGTGTAAATATAAAAGAAAAGATAAAAATTATTTGAGAAAGATTTTCAAGACAAGGCCTTACCCAGAAAAGAAATACAGTTTTTTTTTTTTTCCTTCTTTTTACGGAGTTAACAGCAGTTACTTTTCTTAATCAATTCAATTCAATTCAATTCAACAAATATGTATTGAGTAACTTCTTTGTGTCAGACACTTTATTAATTAAATACTGAAAATAGGGAAACAAAAGACAGACCTCTCTAGCTGCTCACAGTCTAGCTCAAAAACTAATTTGCATATTGTGGTAATATATCTTTGACCTCGTTACCAATTTTTACTCTTTTGTACTTTTTACTGTTTACACTTAATTTTAAAGAGTATTTTTATATTCACAGCAAAATTGAGGGGAAGGTACAGAAGTTTTCTGTAAACTCCCTGCCATGACACATGCACAACCTCCTCCATTATCAACATCCCCCACCAGAGTGATAAATTTTCTACAATTGATGAACCTACACTGGCACATCTTAACCACCTGAAGTTCATACTTTACATTAAGGTTCTCTCTTGGTATTGTACATTTTATGGATTTGGACAAATGTACAATGACATGTACCCATCATTATAGCATCATATAGAATATTTTCACTGTCTTAAAAATTCCCTGTGGTCCCTTCACCTCCTCACCCACCTCAGCCTCTGGAAACCACTGATCTTTTTACTGTCTCCATAATTTTGCCTTTTTCTGAACATCATATAGTTGCAATCATACAGTATGTAGCCTTTTCAGACTGGCTTCTTTCACTTGGTATTTAAGTTTCCTCCACATCATTTCATGGCTTGATAGCTCATTTCTATTCAGCACTGAATAGTATTTCATTGTGTGAATGGGCCACAGTATGTTTATCCATTCACCTACTGAAAGACATCCTGGTTGCTTTCGAGTTTTGGCAATTATGAATAAAGCTGCTGTAAACATGGGAGTGCAGGGTTTTGTGTGGGCGTACATTTTAAAATCCTTTGGGTAAGTAGCAAGGAGCAAAATCTCTAGATTTCATATTTATTTCTTTTCTCAAATGCTCACTTAAGTAAATTTCAGGAATCTGAATTTAGGAATAAAAATTACTTATCTCTTTTTTTATGACCTCAATGATATTTGGGTGTTGGGATTCTGTTTTGACATTGTATATAAAAAACAATGAAGCCACATCCTCAATTCTATCTCTTCCAGTGTTCATGATTGGATGTGGCTACTAATTAAATGAACCCCAACAGTGTCAACAGGAGGGAAAAACAAAAGAGACATCGTGTTGTACTATGCTCACTCATTTATTACAGATAGATACTTTTCGCCATGTGCACTAATGAGCTCAAGAGATATTTCTATTATTATTTCAAGGGCTTTGCTTGAAAGATAAAAGAAATGATAAAGCAGACAAAAACAATAATTTAAAAATTGTGTATAATAGACTTACAGTTATCATAGTAACAAGGTCTCTGTTCTTTCTGAGATGGAATGATTAAAATAGCATCTTCAAAATAATCAAACATCAAGATAAATGTGTAAGGTGAGAAAAAGTTTATATCTATTTCATTGGCTTGTATTTAATATAGAATCAGAAGTTTACAATAAACAAATACTCCAGGCACCTCACTAAAGAGTTTGCATAATAAAACAATACACTATTGCTTTGCAAATGTAAGAATCCTTCACTTAATACACATTACGTTTATTACTTAAGGATTTTGTCCGACAGAAGTTTTCAGGAGTGCCCAAGCTATCATATTAATGGAACACAAAGGGAAATGTTTGTTTTTTTCACCATCTCTCACAGATGGAATTCCTAAGTAATAAATTGCAGAAACATACCATTAGACATTTGATTTTTAGGTCAAATGATCCCGCATGTGTGGCGATACATGAGGAGTCAAAACTGTGTATAGAAGAGGATACAGTAAATGTGCATAGCTCTACCCTGAGGCAAGTGGTTGAGACTCTATTTTCAGTATGAGTTCCATGTTTGACTTTAAAAGAGTAGTTACAAGTAGCTGCAGAATGTACTGTCTGTGCGATCATTAATTCACGTGGTCAGAATGCTGCTGAGTCAGCAGATAAGTGCAGCCCAAAGCCTAACTTTCATAACTCTGGTAATGATCAGTGGGGTACACAAATATCTTCAAGTCACATAACTGTGGTGATCTCAGTGTGCTCGGTTCTGGTGGACTGTTGCCCATACCACTAAATCAGCCTTCACAGCACCAGGCACATATGGCATAGTTGGAGTACAGTGGGAGCCCAGGACTTTGTTAGCGTGGGGGCCAAGTCACTCTTAACCCCCATAAAAGGCATCCCTTTAAAGAATAGGGTAAAGGTCATTGCAGCTCATGCCAAGTGTAAAAATGAGAACTACAGACAGGAAACACTGTTCAGATGTTGTAGGTCTGTAGGCCTGTTTTATGTCTGCTCCGAGCCCTCTGCAGCTACAGGACACCAAAGAAATACTCGCCATCCCCATTTATACTAGGTCAGCGGCCAAATGGGCCCAGACATTAAAAGCAGGGGAAATCCAGGGGCTAATCAGAAACTGCCTGTCTCAGAGGTATGACATGAAATACTGCAATAGGACATTGTGTGATTGGAATTGTGACCGTGATGTGTTGCTGCAGGCTATAGACTGAGTGTTCAACATTATGAATGTGTGACACTGAAGCAGGCTGGAGCATGACTGCATAACTACTTACCCCCAAGTCACTCATAAAATTGAGATGTACATCTCCGGAGAATACCAAGGAGCAAAAATTGTAAATAAAATAAATGTTCAATGTGTCTGAATTAATGAGCATGTATTATGATCATATATAACTTGAGGAAACAAGAAAACAGCACAACTGAGATTTCCCTGAGTAATAGAGAGAAATAGGGGAAGTTATTTTTATTATCTAATTGGTAAAAAGTCTCCAATTTTCCTGTCAAAGTTTATAAAAGGAAAATACACACAGGTTCCAGGATGGGAGGAGGGTGGGTGTGTGTGGCAAATGCAGAAAAGCACTCAGTGGGCAAACATATTTCACACAAAAAACCGGGCTATAGAAAAAAGTTGCAATAAAAACCATATCTACATGGCATGACTTTTCAGAAATTTTTTCTTCTTTAAATTCATAATTGTAACAAGTTTGGTTAGTAAGCTGGTATCATGGTTTCTGTGGTTTGAAGAACCAATCTTGTCCCAGCCTATCTCTGTCAGTGCTATTCACCCTCCATACTCACTCAATATTCTATTTCTAGTACCTGAACTTCTTTCTTTCTTTTTTCCTTTCTCCTTCCCTCCCTCTTTTTCTTCCTTCCTTCTTTCCTTCCTTCTTCTTTCTTCCTCTCTCTTTTTCTCACCTCTCAAAACTGGCAAATGGATTTAAGAGAATTTTTAAAAATGAAAAAGCCTATTTTTTCTAGCATTCAAAAGTTTGAGCTTAGATTTGAGGGAAGGGAGATAGGGAGGCTAGGCTGCTAAAAATGTAAAGGCTATATATTAAAAAGTAACTGTAGTGATTACCCTGCAGACTGGCATGAATGAGGAAAATTCACTTTTAGCCAGGCCATAGCAAGCAATGTGTCTTGGAATGCTGCAGCCACACCCCAAAGCTGGGATGGACAGATACATATTTATTAAAAATTGTTTTCAGTTCACAGACTCATGAAATATGTATATATTTTGTGAGGAAAAGGTAGCTCTAAGGTCTTATAACAAGAGATCTTTAAGTCAGGTAAAAAATAAAGGATTTTCAATCTAAAGTGAGATTATAATAATCAGTCTTTTTTGAAAAATGTGATACTGTAGTGTAGTGTCCTCCTTCTCATGCCAATATCTCCAAAAATCTACCATCATTAATATGTCCATTCTGGTACGTCTGAAGATTTACTTAATGCCTTTATTTGAATTTCTGCCAGTTGTTAATCATAAAAATTCTTGATTTTTGAATCCATTGTGAAGTGCATTTCATATTCTTATCAGATAAAATATATATATCTCCTTTTACTATTGATCTTCATATTTTTCAAAGAGAAAGCAAGACATTACACATTGCACTGCATACCTATTAAACACATATAGATTTAAATATGTGTAGATGTGTGTATGTATATAAATACATACAATTAAGTGCCCTACTTTTAATCTTTTGAAATATAAGATTTATGTAATAAAAAGAATCTTAAAAATAATTTCCTCCAACTACTTTATTTTAAAAATAAGGAAATTGAGGTAAGGATAAATTAAGTGTTTCATACAAGATCACTTGGCTTGCTAGTGGCAGAAAAAGTTATCAGAAATCAAGTCCACTATCTCCTTGATTAGGGCTCTTTTCACTATGACATGTTAGCTGAGTTTTCATTCAAGTCACAGGCACTTGTAAAGGCTTCATTCATTAAGGCCCTGCATTTCTTTTAGTATTTCTTTCAGCCTATCACTGAGTCACAAAATATTTTGTCAATTCTATTAGTCCATTTGGCCTGTCAAAAAAAAATTATAGGTTAGATGGCTTAAACAACAGGATGTATTTCTTACAGTTCTGGAGGCTGAGAAGTCCAAGATCAATGTGCTGGCCAGTTCAGTACTCCAGTAAGAGTTCTTTTCCTGGCTTTCAGACAGTTCCTTCTCACTGTATCTTCATATGGTAAAGAGAGTACATTCTGGTATCTCTTCTTTCTATAAGGGCACTAATCACATCATAAGGCTCCACTGTCATGAGGTCATCTAAAACTAATTACCTCTCAAAGACCCCACCTCCTATAACCATCACATTGAATATTCAGACATCAACATATGAATTTTGAATTTTGGTGTAATACAAACATTTGGTCTGTAATACCAACTGGAGAAATCTGAAAAATTATTATGAATAAATCATGATAGATTACCCTTAGCTCATTTATATTTGGGTCTACAGGTTTCTTTGGTTCCTTCAAAGACTATCAAAATGTTTTAAGTTTAATCAAAAAATATTGAATTTATATAAGTAATAACTTTGTCTCATTAGTTATATTTTGAAAATCTTGAAATAAATGGCTTGAGGTATATTTGTACCTTTGACATCATCTTGGAAACAGTTACAATGATCTAAGATAAGACCACATTTGTGTTATCTAATAAACAGATGTACATTTTCCACCTAGTAAAGTCAATTAAGCATCATCTTAGAGTCGTGGTGATGAGCTCAAAGATGACAGAAATACAACCTTGCAGAATTGATTTTATAATGCTTCTAGCATCAACAATAAAAGCTATTTAGCATTTTCATCAGTGTTCTAAGTGATGTCTTAGATGCAAGCTCATTAAGTTTGCTGTTGAGAGAAGCTGAAGAGGATGTTTCAGAGAGAAGATGCTTGTTTTCTTTTGGGGAAATGAGACCAGAATTCAAAATGAGCTTGAGGTGAGGAGAAACATATTTTAAATATAGGAGAATATACATAAGAAAACTTAGGGAACAAACCATATCAAATAGCTATACAGGAAAATACAACAAAACATATCAAATTGTTAATTATATTAAAAAAAATACTATTAGAAATGGAAATTGTACAGATGTAAATCAGGGAAATCACATGCTGTCATAATCCTTACTATAGAAAATATAAAAATATTTCATCCAGAAGAAAATAAGGATCAAAATACATTAGACCTGTATACATCTTTCTATGTGCTTCTCTACCTTCTTTTTATCACTATGCTAAGCTCTTAGTTTACCAAAGGAATGTAAATATTAGCCTGAAACCATTGTTTGCCTCCAAAAGCTGAAAAAACAAATCAGAATACCAGAAAGGAAAATCTAAGCGCAATGCACTGAATTTTTTTATGAGTGTGTTCTCCCATTTCTATTAGATACACTCTGATTATCTTTAAATAAAAAATACATATTTATATACTTATTTACTTGGCTAGGTTAAAAAGTAATTACATCAATATTTTGACAACTAGCTACACAAAAGGAAACAATAGCAGAGCAAAATATCGTTAACAGGAGTCAATTGCCACTAAATAATTTGGGGTTATTAAAGTCATTCCAATGTTACCATCACTTTGACTCTTTTATAATACATTATCCAGCTGTTTTGCACTTTTATTAATCCTCACGTTTGGTAGATTTCCTTTCTTCGAGAACCTTCTATAGTTGACTAGAAGTAACCGTGCTGTATGTTCTTGGTATCTTGTGGTCCTTCCCAGCAACCTCCTATAATCCCTACTACCTGTTGTATTCTTTACCTGTAAAAATTCCATAATAAAATATGATCATGTTAGATAATCATATATAATATAGTTAATATATAATATAGATCATATGTAATATAGTTCATAAAGTACTTTATGAAATGCTTGGCACATCCTTCATGCTCAATAAAGATTAAATTTCATCCAATTTTGGATTAAGTTCTAGAGTTATGAGACATGTAAGTCATACTCCCTGTATACAAGTAAGAAGTTTTCAATCTAGTACACAAGCTCTAATTTCAACTCAATATATGGTGTATGAATATATATTCACTATGGTAGCACAGGAGAGGAAGCAATACAATATGCATGAGGGAATACTTTTAAGTAATATTTCATTCTTATACTATGGTCCATGTGGCATTGATTCAAGATCCTCTTCCACCCTACAAACAAGCAAACAAGCAAACCAAATTAATAGATAACACTTAGATCTTTCCAAAAAATTCAACAGACTGCAAGAGTTCATTTAGAATGCTCAGTGTTTTGAGAACCAGATAACTTCTGGATAATCCACTGTTAACTACCTAAACTGATACTTAATAAACTGTACAAAAAGAAAAGTATAATCAAAAATTCTTAAAATTACACTACTCAACTCTACAGTAAACTGTTTAAGATAGTCCAAACAATATAAACATTATTAATTTTAGATATAATAATTAAACAGGACAGGGACAAAATTGAGCTCTAGGAATATTGGAAAGGCTTGAGGGAGGGATAAAGGTTGACTTGAGTTAGCAATTCTATCAAAGGAAGACTCAAATAGGTCATGTCTTGATATATCTAGAATCCTAATAAACAATTATTTTTAAGATATGTGAGCAGAAGCATACAAATAAACTGCTTCTTTTGGAGGGACAAAGATTGGGAATAACTTTTATTAGTTGTTGGCACAGAGTACATATGATATGTATAAATAAAAGCACATATGATATATACAAAATAAATGGCATATTAACAATCACTTAAATTTGTGATAAATTTTTCTAAACCTATAGATGTCACTATTAACTGAAAAAAAAGGATTTTATAGAATTATGAAAAAAGTAATTTTTAGCACTAAGGATAATAATAAAATTTATATTTTTGACCATATTAATTAAAATGTTGAATAAATTAAGGCTAGGGGATATCTAATTACATAATTTAAAAAGTTATTTCTGTTAGAAAAAATCTTTTCCTTCTTGATTTCAAAGATTTAAGGATTAATCAGTCAACTTTCTTTTCTTAGCTAGCCTGCTACCCTAAATATCACTTACCATTTGTGTGTGTGTGTGACTATGCAAGTCATAATACTTCCTACCATCTATTTCTCATTTGCTTCTTAGGTACCTGCTGGACTTGTGCTTCCTCATTGTTTGGAAATTCACATGTAGCTTGATAACTTGCAATGGTCACCAGTCTGAGAGCAGAGATTATGTGTCACCATTTGTAAAAGTTTGAGAAGCAGTTAATGACTTGTCATGTCCCTCCCACTCATGTCATGATTGAGGAATAAACCTTGAGATAAAGTATCCATCAGCTTGGATCCCTGAGAGAAAACATGGATCATAGCCTCCAAATAATTCACAAAAGGCATGTCATGTGAACAAGAAATAACCTATGATTATTTCAAGCCACTGAAATATGGGAGCTGTTTGTTACTGCAACAGAAAACAATCTATCACGATTAACAAAACAATCTCAAAGTTTTAGGACATTGCTATGTTACTTCTCATGTAAAAATCATTGATGTAGTAACTATAGATATTACATGTAAACACCATAATCTAATCTGGAAAAATGTTAATAACAACTGATAATTCAATCCCTGTTATATCGTTTGCTTCTTTTCAGTAAAAGTAGATAACAGGAAAAAAAAAAAACAAAGAAAGTATTTTTGTGAGACTTTAGTTGAATTTTGACCAAGATGTATTTTGCTATAAACTTAAGTGAATTAGGATTGTTGCTTGAGGTAAAGCTGATTTTTTTTTTGGTGACATTTAGAGACATGGCTATATTTTATACACATAAAATATATCTTTTTAATATATAATAAAAATTATACATAAAAATATATTGATTCAGAAATTTGACAGACCTTTAATAATTGTATCTGGGGAAATTATTTTATCTAACTTCCTCATTTTACAGATGAAAAACAATGTGATTCTCCTAACATCACCTAGAAAGTGTGTGGCAAAATTGAGGTTAGAAACCAGACATTTTGACTTTTGGTTCAATTTCTTTCCATTACTGCTTCTAACACATGTGAGCCATTTTGCAGTCAAAGATTGTATGTTTCAGTGTAATATAAACGCACAAATTATTTTTCTAATTTGTGGAGTTTGATTAAGTCACCTCTAGTATATCAGCTAGTTTATTTTACTGCTTTTATAATAATACAAGAGACATGGTTGCTTTAAAAGTCCTCTTCAAACAAAAGTATGAACTCAGATACATGAAGAAAAAGAGAGAGCAGCAAAAGTGTTTCCACTTTTGCATAACATCTAATGAAGGCAAAATGAGACTTCCTTGTACAGAGGAAAATGTGTTGCAAAGAAAAAGTCTTCCTGGAAATCAAACATCTCTTGCACAACAAGTTTGATGAGCTAAGTGCACATTAATCAGAAACATCTGAATTAAATTTCCCTTAAAATATACATAAAATGAAGAGGAACCGTGGTTTGCAGATTATGTTTCAGGTTCCACTCAACTCAAACATTTTTCCAGCCTCAACTCCAGTTTTTTTCATTCCTACTTGGGAGTTCATAAAAATGCTTAGTACACCACAGAATACAACTGGATTCATGAGAAATCCAGTATAAATATAATATAGATAATGACATAACCTGACCTAACATTTCCTATTCACATAGGAGTATTAGAGATGAGATTTCTAAAAGAGGATTATTATGTGAAATAGAGAAAACCTTAACTGTTTGAGAGACAAGAAACAACTATGTTGAGGGTAACTATCAGTAGTTATTTTCATAATCTGATTTGCTAACTTTCATTATGTGGAACTCAGAATTGTATGTTATGCACCATTTCTCAAATTTGAAATATATACAATTATTGTAATTTTTTTGTGATGTAGGTCTAATATCTAAGATGAATTCCCTTCTGTCACCTAGTGATATATAATAAACACTAATTCCAGCTTTATATTAAAAAAAACCATTTGAAAATTATGTTGTTATTACTTGAATTAGTAATGATTCCCCAGAAGTGGAAATTTTTTTATAAAATAGCATGAAGCTTTAAAGAAATAATGAAAATAAACTTATGGTCTCCGTAAAAATACATTTCAACTGAAAAGAATATTGATCACTCGTGGTATCTTTCAGTTTGTGAGAAATGTTTCTTTGCATATTTCTCTTATTCTGTCATTACTGTAATACACCACCAGATACATTCCATATGCAATTTACAGTAATCTGAAATTAAGCTTTTGCTGAAACAGACTATCACTATAAAAGAATTTAACATATTCTGATAAGCATATGCCCTAGTTCATTTCTAATAACTATAGTGGTGGTTGAATTATATTACCAAGGGATTTGGGTATGCAAATGTGCCTGCTTAAAGCTTTGTTAAACTTCATAAGAGCAGAAGTATGTATAACTAAGCGTAATAGCCACTTGGCTTCATGATCTCATTTTCACATTTTCCAGGGATAAAACTTTTTTAAAATTTATATACATATAAGTTTTTATATAACACATACCAGACATATACATATACATAAGCATGCCACTATATCTTCCGGCATATATACATATATATGATGTATATCTATCTCTTCATTTTCTTGAATTAAATATATATATTTATATATATCCCTAAACTGAAATAGTCAAATGAAAATGAACGGAGAAAAAATGCCTGATTATTGCTATAAAAGGGAAAAAAACAATAGCTTTCATGAATGAATGAATTAATGAGGGCTTCTTAGTGAAGCATTAGAAACTCAACCAGAAGTGAATTTCACTGGCTTTCCTGGAAAAAGAATCTCTTAAGCAAAATATGGAAAATGAGACAGGGTCAGAGAATTTTCCCTAACTGATTACTGAGGACAGTAGGGATACAGAGCTGAGTTTAAGTACAGCAGAAATGTTGTTTTGGGTTTTGTGTGAGACCTGAGGATACATGTGCAAATTGGGAGTCCCTTGTTTTAGGAAACCAAAATTTATTTGATCCCTGTGGCTTTCTTCATTTTATCGAATTAAATCTTGCAGTTTTCATAATTTTCCTTCAGGAGAATATTGCTTTCCTCACAGAATACTAGGCTGTAGCTGTGTCTGAGTAACTCGTTAAAGGAGATGTCCTAGGGAGAGGAACAGATGACCCCATTAGCTTAAAGTAGAGATCTGATCTCCCTTTATCTTCTTTAAAACTCAAAATACGTTCTTGAGGAATGACTCAGTCGAATTAGTCAAATAAGTTTTGTCAATATCATTCTGCTTCTCTTTTCTATGCTATTTAGTTCCAGATAAATAAGTTCCCACGGGGCGCTAAAAAGGAATGTTCCTTGCATAGGCCTTAGTTAAAAAGGCAACTATTCCAGAAGACTCAGTGATTCCCAACTCTTCCAAAAAACAATGTCTGAAATTCCATTTACCTTTTACCCATTTAGATTAAATGTTTTGTCTTTGTTAAAACAGAAATGCGAGAGAGTAGCACAGACATATATATACTACCAACTGTAAAATAGATAGTCAGTGGGAAGTTGTTGTATAACAAAGGGAGTCCAACTCGAGGATGGAAGATGCCTTAGAGGACTGGGGTGGGGAGGGTGGGGGGGACTCGAGGGGGGGGAGTCAAGGGAGGGAGGGAATACGGGGATATGTGTATAAAAACAGATGATTGAACTTGGTGTACCCCCCAAAAAATAATAAATAAATAAATTAAAAAACAAAAACAAAAACAGAAATCAACAGAACCTTAGATGTGGGAAAGATAACACATTATTTTCCTGCCGAAACAGATCTGAAAGAAGTCAGACGAAAACCGAGTATAGCTTGTACTGCTAAATAAGATATGCTAAACTTGTCAATATTAAGCACCTTTTGACTCAGGGTGAAAAAGAAAAAAAGAAAAGAAACATTCCCATAAAGAAAATTAAAAGAAAGTTTTGAAAAAGTTTTTAAGATTTTTAATATAAGGAATTTTCTATTATAGGAATGTTTTTACTTGTAGGTATAGCAGGATGCCAAGTGAGAATGGGATTTCAGGGCCCCTGGATAGAATACTGATGAGTCTTTGAACATATTTTCCCCTCTCTTTTACATGCAATCTCTAGAACTTGTTTTGTACATTTTAAGTTTTGATTTTTGACAGAACACAAATTCTCCTGGATAGGTTATTTTAAGACCTTATCAATCATATACTTCTTAATTTGGTCTCATCTGGTTTTTAAATGCTAACTTTCTCATTCTCTTGACACTGCCACATTTGCTCTCCTTCCTTCCATTTACTGCCAAAGTCGTCATATACTTTCTCACCACCTGCAGACGGTTCTGTTATAATGCTTATTTTAAAAATGACAGTGTTTTCCAATAAGATTATTATATTAAGGAACAATTTGAGAAAAACGCAGGTTTTGTGTTTGCTTATACACACGCGACTTTGTCCAGGAGAAACACTGGGTTCACCGAGCTGAACCTAGCCACAGAGCAATACACTACACGCACACATACACTCACCTCTAACATCTGTGGGCACCCACATCCACTGTGCGCGTTATGAGCACACCCAACCTCGTATACTCTTACAACTTTCTGTCCACTTTCAGATAACCCTTCTTGATAAATTCACTATTACAATCAAGCTGCTACAACCCTTCCTATGCCCACTTCCACAAGCAAATTTCAGACCTTTATCAAGGCTAACTGCCATATTTACTGTAGTATATGTAAAATATTTATTGATATACAGTATTTATATATCATAGGTTATATATTTCTGGCCTATCTAATAGATTTAAAACTGTGCTACAGTTTTTATGTTTCCTGCAGTTTTTTACTCCCTTTGTTTTGTTTTAATGTCTCATTGACAGAGTTTTAGTGTGTTATGATCCTATCTCCATTTCTCTTTAAGTGCTACAGAATGTATTGCTCTGTTTTGCCTAGTTTAGTGCTTTTTAGGAATTCATGAAGTGGATTATAGCAGAATGGATTGTACTTTGTCTTTAGTTCTTTGTGATTGATATGTGTCCACCATTTTATTGAAACTGATATCTCTAAGCTCACCAACGCCCATTCTAATTCCAGTAGTCTTGTCTACATTCTCAGTCTCCATAACCTTTCAACATTATTTGACACTGCTGAACACATTCTTCAGGGTTTGTTTGTTTTTTTTAACCAACATATTACTAAACATCTTTTATGTGTATGGCCTTTTCTTAAATTCACAGAGGCTGGAAAGATAAATAAGTATACTCTTTGCCTAATAGAGAGGGATAAGGCGAGGGTTTGACCAGTTCTACTGATGGCAGAATCTATGGTATAAAGAGATATGGATGCTACACACATCACATCTGCTTTGGATATCAGGAAGATGTCACAGAAGATGCAGTGTTTGAGATAATATCACCTTACATAGAAATTTCATGCATTTGCTTATTATTTTCCATATGAGACAAGTTATTTGAGAACAGAACATTCTCATCATCATGCTTTCAATATGTGTTTGAATACATAATTGATTTTAAGGACTTGACACAGCACTTACCTGTTCATAACTTCCCATGCTCTTGCTCAGCACAGTGACAGCCAAAAAAGCCACCGTGTAGTTAATGATGAAAGAATATATGGCTTGTAGTATAGTTGATATTGAAGGACAGAGAGGACAGAAAGCATTTCAGAGGAAGCAATGAAACGACAAAGGTTTAGAGGCAATAAGTCTCCTGGTATGTTCACATGATATCTAGAAGAGTGGAAGACAGGAGGCCATTATGTTTTAAAGTTTTCTAAGTAGCAAGTTAAAGAGTCTGTACTTATCAAAGCTTTCTTTACTCTTGCCAATTGTTTTTTTAACTCTTTGCCAACCTGTCTGGCCCTCATTGTAGTCTTTTAATGGCTAAAATAGAAAATGCATTTTCTGCATACCTAGTTGTCCAATTCCCACTAAAGTCTCAAAGACCAGCTCAAATGCTGCATTTTCAGTAAAACTTTTATTAACCACCCCAGCTGGAACTTACCTGTTTCTCTAAATATAAGCTTCCTTCAACTTGATAAAATAAAAAAATCTGCTTACTTACCATTAAAGCAGACACAGGTAAATATGTATTGCTTAATTACTAAAGCAAATATTTGTTCCCAAGCACAAGATGGACCTTTATATACTGGTATAAATTTATTTAATAAAAGTAAACTCACAAACATTTTACATCTATACTTAATTCCATACACACTTAATGCATCTGGCTATCCAAAGAGTTTTCAACTTTCTCATAGAAAAAAATAAACCATAATCTGAATTCAAAGATCTCAAAGAAATTTTACTTGTATCTCTATTGCAAGTGAAAAGTCTATTTATATCATAAGTAGCTTTTTTTCTTGCTGCAAAACCTTTTTTTTTCAGAAATACATATTTTAAATGGACAAAATTTACATATTTGATTGACTATGCTTAAATCCTAAGGTGCCTGAGTCTAGCTGAGTTTAAGTAGTCATTAAACTAAGTCAGGAAGTGGTAGTGCTCACAGTAAGAGATAAAATTATTACAGGAAATTTTATACATCACATATCTGAATCCCTAATTCAGGACCTTGAACACTCAGAACCACTTTATATATTAAGAAATCTAGAACATATTCTATAGACAAAGGGAAAAAATGGAAAAATTTTAAGCAGGTCAATGATTAGGTTTACACTTTTGAAGTACCATTTTAAACACAATGTGGAAAGGTAAACCATTGTCAAAGAGACAAATATGAGATTATTTCTATACTTCATCCAGTGACAGTGATAATGGGAATAGAGAAGATAAGATTTTTTTTTCTTAAAAACAAAAACAAAACAAAACAGAAACTTCCAACATAGAATTAAAAGACATTAAAAACCTGTTGGCATATGAATAATGAAGACAGAAAGAAGTAAAGAATAAAACATAGCCTTTCTATTTAGGCAGCTAAGTGACAAGCAGTTCTGTTCACTGATTTAGAAATAATAAAGGGAAGAAGACATCTGGAGGAGTAAAGGACATGGGCATATTGTGAAGATTTGACTGCCTGCAAGTACCTGCAACATACAATTGAATAAATTCTAAAGGTTATTAGATACAAAGGACAGGAACTCAAGATTGAGATCCTGGAGCTAAAGAGTTAGGAACCACCTGGTGGTATGTTGAAGCAATATGGAAGCATATTTGAAGCAATGTACCTGGGTGTGATCATATCAAATATCAATGAAACGGTCAGAAGGAGCTTGGCAGAGGGCTAATTAAATTATGTAATAATGAAATTTCATACTTACAGCAGGAGTTTTACAGTTTACATCCTTAAAATATTTGAAGGAGAGCAAGGAAAAACTTTGGCCAAGACAAAATACTCCAGCATCTAAAAGATTGTTACATTCAGGACGGTGCTCAAAAGGGCAGAGAAGCTGGAGTATACTGAAATTTGTTCACAATTTTCACAATTTTTGACAATATTTGAAGAAAGAAAATGTATGTCAAAGACTGATTTTAAAGGGCAAAGAGCATAACTAAACAAAACCAGATGATTCAATAAGGGAAGATGAACACATTTCATTTTGATCTTCACTGGTGAAGATGAGAGGTGTGTGTTTGTGTGTGTACATGTATATATTTGCATATACACATACATACATACACACATATACATGGGTGTATATTGCATGAATATGTGCCTTCAGTCAATAATGGAAACAGTAGGAGTAGTAGGGATACCCTTCTTCCCTACTGGTTGCCTTCCTAAGTCATTGCTCAGGAAAAACATACAACTCCCAAGGCAATTACTTGGATTCACTTCACACTGAATGTATTTCAGGTAACATTAAACAAATATGATAGTTAAAATAAACTAGCTTTTGAACCACTTATTTGGCCCCAAGATATTTTTTGAAGATTATAAATACAATTACTATGCTAAACACTCTACTCTTCATAATATAGTTTAGTAAGTAATTGACAGACTTTTAAACTTGATTCATTTGCCATTTTCTAGTGGTCATATAAGTTCTAGACCT
This sequence comes from Hippopotamus amphibius kiboko, assembly GCF_030028045.1. NCBI lineage: Eukaryota > Metazoa > Chordata > Mammalia > Artiodactyla > Hippopotamidae > Hippopotamus > Hippopotamus amphibius. The sequence continues at coordinate 76,723,920 of NC_080195.1, read as the reverse complement.
CTTAGAAACGTATATCAGTATGCTCAGCTTGTAAGAAAGAAATCTATTCCCCCAGAATAGCTATTATGATGAAATGTTTATAGTTTAAAATGTGTAAAATCAAGTAAATTTTAGTCTAATGTAAGTGATTCAAAATGTTCACAATGTCAGATGACTTGGGGGTTGAGAATTTCATTGTTTTACTAAATAAACCCCCTTAGAAATCAAAAACATTTTCTCACTTATCACGTTTACTTACTTTACTTGTACATCTTAAAATCTATGTGTAAAAATAATTCTAATGAATATAGAAATCTTCAGTCATAAAATGACTGATGTTCTTACATTTATGAAGAAAACCGTCACACTTTGTGCTGTTACTTTTTCTTTGATCTACTTAGATCATATAGTTACAATTCCAATAGTAAGTGTAAAGTTTTATACCACATTCAACGTGAAAAATGAAAAGTCCTCATTATGACAAGATTGACGGTTATGATTTATGAATCATTGGCACAATTACAAAACCTCAACAATCATGTACTTTTGGCAGTGTCTCAACTGTAAACATGAATAAAATCAATAGATTTAACAGAAAAAACAGAACGTGTGGATAAACATGTGCAGTTATCCTCTACAATTTTAGTCAAAAACTATCAAATATATCTTGTCTTCATGCTTACCATTATCAATTGTATTTCTAAGTGTTGGTATTCCGACAAATTCAACTTTAACACCAATACAACAGTGTTTACTGAGCATTGTGTACAAAGAAAAGCTGTAACATGTGAATTCTGTGTGTCTTTAATTATTATTAATACTTATATTCACTTTTGATAAGTTGACCTTGAAACAAAAAGCAAAGCAGAGAGAAAAGAGGGCGAGAGCAAGAAAGAGGACCTTCTTCTTTATTTTATAAGCAGGCTCAATTGAATACTTATATAACTCCTTAATAATAATACAACCTGTTTCTCATTATTAAGAATTTCATCCATTGCTCCCAATGGTTTGGACAGTGTGCTTAGTTTGGTAATAGAAAGTGTTTTCCCTTTTTCCTACCAGGGATCTTCAAATGATTAGCTAATAATAGTCGTACAATGATTTCCAGATGTTGCTTACAATACAAGGAGTGTCCACAGGATGGTGTGGGAATTGAGCCTCTCTCAGAGTTGTAAAATAGAGATCACAGAGGAAATATTTCCCACCCAGAATCTAAAATTCTAAATGAGAGAAAAGACTGCTCCAATGCAAGCTTGTGGACTGATTGAAGAGATTTTGGAATTAGCTACTTTAAGCTCGAATTCTCGATATGCTAAGAAAGGATTGGGTTGTTTAACAAACATGTTAGAGGAATAACAAAGAAATATTTGGAGCTATTTTGATTTTCTCTCTAAAGACTGGACTTTATTTGTGATTCAAAGACAGTGAGAAATAGTATAAAGAACTACTTCAAGAGGAGTTAGAAAACGTAGGTTCAACTTTTGAGAACTAAATCTTTGCAATCCTTTCCAGCTGCAAAGTATGACCACTCACTTTATCCCCCTGCCCCCTGCCTTTCTTCAGGAATTAATGTGAGATCATTCCAAAGGGACTTTGAAAATTATATGGCTTAATTTAGTCAGGTTTAATTAGCAATGACAGTCATACCTAAAAATTCAAGCCATTCAGAATTCTCTACCTCTTTGTCTGAGTAATTAAGTCAGTTCTTCATTCTGTATCTTGAGCTCTGGTTTTCAAATACTTTTGATGTTTTTCTGTTTGTTTTTTTGTTTGTTTTAAATCAAGGACCTGCTGAGAAAAGAGACTCAAGCAGATAAGCAGACATTTTTTGTTTTTTTCCTTAGGAAATTTAAAAGGGGAAATAAAATGCTGTTTGAAATCAAATGCACTTGTCCTCTTTTAGAAACGCCTGAGCTCACTGAGCTTTGTGCTAGATAACTTCGACTGGGAGGGGCAACAGCAATCTGCTCCAGTGTTAGAAAAGGAATGAAAAAGATCAGGCTTAAACATCTGCTCAGGGAATCCCATGAAAATGGAAAGACCTGAAAGGAAACAAGACCTAGAGAAGCAATATCTTAAACCCAGGGTATCTGAATCTCACCTAAGATTCTCATGACCCAAGCAAAACTACAAGTTCAGGCCTGAGAGCCATAAGTGCTCTAACATCAGATATGTCATCAGTAACCCCTATAACCTAAGGCTAGAGAGATCTCTCTATAGCATTCCCACCATCATGGAGTGAGTGTTCCTGTTGCTCAACATCTTCACCAGCATTTGGAGCTGTCAGTGTTCTGGATTTTGGTCATTCTAATAAGTGTGTAGTGGTATCTCACTGTTATTTTAATTTGCATTTCCCTGATAACATATGATGTCAAGCATCTTTTCATATGCTTATTTGCCAACTGCATATCATTTTTGGTGAAGTTTCTGTTAAGGTCGTTGGGTCATTTTTTTTTAAATTATCACCTTTATTGAGATATGATTCCTATACCATAAAATCACCCATTTAAAGTTTAATGGTCCTTAGCATGTTCACAGAAGTGTGCAACAATTACCACAATCTAATTTCAGAACATTTTCATCACCCCTAGAAGAAACTCTGTGTCTATTATTAGCCATTCCCCATTCCCACCCCCAACTCTAGTCTCTGGCAACCACTAATCTACATTCTTTATAGATTTGTCTGCTTTGGACATTTTATATAAATGAAATCATATCATATGTAGTCAATTGTGACTAGCTTCCTTCACTTAGCATAATGTTTTCAAGGTTTATCCATGCTGTGGCTTGTATAAATACTTCACTTCTTTTTATTGCCAAATAATATTCCAGTCTATGGATATACCACATTTTGTTGATTCTTTCATTGTTTGAGGGGCATTTGGATTAGTTCTACTCTTTGGCTATTACAAATAATGATATTGTGAGCATTCTTGCATGAGTGTTTGCATAGACACGCTCTTGGGTATTTACCTAGGAGTGAAATGCTGAGTTACATAGTAATTCTATGTTTAACATTTTGAGGAACTGTCAAAAGGTTTTTCAGAGTGATTGTACCATTTACATTCTCACCAGCAATATGAGGATTTATTTCTCCACAAGTCAAAATCATTATTATTTTTATTTTTTGATTATAGCCATCCTATTGGGTATCTCATTGTCATTTTGATTTGCATCACCCTACTGATTTTTTTAATCGAAGTGTAATTGACACAAAATACTATGTTAGTTTCAGTTGTACAATATAATGATTCAAATTTAAATACATTATGAAATTATCATAACAAGTCTAAGAACCATCTGTAAACATACAAAGTTATTATAGTATTACTGGCTATACTTCTTATGTTGTATAATACATCCCCATGACTTGTGTATTTTATAAACAGAAGTTAGTACCTCTTAATCCCCTTCACCTATTTGGCACAACCCTCACCCACCAGTTTGTTCTCTCTATGATTATGTTTCTGTTTCATTTTGCTTGTTCATTTTTTTTTTTTTTAGATTCCACATATGGAAATCATACGGTATTTGTCTTTGACTTATTTCCCCTAGCATAATACCCTCTAAATCCATCCATGTTATTGAAAATGGCAAGGTTTCTTTCTTTTTTGTGGCTAAGTAATATTTATGTACATAGAATAATGTATATATACCCATTTTTCTTATCCATTCATCTATAAATTGAAACGATGCTTCTGTATCTTTGCTACTGTGAATATTATTGCAATGAACACAGGCTGCATATATTTTTTCAAGTTACTGTTACTCTTTTCTTCAGGTAAATACCCAGAAGTGGAATTGCTGGATCATATGGTATGTATAATTCTAATTTTTTGAGGAAATTTCATACTATTTTACATAGTAATATTGCACCAAATTACAATCCCACTAACAATGTACGAATATTCCTTTTTCTCCACATCCTTGCCAACACTTGTTAATTATTGTCTTTTTGATGATAAACATTCTGAGAAGTGTGAGGTAATATCTTGTGGTTTTGATTTGCATTTCCCTGATGATTGGTGATATTGAGCATCTTTTAATGTGCCAGTTGGCCATCTGTATGTCTTCTTTGCTTTAAAGTCAATTTTATCTGTTATAAATATTGCTATCCCAGATTTCTTTCATTTCTATTTACATGAAATATCTTTTTCTATCCCCTCACTTTCAGTCTGTGTGTGTCTTTAAATCCAAAGTGATTCCCATGTAGGCAGTACTTATATTATCCATTCAGCCATCTCATGTCTTTTGATTGACTTTTTAATCCATCTACATTTAAAGTAATTATTGATAGGTATGTACTTATTGCCATTTTGTTAAGTTTGGGTGTTTTTTTCCTTCTCTGTTTCTTTTTCTTTTGTTATCTTCCCTTGTTATTTGATGACTCTTTTTAGTGTTATATTTGTATTCCTTTATCTTTATTTTTTGTGTATTCATTATTGGTTTTTGGTTTGTGTTTATATGAGGTTCTGATATAACAATCTATATTTATATATGTCTATATAGAGGACTGTATATAGAAGTCTTGTAATTTGATGGTCACTTAAGTTGGAGTGCAATAAAAAGGCATTAAGTTTTTATTCCCCCCACATTTTATGTTTGGTTGTTATATTTTACATCTTTTAATTTTGTGTCTCCCTTAACTAAGTATTGTATATATTGATGATTTTATTGTTTTTGTCTTTTAGGCTTCATGCCATCTATGTACGTGGTTGATCCTCTACCTTTATTATATGTTTGCCTTTATCAGTGAAAATTTTTCTTTCATAATTTTTGTATTTCTAGTTATAGCCTTTTCCTTTCTGTTTAAAGAAGTCCCTTTACCATTTCTGATAAGGTTGGTTTGGTGGTGACTAACTCCTTTAGATTTCGATTGTCTGAGAAACTCTATATCTCCTTCAGTTCTGAATGATGTCTTTAGCAGAATATTCTTGGTTGTAAGTTTTTTTTTTCTCCACACTTTGAATATGTTGTGCCACTCCCTTCTGGCCTATAAAATTTCTGCTAGGAAGTCTGCTGATAGTCATATGGGGGCTCCCCTATATGTAACTAGATGTTTTAATCTTTTTAATCTTTTTGCTTTTACCACTCTCTCTTTATCTGTAATTTTTGACACTTTAATATAATGTCTTTTTCTGAGTCTTTGGGATTCATCTTTTTTTTGTACTTCCTGAACTTAAATATGTTTACTGTGCCTGGTTAAGGAAGTTTTCTGCCATTATTACTTCAAATATGTCTTCTGTCCCTTTCCCTCTCTCTCTCCTCCTGGCATTTGAATAATGCAGATGTTAGTATGCTTGATGCTGTCTCAGAAGTCCCTTAAACTATCCATTTTTTTCCCTTTTGCTGTTCCAACTGGGTGATTTCCATCACCCTATGTTTCAGATCATTGAGCCATTCTTCTGTATCTTTTAATCTGCTGTAGCTTCCCTCTATTGTATTTATCATTTCAGTTATTGTATTCTTCAGCTCTGATTTTTTTTTTAATATTTTCTATCACTTTGTTGGAGTTCCCATTGTGTTCCTCCATTCTTCTCTTGAGTTTTGTTAGGATTTTTATGACCATTATTTAGAACTCTTTGTTAGATTGTTTAACTCCATTTTGCTTAATTCTTTTTCTGAGTTTTTGTTTTGCTCTCTTGATTGGAACATATTCTATTATCCTCTCATTTTGTCTAACTGTCTGTTTCTATGTATTAGCTGATCAGCTACATCTTCCAGTCTTTAAGGAGTGCTTTATGTAGAAAGGTGTCCTGGGGGCCCAGTAGTGCAGTTCCCCCTTGTTGCCAGAGCTAGGTGCTCCAGGTGTGTCTTCTGTGTGGGCTGCATGTGCCCTCCTACTATTCTGGCTGGGCCATGATGCTGTTGGTGCACTAGTGTGAGGGGCTGGTCCCTGACATGCATGGCTGTAAGATCTGGCTGCAGCTGTTGTGGGAACTCTAGTGTGCCAGACAAGCCTTCAGAGTTGAGGGTAACTTTGGAGAAGCACCAGTTGGGGTGGCTCCACATTTAACCTGGGACATGGGAACTGTTGAAATAAGGTAGATGGGGAGAGTCACAAATGCACCTGTCAGCATTAGGCCATGTAGGTAGAAGGTGAGAAAAAACAAAAAAATGGCACAAGCCAGTGCCTCCAAACCTGAATAACATTCCAGCAGATCTCTGCCCTTCAGGTACACACCCGAAAACAAGTCAATGAATCTCCTTCATGTACTACTTAGGTGGCTGCTTCTGCACTATGACTTGGAGCAGGTGAGTTTTTGTACATGCCCTTTTAGAACCGAGTCAATTTCCTACAGACCTCTGGCTCTCCCGACATAAGCTCCATTGGTTTTCAAAGCCAGCTGTTATAGGGACTTATCTTCTCACTGCAGGTCCTGCAAGCTGGGGAGACTAATGTGAGGTTTGAATGCCTTGCTCCTCACGGAGGACCTCCATGACTGTCATATTCCTCCCACCTGTGTATTGCTGCTCTAGGGGTGTGGGTCCCTGTTCCATCTCTACTCCTGCTACATTGTCTCAGTGTGTCTTGTTTGTGTCGTTAGCTGAGGAAAATCTTTTCTGCTAGTGTTCAGATTGTTCTCAGACATAGTTGCTCCACATGTAGTTGTAGTTTTGGGGTGTCTGTGAGAGGAAGCAAGCTTAGAATCTTTCTACTCCACCACCTTGTTCTCTCCTTCTTTCACCATACTGTTTAATGATGCTCAGCATCTTTTCATGTGCTAATTGCCCGTTAGTGTATCTTCTTTGAAGAAATATCTATTCATATCCTTTGCCCATTTTTAAAAATAAACTTTATTTTTAGAGCAGTTTTAGGTTTACAGCAGTACTGAGCAGAAGGTACAAAGATTTCTCATATAGTGTCCAATTTTTAAAAGTTTTTTTTCTTATTGTTGAGTTTTAAGAGTCCTTTGTATGTTTTGGATAACACTGTTTTATCAGATATATCTTTTGCAAATATTTTCCCCTAGGCATGTCTTTTTATTTTCTTGGTACTGTCTTTTACAAAGCAGAAGCTTTTAATTAATGAAGTTCAGCTTATCAATCCTTTCTTTTGTGAATCATGTCTTCAGAATTGTATCTAAAAAAAAATCATCATCTGAGAAAAAGATGGCAGCGAAGTAGAGGGACGTGGAATGCATCCCTCTCCACAGATGCATTAGGAATGCACCAAAGGATGCAATAAATTCCACAGAGAAACAACTGAACACCAGCAGACGACCTCGGACACCAGAAAGGACTGCAAGGATCCCGACGTAACCGGTAGGGAGACATCTACAATGGCTCAAAGAGGGTGAAGCGGCAGAGCTGTGGCAGATGGGAGGGAGTGAGAAATATACGGAGGGTCCGCACCGCAGTGCAGCGTTCCCGGACCGAGACGTCGATTCACAGCTGAACAGAGGGTCTGGGAGTGGGAGCGTGGGAACCAGAGAGCCAGGTCAGGGTGAGAAAAATTGTTGCCAGTAAGGTGACGAACCAAGAGGACAGGAGGGAAGAGGTCCGTGGCGAGGAGTGCCTGCTCCTGAGAGCTGCCCGGCCATGATGACAGCTGGGTGCTGCAGGCTTGCAGGCCGGGGGAGGAGCCACAGGCATAGCCTCTCTCTCTCTTTCAGTGCCTCTGCAACAGGCAGTGGAAAGATGCCCTGTGGGCCACCTAAGGTGCTCAGGGATAACAAGCACCCTCAGGCACTCGGGCAGGGCTAGAGTAAAACCCCTTGGAATGCAGGAAGCAGGGAGGCTGCAGAGAAAAAAAAAAAAAAAACCCGATAGAGGCCCAAATCTGAGACTTTCTGTTTACACCTGAGCCACCGGCATCCCTCTGCAACAGGCACCTTCAAGCCCGACTGAAACAACAGTGCACCACTGCTCACTCACTCCCAGGGAAAGGAGACACTATTGCACCCTCTCCCTCCCCATACACCGACACTTACAGACGAACAATAAAGGAAGCTCTGCTGGCCACAAAATAATGCAAAAAAATCCAAGGTAAGTAGAAGGACACTTACAGCTGAGACTCTAAGGAAACAGAAATATTAACATTAGTCTGAGGCATGGACAGTCTTCTAAAACACCTCTATCACCAGGACAAGTAACCCCAAAAATTTGGACAACCATGAGGAAACAAAGAAACACCATGCAGGCAAAGGAGCAGGAAAAAAACCCACAAGACCAAATAAATGAGGAGGAAATAGGAAAAATGCCTGAAAAAGAATTCAGAGTAATGATAGTAAAAATGATACAAAATCTCGATAACAAAATAGAGAAAGTACAAGAAACAGTTCATAAGAACTCAGAAAAACAAACAGCAATGGATAACAAAATAACAGAAATTAAAAATACTCTAGATGCTATAACCAGCAGAATGACTGAGGCAGAAGAACGAATAAGTGAGTTGGAAGATAGAATGGGGGAAATAACTGCCACAGAGCAGGAAAAAGAAAAAAGAATAAAAAGAATAGAAGACAGTCTCAGAGACCTCAGTGATAACATTAAGCGTACCAACATTCGAATTATAGGCATCCCAGAAGGAGAAAAAAAGAAAGGGTCTGAGAAAATATTTGAAGAAGTTAGAGTGGAAAACTTCCCCAACATGGGAAAGGAAATAATTCACCAAGTCCAAGAAGCACAGAGAGTCCCATACAGAATAAACCCAAGGAGAAATACACCAAGACACATGTTAATCAAACTAACGACAATTAAACACAAAGAAAAAATATTAAAAGCGGCAAGAGAAAAGCAACAAGTAACATATAAGGGAAAACCCATAAGGATAACAGCTGACTTTTCTACAGAAACTCTGCAAGCCAGAAGGGAATGGCAGGATATACTGAAAGTCCTGAAAGAGAGAAACCTACAGCCAAGAACACTCTACCCTGCAAGAATCTCATTCAGATTTGTGGGAGAAATCAGCTTTCCAGACAAGCAAAAGTTAAGAGAATTCAGCACCACCAAACCAGCCTGACAACAATTGCTAAAGGAACTTTTCTAAGTAGGAAACACAAGAGAAGGAAAAGACCTACAAAAACAAACCCAAAACAATTAAGAAAATGGTAACTGGAACACACATGTCAATGATCACCTTAAATGTAAATGGATTAATGCACAAATCCCCAGACTGGCTGAATGGATACAAAAACAAGACCCTTCTATATGCTGCCTACAAGAAACCCACTTCAGACCAAGGGATACATATAGACTGAAAGTAAAGGGATGGAAAAAGATATTCCATGCAAGTGGAAGTCAAAAGAAAGCTGGAGTAGCAATACTCATATCAGACAAATTAGACTTGAAAGTAAAGACTATTACAAGAGACAAGGAAGGACACTACATAATGATCAGGGGATCCATCCAAGAAGAATATATCACAATGGTAAATATCTATGCCCCCAACATAGGAGCACCTCAATACATAAGGCAAATGCTAACAGCTATAAAAGGGAACATCAACAGTAACACAATAATAGTGGGAGACTTGAACACCCCACTTACATCAATGGACAGATCATCCAAACAGAAAATAAATAAGGACACACAAGCTTTAAATGACACATAAGACCATCTCAACTTAATTGATATTTATAGGACATTCCATCCAAAAACTACAGAATACACTTTCTTCTCAAGTGCACACGGAACATTTTCCAGGATAGATCACATCTTGGGTCACAAATCAAACCTCGGCAAATTCAAGAAAATTGAAATCATATCAAGCATCTTCTCAGACCACAACGCCATGAGACTAGATATCAATTACAGGAAAAGAAACTGCAAAAAATACAATCATATGGAGGCTAAACAATTCACTATTAAACAACCAAGAAATCACTAAAGAAATCAAAGATGAAATCAAAAAATATCTAGAAACAAATGACAATGAAAACACAACAACCCAAATCCTATGGGACGCAGCAAAAGCAGTTCTAAGAGGGAAGTTTATAGCAATAGAGTCCTACCTTAAGAAACAAGAAAAGTATCAAATAAACAACCTAACCTTACACCTAAAACAATTAGAAAAAGAAGAACAAAGAAACCCCAAAATGAGCAGAAGGAAAGAAATCATAAAGATCAGAGCAGAAATAAATGAAAAAGAAAGGAAGGAAACCATAGCAAAAATAAATAAAACTAAAAGCTGGTTCTTTGAGAAGATACACAAAATTGATAAACCATTAGCCAGACTCATCAAGAAAAAAAGGGAGAAGATGCAAATCAACAGAATTAGAAATGAAAAAGGAGAAGTCACAATGGACACCTCAGAAATACAAAACATCATGAGAGACTACTACAAGCAACTATATGCCAATAAATTGGATAACCTGGAAAAAATGGATACATTCTTAGAAAAATACAATCTTCCAAGACTGAACCAGGAAGAAATAGAAACTATGAACAGACCAATCACAAGTACGGAAATTGAGGCAGTGATTAAAAATCTCCCAACACACAAAAGCCCAGGACCAGACGGATTCACGGGTGAATTCTATCAAACATTTCGAGAAGAGCTAACACCTATCCTTCTCAAACTCTTCCAAAATATTGCAGAAGGCGGAACACTCCCAAACTCATTCTATGAGGCCACCATCACCCTGATACCAAAACCAGGCAAAGATGTCACAAAAAAAGAAAACTACAGACCAATATCACTGATAAAAATAGATGCAAAAATCCTCAACAGAATACTAGCTAACAGAATCCAACAGCACATTAAAAAAATCATACACCATGATCAAGTGGGGTTTATCCCTGGGATGCAAGGATTCTTCAATATATGCAAATCAATCAATGTGATATGTCATATTAACAAATTGAAAGATAACAACCATATGATAATCTCAATAGATGCAGAAAAAGCTTCTGACAAAGTTCAACATCCATTTATGATAAAATCTCTCCAGAAAATGGGCATAGAAGGAAATTACCTCAACATCATAAAAGCCATATATGAGAAACCAAAAACCAACATCATTCTCAATGGGGAAAAACTGATAGCATTCCCTCTAAGAACAGGAACAAGACAAGGGTGTCCACTCTCACCATTAGTATTCAACGTAGTTTTGGAAGTGTTAGCCACAACAATCAGAGAAGAAAAAGAAATCAAAGGAATCCAAATTGGAAAAGAAGAAGTAAAATTGTCACTCTTTGCAGATGACATGATATTATATATAGAAAACCCTAAAGACTCTACCAGAAAACTGCTAGCACTAATTCATGAGTTTAGTAAAGTAGCAGGATACAAAATTAATGCACAGAAATCTCTTGCATTCCTATACACTAACAACGGAAGAGCAGAAAGAGAAATGAAGGAAACTCTCCCATTCACCATTGCAACAAAAAGAATAAAATACCTAGGAATAAACCTGCCTAAGGAGGCAAAAGATCTGTATGCAGAAAACTTTAAGACATTGTTGAAAGAAATCAAAGATGACACAAACAGGTGGAGGGACATACCATGTCCCTGGATTGGAAGAATCAACATAGTGAAAATGTCTGTACTACCTAAAGCAATTTACAGATTCAATACAATCCCGATCAAATGACCAATGGCATTTTTCACCGAACCAGAGCAGGAAATCTTACGATTTGTATGGAAACACAAAAGACCCCGAATAGCCAAAGCAATCTTGAGAAGGAAAAATGGAGTTGATGGAATCAGCCTTCCTGACTTCAAACTATATTACAAGGCCATAGTGATCAAGATAGTATGGTACTGGCACAAAAATAGAAAGGAAGATCAATGGAATAGAATAGAGAAATCAGAAGTAAGCCCAAACACATATGGGCACCTTCTCTATGACAAAGGAGGCATGAATATACAATGGAAAAAAGACAGCCTCTTCAAGAAGTGGTGCTGGGAAAATTGGACAGCAACAGGTCAAAGAATGAAATTAGAACACTTCCTAACACCATACACAAAAATAAACTCAAAATGGATTAAAGACCTCAGTGGAAGTCCAGACACTTTAAAACTACTAGAGGAAAACATAGGCAGAACACTCTATGACATCCATGAAAGCAAGATCCTTTTTGACCCACCTCCTAGAATCATGGAACTAAAATCAAGAATAAACAAATGGGACCTCATGAAACTTAAAAGCTTTTGCACAGCGAAAGAAACCATAAACAAGAGAAGAAGGCAACCCTCAGAATGGGAAAAAATAATTGCCTATGAAACAACGGACAAAGGATTAACCTCCAAAATATACAAGCAGCTCATGAAGCTTAATACCAAAAAAGCAAATAACCCAATCCACAAATGGGCAGAAGACCTAAATAGACATTTCTCCAAAGAAGACATACAGATGGCCAACAAACACATGAAAAGATGCTCAACATCACTCATCATCAGAGAAATGCAAGTCAAAGCCACAATGAGGTATCACCTCACACCAATCAGAATGGCCATCACCACAAAGTCTGGAAACCACAAATGTTGGAGAGGGTGTGGAGAAAAGGGAACTCTCTTGCACTGTTGGTGGGACTGTAAGTTGGTACAGCCACTATGGAAAACAATTTGGAGGTTCCTTAATAAAACTACAAATAGAACTACCATATGATCCAGTCATCCCACTACTGGGTGTATACCCAAAGAAAACCATAATCCCAAAATAAACTTGTACCATAATGTTTATTGCAGCACTCTTTACAATAGCCAGGACATGGAAGCAACCGAAATGCCCATCAACAAATGAATGGATACAGAAGATGTGGCATATATATACAATGGAATATTACTCAGCTATAAAAAGGGATGAGATGGAGCTATATGTAATGAGGTGGGTAGAACTACAATCTGTCATACAGAGTGAAGGAAGTCAGAAAGAGAAGGACAAATATTGTATGCTAACTCACATATACGGAATCTAAAGATGGTACTGATGAACTCAGTGACAAGACAAGAGCAAGGATTCAGATGCAGAGAATGGACTGGAGAACTCGAGGTTTGGGGGGGGCGGGGGTGAAGGGGAAGCTGAGATGAAGTGAGAGAGTAGCACAGACATATATATACTACCAACTGTAAAATAGATAGCCAGTGGGAAATTGTTTTGTATCAAAGGGAGTCCAACTCGAGGATGGAAGATGCCTTAGAGGACTGGGACGGTGGGGGGGAGTTGAGGGAGGGAGGGAATACGGGGATAAGTGTATAAAAACAGATGATTGAATTTGGTGTACCCCCCAAAAAATAATAAATAAATAAATAATTTTTAAAAAAATCATCAATTCCAAGATCATCTAAATTTTCTCCTATGTTATTTTCTAGGTGTAGTATAGTTTTGCCTGTTAAATTTTGGTCTCTGATCCATTTTGAATTAACTTTTGTGAAGTGTGTAAGGGTCTGTGTCTAGACTTTTTTTTTTTTTTTTGCATATGGATACTTATATGCCCAGCATCATTTCTTGAAAAGACTATTTTTGTGTCATTGCCTTTGCTACTTTTACAAAGTTCATTTGCCTATGTTTATGTTGGTCTATTTCTGGGCTCTCTATTCTGATCTACTAATCTGTTTGTTTGTTCTTTTGTGACTGTCTTGATCAATGTAGCTTTATAATAAGTCACAAAGTCAGGTAGCATCACTCCTCCAATTTTGATCTTCAGCATTGTTTTGCCTATCTTGCATTTTTGCCTCCCTATAAAAATTTTGGAATGTTGTCAAAATCCATAAAATAACTTGTCTGAGATTTTGATTGGGATTGTATTGAATCTATAGTTCAACTTGGGAAGAACTGACATCTTGACAATATTGAGTCTTTTTATCCATGAACATGGAATATCTATCCATGTATTATAGTTCTTCTTTGATTTTGTTCATTAGAGTTTTGTAATTTTCCTCATACAGACCTTGCACATATTTTATTAGACTTATACTTAAGTATTTAATTTTGGGGGTGCTAATGTAAATGCTATTGTATTTTTAATTTCAAATTCCCCTTGCTTATTTTTTGGTATTTAGGATTATGATTGATTTTTTTTTTTACTTTGCAACTATGCTCTAACCACTTATTAGTTCTAAAATTTTTGGTTCATTGTTTCAGATTTTCTATATATGCAGTGATCCCTTTTGTGAATAGAGACAGTTTTATTTCTTCCTTCCCAATCTGTATACTGCTTATTTCCTTTTCTTATTTTATCGCATTAGCTAGGACTTCCAGGATGACACTGAAAAGGAGTGGTGAACAGGTACACGCTTGTTTTGTTCCTGATCTTAGTGACTGATTATATTTAAGATTAAATAAATTTCTTTCCAACATAACAAAATTCCTGTTCAAAATCAGATTGAGGTTGATTTGGGGAAAAAATAAATGCAATAATTCTTGCTCATCTGAGTTTTCAGTTTTAATGCCTTACCTACTACAGAAATATTATCACATAGATGTTTTAAATAAATATTCATGGTGATTACCTGTGAATATTAGTTATATGTCTATAATATGGTCACAAACTTTTGACATTAGATACACCAATAAATAATAAAAATGTGCTAAGAATTGTGCTTGACTCTGGAGATAGAAAGCTTATAGTCATCCTAGTGGATTTCACAGGTTTCATCTCAAGGGTTAACTTCATCTGTTGACGGTAGTTTCTAAGCTCTCTATTGAGGTGCATTCTGGGTCTGAATCTAGTAATTTTACCAATACTTAAACTTTTGTTGTTATTGATGGATGGTTTCTGTCATAGATTGGAAGGGGCACAATAGTACAGCATGTTTCATTGTAAGTTCTTTCATTATAAGTTTATGTTTTAGGTGGGAGTTTCAATTATATTCATTCTCAGCATTTCACAAAAATTCAGGATATGGTATAAAGTTTAGTAAAGGGGTTGGGAACTCAGTTCCAATATTTAATCATATGTAACTCAAACTTGTTTCATGCATGCCTCAGTTTTTTTTCATGTGTCAAAGGGGAATGATAACAGCGCTAACCTGATAGGATGAAGATTAAAGGAGATAATGAAATTGCAAGTACCATGCTTAGTACTATAAAAATGTTCAATAAATTTTTATGATTCAATGAGCCACTTGAAAATATATTACTTTGATTTTCTTTTCAGCTCTTTCTCTAAATCATAGATTCAAATGGTGTTAGAAAATATTTGTCAATACTCAAACAATCTTTTCAATGTGGAATAAATTTTTCAAGCCCAAACTTCAACATAGTATAGCATTCATAGTAATTATTATCATAAATACAGAATAATAAACTAACAAATTAGCTATATGATTAGTTTCTTAATTTATATCAATGATGTAAACATGTATTTCTCTTGTATATAAGTATAGCTCAATAGTAGTGCATATAATATAAATGTTTTACTTCTAAAACATAAAAATACTTTCTAGTCTTAGAGTTTACCTTCACTTTCCCTGTTTTACAAAAGTTCACTCTTTAGCTCACATAATTTGCTGCTCTTGTTGACCTTGTCAATTTATTTTCAAATACTTTTTAAACTAACTATGGTGTGTACATATGTGTGTGTCTATATAAATGTACTTGAATTGCTTATAGGTTAATCCCTGCTTTATAGCTTCAATCTTGACATCTCATTTCTGAATTAGTTATAGTCATTTTTCTTGACCTTTTCAATCTTAGTGGTGTCCTTCCTATAAATACAGTAAGAAGAATTAAATGCAGTAGTCAGAATGTGTTCTTATTGCAAAGTTAAATACTGAGAGAATGACTATAGTCATTTTGCACTTTGAAATAAGTACGCTGAGGACATTTATAGTTTAAATTTGACTTTTTTTTTCATTTTCTCGATTCCCAAAATTAACAAAGCCCCGATTAAAGTAAAAACATTTAAAAAGTAATTAAAATACTATACATGGAAATTAAGAAAACATAAATATTTTACTATAAAAATAAGACCTTAGATATAGATATAATTAAATAAATTAAAGTTTTAAATATTAATCTATGATATTATCATAAATTATATTATGAATTGATAATCAAAAAGGAATAGGGACTTCCCTGGTGGTGCAGTGGTTAAGAATGTGCCTGCCAATGCAGGGGACACGGGTTCAATCCCTGGGCCAGGAAGATTCCACATGCCGCGGAGCTGCTAAGTCCATGTGCCACAACTACTGAAGCCCAAGTGCCTAGAGTCCATGCTCTGCAACAAGAGAAGCCACAGCAATGAGAAGCCTGTGCACCACAATGAAGAGTAGCCCCTGCTCACTGCAACTAGAGAAAGCCCTTGCAGCAATGAAGACCCAACACAGCCAATAAATAAATTAAAAAAAAGAAAAAGAAGTAAAGAACTCATTTTAAAACTTCCTGCTCCCTTAACCTCACACCATAATGCTACATTACCTTTCTTCTCCTCATTAATCACACATACCAACTTTTTGTTCATTCAACTTAATAAGTGAAGGCTTTGACTCCTTGTTTATACTTCCCATCCACATCTACTTGTGCCATTATTCTAGGTAATTTCAACAACTATCATGAAAATCCTGTCATTTTTGCCTCTCTATTATTTGACTTCCTTTGTCCAATAATGGTTAACTTTACAGCTTCTAATTCATCCACTTTCTCAGCCACACCTTATCATTACCAGAAACTCCACTACATCTAAAATAATTAATTCAAATATTCCACTCTGTGCTGAAATCTCTCTGATGTTTGTTTGCTACAATATTTCAGTAAAATGGTTCTTAAACCTTATTAAGACTCATCCATTGACATTTTCACATTCATCAATCCATTTGTCACCTCTTTTCAACACTTTTCTCTTTATTCAGGATTAAATGTCTTAATTTATCAATGTAATAATTTCCATACAATACTTTAATTTTGTGTGACCCTTTTACATTTGTTGCTCCAACCTGGGAAACATCAGCCTGTCTGGGATACAACTGATTTCTAAGGAAAATTATATTGGGTTGGCCAAAAAGTTCATTTGGTTTTTTCCATAGGGTGTGATAGAAAAACCCAGCCAAACTTTTTGGCCAGTCCAATATAACCATGTAGATTGGTATCACTATGAATTCATGATCCATAACCTCAAAACAATAATTTTTCCACCATGTTGTTTCTCAATTAAATTTACTTTCTCACTTTCTACAATGAGGAAAGTTCCCAATCTTAATGCAGTTTTCTGTCCACAACAATCTACCTTCTAATCGCACTGCCTTTCAGGAAACATTCTGTGAAGATGATGAAGAACTTCCATATTATCTAAATACAATGCAAATCTTTCAGCCTTATTATACTTCTAGATCACTTTGTAGCATTGAACATAGTTTTTAAAATATATTTCTTGACTTTCATGATACCATGCTTTCCTGGTTTCCCTTGTATCATTATTGGTGCTTGTTTGGAGACTTTGTTACTAGGTTCTTCCCTCAATAACACTCCCATGTATCACTTTTTTTTTTTAGGGTTTAGCCCTAAAGTTCTTTTTTCCTCTCTCTCTACAATTTTTATCAGATTATCTTTTTTAGTCACATAGCTTTAATTAATATTTCTATGTTGTGGAATCTCAATGTCTTCCTTGAATTCCAGACTACTATTTTACATACCTCCTCACATGACTGTGTCATGTGCATCATAAAATTAATATGACCTGCCCAACCACTCCATCATAACCACCTCACCACCATTTCTCTCATTTTAGTAAGAGACACTGACTCAGTTGCTCAACTCAGATGCCTTGGAATTTCCTTTTTACCTCAATTTGCTTACCCTTATGCAATGCATTGCAAAGTGTCAACAACATTACCTAAAAAATACATCACAATTTGTCCGTTACTGTCTCTCTTCATTTCACCATGCTAGTCTATGCTATGATATCTCTAGCTACTGTCCTCAAAAACAACCTCCTACTTTTTACTTGGCTTTCTCTCTTCTGGTCCAGTTATCATCCCTCAATTCCTTTAAAATACAGAAGTCATCAAGTAAGCTGTCTTCTTATAAAGAAATAAAGACAAACCTTTAATAATCACCTACTGCACTTGGAGTAGGATTGTAGATTATTACAATGATCTATAAAATCCTAATATTGTCTAACAACTATATATCTCTGCACCTTCATTTTACCTCATGCCTTCTTTCACCTCGGTCAGTGATGCCAACTAAAGTTTTTTTTGATAGCACCAAACTCTTTTCTTCCACAAAGCATTTTAGCCTCGCGTATTTCCACTTTCTGAAATGCCCATAACCTTACTATTTCCTTGCATAATTGCTCCTTGTCCTTCATATCTTAGTTAAATTTCATAACACATTAATTTTCATTTATTTCATAGTACTTAGCACAATTTGCTATTATACTGTATTTCTGCTTATTTGTTTACTACCTTTCTTACCTATATAACTTGAACTTTGAAACAGAGTCATTCATTTTTGTTCACTGTTAATATTCTAGAGCTTAGAAAAATGCTTAGGACATAGTGGAGAGTTAGTATGTTTACTATTTTTTGAACATAAAGGAATAAATCAATGGAAAACTCAAACTGCAAAATAATTTTTTTTCTACATAGAAGCTTACTATATTTTGTGTTAATTTAATTAATATTCAAATTCCTATTTTTATTATTATAGGATTTTTATTAATTCCCTACTAACTTTGTCATCTATGTCAGCATTCACTCTATACCCACAAAGGTAATATAATTTTGCTGAGGTTACACAATTTGGTTATTTGAAACATTAGAATGGTACCAGAATTGATTTTACTGTGTAGACATGACTCAAGATGATTACTAAGCAAGTTATATAATACTGTGGATCCTGTCAATTCAGAGTTCAATCTAATCAAGCCACTTTCAACTTTTATTACTCGGTATATGAAGATAAAGTAATATTGTAAACATGGTTGACTAGAGAATCAGAAGGAATTCTAGATGAAATAAATCATAATATATACAGAGTAAGTTAGACCAGTTAGGAGACTATTTCTATTTTGATGATTCATTTCTTTCTTTTTAAACAAACACTAAAAGTAAATATTTATTTTTGAATTCTAATAGCTCTAACATATTACATGAATTTCAAAAATGTTTTTGTACTAATTTCCATTAAGTCATTGAAGTTCAAATTAAAGTAAGATAGAGGTGATAGAGACTACACATTTATTAGGGGGATATTATTGTCTAAGTAGGGGAATATCAATTCTTATTTTTAATTTTTGGGAAAAGGGCAACACTTTTCACTACTTAAATACATCTATGCCTTTGAATACAATTTTCAGTTTTAAATTTTTGTACAAATTATGTGAAAGACTCCCAAACATTATTTGTTCTAAATATAAGAAACCAAAATAATATTTCTGAAAAATTTTGGAATATTTCTGTATAACTCAAAATCCGATATGAGATAATCAGTTCACACTAAGGAGCTTTATTATAGCTGTCATCCATCAACTTGAGTGGTATTTGAAATAAGAACACACTTTTGGCTCATTTTGGTATTATTTTAAGATTCCTTGCTCTGAACATGGGTTGGATGTGAGAACATACTTTTTGGCATAAAAATGCTATCAGAAATACACACAATCTGGCCATTGCAGAAATTTTGGAAAATAAATAGACAAGGCATTATAAATAAGTAGATAGAAATGGACTATATGATGAGTTTTACTCTGTGATAAAATGTTCTTTAATGGGTTAAAATGTAATAAATAGTAGTTATATTATAAAAAATTGCACTATCATCCACCAACTACCAAATCACTTCTCTGGGTTCAACTAAGGTTTTTGTTGTTTGTAACATGTCCTGACACCATGGCCTGGCCTATATTAGGACCTATGCCCAATTTCAATGTCTAGAATCAGATCAGCTTCTGGGATCACATCTATAAATTGAAAATGAGCTGAATAAATTAGATGTGATGCTTCAGGGAGAATAGTAGTTGAAGGTCCTATGGTGTGTGTACATAACACACACACACACACACAAACATATACATACTAACTCACTGTTGCTATTGACCAGTGACTGTTGTGTGTCTTTCCTCCATCCCTTTTCTGAATAAAAAAGGTTTTCATCGGCTCCCACTACCCCTACTCTATCAATGTCTTGTACTAAGTGATATAATTATCAGGAATTTAAAGCTATGTGTAATATGTAATGTTTACTCCAATATTTTGGAAATTGAGTTTTAAATTTCTTTCAATTAAAGTCATGATTGGACTTAGACTACAAAGCATATCTGAGTCTTCTGTTGAGGCCAATGATTCTATAAGTACAAAGCAAGTTACATAGAAGTTGAGGATAAAACAAGGTCTCTTTCTACAGACCTATATGTATATATATGTTTATCTCTGTGAATTCAATGCTCAAACTTCTAAGGAAGATCAGAAAGAAAGCACATCATTTTATATCAAATGCTGGAGGTGTGGAGAAAAATGAACCCTCCTACACTGTTGGTGGGAATCTAAATTTGTGCAGCCACTATGGAGATTCCTCAAAAAAAATAAAAATAAAGTTGTCATATAATCCAGTGATCCCACTCCTGGACATATATCCAGAGAAAGCTATAAATCAAAAAGATACATGCACCCCTAGGTTTATAACAGCACTATTCATTGTAGCCAAGACATGGAAGCAACCTAAATGTCCATTGACTGATGAATGGATAGAGAAGATGTGGTACATATATACGATGGAATACTACTCAGCCATAAAAAGGAATGAAATAATGCCATTTGTAGCAACATGGATGGACCTAAAGATTATCATACTAAGTGAAGTAAGTCAGAAAGAGAAAGACAAATGCCATGCGGTATCACTTAAGTGTAGAATCAAAAATATGACACAGATGAACTTATCTATGAAATAGAAACAGACTCACAGGTATAGAGAACAGACTTGTGGTTGCTGGGGGGGTGTGGAGGGGTGAGGGGGAGGGATGGATTGGGAGTTTGGGGTTAGCAGATGTAAACTATTGCATATAGGTTGAATAAACAACAAGGACCTACTGCATAGCACAGGGAACTATATTCAATATCCTGGGATAAATCATGATGGAAAAGAGTATAAAAACAAACATACACATATATGTATAACTGAATCACTTAGCTGTACAGTGGAAATTAACATTGTAAATCAACTATCCTTGAATAAAATAAATTTTAAAACAAAAAAGTATATCATTTTAAATATACAACTGCTTCTTTCTTATTGCAAGATCTTTGGTTAAAACTACACAATGCCCTTTAAAATTGGCTTACTTTTAAGGAAAATCAGTTACAATAAAGAATGTAGGCCACAGACGAAATTTCTTCGGTGGAAGGCCATTCTTCCTTAGGTTTCCCCATATTCTATCTGTTCATTTGTTGGAAATTTGCAGATTACTCTATAAGCATAATAAGACTAAAGACCCCATTCCCTTTTGAAGTAATGCAAGTCATGCTATGAAATCATTCTTATTTCATACCTCAAAAAATTGATCCACTCTTAACACCAAATGGCAAGGGTCAACAATCAATCTACACTTATTTTAATTCAGCAATCACTATGTAATGTAGTTCTTGAGACATGGAGGAATCTTCAGAGAGATATGAATATATATATATCTTAGAGTTAAATAGATTTCCCCGTTATAACCAATTATGAAACAATCATCTGTTTCTGGTTTGGGCCTTGATTTCAACTAGCTTTCAATACTGTTGTAACTACAAAACTCACGCATAATTCCCCAATTAATAAATTTGTCATATAACAATAAAGGAGATACTATAAGGTTTACTAGGTTGTGAGGTTTTTAGAGATGATGCTATTTCCTGTTTATCTTTTTATCTTTCAGATCTCTGAGCACTGTGCTTTGCATATTATAGAAATGTGTTCATGGATAAATAATCACATGAGTATTAAAATAAGAGTATTAAAAATAAGTTCCAAGGAGAGAGATATTGCCATAAGCCAGAACATAAAGGAGAAATGTAAGGAGTTGGAAATTTATTTCTTTTTATGATAGCTTTAAGCTAATTACAGTGAGTTTTAAATTTTGGAAGTTTGGAGTCGTCATTGAGATCCTGATAGAAGCTATGAACACTTTTGCATGAAAAATACATGTGTACATTCACATAATATTTTTGCATTTAATTTCAGGAAGTCTTCAGAAACTCTTAATTACCTTCACGAATACATCTCTGGGTTCAAGGGCCCTAGATGAAGAAATCCTGATCTTTTTCCCTAACTTTTTTTTAACATCCTAAGATATAAATATATACCCTAATGCTTAGAGCTAAATAGGCTTCTCTGTTACAAATAATCATGAAACAAACAATAATTTGTCTTAATTGCAGTGGTGGTTATATGACTGTATATATTTGTCAAAGCTCTTAAAATTGTAAGCTCAAAGTCAGTGTCATTTATTGTAAAAGTTACATTAATGAAATTCACTTTAAAAAGTTATTTAAAATTCTATAAATATGTTGCTGAGGAACTTCTTCCATAAAAACATTATATTGAGTGTGTTGTATGACATCATGGACAACTTTCAATTTATATTAACAAAAATAACTGCTGCCAGTTAGACTGAAGACATCCAGAGGACCCTGTTTTTAACCAAGAGATGAAGATAGAAAAAATCTTTTCTATCACTCTGAGGGAAAAGTGTAGAGCCATAGAATGGCTTGCATTATGTGATTTAATAACAGAGCTATATAAGAGAAAACTTGATGTTTCAGTTATATTTTTATGGAGAATTCTTATAAATTCCCAATGCCTTACTTTCTCATGTGTAGACAAATTTTGTCAAAAGTCTACTAAAATAGTAGAACAACTTGTCATTGTCACATGGTCAACACCATCAATATGGTTGATTGGCCAAGTCCCATTTTTAATGATATCATCTTATATCATGTGGATGGTGTTTATTAAAATAACAACAAAACAAACAAAAAAACAAATAAAAAAATAGACACCAGAGAATCTAGCTACTTTAGGGAAACTGAAGTGAAGACCTAGCCATCTTTACTTAAAATGAATATATGCCATCTATCAGCAAACACCTTCTTCTCCAAATCTATTTTGACATATTGTAGTTCAAATATCAGGCATATGGGGTATAGCTCTGATGCTGTTCATGGTATGTGTGTGTTTGCTAGGACAATGTCTGGAATTGGGTGAGTAATGACACCGCAAATTGAAGTCATCTGCTTATTTTCCACATGCCTGCTCAGGGCAAGCAGCTGAAAAGGAATTTCTCCCAGGCTGCTTTGTCCATGACCTTGACCCTGAGAAGACAATCCTTCAAAGAGAAAGGCCGAATCTCTTGAGAGAAGAACTGTATTATTAATTTATCTATGTTCTGCTTTTCTATAAATAATGGTAAATTTTTGTCGTCTGATGTCAATATCTTAGTTCAAATGCTTTTCTTAAAGCATATTCTACATTGGTCAAGAGAAGATAAGAAAGAACAAAACATTAGCTCACTATTGTATGGACCCACTCGCTAACCAAATAAATCAAAGGCAAGCCTGTGCACATATCTTCCAATGAAATGAGAAATATAATAGATATCTCATAAATTTTTGAAGAATTCAAGATCCTGGTAATGTCTAGTCTACTGTAATTATTATAGGCAGAAATGAATACAGTGTGCACTACCCAAACTTGACCTTTCATTAGTCTTTTTCCTATAGGGATTCCAAATAATAACTAGTTTTAAACTGGCACATTATTGACCAGCTCATTTGCCTAAGGAAATTTCTACCCTATACTTATCCATGCACTTTTTAAATAAAAATGAAGGATAGCTTTTTATGTGCAAATCACTGGGGCAGGTTAGATCCTTTGTACAAAGTACTTGGCTACATATTTTCTTTGAGTATGTTTCCACATTATCCATTTCACTTGTTTTGGGAGTTGTAAACAATTTAAATAAGTAGATAGTTTTGTGTTAATCTCAACATGTTTTACAATCTTAAATGACCCAAATCATTTTTCCATTTGGAAAATTAGCTTTGGCATTCTGTAGTACAAAAAGAAGCACTGAATTTCAAGTGAAAAAGAAAAAGCAATACCACTGTTTTCTGCCCCCATCTCTAAAAATTTGTGTGGTGACCTTGAGTGAGTCACTTGATCTCTCTGACTTTCTCTTTTTTCCAGCTCACAAACGACCATCTGGTCATTCCAAAGGTTATTTATAATGAAAAACTTCTATTATCCATGATACATCACTATAGAGCTATAAATATTTATTTGCCAGTCATACAGAATGAAAGGAGAGGTCATGCTA
This sequence comes from Hippopotamus amphibius kiboko, assembly GCF_030028045.1. NCBI lineage: Eukaryota > Metazoa > Chordata > Mammalia > Artiodactyla > Hippopotamidae > Hippopotamus > Hippopotamus amphibius. The sequence goes on along the minus strand of NC_080195.1, from coordinate 76,699,761 downwards.
TCCAATTTTCATGACAATATATTGGAAGTAATTTTTCAACTTGCTTATAGAAGCACCTAAAGGGTACTGACAATGTATTTGGTTCTTTCTGGATGAATACCATCGCTAGTATTATACCATCATTTCTTGACATTTTGTCTTTGGAAGCTTTCTTTCTAGAATGATTTGACAGTTCAACAGGAAGAATGAAATTTCTTGGCATTTGAATATATACTTGACACATAAAAAAACACAATATCTGTATTACTTTGCAGTGTTTTTACCTGACACATCTGCTCCTATTTTTCATATTGTGCCCCCTTAACCTAAATAGCTGGAATCACCTGACCTCCATCCACAAAAAATGAAAATTTCCCCTGTTGCTAATCCTCTTGGCAGTTTTTCATACCAGTCAGTTAGAAATGCTGCCTACCTCTGAAAGTTTTCCAAGTGACAAAGTTGTAGGTAACCACTATTTACTTTAGTATTTACCAACATTTACTCTATAAAATTGCCATTCTTGCTAGTTCCAAGTGTGCATAGACATTTCTCTGAGATTCATCTTACTGGCATTTAAAATATCCATATACTGTCAAGAAATAAATAAAAATTATGATAGTTACAAAATGTTAGAATTCTACTTCAGCATTATGACCTTGTCAGTTTAGCCTCTCAAATAGGCAAATAAACTCACCACTTACTATTCTTTTATAACTATTAATTTTCTTGGAAATGTGTCAGCCTAGAAATATACTAAAAATATATAAGATAGCCCAGTTCAGCATAGCTCAACCTAGTGATATGATTTCTATAAATATCTCTGTCAAGGACTGATACCCAGACCTTCACATAGGAGTGGTTCTGTGTATGTCATTACCATATAACATGACAAGCCAGTCTACTATGTTATTTGTTCTCACTTACTCTGACTGAATTATATTATAATCCTTTTTGATACAAGTTCTCTCAGAGGAAAATTTTTATTGCTCTTTTATATTTTCAGCAACCTAGAGTATTTATCTGTCTTTAGAACACCACTGATCAGTGGATACCAGTTTTCAGAGAGATGTACATAAATATACCTCATAATTAGATACATAATAAAGCAGTGATTTATTTAAACTGAAAGACAACTAGCTTATTTTTTAAGTTCCCATTTACTTGGCAAATATTGGAGACTGTTCAACAGAAAGAAAAAGTAATATAAAATTTATGAGGAAAAGTCTATCTCTTACTGAAATTGTTCATGTTAGAATCAGCTCACTAATGAATGACGGAGACAGGAAATATCTCAGTGCTTCACATGCCATGAAACGTAATTTGTAAATGACATTGATGAGAAATTCTTCCTGCAATAAACTATTGATTCTGCCAGTCATAATGGTATAAAGAACGTGATATGTTAGTATAAGAACATTTAAGTGTCTGTTTTTTTCTGCTAATGTAGTTACATCAATTATATTTTTTTCTAGGAGGGGAAAAAAGACATCATGCTAAATCTATTATTTCCCACTGTTTTCATGTCCACAAAGTAATTAATTTGTTATAGATAGGTTAAATGTAATGAAAATCAGAGACATGTTAAGAGGGTTGAAAATAGCAACACACTATGAGAATTTATATATTTCAACAAGTAATTAATTTAAAACAAATTTCTAATCTAAAATTGATCTTAAAAGTAAAAATAAATGCAGCTGTCCAGTTTTTCCAGCTTAACTTATTGAAGAGACTATCTTTGCTCCATTGTGTATTCTTGCATCCTTTGTCATAGATTAATTGACCATAGCCATGTGGATTTATTTTTGGGCTCCCTATTCCATCCATTGATCTATGTGTCTGTTTCAGTACCAGTACTATGCTGTTTTGATGACTATAGCTTTGTAGTATAATCTGAAGTAAGGGAGAGTGATACCTCCAACTTTTTTTTTCTCAAGGTTGCTTTGGATATTCAGGGTCTTTTGTGGTTTCATATAAATTTTTGTATTATTTGTTCTAGTTCTGAGAGGAAAAAGTCATAGGCTTTTTTATAGGAAGACAGATTGAATCTGCAGATTGCTTTGGGTAGTATGGACATTTTAACAATATTAATTCTTTCAATCCAAGAACACTAAGTAGAACATTTCCTCACACTATATACAAAAATAAGCTCAAGATGGACTAAAGACATAAATGTGAGACCTGAAATCATAAAACTCATGGAAGAAAACACAGGCAGAACACTGTTTAACATAAACTGTAGCAATATTTTTTTGGATATGTCTCCTAAGGCAAAAGAAATAAAAGCAAATATTAACAAATAGGACCCAATTACACTTAAAAACTTTTGCAGAGCAAAGGAAACAATCAGCAAAGTGAAAAGACAATCTACAGAATGGAAGAAAATATTGGCAAGTGAAATGACAGATAAGGGATTAATATTCAAAATACATAAACAGCTTATACAACTCAATATCAAAAAAACAACAACCCGATTAAAAAATGGGTGGAGTCCTGAACTGACATTTTTCCAAAGAAATTATAAAGAAGCTAACAGGCACATAAAAAGATGCTTGATATGACTAATTATTAGAGAAATGTAAACCAAAACCACAATGGGATATCAGCTTACACCTGTCAGAGTGGCTAACATCAAAGTCTACAAATAACAAATGTTGGTGAGGATGTAGAGAAAAGGGAACACTTGTACACTGTTGGTGGGTATGTAAATTGGTGCAGCTGCTGTGGAAAACAGTCTACAGGCTCTTCAAAAAACTAAAAAAAAAAGTACCATATGATCCAGTAATTCCACTGTTAGGTATATATTTGAAGAAAATGAAAACACTAATTTGAAAAGTTACATGCACCCCAATGTTCATAGCAGTATTATTTACAACAGCCAAAATATGGAAGCAACCCAAGTGTCCATCAACAGATGAATGGATAAAGATGTGAGGAACACACACACACACACACACACACACACACACACACAGTGGAATATTACTCAGCCATAAAAATGAATGATATTCTGCAAATTTGCATCAACGTAGAAGCACCTAAAGGATACTGTGCTTAGTGAGATAAGTCAGACAGAGAAAGACAGATGCTATATGTTGTCACTTATACATGAAATCTAAAAAATAAAACAGAAGCAGACTCACAAATATAGAAAACAAACTAATGGGTACCAATCAGGAGAGGGAAGGGTGGAGGGGTATGAAAGGGGTATGGAATTAAGAAATATAAATTACTATGTATAAAATAGATAAGCAACAAGGATATATTGAATAGCACAGGGAGATATAGCCATGATTTTGTAATAACTTTAAAGGGAATATAACTTATAAAAATACTGATTCACTATTCTGTAAATCTGAAATGAATATAATATTGTAAATCAACTATATTTCAATAAAAAAAGTTTAAAAATGCATTTCAATGGTATTCTAGATTTTTCATCGATAAAGAGACAATCTTACCAGAAACAAAATGGCTTTTTTTCCCCTTAGATGATCTGCATAATAATTTTAAACTCCCAGATATTTCTCTGATTGATGTGTGTCATTCTTTAATCCTAGCAATATGTTTCATCTTTCAAGTTAGTATCTCCTGTTATTTTCCTTTTTACATATGACCATTCTCTGTTGGTTTTCCTTTAACAGAAATTTCCCAGATTCATTCCCTTGGTAGGAAATTACAAGTGTTTTGAAAAATAAAAAGTTTAATTAAAAATATTTCTTCTTGGGACTTCCCTGGCAGTACAGTAGTTAGGACTCTGAGATTCCACTGCAGGGGTCATGAGTTTGATCCTTGGTCAGGGAACTAAGATCCCACATATTGCGTGGCCAAAAAGAAAAAAAAGGAAAGTATTAAAAAAATATTTCTCTTTATCCCTCTCCTTCTGTTTCTGTCTCTGACTTTGTCTCTTTCACACACACACACACACACACACACACACACACACACACACACACACACACATTGGGTTAGGGGAGAGAAACAGAGAGAAGGAGGGAGGGAGGGAGGAAGAAGAGGATAAGAGAGAGAAAGAGATAGAGGGGAAAAAAGAAGGAGAGGCTACCATGAGCTAACTAAATGCCAGTTATATGTAATTATTTTTGAAAATCCAAAGATCTGCTCAGCTCTTTAAACTGGATGACAGAATAAACTTCAAATTGGACAGACTTGAAATCAAACTCAGCTACTTACTAGTTATCTTGTCTTAGGTTTATAAATTGTGGATATAATAGTACTTACCTCATAAGTAGAGTTGTCAGTAGGACTGGTTGAGTTCATTAAAGCATTTAATATGGTATTTGGCCCAACAAAACCTCAATAAATATTTACTCCTATTAAAACACTGCTACTCTCTCAAGGAATTTATAGTCTAAGGAAGGGCAGACAAGTGAACAAAAAATACTAATAAAATGTGTCTAAAGCTAAATTAGACTTATGCCTAAGATGCTGTACAATTCAGATAGTGAGGGTCTCAGCCATGCAAACAGCTCAGGGGAGGCTTGCAGAAGCTACTACATACCAGCTGGGTTTTTCCCAGAAATTACAAGCAATTTAAAGCATACTGTGATTTTCAAAGTTGATCCCAATGTAGAAGTGTATTTTATATTCCTTAAAAGTCTAGAAGTATAATTGGAAAACACAAAATTCCTTTAAAAGGGTACATAATGCTGCATTGAGGTGAGTGCGCTCTGAAGTCAAACATCCCTATGTGTACCTGTGTTGAACTCTGGATCCTTCGCATAATAACCACTGTTAAATAACCTAGTACCTCTCAGCCTCAGGAGCTTCATCAAGAAGGAAATCAAAGGAACACTGTCTTGGGGTACTGGGAGAATTAAGTGAGTAAATGCTTACGGAGTCCTCAGTAGTGCCTATCATAGTAGGTTCTCAACACACAGTAAATCTGTTTTATGTCTTTGCAGTTTGATATACAGTCTTAAAAATTACATCAATTTTGTATTATTATGTTTCCTTTATGTAGATGTTGTTTTAATATAGAATATTTGCAATTACTTAGAATTAAAAAAAAAATCAAGCTTCAAGATGATATGCTGTTTAATCAGACTTCCTAGGAAGAAAGATTGTTTATTCATTCTTTCATTTAATACATATTTATTATATGCCTACTTCAGGCCAGACACTGAGCTAAACGCTGGGATACAATGCTGATAAAATGTGAACTTATAGCCCAGCAGGGGAAGCAGGGTATTAATCAAATAATCATACTAATAAATGCATAATTGCAAAGTGAGACAAAGTCTCTGAAGGCAATCATGCTAATAAATGTGTGACTGTTCTTTAGGGAAGCTGAAAAGATAAAATAAAGGAATCTGATTTAGATGAAGGATAATTGTGATCAGAACAAGTCTGAACAGGAAAGCCATAAGATAAATAAGAGTTACCTACTCAAAATTGGTGGGAGAAATGGGGGGTCAGAGCACTCTGGGCAAAAGAACAGAGTGTATAGAGGTTTGTGTCAGTTGACTGAAAGCAGGGCACCCTCACAGAAAAAAAGAAGGGCACAGTAATTGGAACAGGGAAAGTGAGAGAGAGGGGAGTATGAGATGGAGTTGGGAGGGTGGCCAGGGACAGACAGTTATGCTGAGGTTTGAATGCCCTGTTATGGATATGAGTCTCTGAAGAACAACAGAATGAAACTGCAGGGTTCTAAGCAGTAGTGATGACATGATGAGATTTTCACTGTGTGAAATGCTCGAAGTATGGAGAGAGGGAGAGAGGGCCAGAGACAACATGAGAGAGCTCAGGCAGGATATGTGTATCTGGGCCCTCGGAGAAGCAAAGATTAGATGTGTGAGAAAATGGGGAGAGGACTGGGAGAGGCTGTGGGAGTCATCAAACCACCCACCTTTGTGAGGGAGAGAGGGAAGGAAGACGTGAGTGGGAAAGTCTTAGCCCACCATTCAACACCACTGAAGAGAAGCTCTTGAAAGTCTTTTAGGTGAATGCTGTGTCTACCAGGACCTGGCTTTTCTTGGCATCCCTGTTGTGCTCAGTCACTCTCTGGGAGCAGTCCATGGGAAGTTTGGTCCAAGCATAATTTTGTGATGAGTTTCAGAGTACGGCAACTGTGCTCTTCGGTCAAATACACTTAGCAGAAGACCTGAGAGGTGCATTTTCATGGATGCCACACACTCTGTTGGCTGTGAAGAAGGAAAGAAATAAATAGATATGATCAAGATTCAAGAGTTAAAGTCAACATCACTTTATAGGATCTTAGAAAGGTACAAATGCCAACTTATCAGAGATGCATTCTCTGACCATCTTGTCTATAAAACACCTCTCTTCTACATAATCCTATTCTTTCACACAGTTTTACTTTGAGATCTGGCATTTACCAACTTCTGACATAGTAAATGTTTTACTTGTTTTAATTGTTTATTGTCTGTCTACATTCCTCCCTAACTACATTCTAAACATAATGATTACAAGGTGATTTCCTTGCATTTTATTGCTGTTTTGCCAGTAACTGAAGCAGTATGGCCATTCAAGAGATATTTGTTGGATAAACTAATGGGGGGGGGGTGGTTTAAGGATGAAAGAAGAGAAATTGTCAAAGAAGACTCCCAGTTTTATGATATGTGGAACTAGATGGACAGCGATTTATTCACTGATGAAACATACAGTGGACATCTTGGGCAGGTGGGTCAGAAAATAACAAATTTTTCCTGGTACTTGGGTTTGAAATTCCTTTGAGCTGTCCAAATAGAGCTTGTACCCTTTCTTAATAAGCCAAATGTTACAGTATAAAGTTTTATGCAGGTAATGGAAAGTTTCAGTGTACGTATTAATTAAAACAGTTTGTGCTGTATATTTTATAACATACTAAAACATTAAAATATGAGCTATCTTGTAAAATCAACACGTAATATCCATCAAGACCCCATTAAGAAATTATTCTAAAGATCGACATATAAAGGTAATGTTTGAAGGAAAATTGGTTAGTTGTGAAAGCAGAGAAAAGGGAAAAATCACAGAAATAAAAGTTTTCAGTATCATTCAGACACTGATAGAGAAAACACTGGGTCTTTAGAGTTGGGTTTCCTTGGCAGAACCTTCCTTCTGTGAAACAGATATACAAATTATGTTAACAAAGACTATTAAAATTTAAATCATCAAATTCCCTGAATTCGGATCCTATACTTATAAAATTATGCTTATGACTTTTTCTTCACAGTTGTCTATCTACCAGGAAAGTAAGGTCATGTAATAACGATTTCTCATTATAAATTAATGATTGGAATCCTGACTTCATGTAAAAATCCCTTGGGCTTGGTTAATGTGTGCCACTCTCCTTTTCCTAAGGGAGGCATTAACCCAGCTTCTGAGTACCCAAGACTTAAAGCCAGATCCTGCATCTGATAAGTTCACCTAAGTAATAAGATGCCTCCCTGAGAGTTATTTGAAGTCCGCCTACTAGATATTGTTTTCAGTGGCAAAATCTGCACATTGCTCTTTGTTCACAAATCCCAGAACAACCAATATTTGGATTCAAGTTCCTCCTCAGCCCAGGCCACAAGTTACCTTTTCTGACCCCATAGTTCACTTAATTTCATTAGATGCATACTCACTCCAAATTCAAGAATGTGGAGCCATGAACTTTTATAGTTTTATTTCATGTAGTATGAAAAATCTCTTTCATTTTCAACTTCCATTCCTCACATGTATGCCCCATATCCTCCACAATCTCTAAATGTCCACATTTTACCCATTTTTAAGTACAAATACAAATATGAATATCACTTATTCCATAAACTGTGCTATTCTCTGAATTACCTGTTCTCTCTCCTTCCTCTGCATCACCACTTCCATTAATTCTTAAACTTCCTTTAATCCTTAATACTTCCAGGCAGTATTTTCCATTTACTATAGTTTATGCACATGTAATAGGTCTCCAGCTATCCTAGAATATCCACAGGTAGGGAATCTGTATCTGTTTCATGTATGGTCTCCTACTGTATTTTACACTTAGTGATTTACATAGAATAATTACACACCAAACACTTTTATTATAGCAAGACAAATTAATGATAGAAATGCTCATCCTTAAATTATTTGAAGAATCTGTTTAACTGCTACTATATCAGCTCAATGCTTTGTTTGTTATGAGTGCTCGGAAGTATAATTAGGTCCTCTACTTAAGAAAAATAAATAAAATTATAGTAATATTTTCATGAGAAAGGATGCAATTACAAGGAATATAATCCTCAAAGACCTGTCAAATTCTGCTTATTTCATTTCTTTTACTATTCCTGCTTAGCGTTTTCTTTTTTTAATCTTCAACCCAAAGTCTTAGTCTTTAGAAGAAAGATACTAGAACAAAATCCATTTAAATTCTCAGTTGCTATCTAGTTTATAATCATGCTATTTAGATATACTTAGAATCCCATCTAGCAAATGTATTAAGAGGATTATGTCTTCCCTCAAAATAAGCTCATCTTCTTCAGGGCAGAACCAATAATCAACAACCATCATATCTGAGCTTGCTAAATCTACAGCCTTTTTAGAACCATGTAAATTTTTTTTGAAGATTTACTTTCTGGGAAGAAATGGCATATTTCATTTTGTGGGTCATTTGAGAATTATAACATTAAGGATATCATTGCAGACTAATGAAGAGAGAAACCTTTTTTTTCTTTTTTTTTAAGAAAACCATGAAGCACATGAGCCAAACTGTATCACACGTTTGGTACAATCGCACTTGCAATTTTAAGTTAAACCTTGACACTGGCATTTTGGTACTCTGACAATGTGTGAGGAAAATTTTTTCCCTTCAGTAGCCTGACATTTGCCAAGAATGATGGATGTAGTTATTTGGATATTATTCTACGCTCAGCTCTGGTTTAGGGAGACATAGACACAGGAGGATATAGGACAGTGTTTGCAATCTGTTTCACCGAAACAGCACAGCATTTTGTATTGGATAACTGTTTGGAGAAAAAGTCTCTGTCAATTTAAAGCAGGCACAACATACACACATCCAAAAAATACTTTCTGGCAGCAAAATTTGACATCATGACCAAATGCAACAGAATATATCAGATGATATACTGGGAAAAAAAAAGACCCTTGAATATTTTAATAATAACCTCTAAGAAAGATCAGCTACTTTGGTGAAAATTGACTACTGTATTTCAAACCAATCTAATGTTCCATAAATGCATGTAAGAACATTTTATTTCTTTGATCTGGCTGTATACAATTGTTGTTGTTTAGCATTTTAACTGAAAACTAGATACTATTATATGGACCTTGGATTTAGAATATGTGAGTTTATGTGTTTTGTGCATGACTGGCAAACCTCTATGGCTCTCTGAGCCTCTGGTTTCCCTGCAAAGACTCTTATAAGTATTATGTACTTGTATCTTATTAGAGAAGTCTTAATAACCTACTTTTACATGCTTTCAAGTTATAAAAAAAGTCTCAATTTCTGAGATTTTAAAAATTGTACAGAGATGCAAGTTTAATTTTGCTTGTTATGAAAATGTTAGTAAATGAATTACCTCTCACCCAAATTCATATGTTGAAGCCCCACCCTGCCACTGTATTGAGAGTTAGAGATTTAGAGATAAGACCTTTATCAGGTAAATAAGGCTAAAGGAAGTTATACTGGTGGGGCTCTGATCCAGTAGGATTAGTGTCCTTTAAGAAGAGACACCAGAGTGCTCTTCCTCACATGTGTTAGTTTGTTCTCTCTGTATCCCTATTGCTCTCTCTTTCATGTGAAGGCAAAACAAGACACAGGTATCTGCAAGCCAGGAATAGCATCCCATCAGAACGCAACCATGCCGGTACCCAGATCTCAGGCTTCCAGTCCCCAGAACTGTGAGAAAATGAATTTCTGTGGTATTTTATTATATGACATCCCAAGCAGGCTAATGCAGAGAAAACTCAAGATAGTAATAAAGTATTCTTCATATTAAATGTCAAATAAATTGAAATAAAGCAATCAACCAGAAGTACACTTCTTATAGTTACATTCATATAGTGGATTTATATGCAGATATTAAAAATGATATATAATTACATGAGAAAATAAACTATATAGTAAACAAAATATATATTGTTAAGTAAAAAATAAAAGTTAAAAAACATGTTCAGCATGGGTGCTTTATTTAATATATATGTGTATATATTATATATAAAAATGTCAAAGGTGGGTTATCTTTGGTGAGAATGAGCCATTTTAAATTTCTTCTCCTTTTGGTTAATGGTACTAATTATATAATATAAAAGAGCAGTTGTTGAAGTTTTTAAATGTAGTTTAACCAAATTTTAAAATATTGCAAGTTAGTACTTCCAGGAAATAAATGGTAACAAGAACATTATGTAGAGATAACACATCCCAGATTTTGGAAAACTTTAAATAAATATACTATATTCCAAAGCTGAGCTTCTCAAGTGTTAATGCCAGAACCACATTTAGATTTTGAGAGCCTTTCTACCTATGTATGAAGCATAGTTTATATATGTTGTTTTTACATATTTTTAAAATTTTGAAACTCCTGACATTTAATATGTAAAAGGCATAAATTAGATAATAGTAGAAAGAATCAAACCATTTCTTAACTACCCAAAAGCTACTAGTGTAGTTAGCAAGCAATTCATGCAGTGGATAATCTGACTAATTACCTGGTCTTCACTCCATCTCTACTCTCCAGTTTATCCCTTTCTAAACTCAGTCATGATAAGAGAAAACACTGAATGTTTCCTGTGTGTGATATTTTTAGTAGCAAAAATTGCCTATACCATTCAGTGGTGTTTAAATATTCCGACCAGAGCCATGTGGGGGTAAGATGTTGGTCAGGAAATGTCATAATCTTCCTTTCAAATGTAAACTCAGGAGAATTATCAAGGTGAAAGTAAAGGCTGTAGTGAAGATCAAGAATGGGATGAAGTATGAATTCATATTTATTGTTTGACAGACACTAATCCAGTCACTGGGGCTGGAAAAGAGAATAAGAATAACAAGGTCCATGATCTCCTGGAGTTTATATTCTAGAAAGCCAATAAGACATTAAGTAATTAAGCAATAACAAGATAAATTCTGATATTTATATACTAAAATGCTAACAAGACAAAAAGAAAGTGACTTGTGATAGAGTTCTAGGAGACTCAATTTGTGTGGTTAGGGAGGGTCTCAAAAGGTAAGACTAGAAGGGGACCTGAATGACCAGAAGATGGCTTCCACAAGGGCACCAGAGGAAGGATATTCAGCCACATGTAATGGAGCTGCAAATGAAAAGGCAGAAATGAACTTGGCATTTACAAAGCACAGGGCATTCAAAAACCTGTAGACTGAACACACAAGCAGGAGTGGAAGAGAAAGTAAAAAAGAATTGACATATATGCCAGAACAAGGGATTTAAATTTCATTTTGTGTAGAATAAGAAGGCATTGCGGTGCCTTATGCAAGGGAATAGTCATGATAGGATTTCCATTTGTAAATGATCCTTCAGGTTGACCAATTTTATGAAAATCTCCTGGAGTTGGGGGATGGAAAGTAAAAATATTTTTTACAGATGAATCAAGTGAGTCATGATAAGACACATTTAAAAAACTTTGTCTTGAGTGATGAGTGCCAACATTAGTCACCAGGGAGATGATGCTTTAGTTAGGTTTGAGTTTATCAGAACATGGACAGATTTGTTCACTCTGAATCCATTTATAAAAAAATCAAAATATCCCTTTTCAGTTAACTTGGTCTGTGATCTCCTGGAACTTATATTCTAGAGAGGTAAGTTAGACATTAAACAATTAAACAAAAAGGAACATTACTGCCCATCCCCAAGGAGGGTGACACTAAACAGCAAATTAAAAAAAACCCACCATGACTGGTCAAAAGAGAAACTGCAAGAGAAAGGAAAACTTTTTCCTCCTTTTTAAACAATGAACCTAGCATTTTTATTTTGTGCTGGGCCTCACAAATTATGTTGCTCACCCTGTTTGTAGATTTTCCTCATCTGTAAAATCAGAATTAAAACTCTACCTCTTACAGTTGTAAAAACTACATAAAATGAAACATGTATAGTATTGGCACAATGCCTCACAAATTCAGGTGGTCAGTAGAAGACAGTTTCTCTCTACCCCCTTAACACCTCTACTCTTTGCTATTGATTTAAGAACATGTTTCCTAAGATACTTCCTTGGCTTCCTCACCCATAAAATAAGAAGACTGGGAGAGACACTGAGATCTCTCTCATGTGTTCATAGCATTGTTTCTACCAACATTATATCTTAGAAGCATCTCATAGGATTTCTTACTTTCCTTTTCTGAATATTGGAATCATTGTCTATTATTTAAAGTTTTTTTCTATTTAAGCGATTGCATTCATTTCTGGTCTCTGATGTTTCAATGATTGATAAAATATTAACATATACATGGCCCATATTAAATGGGTCTTATCTTATTACAAAGACAATTGTGCCTACTTTTTACTTTTTAAACCTGGTGATTAAAATCTTTGCTACCCCCAAAACATATTATACTTTGCATAAGAACCAATATACAACTATGTATTTTTCTGGAACTCTTTCTGAAATATTAAGTGTTGGACTTTATAAAGTATGCAGTAGATTATCTCTGCTTTTGCAGGACCAAATTTAGAATTCTAAGTAACTTTTAAGTTATACTGCAATCGGCCTAAAGAGAAGGAAAATGATTTTTTTCTTGTTTTTTCTTCTCACTCTTCCATCCTCTCCAAAATGAGAAACTTCTCATCTAAATCTAATTGCAAAAATGACAATACACAGGAAAGAATCTGGTGACAAAATGAGAAAACATTAGTACCCTGTGATAAGAATTTGAAAAGCTGTGAAAACATCCCTCTTAAAAATAAATGTCATGTATTAACCCATATATGTGGAAGCTAGAAAAATGGTATAGATGATCCTATTTGCAAAGCAGAGATAGAGACACAAGCAGAGAACAAATGTATGAATACCAAGGGGGAAGGGGGTGGGGGGAGGAATTGGGAGATTGGGATTGACACATATACACTATAGATACTATGTATGAAATAGATAACTAGTGAGAACATACTGTATAGCTCAGAGAGCTCTGCTTAATGCACTGTGGTGACCTGAATGGGAAGGAAGTCCAAAAGGGGGGAATACATATATATGTATGGAAGATTCATTATTCTGTACAGTAAAAACTAACATAACATTGTAAAGCAACTATACTCCAATAAAAATTAATTTGAAAAAAAAGCAAGGGGGTTGAAGAGTAAATTAGAGAGCAGGTTTCCAGAAAAAACAATCAGATTTTTTGGACAATGGCTCCAGAAGGACTGGAGCCATTGTCCAAGCATAGTGTAAGAAACAAAGCAATTTATCAAATGATTACTTCATTGCTTTTTAGTAGTATACAGATTAAATAAACATTGCTTTAGCCATGGGTAGATAAAATAAAATCAATTAATAAATGGGTTGAGAGAATAATTCATATACATATATTACATTTTATAGTTTATTTTTCACATTGGTTACCTGACGTAACATAAAAGAAGAAGGGTTTATTTGGTAGAGCCTCAAACACATTAATAGTCTGTGATCCTAAAGGCTGTGTTTCCCTAAAAGCAGTTCTAAGAAAGAGCCTGTTAATTAATTGCTGCCTGTATCTCAGGAATAATGATTATGAATTATGTTCCTGTAGATATACAATACTTAGCAGGGCATAAACTTCTTTCATTTGGGGGATTTTCAAAGTTAGAATTCTGAGGCCAACTATGTGAGAGCCATCATGGCAAAGCATGAGGCTTCAATGGTAGTATAATGTAGGTATATCTCACTCACAAAATGATGATGATACAGCTACAAAACGACAAGGAAATCCGTCATGAAGGTTTGAGCAGGTCTTTTCCTGAGAGGCTTATTTATATGTTCCAAGAAAGGAAATGTCATTTACTGGTTAACCTATCTGGTAGCTTTTTTTCAAACTGATGAATAAATATATTTATACCTATAATTGAAAGTGAACCTCCTTGAGGAAAGCTGGTATAGTACATGAAGATATTCACAAAGAATTTAAGTGAACTTAAATGCTTTGCATTTAAAATGGTTGGTTTCTTATTATTTGATCCTTTGTATAATTACAATATGATGAAGGTGGTGCTAATTGTTATAATAATGTCCTTATTCAATGCTATTTATCGAAAGAGATCAAAAGAAATTTAGACACTTTCAACAAAATAGTCTATTATGGTAAGCATCACAGAAAATACATTAGTCCACAGGAAAGAAAGCAGAAAGAAAATGTCCTCACGTCAAAAGGAAAGCAAGTTTATTTTCCTTACTTTGTGTTTTAGTTTCTTGACACAGAGCTGAGAAGATCCCTGACAACTCTGGGTAGGCCAATCATGCATCTACCATGGAGCCCAAAGGCTAAGACTTTGATTCTCTCAGACCTTTCCTTATTTTTACAACCTCACACAAAAAGACAAAAGGTTAAAGTGCTGTCAGTGCATTGGACACTAACTTTGTTTTTATGAACCTTAGTAATCCAACTGTAGGAGGCACATTCATACTAACCCACAACCTCTGAGAATTGCCAGGAAAGTTGGAGAACATTATAAATAGGAAAACTGGAAACATATTTACGACTAATAGAACAATATCAGGATTTGGGGCTCTGTTAATAACATTATGGAATTTCAGTCTGATTATAGTAGTAGTTCAGAAACTACCAGAGAAATATTAAATGCATGATAGTTATTTGCTGAGTGAAAACTATGGACCACCCATCCTTTGTTTTCACATCTAACAACAAAAACTGACACTTAATCTTAATGTCTTGATATACAATTCATTTTGAACCAGAAAAAGAAATTCCAAAGTTGTTTTTACAGATATTGTCACTAACACACAATGAAATGGTTTTTGAGATGAATTGTTCTTACTGTGTTCATTTCTGACATTCATTGTGTCATCCATAGTATCTCACCTATACTAGGCACTCAATAAATGCTTCTGGGGTTATAATTATGTGGTCTTGTACTTGCAAAAATATTTGATACAAACCTGTGTAATACATGGCCTATTTGATCCCAAAGTAGGAATGACATAGAGGTTCTAACCTTTATTAAAGAGGCAGCATTTTCCCTTTTTTCAGTTCCAGGATTCTACTGTACATTCTGCTCAAAAAGAGTCTAGGTTTCTTCAGAACATTATATAAAGATTCAACTGTGAATCTTTATTTATGAATACTAATGTCATTTTAAAAGTATAAAATCATATTCCATTTGTATGTGAACACCAAAAAATGATTAGGAGCTCTCCTCCAGGGTTCACTTCAAGAAACCAGGTGTCTGAATTCTCAGAAATTGTTCCTTAAGGGGAGATCTGTCTCTGGAATGAGAACAAGGTTAGAGAATTGTATGAATTTTATGCCTTTTTCTTCTGATCAGGTGCCAAGACAGCCACATAAAATACTGCTAAAAAGGAAGCATTAGGAAATGCTAACAATAAGGAGAATAAACTCAAAAGACAAAGAGTGAAGAGATTTCCATTAAGATGTCAAGTAATGCAAATATTAGCAGTGTCTATAGAATTAAATTTCTCCAGGTTGTTCAAATTCTTTAAAACCATCTAAAGCGGAAAGTAATCAGTAACCTTCTTCTCTACAAAGGGACTATTCCAAATGCTCACAACTAATCTAGATGATATAATAAAAATAATCAAAAAAAATTTAACCAGTACATGCCTCACACGATAATATGTGCTATAGGCAGGGGTTGTGAGTTTCTTGCAGGATAGGAAACACTACAAACAGTTAAGAAGTAGTTCCTATCCTTAAGAACTTTGTAGAATTGTTTCTAGAGCTAACATGATTAACAAACAACAATAAGAGTAATCATAATGCCATATATTTCTATCTTGTCTTTGATTTTTATCTATAACATAATTATCTATGATATTTTATGATGTTATAAATGTATCAAATTAAAACTTATAAAATGGAGCACAGGGAGCCACACGGTAAGCTGAGGTTCAACCACAGACCACAAGAGAGATTGAAATAGAGAAGTTTATCACTCACATGTCCTGGAAGAAGTACATAGCATGCCTTGTGGGTTCCACATAGAGAGGTTAAGCCAGAGTGTGGACAGAGAGAGATATAGGACCTGGGGCCCATGCCTTAATTAGGGTCTGTGGGTGGCAAGCATTGGGGCTTCCCAGGGTAAGTCCAGATTGGTCAATTCAAACCTAAAGTATGGGGTTTTGGTGAGCTCTATAGTGATCTTATCTAAGTGGCACACTAACGGAAGGCACTGGGAGAAGGGGAGACTTTTGGGGAATTCATATCGGAGACTTATATTTGCTTGTGACTCTGTGCCCTGTTATCACAGGAGGGACTAGTGTCAGTTCAAGGTCCCTGCAGGCCACTTGGCCAAACAAAATGGATGCTAAGGCAGCAACACCATGGAGTAGCTTAGCTAAAGTCTCGAAAATATAATACAGTGTACCAGAGAATTTTTGAGTTACAATTCAAGTAGTAAAAAATTTATTGCAAACATATAAGAAAATAATTTTGAAATGCAGCACTTTTCTATTTTTTTTTTAGTGAACTTTCATTTTTAGGGACAAATAGAACTGCCATTTCGAAGTAGGATAGCTTTCTTTAATATACCAGATCTCACCTTGAGACCCTTAGTTATGGTTATTTTGAAATTGGTGATCTGATTACCAAAAATGTTTAGCCCGAGAGAGATTACAGGAAACTAGGGCTAAACTGGAGGTATTAAAACATAGGTCAGGGACCAAGGTGTCCCTTTTCTAGGAGACAAAATATCTGGGAATTTTAATCATTGGAGTTAGCCAGATTTACAACAAAAAGACAAGGCATTAATGATAACGTGTGTTGTGGATAAAGACCACAGACTCAAAAAATTTGAAGCATGACCTGATTACTTAATGGTCTGCAAACTGAAAGAAATGGAGGAAAGTGACCACAGCCAGAAAATGGGAATCTACACAAGTCAGTTCTTTACACATATATTTTACAGTTTCTTCTTTACCCAAAAGTTCAATCCTACAGCCCCCTTAAAAGAGACACCAACTTAAAGACTGAAAGAACTCAAACAAAGAAGAAAAACTTCTATATTCTCTACTACTCACCACACTTCTGCCATCCTACATCTAAATGTGTGGGATTTTTTCCACATCAACCAATTCTTCAACGCCAGCTGTGTGCTCCCTCCCCTCTCCCCCCAATTCATTTTGATTCTGACATCACTAGAGTTAGCATCAGATCCCACAAGAGGATCTCCACTTCAGATGTCGATGGCAAACATAGGCCTCCCAGAGTTCTATAGGTCAAGGGTTCCTAAGACCGGCTCCTTAAGTTTGATAATTTCCTAAAATGGCTCACGGAACTCAGGGAAATATTTATTTGTGTTTACCTGCTTATTATGTAGTAAAATATATGATAAAGGATACAGAGGAAAAGCCAGATGAAGAGATACGTAAGGAAGGTACAAAGGGTTCGAACCACAAAGAGCTTTTGTCCCTGTGGAGTTGGGGTGTGACTTCCTCCTGGCGTGTGGATGTGTCACCAACTCACAAGATCTCTGAACCCTGGACTTTAGGGATTTTTATGGAAACTTCATCGTATAGTCCTGATTGATCCCATGCCCTTCTCCCCTCCCTGGAGGAAGGCAGGTGGGTCTGAAAGTTCCAAGCTTCTAATCATGGCTTGGTGTTTCTGGTGACCAGCTCCTATTCAGCAGCCCACCAAGAGTCTCTTCATTACAACAAAAGATGCTCCTATCACCCAGGAAATTTCAAAGGATTTAGGAGTTCTGTGTAATATGCTCCTAGCATCACTATCACTCAGGACATTACAAGGGTTTTGGGAGCTCTATGTTAAGAACTAGGAGCAGTGACCTATACATAGATTTGTATAGAGAGATAATCTTATTATTTCATGCCCTCCAGTCTCATCTTTCCACAGATTGTTTTGGGATATACTCTAAGAAGGAAGGCCTATGAACTCAGAAGTAAGCTGACTTCAAATGGGTAATACCATATGTTTTAAAAACATATTTAAATATAAATTTTGAAAACCAACTATGATACATATTTAAAAAGAGACTCACATACACATTTAAAATGAAAAGAGTCCTAGTATTTCCTTAGGTTTATAACATTGAAGGCTTCATGAAGTTTGTTCAAGAGAAAAAAAACATTGTGGAAACGATTTGTTGGTTGAGTTTTTAACTTTCAGAAAGCTGGACATAAAGTTCTGCTAAATATGAAAAAGGTTAATTTGTTATCCAGTGGTGATTTTCATTAATTCATTCACACTTGCTCACATTTATTTCACAAATGTTACCTAAGCGCCATTTCTTCTATCTGTACTGTCAGCTATTGGAGATAAAATCATTACTGAAGTACATTTATAAAAAACATGCCATTAAAACAGTGAGTTTTACATTTCAGATGGGAGGGCAATATATTCTTAAAATTACAATAAAATTTGATGAGTGTTTTGAGAAAAAAAGTAAAAGGTAGGTGCCAGGGGACATTACCAGATGCCTAGGTACATTACCAGAGATGGGGAGGTTTAAGCTAGAGTAGGAGTTAGCCAGACAAATGTAATGGGAAAATCAGAGGGTTTCAAAGTGGATAGCTTATACAACAACTGTGTAGGAAGATAGAGACCAACATACCATAAGGAGAATCTTTCAGGCAGGATGATCTTGCCTGACTCTCTCAGGTAGATTTTTCATCTGTGGATTCCATGATATCTACATGGAATGATAGTGCCTATAACAGTTACTTGCATTTCAAAAGGTATGTGCCTTTTTATCTTAAGACCATGCCTTATTCCCTTATTGCACTAGATTTCCCAAGTCCTTGACAAGATCAACACTTAATAAGTAATTTTATCCTCCCCTTATGCATTGCTGTTCATTATTTCCTATTTGTGTATAGGTTGAATTGTGCCTCTGAAATTCATATGTTGAAGTCTTAAACCCTAGAACTTCAGAATGTGACTATTTGGAGATAGGGTCTTAAGAGGTAATTAGGTTAAAATGAGGTCATTTGTGGTGCTCTAATCCAATATGACTGGTGTCCTATAAGAAGAGCAGATTAGGACTCAGAATGGCACAGAGGGAAGATGATGTGAGGGCACACGTAGAAGACAGCTAGCTATAAGCCACGGAGAGAGGGCTCAGAGGAAACTCACCATGTTGACATCTTGGTCTCAGACTTCTAGCCTCCACAATTGTGAGAAAATAAATATTCTGTTCCTTAAGTCACTCAGCCTGTGGTACTTTATTATGGTAGCCTCAGCTAACTTATATATATATATGTATATTGGTACATATCCCAATTGGATGATAGGATAGGTTAGCTATCATTAAACCAGTAATTTAAGCCAATAGATGGTTGATTTTGAATTGGGAAATTTGATAATGATGCAGTTCACCATGCTCAACAAATCACTGCTGAAAGAAACCACTGTTGTCATTTCCTTAACAAGAGTCCTATGGATGATTTCAATAAACCATGTCAACTACACTTATTAATCACAAATTCACAGTGTTCATTATGAATGGTGACAGATGAGAGTTATGCTTTGGGAATGGACATGATATCAAAATTTCAGAGGAGAAATAAGTACTTGAGTTACGATAGTGTCCATCAAGTAAAGGAAGAATAGGGTGAGATATTTGTGTTATAGTTTGGTACTGAGCTTGATATGTAGGACGAGGGAAAGGAATAACATAAAGATAGTTTCAAGATTTCAGGTTAAGAGACTAGCATTGCCATCAACTGAAATACAAACACCAGATAAAGAGTAGAGTTGAAAAAGATTGAGTCAATTTTAGACATTCTGAATTTGAAGGGTTAGTGTATTATTAGGTAGAGATAATCAGAAGATTATTTTAAATGCCATAGTGTTATTAAAATACTAGAAATTTGGAAAATGGATCAATGATTGAGTAAATTTCTTTTAAAACAGAAAAAAATTGCAATTACAGGAGAAATAAGTAAAGTTTGGGGATCTACTTTAAAAGTAACAGAGATTTGTAAAATATGCTAACATTTGCAAGTTTTTGCATGTTTATTAAAGTCTATAACACCAACAAGATTTTTAGAATTGTTTAATCAAGACAACCATTTGAAAATGCAAGGGGATAATTGGACTCCAACAATTTTTTTTCTGTACAAAGCAAAACAATTTCATATACAAGAAATAAAATTGTTAGAAAGCTGTAGGGGGAAATAACAAGAATAAATGAGGACTACCTCTAGACATCTTAGACCTGTGTTTCCCAAATTTTGAAACACATAATCTTTTCCTAAATGTCTATTAAAATTCAGGTTCCTAATTCTGACTCCAGGCTACTGGGTAAAAATTGCTTGGCTAGGACCTTCAAGTCTGCAATTTTAACAAGAGTTGCTTGTGATTTTTTTAAATGGTCCACAGAATAAAAAAGTGAAGGAGAATGTGTTAGAAAATGCAAGAAAAAAATATATAAAATTAAAGAGTTCATTATAGAACCATATGTAACAGGAAAAGAAAAAGCAGGATGGATAACACTGGATAAATAATATTACAGTCACAGCATAGTTCAAAATGGAGTGAAAGGATTACTTTGTGAGGGGGCAGAGGAAGTGGGACAGAAACTGTATATCTCAGGTTCATATAAACTTTTACAAGATCCTGCACATTGGCCCAAACAAACATCGAGGAAGTTTTTTCTGTGTGTTTCAAATAAACTCTAAAGTTCAGAATAGGTTCCAATTTACAGAGATTTAATAAGATAGTTTGCATATACCCTGTTTAAGAAGATATTAGAGAGTTTGCATGTACCCACCCCAAGTTTCCTTTATTATTAATATCTTACATTACTATGGTATATTTGTCACAATTAATGAGCCAACAATGATACATTATTATTAACAAAAGTTCATAATTTACTAAGATTTCCACAGTTTTAACCTAAATTCCTTTTTATGTTTCAGGATTCCGTACACAATACCACATCACATTTTGTTACTATCTTAATGCATTTGGGCTGCTATCACAAAATATCACCAAATGGGTAAATTATGAACAACAGAAATTTATTGCTTAAGTTCTAGAGGCTGGAAAGCGCAAGATCAGTGCATCAACACGATCACTTTCTGGTGAAGATCCTCTTCCCAGTTGATAGCTGGTGCCTTCTCACTGTCTTCTTACATGGCAGATGGGGCTAGGGAGCTTCTTTTATAAAGCACTAATCCCATTCATGAGGGCTCCACCTTATGGCTTAAGCACCTCCAAAAGGCCCCATCTACTAATATCATCACCTTTAGGGGTTAGGATTTAAAATTTGGGGGGGGGGGGCAGGGACACAAATATTTGCTTGCTTTTGATGACCTTGAAAATTTTGAAGAATACCGAGTAGGCACTTTGTAGAATGTACCTCTGTTGGAATTTGTCTAATGTTTTTCTCATGATTAAAATGAGGTCATAGTTTTTAGAAGAAAGACCACAGAGGTAACATGCCATTTTCATCACAACACACCAGGAATACATACTATCAACATGACTATTTTGATATTAACCTTGCTCACCTGGATGAGATAGTGTTTATCAGGTTTCTTTACTGAATGTTATGCTTTTTCTCTTTCTTCCATGTTGTGCTGCGCAGGAAGTCGCTGCACAGATCATGCTTAAGGAGTGAGGAGTAATACTGTACCTTCTTGAGGCAAGCATCTATATAACTTATTCAGAATTCTTCTGCATTGGATATTTGTGTTGTCTTACTCATTCTTACCCTACTCATTTGCTTATTTGATCATTTATCAATATCAGTATGGACTGATAGATATTAATTGTATAGTTTTAATTATAATCCATTTATATTGCTGCTACAATCACTCCAGCTTTTACCACGGGGCGTTCTTTAAGTTGACTTCTCTATATGATGTATTCCCATTATTATTATTGTTGTTATTATTACTATTAAGTTCCTTACTATCTAGCACTATAAGATTCTCTAGGTTTATCTTTTACATACTCTTCCTCAGCCCTAGAATCAGCCATTTCTCCAAGGAGTCTTGGTCCTTTTCTTAGAGACTAGTATTAAAGAAATCAAGATTTATGAGCTAGGTTCACTCACTGATACCAGAGTGTTATTGCTTCTTAACCCTTTCAGCTGATAGAGCAAGGAAATATAGGTGTGTAGACTAACCCATGTGCATATACATATCTTAAAAATTATATATGTATCTATATTAATGTAAACATGAGTTTTTCATTGATGTTTTCAGCTTTATTTCTGTATTTCATGGATTATTCTAGTTTTCTCTCCTTCCTTGTCTGTAATCATTCACTCTGACTATGAGAAACCTGGCCACTGTCATTTGTCATATATTTACTTAATTGTTTAATACACATGTATAGTGTTAGAATTGTTAACCTCCTCTATGGGAAACAGTTTTCTTTCAACTAGAGTACGGTACTATACATATTTACTTTTGCCTGCAGCATGATAGTCTCCACTCATTTCCAATGTTACTTAGGTCAGCTCCAACCCCCCCCCCACCCCCCCGCCGTCCTCCAATCCAATCAGTGAAGTTATTTAACACATTTTTTGTACAGGCATACCTTGTTTTACTGTTCTTTGCTAATACTGCATTTGTTACAAATTGAAGGTTTGTGACAAGCTTGTGGCAAGCAAGTCTTCTGGTTCCATTTTTTTCAATGGCTTTTGCTTATTTCATGTCTCTGTGTCACATTTGGTCAATTCTTGCAATATTTCAAAACTTTTCATTATTATTATATTTGTTTTGGTGGTCTGTGATCCGTGATCTTTGATGTTACTATTCTAATTGTTTCAGCATTTTTAACAAAATATTTTAAAATTAAGGTATATACATTTTTTTTAGACATAATGCTATTACACACTTAGACTACGTGTAGTGTAAACATAACTTTTGTATGCACTGGGAGACCAAAAAATATGTGTGACTTGCATTGCTGAGATATTCGCCTTATTGCAGTGTCTGGAACTGAACCTGCAATATCTCTGAGGTATTGCTTGTACAGTTAGATTTCTCATCTCAGTCTTCCTTCCATCCTGGAGTCCCTCAACTTCCATATAGTTTTTAAAATTTGCATACATTAAGATTCAGTGTTTGTGCTGTGAAGTTCTGCTGCTTTTGACAAATGTACTGTGTCATGTATCCACCATTATTATCCACCATTACCATATTGTACAGAATAATCTTATTACCCAACAAAGTTCCTGTGCTATATCTATTCAATTCTCCCCACTCCCTAAGCTGCTGAGAATCACTGATCTTTTTAACCTCTGTTGAGTTTTGCCTTTTCCAGAATGTCTACAATTGAAATCGTGCAGAATGCAGTCTTTGCAGAGTAGCTTCCTTCACCTAGCATGTTGTGTGTAAGATTCAACCATGGTTTTTTTTCATGACTTTGATAGCTTTCTCCCTTTATCACTGTGTAGCATTCCATTGTATGGAGGTACTATATTTTATTTATGCATTCACTGTTGAAGGACATCTTGGTTGCTTCCAGTTTGGGACTATTATGAATAAATCTTCTATATCTTTCATGTTCTTATTTGTGTGTACGTGTATGTTTGCATATGCATGTGCACCCATGCTTAAGTTTTCAAATCAGTTGGGCAAATACCTAGTAGCACAATTGCTGGGTTGTACACTAAGATGATGGTTACACTTGTAAGAAACTATTACAGAAACTACTATGCTGTCTTCCATAGTAACTGTATCATTTTGCATTTCCATCAGCAATAAATGAGAGTTCCTGTTGCTCTGCACTCTCACCAGCAATTTGTATTGTCAGATTTTTTTGGATTTTAAGCATTAGAATAGGTCTATAGTATTACCTTGCTGTTCTTTTATTTTGCCTTTTCTGAATGACAAACGATGTTGAGTTTCTTACATGTTTCTTGCCCTCTATTGTCTGTGGTGAGATATTTGTTCAGAACTTTTACCCATTTTTAATCTGTTTCCTTCATACTGAGTTTTATGGGTTCTTTGTCTATTTTGGATGCAAGTTCTTTTTCAGATTTTTTTTCCAAGTGTTTTCTCTCAGTTTATGGCTTGTCTTTTCATGCATTTAACAGCATCTCCTTCTGAACAGAAGTTTTAATTTTAATAAAGTTCAACTTATCTATTTTTTCTTTCAAGGATCATTCTTTTTGTATTATACCTAAGAACTAATCTTTAAGCTCAGGTTTACATAGATTTTGATGTGTTTTCTTCTAGATGTTTTATAGTTTTGCGTTTTACACTGAAGCCTATAATCCATTTTGAGTCAATTTTTGTGTACTGTGTAAGATCTGTGCCTAGGTTACTTTTAAGCACTGGTTGTAAATGACTTATGAAATTAAGATTAAATGATCAACAAGGTGATTCATAATGGAAGTTTTAAAAGGTAATGAGGAAGATAATAAATTAGCCACCACTAACATTACTGAACTCTGGCTATAAGTGTGTAGAGTTCTTTTTTCAGTAGCAGGACAGGGCAGGATATAATATAAAATATGTGAATCTTGCATGTCTGGATGTTACAAATGATTTAATACACTTTAAAGAGACCATGAAACATGATTTAAAAAGTGACAAAAATATGATTGGATGTTATGATATTTTTTAAACTGTGCAAATGCTAATTACCAAAAGGACATATATCCTGATGTTCAATCAATGACATGGTTAAAGGTGTGAATGTGAGGTAGTTATATACAATAAAGAAATTAGAATGCTTCCTAACACCATACACAAAAAAATAAACTAAAAATGGATTAAAAAGCTAAATGTAAGGCCAGACACTATAAAACTCTTAGAGGAAGATATAGGCAGAACACTCTATGACATAAACCAAAGCAAGATCCTTTTTGACCCACCTCCTAGAATCATGGAAATAAAATAAAAAATAAACAAATGGGACCCAATGAAACTTAAAAGCTTTTGCACAGCAAAAGAAACCATAAACAAGACAAGAAGACAACCCTCAGAATGGGAGAAAATATTTGCCAATGAAGCAACTGACAAAGGAGTAATCTCCAAAATATACAAGCAGCTCATGCAGCTTAATACCAAAAAAACAAGTAACCCAATCTACAAATGGGCAGAAGACCTAAATAGACAGTTCTCCACAGAAGACATGCAGATGGCTAACAAACATATGAAAAGTTGCTCAACATCACTAATCATTAGAGAAATGCAAGACAAAGCCACAATAAGATATCACCTCACACCAGTCAGAATGGCCATCATCAAAAAATCTAGAAACAATAAATGTTGGAGAGGGTGTGGAGAAAAGGGTACCCTTCTGCACTGTTGGTGGGAATGTAAGTTGGTACAGCCACTATGGAAAACAGTTTGGAGGTTCCTTAAATAACTAAAAATGGAACTACCATATGACCCAGCAATCCCACTACCGGGCATATACCCAGAGAAAACCATAATCCAAAAAGAAACATATACCATAATGTTCATTGCAGCACTATTTACAATAGCCAGGACATGGAAGCAACCTAAATGCCCATCAACAGATGAATGGATAAAAGAGATGTGGCACATATATACAATGGAATATTACTCAGCCATAAAAAAGAATGAAATTGAGTTATTTGTAATGAAGTGCATAAACCTAGAGTCTGTCATACAGAGCAAAGTAAGCCAGAAAGAGAAAAACAAATATGGTATGCCAATTCATATATATGGAATCTAAAAAAATGGTACTGATGAACCCAGTGACAGGGTAGGAATAAAGATGTAGATGTAGAGAACGGACTTGAGGACACGGGGTGGGGTGGGCCACAGGGGAAGCTGAGACGAAGTGAGAGAGTAGCATTGACATATATATACACTACCAAATGTAAAATAGGTAGCTAGTGGGAAGCTGATGCATAACATAGGGAGATAAACTCGATGATGGGTGATGCCTTAGATGGCCAGGATAGGGAGCATGGGAGGGAGTCGCAGAAGGGAGGGGATATGGGGATATATGTATAAATACAGCTGATTCACTTTGGTATATCTCAAAAACTGGCATAACAGTATAAAGCAATTATATGATAAAAAGAAAAAGAAAAAAGAATTCAGCTGAATGTGAGGTAGTTAGGAAAACTGCTTTTATAGGCTTTGGGTGGACTCAATACACCATGCCATAAGAAAATGTAAATTGAGAAAACTGGAAACACAGATGATGAAAATAGGCTGGATGAACCCTGTCATAATTTATTTAGACAAAAATCACTTTGATGGTAAATTGGTGGGAATATTTAAAAGACTAAATTGCAAAGAGAAAATAAACCAGGAATCAATAAAAAATGTGTAAATGCATAGAAATAGGAAAAAAGGCCAATACTCAAGATTCAATTAATTTTGGTTCAAATACAATTTGTTAAGACACTCTGCTATGTGCGTTGGTGACAGAAAGCTCGATAGCACATTGAGCTTCTCTTAAAAGAGCTTAGAACCTAATAGGGGAGTAAGACATGTGTTCAAATAGTGTAAGATGTATATCAAAATAGACATGTACAAAATAGGTGACAACTCACTAAAGAATTTATGAATGTGATGTAAGAGCACTCAAAGTAAAAAGAACAGCAGTTGCAATGGTATGGAAGTGTGAAACTGCAATGTGTATTCTGGGATTTATAGGCTTTTCAGTAATTTGGGGGATATAAATCATGAGATTTTTAAAAAACTTTCTCTTAATCTCATATTTTTTATAAGTAGATATCCATGTGGGATATTGTGATACTAAAGTGCATATGAATAGAAGTTATAACATTTAATCCTTTAAGTATATTTATTAGAACTCATCAAATATATGACTCTTCTCTTTTAATAAAGATATGAAAATTCCTTCTGTCCTGTGTACTTCTTGGAAAGTTGAAGCATATAAAATGAGTCTATTCAGATTCATTTCTACTCCCTCATTTTAATGCCAATCACATACCATATAGAGCCCAAAGACACTGGTTTCAAAAAAAAAAGGGAAAAAAAATAATTTACATGTAAATTATGTCAACCATACAAGAGATATCTCTTAGATGATAACCCACTATAAATACAGTATTTTAAGCACTGCTATCTATGCATTTCTACATCATCGTTCACCCACGTTTTTAAGATTATTTGTTTTATAACAAAACAGTACAAAAAAGCAATCAGATACTCCCAGTTTTGTGCTGGAGCTGCCTCGTAAAGCTCACAGAAGCCACCTGGGTATGTTCCTTTCCCAATTCCACATTCAGTGACCTCACATTGGCAAGAGAAATTGGCCACGTTAGCAGTATGTACATCATGGAAATCAGCAAATGCAACACATCAGTTTTGCTTTCCCCTGGGAGAACCAGTTATTAAACATTTATTAGCATGCAACTGGATATTTCTTTATAATTACCTTTCAATATTGGAGGAAAAATTATTCCATAGTTTATGCACCACTTCAATATGTCTTTAAAAAACAAACTATGTAGTTAGAAAAACCTCAAAAATAGGTAAGGGTCACTTAATTGTATTAATAAAGTGAGGATATGTTTTGGGAATCATTACTGCTGTTAACATTGAAAGATTTGCTTCCATCATTTGAGTCTCCAAATAATGGAAGTTTTTATGTCAACCAAGAATAATGAGATCTACAATAATAGTATTTCTACCACCTAAGTTCTAAAAGAGTAAAATGGGACAACCACATATAGCTCCCTCATGTGAACCAAGCTAAGATTCAGAATCAAATCTGCTATACATTGGAAACGTATAGGCTGCCTGTGAATTTCCACAATTTGTCTGTATTCTGTGTATTAAGCTGTCAGGGACTATCTAAATCACTTCCTTTCTGTCACTCTGCCTTCGGACAACATCCTTTGAGACACAACAGCATTCAGCGACAACCTCTCCCTTCCCCGCCAACCCCCAAAGTCTCAAAATGGTATGTAAATCCTGCAATTCATCATGCTCTGTGTAGTACAGGTTTAATTCTTCCTCCTAGGCCTCAGTCTGCTGAAACATTACTCTGATATACAGTACAAAAGCAGTAACAAAGATGTTCATATCAGGCCATTGTGAGTTGGTGGCAGGCAGAGAAATCAATGAAGCCAAGGGAACAATGGCTAGAGTTTAAACAGGCTGCTGAAATTTGCTAAGACGCAGACAAAGGGCCCAGGCTGAAAGGCGAGCTACAGTGGAATTCCTTGGCCTCCATTATGTGGCTGAAACAATCCTTACTCAGAGAGTGGATTTGCATCTCTAATAGAGTTCAGGCTCTGTTTGTGAAAGGCTTTCGCTAGGCCTGACCCCATGTCTCAAGAGCACATTGATACCCAGCGCCTTCCTTCTGCCTTGTCCCACACCACAGAGAGCAGTATCATGGGAAAATGCACTCACTTAAAAGAAAGCAAAGGAAGGCAAGAGGAAGGGAAAAAATTAAAGGCTTGAGGCAGTTTTGGTGGTACTTAGCAGTGAAAATTACTTTGGCGAATAATAGAACCTACTGCTGGTAATTACTGCTAACAAGCTTCCCCCAGCCCAAATGAGACACTTGGGCTGATGTGAGAAAAGCTGATATAGGCCAAGCTTATTAAGCTTGAATGAAAGGAACCTTTTCCCTATGAAAATACAGCAACTTGGGAGCTTGCAAATCTTGTAATCTAGTGTTACCAATTCTTCAGTAAAACAGAAAAATGGTGCTGCAATATTTAAAATCCTTCTTGGATTTAATTAAGTAAGGTGCCCTAATCCCAAACAACTATAATCATGAATATCCTTGGTTTCCTAAACATGTATGCTTAGTTCCAAACAAAATATTGTGGGTACTTAATCTTCTACTTCATGCAAGGAACAACTGAGGAAACCTTTCACACTTGATGCCCAGTAGATAACCTGGCAAAACATTTTTCTTTGGCAGATTAAAAAAAAGAAAAAGAAAATGATCATAATCTGAAATAAGGCAATAGAATCTTGCCCAATCAGTTCCTGGTTTATTCATGATCTTAATTTTAAATTAAATTCGGTGTGGTTTGACATAGTGATGTTAATTTCTTCATCAACTTTAAAATTGTTCTAACTACCATGAGAAAGTGATCATATGAAATTATAACATCTATTAATTATTATATTAATGAATTATTTTGCTTTGAGAGTAAAGTTGTATTTCATGAGTAAAAATGAGTAGGAAATTATAAGAAGTCTCAGAAATGTATCTTATTCATTACTATTATTTACTACATACAGGAAAAGATCATATTCTTCCCTTCTTAGGACACAAGCATTTGTTAGAAGGTGAGTATTTCTTGTGTGCAGTAATAATTACGTGAAAGATAAATGCTTAATTCAGTATTTTGAATTGAACTTCATTAGAATTATCCAGCATATCTGGAATCTTTACACATTAATATTTTCACAGATTTTTAAAAACATTACCTTGACTCCATGATATAATGGCACCTCTATTATCCAACGAACTACAGAAATTTTAAGTATAAACTCATTTAAATCAGCGAAGCCAAGTCATATGCTACTGTGGATATTAAAGGGCTCAACTGCAACTTAATTTTAAACTTTCCAGCATGGCTTTGACTTCTTAGTAATCATTAGTTCATTGCTTGATGTATCATTTGAATGTTTCCAATAATTTGTTTTTCTGTCAACTAATCTCATTGGTTTGTGGTAATATTATGAGATGTTGTATACTCTATCATTTAAAAGTTAATATGGACTCAATCTGTAATTTTATGATATGACTGTTTATGCAAATAGCTTAAAACATGTTTTAAGTGTTGAGCAACATAGAAAGCTAAGGAGTCATGTATTTGATTAACTATTCATTTTGAAATATACATGTTTAATTCTAAAACTCTATTGTGTTTTCTGGTTACCAAGCCTTTAAACCTACCATGTGCTTCATGCAACAAAGCGTTGATTGTTCATATATGTAGGATTAGTGCCATGTGTTATGGAAACCATTTACTCAGAAATCAGGATAATGGAAATAGATATAGAAAACTTTATGCTTAATGAACGATTACGTTTTTAACATTCCCTTAGATAAGACTAAATACTAAAAATGTTAAAGATCAAGATTACTAAAATTATGCATATAAATTTATGTCATTAACTCAAGATAATTTTAAAAATTTTACCACATATTATATAACTAAACTTATGCTGTTCTTATATTCAATTGATTCCTATGTAGAATTACTTATTTTATCTGCTGTTGCAAAATCATGAAGATGTTTTTCCATTTATTAAGGTGTTTGCATAAGCTATGATTGTTTTTATAAAATAAAATTTATTTCAAATAACTCTGCGTATGGCTTATCTCCTACCATTCTCTGTTAAAATGGTAAAAAAAATTAATCAAATAATTCCTTCATTTAATAAATGTAGTAAATATACAGTAACCTAGTGCTTGTAAAGGACTGTGCCCCCCCTGAGCTAGACCAAATGTGGGTTAAAATATTTTACAGGGAAATAGATCAGGAGAATGCTGTTTATAAGAAGCAAAATAAATTTTGTACAAGATGATTGATCTGTGGTTAAAAAAATTCTATTTAATTTTTAAACTTTACAAAATGGTGATATCACTTTATTTTTTAAATTTACTTATTTACTTATCTATTTTATTGGTTGTGTTGGGTCTTTTTTTGCTGTGCATGGGCTTTCTTCAGTTGCAGTGAGTGGGGGCTACTCTTCGCTGTGGTGTGTGGGCTCCTCATTGCCGTGGCTTCTCTTGTTGTGGAGCACGGGCTCTAGGCACGTGGGCTTCAGTAGTTGCAGCGCATGGGTTCAATAGTTGTGAACACGGGCTCTAAAGCGCAGGCTCAATAGTTGTGGCGCACGGGCTTAGTTGCTCCGCGGCATGTGGGATCTTCCTGGAGCAGGGATCGAACCCGTGTCCCCTGCATTGGCAGGCAGATTCTTAACCACTGCATCACCTAGGAAGCCTGATAATCACTTTATAATGTACTATTGTAGGGAATTCTCTCTTCTGTCTGACCCCATAATCGGTAAAAAGAAAACCTCACCTGGGAATATTAAAGAAGCAGGTAAATAAATGAATAAAGAATATAGCTTTTCCTCAGTTTTTTTTTTTAAGTTATTTTCACAGGAAGATAGGAGAGAGAGAGAGCAGAGAGTTAGAGGATAAGAGAGAAATGGGTACAGAGGCTGGTAAGGGGGATAAACAGATGTGGTTGAGAGGTGGGGGGTCAGCACCTGACAGAAATGGGAAGAGAGAGAGAGGAAGCTTGTGCCTCACCAATATGGACATTCATGACTTTCATAACTCTATATTCACTAGTACTTACTGAGAACTTCCAAGTTTTGTCAGTGATGCATTTCAGCTAATTTATAATTCCATCTAAGACTTCTCTTAAGCTTGTTCTAAGGCATTTTGTTTCATCACAGGGAAAGCCTGCAGTTGAAAATAAACTTTATAAGAAAATGAGCTTTTCAAAGCTCTATTAATATATTTCTGTGGAGAAAAAATTACAAACCTGATAGACTAAACAGTTTGAAAAATCTATGCAAATAAATTTGATGAATCATCGTATTTCTTAAGCATGTATTATTATTTTGAAGTGTGTAATAGAGAAAATTAAGGGAAGTACTAGTTTATAGAAGAGAGTGTGGAAAGTGATTTCAAATACCTTATTCTGTAAAAGTATGTATCTAAAATTTTATGTATATATACATATATCTCCCATATAACAAATTATGTATCTTATATAACACATATTTTTAAAAAATTTTACAAGTAATCTGGGAAATGATCAGCAGATGAGACAAGTCACTGAAAATGGGAGCACGCTGAGGCCTTCAGTCACACTGATTCTTAAGTGGAATCCTTAAGTATTTGATACTATAGACTGTGCTACCATTTTGTCCAGTTTTGAAAGCACTGCTCCCTTTTGACAGCTTCATTTTACTTCCTTTCTCCACTACACAATGTTAATCCCTGTGGATTCTCCCTCTTGTATCTCTTATGTCTGTTGCTTCAGTTCCATTTCACTCCTTTTGTCTGACCACTGCTGCAGGCTCAGAATCTTCTCTCTGTCTCTCCACTGTTTACCTGAAAATTCCACTCTGCCTAGAGCTGTCACATTAGTTATCCTAATGCTCAGATTCAATTGTGTCACACTCATGCTCAAAAAACTTTCCCGTCTTCCTCTTGCCTTCTAAAAATGTTCCCACTCCTCAGGCAAGCAGTCAAAGCTCTTCAAAATCCATACCAAATATCCTTTTCAAATTTATTCTTACTCTATTCTCTTATACAAACCCAACTCCTTACAGAAGAGGACTGTTATTCCATGGGTTTCTCAGTACCATGACTATGTTCCAAATCTGACCATTTTGTTCTGTTTGAAGTACATATCTATTTACTTTGAAATGTGACTTCTCTCATGACATCTGCCCAGATCTCATCTGCAAGCAGTGGCTCTGAAATTTCATTGCCTCATGTGATAAACAAGACTGTACTTTATGTAATACATGCATAATTAAATTGTCCTTTAATTCCCAAGAGTACATAATAAATTTCCTTCCCATACTAACACTAAATTAATATTGAATCAATTGAATACATAGGAATAAAGAGAGATACCAATTGTTTTTAACTTAATAACAACCATGAAGAAGGTACTTAAAATGTTAACAGAGTTAGGCTATCAAGAGAAAAATGTGTTTTTTTCCGTTTTTGAAATAACTGTGTTGCCTTTAGTGACAAAAATCAGTATATCCTTTAAATCAACTGGTCATTTTCAATAATGAATGCAATTTATTATATTGAGGGATTTATTTCCAAGTTAATATTTTAAAAAATCAGAAAATGAAAAATATTCCTTAAATTTTAATTGTGGCTGCACTAGAAATGTAAATGCAGATAAATGTGCTATAAGCTAGCCTTTGTGATATGTCTTTAAAAATTAGTTTTCTTCTTGTAGTCCTTCCATAAAGAGAAAATACTTCTATTTTAACATATTATAGTATATGAAATTTCTTACAATAATATATCAGATTGACACAACATACAACACCTTAATAAATTTACAAAAAAAGCATAATTTCTGACACTGTGGGAAGTAGCATAGAATGAGATGTGAAGATTGATTATCATCAAACTTTTCATAGAGAAAATACTATAGGCCTCCTGGAACAGAAAAAAAGTTTATTTTTTATTCAATACTTTGATGTAATTCTTTATTTCTCATTATTTCACCCAATTGAAAGGCTGTCACTTCCTAGTTCCTTTATTCAAGATATTAGCATATAAATTAAAATCCTCAAAATTGTTATGTTGACATTTTTGAAAGGCTTTCATTCATTCTTTCTATCTTGAAATTAAGTAATTGTTGATGTATTTTAGAATGAAGTTATAGAATTTTAAAAATCTTTTTCTTCTGTCTCAGATGCAGAGATGAATGATCATTTAAAGAGGATTTTATAGTATTTATATTTATGGTTAATGAGATAAAAAAATGTAGTACCAATTTACATGTTTGATGTTTTCTTTTTTAAAATTTTCTCTTTCATTCTGATGAATACAACAGAAATCTTGAAGATAACCTCAAAACTTAATCCCATTTAAATTTACCCTAGAGTGGGACATACTTATTTTTCTTAATGTTTCTGACAGGGTAGCAATGATTAATACACAAATAGCAGGAATGAAGTATGTAGTTTCCCTTATTCTTTGAAAGAGTATTTACAGATTTACCAACATCTTGGAGAAAATGGCTAAAATCTTTCATGACTTAAATTTCTCATCTGCATTATCAGCAAGTGTGGGAGAGTCACTGATAATTGGCTATTTTAAATTATTTTGATTTTTTTCAATAGTATCAGGAATGCAAAATAGCAGGCCTGCATTGTTTGCTTTAACACCTGAGGTATCTTTTGTGAGGTGTCTCTAAATTTCTATATCATGATGTGAAAATATTTTATACTAAGTAATGTGGTCTTATACAAAAGTAATTTGATTTTTACCATGACTGTCATATATTATGAAATAGTCCACTAATTTTCAACATTTAATAGACTATTATTAAAAATGTAAGAGAAAGCATAGAATAACTTTACACATTTCATTTTAACATTTTACATGAAAATTATAATAACATTTAATAAAATGCTCAAATGTTTCCAAAATTAGTCTTAGGTTTCTGAAAGCTTTAAAAAGTAAAGAAATTTATTACTTTTTTTCCAAATAGAATAGCATGGTGATCAAATTCTATAATAAGTCTCATCTATTGGAGCTGTTTCATCTGTTCCCACATAACAACAACAAAATTTGTGCACTTAGTTTTTGTTGTAGCAAAGAACAAAGACTATATTTTTGAACTTGAATTTTTAAATTATAATAGCATCTTGTCTCCTTGGTGTTTCTTTCATTTTGCCAACTGGGTGACTTGTTGAAGGGAATAAAGAGAGAAGGCTTCATACAGGGGAAGTCACAGATATCATTGGCAAGTGAAGCTCACGACAGTACAGGCGAACACAAAATGAGCTTTCATGCAGGGCTGTCATTGTCATTCAGCTTTGCCTGAATGGATAACTCTCTCATGATTTATCTTCCATTCATCAAGTCAATGCCTGGTATCTTTTCAGTTGTGATGGATAAGACCTTACTAAATTGACTACTGCCCGCTGAGCATTGTGAAGCCTGAGAACTGAACAGGAAGGGGATCCAACCATATTTCATTCATATAGTAAGTCAGCCATTCTCCATACAGCTAAGGCCTGAGGATTATAAAGAGCCTTGTTTCAGCCGGTCCATTGGTCTAGACCAGAGAGTGGTCAAGGATCCTCCTAGATTTTTAGATTTGAAAGTAGAGTAAGAATAGGGGATATTAGAGCTCCTTTAACAGGCCAGCTGGAAAATAGGAACCAATTTATTAAGAAGAATCTACTACTCCTTCAGGCCTTATTCTAGATGATATATATTTACCTAAATGCTTTCAAATATCATGCTTAATCATGAAAAATAACTATGTCAGATACATATCACTGCCATATTTTACTGAAAAAGAGTTAAGATCCATTACAGGCGTGAGCCTAATTGACTTAGTTATATATTCTTCATCTCCTAGGACAGAAGAATACCTAGCTCAATAAATGTCTATGGATAGATGGAAATGTGACAGTAATGGAGTGATGGAGGGAGGGAGGAAGGAAGGAAGAAAAAAGGAAGAAAGGAAAGAAACCTAAATTCATGTATTGGATCTAGGACTTGAAGTGTGGATATACATTTCTAAGCACTGTGGTTCTTTCTTCACTTTAATAAAAATCAACCTGAAAATTTTCTGAAATACTTGTTTGAATGTGGGGAGAACAAACACAATACATTTACTTAAATCTTTTTTGCAGATATTGCATCTTTTGGTTCCCCAGAAAATTATTTTTCCTTTTCCTTCCATTTTTAAAAACAGATGAATTGTTTTAGTCTAAAAGTAAGGACTTATATAACATTTTTATTCTCTGAAGACTTATTTTTCAGGTACAGTTCCTCCATCAGTGTTCTGAACTTCAGATATCCTTTAAGCAAGAAATTATCAAGTTCTCTAAGTTCCTCAAGTCATGACTTTAAAATGCCAGTGTACACATTTCAAAACATTGCCACAGCACAAACACGTTCAAAGATATGGACACTGAAAATGAAGAATACCTGCACAAAATAAGAACAATTATACAATAATTATGCACTAACAAAAGCAAAGAAATAAATAACAAAACAAACACAAATAAACACAAGCATAAAACAAATAATAGAACATCTTATATCCTAATGCTGTAGAGATTAAGACTCTTATGATTACTTATCTTGTCCATTCACAAAAAGTTACTTGAAAAATTAGTTCCACAGTAAAAATGTTATTTCCTTTATTTTTGTGTCTGCTTTTAAAATCTGATTCACAGATTTCTAAAACATCAATAGCATATGGAACATGATACTAAAGGATCGTTAATTCTGAAATGTGTTAATGAGGGCTATTTATAGGTATAATGATTTATTTAAACACACACAAAATAGGGATGAAATATGTATCTCTTTTATATTTTCAAAAAGGAGCAATCTAGAAAACGTTTTACAAATTTATATACTCTTTATTTGAAAAGTTAGCTAAGTTTCTATGCCTGGGTGTTGAAGGCAGGGGGCCTTCCACAAGAGCATACCCTATCATACTATGAGAAACATTATGCAAGAGAAGATAAATCACTGCAGAAAAGGGGGATGGTGGGGAAGAGAGTGAGAAGTAATAGCCTTGGTGGTGTCTTGTTCAATTTTCCTGGCTAAGCTGTCCTCCTGGTTACATTTGCTTTGAATTTTCACTTTTTGTTTACCAAATGGAGCAAACTTTCTATAGGAAGCAAAGTGAACAAAGAATACCCCCCTCTGACAGTGTAAGGCAAAAACAACATTCCAAAATGGATAGGTCAGACTCCCTCTTGCAAGAGCACCAGAATTACAACTAACTGCTGAACAATCATTGACAGAAAGACACTAGAATTCACCAAAAAAGACACCCCACATCCAGAGACAAAGGAGAAGCCACAATGAGATGGTAGGAGGGGCGCAATCGCATTAAAATCAAATCCCATAAATGCTGGGTGGGTGACTCACAAACTGCAGAACAGTTATACCACAGAGGTCCACCTACTAAAGTGACGGTTCTGAGCCCCACATCAGGCTTCACAACCTGGGGGTCCAGCAATGGGATGAGGAAACCCTAGAGAAACAGACTCTGAAAGCCAGCGAGATTTGATTGCAGGGCCTCCACAGGATTGGGGGAAACAGAGACTCCACTCTTGGAGGGCACACAAAAAATAGTGTGCTCACCAGGACCCAGGGGGGAAGGAGCAGTGACCCCATAGTAGACAGAACCAGACCTACCTGCTGGTGTTGGAGCGTTGCCTGCAGAGGTGGGGGGCAGCTGTGGCTCACCAAGGAGACAGGGACACTGGCGGCAGGGGTTCTGGGAAGTGCTCATTAGTGTGAGCCCTCCCAGACTCTGCCATTAGCCCCACCAAAGAGCCTGTAAGTTCCAGTGCTGGGTAGCCTCAGGCCAAACAACCAACAAGATGGGAACACAGGCCCACCCATTGGCAGACAAGCAGATTAAAGTTTTACTGAGCTCTGCCCACCCAGCCCAACCCACCATCAGTCCCTCCCATCAGGAAGCACCCATGAGCCTCCTAGATAGCTTCCTCCACAAGATGACAGACAGCAGTATCAAGCAGTATCAGCTGTATTTTGTCTTGTGGAACTGAAAACCACAGCCACAGAAACATAGAGAAAACGAAAAGGCAGAAGACTTTGTATCAGATGAAGGGACAAGATAAAACCCCAGAAAAACAACTAAAAGCAGAGGAGATAGGTACCCTTCCAGAAAAAGAATTCAGAATAATGATGGTGACGATGATCCAAGACTTTGAAAAAAGACTAGATGCAAAGATCTAAAAGCTGCAAGAAAAGTTTACCAAAGACCTAGAAGAATTAAAGAACAAACAGAGATAAGCAACACAATAACTGAAATGAAAAATACACTAGAAGGAACCAATAGCAGGTTAACTGAGGCAGAAGGGCGAATAAGTGACCTGGAAGACAGAATGGTGATAATCACTGATGTGGAAAAGAATAAAGAAAAAAGAATGAAAAGAACTGAAGACAGCCTAAGATACCTCTGGGACAACATTAAACACACCAACATTCACATTATAGGGGTCCCAGAAGAAGAAGAGAGAGAGAAAGGACCCGAGAAATTATTGGAAGAGATTATAGTTGAAAACTTCCCTAATGTGGGAAAGGAAATAGCTACCCAAGTCCAGGAAGTGCAGAGAGTCCCAGGCAGGATAAACTCAAGGAGAAACACACCAAGACATATAGCAGTCAAATTGACAAAAATTAAAGACAGAGAAATGTTATTAAAAGCAACAAGGGAAAAACGACAAATAGCATACAAGAGAACTCCCATGAGGGTAACAGCTGATTTCTCAGCAGAAACTCTGCAAGCCAGAAGGGAGTGGCATGATATATTTAAAGTGATGAAAGGGAAGAACCTACAACCAAGAATACTCTACCCAGCAAGGATCTCATTCAGATTTGAGGGAGAAATCAAAAGCTTTACAGACAAGCAACAGCTAAAAGAATTCAGCATCACCAAACCAGCCCTACAACAAATGCTAAAGGAACTTATCTAAGCAGGAAACATAAGAGAAGAAAAGGACCCACAAAAACAAAAAGAAAACAATTAAGAAAATGGTAATAGGAACATACATATCGATAATTACCTTGAATGTAAATGGACTAAATGCACCAACCAAAAGACACAGACTGTCTGAATGAATACAAAAACAAGACCCATATATATGATGTCTACAAGAAACCCATTTCAGACCTAGGGACACATACAGACTGAAAGTGAGGGGATGGAAAAAGATATTCCATGCAAATGGAAATCAAAGGAAAGCTGGAGTAGCAATACTCATACCAAAATGGATAGTTCAAATGTATAAGGGATGTCTATAGATACACACACAGGTGCGTGCACACACACACACACACACACACACACAGCCAATGTAAATTAAACCTGTTGACCTTCACAGCCTTCTTTTCTAGAATTTGATATAAAACTTATTCAAGCGCTAATAATAAAATTGTAGATTTTTTTCATTCTTTGCTTTTTTTCCTCTGACTTGATCTATAACCATTTCTCTCTCTTAATCAGCTGTACCAGAGAAGGGGCAAAGGATTATAGAAAGAGATGAACTAGAGTCAGTTTTTGTTACCTGTTCAAAAGATGACTAGGAGGACTTTAACAATATAGCTTAAAATAAGGTTCTGAAATTGTCCTAGTATGTAACTTGTGTTTCTTTTCTCTGTTCTATTATTAAAGGAGATTGTTAATGATGATCCAGTTTGATTTTATTAAATTGGCATTATAGGGCATAAAGGTATTTTTTACTTCCGTTTGGTTTGGAAAGAAGAATTGGTGGCTGAAGTTTTTATATGTATCCCTTAAGAGAATAAAAATTCTTACACCCACCATGCCCTTCACTTGTATCAAAGCTCACAAATAGGTTCTACTTTTATTCCATAATCCATAAATATTTATTTAGTGTTTTCTAAATCTCAGATATTGTTCTAGGAAATTGGGATACCTCATTGAACAATATACAAATAGAATTCACAACCTAGAGCTTATATTCTGGGTGGAGGAGGGGATACAAATGACAATAAATATTAAAATTATGACTACTCATCAGCCAAGAATTGGAAAGGCAGGGTACTTCAATGCTTTTTGATCATTTGTTCATGGGTACACTCTTTAACAAATTCTCAGACATTCTATTTTTTTAAACAAAATGATTTGTTTAGTGGCCTTGAACACAAGTAATCAGAAAGTCCAAGTTCACAATGTCTCAAGGTTACCAAGTAAGTAAAAATGACACTGGACCAAGACCAAGGAGTTCTAGTTTCTAGCCAGAATTCACTGTCATCTGTCTGAGCTCCATGGAGTCACACACCTCCCCCAAAATGCACTGAAAATTAAATGAGAATTGGGATCATCTGCCCCATTACTAGAGAGTACTATATAGTATCACATGATAGAGCATCTAAGGAAGTACTTTTGAAAGGATAAAAAGGATAAAAATCTATGTACCTTGCCACAACATCAGGCATTCAGTGGATAATCTATCATATCTGTTAAGTGAATAAAAAAGTGAGTGAAGAAAAGCAAAAGTTTAGCACAATTTATACCATTCCTTGATAACCTGTTTTATGAATGTTTGGTTTTTCAATTCAAACTTAGTTTTAAAAATAAAAAAAAGTTAAGTTCTCCCTCTAGGGCTGCACAGAGAGCATTTTTTCACTGATTTCAAATTCCTCTAAGTGTTTTTAATGCAGGAGTTTTGTTGAAATAAACAAACAAAAGCCCTGCATATTAATGATAATGAGCATATTGCTTATTAAATTATTATGGTCCCATCAGGTACTCCTTAAGTACTGTTAGTTCTGCAAAGAGGCTTAATTTG
This sequence comes from Hippopotamus amphibius kiboko, assembly GCF_030028045.1. Classification (NCBI taxonomy): domain Eukaryota; kingdom Metazoa; phylum Chordata; class Mammalia; order Artiodactyla; family Hippopotamidae; genus Hippopotamus; species Hippopotamus amphibius. Next base: position 76,659,723 of record NC_080195.1, on the reverse strand, counting down.
TATATTTTAGAGTTAGCATAATATTCTGCCATGTGACACATTCAGAACAAATGAGTACTTAACTCAGCAGCTGCTGAAGGATTAAGAAGTAACAAAATTTTATGAAATTTTATACACATTGACTTTTCTTCACTTATTGTGGTTTTATTTTATACCCACAAATTATTATTTCTCCTCCATGCTTAATACTTTTCCTTTGGTCTAATAGACTGAAGAAGTTTTTAAGAAGGAAATATTGAAAAGCAATTCATTTTTCTGACCAAGTCTCCAAATAGCAAAGACCTGGCAACAGGGGGTGGAAAACGGAAGATGGAAAATCCAGACTTGGTTGCACTGTCACTTGGCTTCATCCTAAAGCTCAGTTATGTGATCAACCACGCATGTGAACAAAAGAGACATCCTCAGCAGAGAGGAGGGGTTTCTGATGGAAATCACAGGGGAAAAAGAATATAGTTTGGAAAAAAAGCAAGAAGATAGGTGTCAGGGCCTTGTGGGTTTTGCTAAACGGGTAGACGCCCCCGTGCTCTTTGCAATTCTTTTCTTCTTAATCTCCATCCTCTTTTTCAGAATGCATTAGGTCCAATCCGAGAATTTCTTGTAAAGGAAAGTTTTGTATATTTTTGATGTCTGTGGGAAAGAAGTGCCCCCAGGGAGGTTTTATTTAGGAATGCATTTTGGAAGCATTTTCTGAGGGGAAAAGGGTTTTAAGGGAAAGACTTTGTCATTAATTATTTAGCCTGAAATTCTGGGGCTACATATTGGAGGTTTTTCTCATCTATCACAGTATTATGTATCTCTACACAAATCAGCTATCCAACTCTCCAGCCAGTCAAAGGGCAAGGCATCTTCTAATAAAATATCATGGATATAAATGGTATTAGATTGATCTTTTGACTTTAGTTACTGTTGTGAAGGAAATAGGGAAATATATTTACCAGTAAAAACATGAAAAACAATTAAACAGATGAGTCAATATGAAATTGAATCAACAACATTATAACATCGTGTTCAACTTATGTTTACTGTGAAAAAAACCTAAGATGAAAAGGTGAAGAAATGAAATATCACAGCCCACCCAGAAAGGGGAACATTTATTTATTGGGCTCCATAGTCGGTGTTTATCCTACTTGCAGTTGAAAACACAGAATTAACTCTCTGAAATTTTGTGAATTAACAAGATAGCTGATGTCTCTCAAAAGATTCTCACCCAACAAATACACTCGGACTGAAGTACTGACTTAACTCATTTGCATCATGAACTAAATGGAATTATAGGTTTTGAGAATCTTAATATTTACAATTCAATCATCAGATCAAAGTTTTTCCTTCTTTCCTGTGTCTCTTACATTCCCAGTGAACACATTTTACGCCATCATGGTCATTAAGCCTTAGGTAAGTAGTTGAAAACATAGGATATTTAAAATAGAATAATTAAAATTCATTTAATCCAACAACCAATTTAGAGCTGCTAATAGCAGTTTATATATTTAATGTGTTGGGTGAATTAAAAGAATGTCAGAATGTCTAATCCAAAATTAAACCCCTTTTGTGTGGAATAAAGAATGGAAGTGAGGGAATAGGAAGAGAAAGGGAAAGGAAATATTTTTTACTGTTTTATTGAAACATCTACACATGCACACAGAGTTCTTTTGCTCCATGAAGCACTCTTAAGTACACGGATGGATTGCAAAATAATTTCTCTTTTCATTTATTAAGAATAAACAGAAAAAACCAGAAACAACCAAATCAAACAAACACATACAAAAACCCTCAAAAATCCTTTTAGGAAACATTAGGGTTTAACATGATTTATCATACTTCAATTTTTTGAGTTGTAATACAATTCTGAAAAAAAGCATTGAGAACCTATCCACTTCTTATCTCAAATTAGAACACAATAACTACCAAGACAAAATAAGAGAATTAATTGTATCTGAATTAGCCTAACTGTTGACTTCCCAGTAATGGTTATCTTGACTTAAAAATTTTAATAAAGTTTTTCCTGAAATACATCATAACATCAACGTAATGATCATTATTAATGCTAGCAACCCAATGCAAAATCTTTAACAATATCTTCCTAATATGATTTTTAATACAAATATTTTCTTTCATTTTTCTAGTGATACTGTCTTCAATTTTCAAGATATCCTAAATTAAGTTGGCATGTCACGTGCCATAATCAAAAACATAACATTTGTCTGTGTCCTGAGAAAAAAAAATTAATGAAGGTCATTAAAAGCAAAAAAACAAGTAATCTTTCTTTCTTAAAGGTTACTACAAGTCAAGCACTAACCTGGTAGCTTTTTATACATGATCTCATTTTATCAAAAGAACCTCAAAATTAGACACTATTGTCCTAGGTTACTGAGGAGTAAATTAGCCTTCATCCCAATGTTGCTCTCTAGATCTAACAGTTGTGGATACCATTTTTTTTTAATTGTCACTGAATACCTTCTGAGATTTTCCATTGATTCCACTGCTATTTGTACTGGAAATCCTACTACTTGATCATGTTAACCCTTTGCTAATAATGATAATGGTGACAAAATAATAAGGACTAACATATTGAGTATATAGTTTGTGCCAGTTACTATCCCAAGCACTTTGTTACACACATATTGGATAACGAGTCTTCTCCTTTCACAGAACTAGAAGAGACAACTGGAATTCTTATTGGTCCTTTTATAATTTGAATTAATAAAATTCTCATCATTGTAGTGAAAAAAGTTGGAATTAGTTTCATATGGTTTATTCTAATATGCACTATGTTTTATTTGACTTTTAATAATTACATTTTAGCACGTAATAAGCAAATATATATCTGTGTAAATTTTATAACCATGAAAGTTATTCAGGCAAGTTTTATTGATCAATAAAATTTTTGTATGCATGTTATAATTTTGTTTCTATGAGATATTTTAAAATGTGGTCATTTTATTGGCTTTTAATCAGACTGTATACACTGCTTATTAATACAACTTTTATTTAACTGACTACTCGTCCTTTCACAATCTTTTCACAATGTGATCAACAGATTTTTATATTTTTATTAATCTCATGTTTACAAAATCTCTCCATTACTTAGGAGCAAGATATCTGTAAATTTTGCTGGCTATACACTGGCGGTTGTGTACTTTGTCACTAAATAGTTGCCCACAGTTGAAGGAGAAACCCAAATAGATCACCAGTGAGAATTACCTTGTTGTTTGATAGAGTTCTGGGAAATACTGCCACATGCTTTCTGCACTAATATCCTTTACAGTAAGTATGGTAAAGAAATGGGTGCCAATTAATTTTTTTCTCAATCATATTTATTTTACATTCATTGTTAGGTATAAAAATAGAACATTTTCTTGTTTTCCGTTAGAATTGTTTTTCCTAAATTATTTAACAATATATAAGCTACTGTTTTACCCTCCAGCTAACACTAAAAAGTCTGCTAATTCTCTCAAAGAGTGATTCCAATTTTATAATTAAAAAAACAAGTCATAAGTATTGAGTCAACAACTCTTAATGGTTTTTTAAGTAATTAGATTTGATCATCAGAGCAAAAACATTTCAACGGCAAAAATTTGTTTCCTATGAAAACTTAATGTTGTCTCATCTAGAGCAGACAAATGTTTTAAAATATTTTCAGCATATGCCCTATAAGGTTCAAAAGACAGCCTTTTCTATCATCAATCATTCTCTTTGCTAATAATGAGCCAATCCGAACCATAAAATATAGATCAGATCTGCTGCCCTCACATTTAAAGTTTCAGGTTCTCCTCCTGCACTGATTACAGTTTTGCCATACCGAAAGAAGAGGTCTTCGAAGAAAAAAAACAAGGATCCATTAATCATGAATCATTACATTTTGTCAGTTGGCAAAGGAATACTTTGCTCATTTATCCTCTGAATGAAATTAGTTCTGGCTCAGGCCCTTGTAGAAGGAAATTCTAAATTGTCTTGGCATCTTCCTATAGCAGTTTGTGTGTGTGCCATAAAATGGCAGATGGGGTTTATTAATGGCAGATGAGTTTGGTTTGCAAGGTTTTTCCCTCTTTCCTGTTTGATCATTTTAATATTGAAGCTCAGATAAGACCCATACATTATTGCTGGGTATTTATCTATATTTTATCTTATTAATGAGAGATGAAAGAGAAAACTAGTAATGGCTGTGCTGCCAAATATAAGCAAGCTCTGCACTCTCTGTGCAGTGGAGGAAAAGGACACATATGTCCTTAGGTTTAAGTATCCAGACACAACAAAATAATCAAAATTGTTGAAATAATAGTTTACTTGTAAACAGCACTTGTCACTTGATAAAGTAATTTAAAGATTATAGTCATCTAGATTAATGTTTAACAGACATATGAGTAAGTTTTGATAAACAATGTTTCCTCAGGAATAATTTCTACATTTTTACTGCCTTCGCGTAATCATCCTCCATGGGGAAAAATGTGTAAGGTTTCAATATGAAACACTGAAAACTAAACTACATGACTGAAAGAATATCTTATGGATGTAATAATCGATGGTTGAGTCTCATATCACTGTCTGACAGTGTGGTAGACGCTTAGGCAGACACATGGATTCTTTTAACCAAGAGTACATGGCTGGCAGCAATCTGTAATTTGGAATATGAGGCCTGCAATATACCCCCTCAAATACTTCCTTAATTTCACAGATCTGACACAGGTGCTGGAGAAAATACACATATAAAAATGTTTTATAATCTATAAAGAATTATAGACCTATGTGAAAGTTATCCTAAGACCAGCAGATATGAGTCCTACAAATTGTTAATAAAAATGTTTTATGCTGAATGTCCATAGGTTAGACTTGGTGGGAGTTAATGGTGAATATTTTTATTTCCATGATTTAAAACATGGTTCGACTTGCCTTTGGAGAAGATTTATATGTGTTTAAGATAGTATGTTGCATACTGAAAATATGCATACTGAAAATATTCGTCTGAAAATAATTCAGAACAGACGAAACACAAAATAGTGTTTTTAATAAAATAACTCCTACTAATCAAAGAGAATCTGTAAATACATTTCCCTAATATGCAAGAAGACCTTCACCACAATTTGTGCTTATTGGAAAGGATAAAACAAGTATCTTGTTTTCCTAATGCAACTTGAAATAGGAGTCAATGACTATGACATGCTGCTATCTTGGTGTAAAAAAAAAGGACTTTAATATTTTATAGCTTATAATAACATCAACCAGACACTTGTATCAATTGTCTTCTTAATCCATTACACATATTTTTATCAAATGTGTACTTAGTAATACTTTTATTTTAGTAAAATAGAAATAGCTAGTCTCAAATTTGATAGTAGTCTTGAACAACAAAAAAGTGACTTATAAATATGAGTTAAAGTGTTAAATTCAAGTAAAACTCTCTTAATATTATTCAAGATCCATAAATAGCTACTCATTTCCCATGATGGCACACAGAAAGTCATTTAACCGTTTAAACCACACTCCAAATAGATACAAGGTGCTTTTACATTTTTTTTTCTGGCCACACTAAAGTTGGGTTCAGAATTAATACTGCTGTCAAATGCTTGCTTTATACAAATAAAAGTAACTTTTTCCAGTATTTGCAGAAGAATAAGATGGTTTATGCCTGTGAAGGATATAGTTCTGTCATTAGGGAAGTTTTTGCTTCTGTTTCATAAATCACTATTGAATCATAGCATAATTCTGCACCTAACAGTCCTATAAAGTATGTGTTCTGATTCTTGCTACCATTAAATATAGTCCCAAAATACTAATCCTTGTGTGCAAAGGATGTTGCATATCTCCACATCAAGCACAAAAGGTCAGGATCCAGCCATTAGCTTTCTCCAGATTTAAGATGGTGATGAAATGTGTATCTCATTTTGGCTGCCAAAAGATAATGGAATTCCCTGAAATCTCATTACCTGCAAATGTAATGATAGTCTTCTTAAAGTGGAATAGCAGGAAGGGAAGTGCAATGTTGCTGCAAAAACTGATATCATAGACAGACATCTATGAACATTACTGTTTATGTCAATATTTCACACAGAGAATAAGTTTCTCTTGTATTTGGGACCTGTTTTTTAGGATTGCACAAATGCTAGAATTATTTTCCTTTCCTTATTGGTGGTTCAACATATACATATATATATATGTATGTTTTTTTTCCCTGCATGACTTCCTTTCCTCCTCTGTTAATAACGTAACTCTGATTTCCAGTCTTCCCCCTTCTCCTATTCCACTAGGTGTCAGGATGCTGGATCCCATTCCTCAGTAATCAAGATGAAATCTGATCAACAGCAATGTAGGTACGTGGATATATACGTACAGTCCCAGTCAGGCCAGTGCCACTGACACCCGGAATTTTTGCTGAAGTAATAATAATAACAAATATATACTAATTATATGCCAGGCTCTATTCTGAGTGTTTTTCATTCATCCAGTTTTTTAATCCTTATGATAACCCTGTGAGATAATGAAAAAATGGCATCTTCCTCCCACTGGAAGTTGAAATCTGAAAAACCGTAAGCCTGATGCTTCCTGGGGCCCAGAAGAAGAGTATCTGATTGAGAATTGTACCTACACAGAGGAAAGCTGACCTGAACAATGAAAGGCCAGCGTGTTCGAATGATATTGTATGATTTCCTGGATCCAAATGTGACAGAAATCAGCAATTAAAAAGCAATGCCCTTGGTATCACACAAATAATTTTGTGTATCAAATCCTACACAAGAATATGAAATTCAGTACCTATTATTAGCATTATTCAACAAATTATTGAAAACTAAGCACTATTTTTCCCAGTGATATTTGCAATATGATGAGGATCAAAATATTAAATTAACAGAATGAATCTACAGCTAGCAGAGTTTCCTGCCTAAGCAGGATTTTATGGCAGAGACAATGTCTCCCTGAGGCCTTCAAATCATACCAGATTCACACTGAACAAATATATATTTGGCACCTATTCTAGGAAAATTAGTGCAGTAAAGAGAGGTTGCAAAGTCAAAAATCTGCAAGGGCCATGCTGCTGTGCATGAGTCCATCAGACCAGATTTTGGAAGCACAATGAAGAGATCAGGAGAGACAAAGTGTTCATGGTACTTTTTGAGTTCCTACAACCAAATGTGACTGAAGTTTGCAAATTCAAATATAAAATGGACTGTAATGACTATAAGAATTAGGAGATATGTTTTCAAACATTATCCTTTAAAAGAAAAAGAAACTGGAATAGAGATTTTTATGTAAAATATTCCAATTCTTAAATGTTCACTCGACTTATTGAGGTATTGAATATTGAGGTATGAATATGCAAAACAAAACAAAACACACCAAACGTGCTGAGCATGCAGGCTGCCCCAATCATGACCTCTGTAGTAAAGGACATAAACACAATTAACAATGTAAATTAGAAATTTTCCATTTAACATGTGTCTTTTAGCCTTTTTCTGTTTATTAAAATAATCTACCAGATAATTATATCCAGTTTACAGATGAGAAAATAGAAATCCAAAGTTAGGTTGTTTGGTAATGTAGTGAAAGACAGCAGAGTTTAAACTCATGTTCAAATATTCTAACTTAAAGTGATTTAAAAATAGATTTGAAAATTTAATAGACAGTTTAAAGCAATCCCTGATACAGCTTTATTATTATTTATTCATTTATCTGATTACTCAGCAAATATTTACTGGGCAACTATTATGTGTCAGGTACTAGACTTTCAGGTTAGAAACTTTCAGGTTAAAAATAGTAATGCAATGAGTAACAGTAGTGATACAATGAGAAAGGGGAATATTCTTTTAGAATCTCTCTTTTTAATCAATATAAAATCTAATGCAATCGCAATTAGGACTAGGCATAAAAATCAGGACAGATGACAGAGAATCTTGAATGCTGAAACAAAGGATTTGGACTTGAATAGGTAGGAAATGGCTTATACACTCCAAATTATCATGTATTTCTTAAATGTTTGAATCATTGGGATTTTTGATTAGGGAATTAAGATAAAAGAGTCTCAATCTGTGATTTATAAGTTTATATAAACCACCTTAATTTTATTCAAATATTTCTGTGTGCCTGTGTGCATTGTGAATGTTTTTCTGGAGGTAAGATCCAAGATTTCCTATTTTCTCCCATCACTCAGTCCTCCTCCTTCCCTCCCTCCCTCCCACTCTCTCTCCCTCTTTCCCTTCTTCCCACCATCTTTCATTTATTATCCAGTTTCTAAGCCACATTCCTGATTTACACAAGATTAGTATAAAAACAGACATGTGGCACATTTTTAGAAAAACTCAAATGAAATAATTCGAATAATATTTAGCACTTTGAACTACGTTCAGCATATAGTTCTGCATTGCATATTGACGACCAATAGGGTATTCTGCCTTCAAATGTATTCTAGTCATCTCCTCCAAATGTTGATATAGTCATAAACATTATTTTGGCCTTAATTTACTTCCTTGATGAATGAATTACAATGGCACAGAATTCAAGCATCTTTAAATAGGCAGCTCTAAGTTATTAAAACAGCAATAAAATTAAACCACAAGATTTCAAATCCTAGCTGTTCTACCTAATCACTGTGTAACATTCACCAAGTCACTATACCTTTTTGTAAATTAGTCTCCTAAACTACATGATTGTTGATTTCCTTCTAGTCCTAAAATTTTATGACTATATAAGTCTAGAACACTTAATATATTATTAAAAGTGTTTTTCCCTCTTACATAATATATCTGTGCTTAAACAAAATGTAATCAGAGTTCCAGTACTTAATTTAAGAGATCACTTCAGATATGACCAATAAAAGGTAAGCAAATGAGAATATTCTGTCTATATCACAGACTCTACCAAATTATATATTTCCTAAGTGTTTGCACCTACATTGAATTGTAATATATGTGTCTAATAATGCCTAAGCATTTATTGGCCAATATCTTCAGTTGATTTATGAAATTTCTGTGGCTTTTCTCTCCGTTATGTGTATTTATAAAGCCTTCTGAAATATCCACTGAGGATTCCCTTATTCAACTTCTAACTTTCCTTCTGGGAAAAAAGATATTCCTAGGAATAAACTTCAAGAATCATTAAATGAGAATATCATTACTATAAAATTAAAATATATATATATGATTAAAAGAAAAAACAAAACGGAGGCTTCACCTATATAAATATTATATGATGACAAAAATGGAGATCAACAATTTACTAAAAGAGAAAATATAAAATTTTAAAAATGTATTATTGACCCTTTCCTCTTTTTCTGAATACTGAGTAATATTCCAATACAACTTTTACCATAAAAGTAAATGTTCTAAAGGATAAAGTGATGTACCTGAGCTGTATTTACATGCATGTTTATTTATATTTTCTTTCATTCCAGTCCTAAAATTGGAAAGTATCCTTGCATCTAAATGGATGAAATTAACAAGCATCCTATATTACATTGCTGCTGTTACCTTCCAATTTAATTATGTTACTGTAAGAAAAAGTTTTATAGATTTACTGGGCATTATTATAAATGTCATTTGACTGCGATGTTGGGCATTAACATGTCAGTTATTTGCTTTTAGGTTAATAAAATGTTTTTACAGGAACAAGAATGGTGATACGAAATGCAATGCATAAACCTATTTTCATATGCACATTATGTAATTACAGAAACTGCTCCATAAGCAATCTATTTATTTTTATCAACAAAGTTCTACCAAAAGCTCTTTTTTGCAGCAGCATTTTAGTGAGCAGGATAGCCTAACGGTCTAGTTTATTCTAAATCAGACAATTTCATAATCTTTGAGGAATACAGAGTTGGTTCCTTCATTCCTACTTTCCCAATGAGATACTATCACTTGTCTGATGGTACAGCTATTAGAGAAGATAGCAAAGTGCCTTGGGTATCTTTTGAGGCTGATAAAATATAGAGTGGCATCAGATAGTGACTGAACATCATTATATAAAATTGGAATCCTACACTCAAGAGACCTCTCACTTGATCAGGTACATATTTATTCCACCTTGCAATACTTACTTTCAAGATAGGACAGAAAGCTTCAGTCGGTCAGATAATTACAGATTACCAGATTACTTGTGCTTTTGATAAGTGCATGAGTACAGGTGTAAACACTCATGCGTAAACATGAGAAAGTCAAAGACCCCCTGATTCTGGGGAAGCAGTGCCTGTCACTTATAAGCAAAGTCAAGATCTCCTTCAGCCTCAATTACTTAATTAACAGTGGCTATGGATGGCTTAATCCACAGTCAGAGCAAAACAGAAGTAAATATACTGAGGAAAATGAATTGGAGAAGGAAAACAAACCAACTACTATAGAAAAAGGAATAGACAAAAAGTAACAACCAATGTTTACTACATTTAATAATTTTATGGGAACTGTAATAATCTGACTTCATTTTCTGGTATTTGACTGCTGACTACTTTGAAATCTCCCTCCTCCCTCTGCTCCTGCTGCTCTGCATCTGGGCAGCCTGGTAAGAAATCCTGGTGCTTCCCCTTTGGAGGATGACAGGAGATTCAAATAACATGAGCCCCTGCCACCCACACAAATCTCACCATGAACCCACTACCTAATTATCATAGAAACCCTAAAGCTAGTATTCTCTCTTTGCTCTCTCAAGCAACCAGCTTGAGGGGCCTGCCGTGTTCTCCCTAGAAAGCCTCACTATGTAAGCAATGAAACTTTTCATACACTCTTGGTGTGTGTGGAGCAACATCAGGCTTGACATCTAAACCACATTTGCAGGAAGTTCCACTCTACTTCTACAGAGTGACTACAATAGAGACAAAAACTTGGAAGAAAAATTAACGTGACCAAAAGTAGCTAGATATTTTCAATAATTTCAAATTAAGGGTGATGTCTAACGATAAGATTACAGCCTATTAGCTCCTGAAGTCCAAGTACTCCTTTTCATTTCCTTTTTAAATTTTAAGTAATATTCTTGCCAACTAGACATCCTGATAAATATTAATGCAATGCCACAATAATATTCATTCATCATTTAACAAAATGACACATTTCCTTATGCCTCCAAGCTTCTAACCTAAGGGAGAAAAAAGCTGCCGTTTCTCTTATATATTAGTTTCCAAAGCCTGCTGTAACAAATTACCACAAACTTGGTGGTATAAAACAAAAGAAATGTATTCTCTCACAGTTCTGGAAGGCAGAAATCTGAAATCAGAATGTCAGCAGTGTTACTGAATTCTCTCTGGAGGCTCTAGGGGAGATTCTGTTCCTTGCCTCTTCTAGTCTCTTGCAGATGTCAACATTCCTTGGCTCATGGCTGCATCTCTTTATTCTGTTCTATATCACCTTCTCTTCTGTGTGTTTATATTCTCCTCTATGTGTTTGTCTCATTTCCCACTGTCGACTTCTTATAATCATGCATGTAATTATTTTTACTGCCCACAAGAATAATCCAAGATAGGCTCCTCCTCTCGAAATTCTTAACTTAATCGTTTATTTTGCCATATAAGATAATATTTACTCTTTCACCACATGCAGTAATATTCAGATGTTGTGGGAATTGATATGATGGTTGTTTGGCCAGGGGGAGGCTACAATTCAGTACACTACATTTTAGTTAATAGACAAAAAACTAAGGAAGCTTTCCCTAGCCCCAATTCTATGTTACTGAGACAAGAGAGCATCAGAGCCCCCTACCTTGTCACGTTTATGAAAAGAATTCAGTAAATGTGAAGATAGAAATGTCAGTTAACACAGATCTGTCTTCAAAACTTACCTCATCTGTTTATTTCCTTTTGTATACCTTTTGACTATCGCAATGAACCACCTGACATTCCCTGTAAAAGCGCAGCATTTCTGCACTCGGATTTCTTCTTAAACTGTTCATTTAGCTCACAGTCCCCTTCTTTTTGCATCATTTCATGTTCATTTCCTATTTACCTTCATGATATTTTAAAATGCTTATTGTTCAATCAAATCTAACTAGACTGTAAATTAATTTAAAAAATAAATTGTATTAGACACTGTTCCCCAGCACCAACATAATTCCTTTTACATACTGTCATGTAAATATTTAATCAAAGAATGATGTGAAAGTGTCAAATTTTCCTCTTAAAATTATATTTCATCTTGGGGCCCTTCATGCAAAGCACTCCCCATCTTTGACTTTAATTATAACTACATTAATCCATATGTGATTCATTCCTCCTTATTCTTGCTCTTTGGGCTGCTTCCTTGGATCATCTTTATGCTGGGTCTTTTGACTCTTCAACTTTAAATGCTACGTCTATGTCTCTAAGAGTCCTCAGTGTTCCTCTGCAGGACACGGATTGGGGTCTTCCTTCTGAGGGGCTATAAATTCTTCCAAATTACAAAGAAGTTAAATCTTTAATGTCATCTTCATATGCCTTCTGCATATTACTGGAAACATTTATGTTCACATTTTTAAACTAATTAGTTAATTATTTATTGGGTCTTCATTGCTGCACACGGGCTTTCTACAGTTGTGGTGAGCAGAGGCTACTCTTCATTGTGGTGCAAGGGCTCCTCATTGCAGTGGCTTCTCTTGTTCTGGAGCATGGGCTCCAGGCACGTGGGCTTCAGTAGTTGCAGCACATGGGCTCAGTAGCTGTGGCTCATGGGCTCCAGAGTGCAGGCTCAATAGTCGTGGTGCATGGGCTTAGTTGCTCCATGGCATGTGGTATCTTTCTGGGGCAGGGTTCGAACCCATGTCTTCTGCATTGGCAGGTGGATTCTTAACCACTGTGCCACCTAGAAAGTCCCTCTGGAAACATTTAGATGAATGAGACAGAATGGACGCATTCCCTAATGAAATCAAACAGCCAAATATACTCTATCTCTTTGAGCTTATATTCCAACTGCTTGTCATATAATGGAATAGGCCAACATTTTTAAGCAGAAACATACCAAAACCATATTTCCACCTGTTGGGTAAAACTGGCTGGTTATGTTGAGGCTAAAAGAGGCTATGTAACAATACCTCAGCCACACTGAAGATAATCCTTATTTGACTCTCACTATGGAATGTGCTACCTACAGGGCTAGTTGTGGGGTTACCTTCCTATGGAGCAAGAAATAGAGTGAAACATCCCCTTTGCCATAACTGGCCTGAAGGCAGGTGACCTGGGGCCAATTTACTCCTATGCTGCTGACTTATTTTGTGACCTGGGCAAGTCATTGCCTGCATCTCGTCCACAATTTCCAAGGGTAGAACCAACGCTTTTCATGGCTATTGCATTGATTACATATAATGCATAATTTGATATTATTTCATTCACTATTTTTTACCAAGCACTATGCTCTGTGCTGGGATAACCTAAAGGAAACATGATCATTGCATTCAATGAACTCAGTTTCCAGTGGAAAAGACAGTCAACCAGTTATTAATAACACAGTAATTGTGGTTTTACTCTTAGTACTGAGAAGGACATAGTATATAGATGTCATGAAAAGATATATGAGGGATAGGCAACACATTTAGGATGAGAAAATCCTTGGAGAGAGTTTGTCACATGAGCTGAAATTTGAAGGACACAAAGTCACTAGCTGGGTGAAGAAAGCAGAAGAGGGCATCTCAGGCAAAGGGACTAAAACATGCTAAACCATGGAGGCAAGAGAACATGATATATGCAGAAAAGTAGTATATTTGTTTTTTGTTTCCCAACAAATATTTATTGATCACTGCCATGATCTGAATGTTTGTGACCTCCCAAAATGTATATATTGAAATCCTATCCCCAAGTGATGGTATTAATAGGTGGGTCCTATGGGAGATGATTAGGTCATGGGTGAGTGGAGCTCTCATGAATGGGATTAGTGACATTATAAAAGAAATCCCACAGAGCTTCCTATCTCCTTTGCCATGTAAGGATACAACTAGAAGCTTCTGACCCTGAAGCAGGACTGATCTGACTACGCTGGCATCCTGATTTTGAACTTCCAGCCCTCAGAACAATGGGAAGTACATTTCTGCTGTTTATAAGCCACCCAGTCTGTGGTATTCTGTTATTGAAATAATGAATGAACTAAGAAATGAACTAAGAAAATCACTTACACTTTAGATTCTAATTAAGCAATAATTTATAAGGAAAGCAATCTTTACCATCACAGATGGTGCAAATCGGTGTGCAGGAGACACAAATGCAGCTTACAATGGTCACAGTTGGTGATCAGTTTGAGGACAGGAGCCTGGAAGGAGATAAAGCTATAGAGGTGGCAGGATTGTAAGTGTAAAAGCCTAATTTGCCATCCTAAGGGACTAACATTCTATCCAGTGGGCAGTAATGACAGGTAATAATTGAATTTAAGTAGAGGAACAACTTAATAAAATTGTATTTTTAGAAGATCATGCTGTAGCCACAAAAAGAATGGGTTGAAAGGAGATACTACTGAGTGACTAAAAATGTGTTAGAAGACAATCCCAAGAATTTAAGAAGCAAATTATGTATGTTATGGTACTGAGAATAAAATTATTTTAAGAAAAAAAATCTAAAAGAGTTGATTATATGTTGTCTGGAAGTGTAAGGGTTTGACGTGGGTAGAAGATTTCATTCACCTGATTATTTGTTCAATATATACTTATTGAGTTATTACTATAATCTAATATTATAAAGCTAATATATCAATAAACAAAATAGGCAAAATTTTCAGCCTTCATGGAGCTTACATTAGGTTTAATGGAAAGTAGACATAAACAAGATAAGTAAATGATATAATCAGAAGGTTACAATTATTATAGAATCCAGAGCAGGGAAAGGAGAACTGCTAATGGTAGGGAGAGTTAGAACTTTAACAGTGTAGTCAGAGCATGCCTTATTGAGAAAGTGACAATTGAACAAAGACTTGAAGCAGATGAGAAGGGGAGCTATAAGCATATACAAAAGGACAGGAGGCAAAAAGAAGAACCTTTGCAAAGACTTGGAGACACAGCACATGTCTGGCATGTTTAAGCAGCTGTAGGACAGTGTGGAGAGGAATGAGGGACAGAGAGCAGAGCATGATGAGGTGAGGCAGAGTGGCAGGTGGAAGCCAGAAGAAGTAGGACATTTAAGGCCATGGTTAGATATTTGGATTGTTTTCTGAAAGGGAGGGTTTGTGACAGAGTGGCCTGAATATACTTAAATTTTAAAAGAAACATGAAGTGCTCTGTTATAAAAAAAACTAAGGAAGGCAAACATGCAAAGAGTCAGGGCAGTTAATATCCTATTACACTGTTCCATGAAGGCAAGGGAGTATTTCCAGGCAAGAACTGATTGAGACTTGGATATGGTGGTAGCAGCGAAGATGGAGAGAATTAGCTGTATCCTGGGATGTACTTCTGGAGGACCAGAAACATGTTAGGAGACAGTCACAAGGATTCAAGAAGCAAATCATGTATGTTAAGGTAAGGGACCAAGAATAAAGTTATTTTAAAACTTTATTGAGAGCCAACAGAATTTTCAGTTACATAGGATGTCCAATAATTGTTTGTGTACTAATGTGATAATGCAGTGGAAAACTCAATTTGAAATTATAGGATAAAGAAAGGAGAATAGCTAATAAAAAGTGTTCCTCAGTAGGTATGAGAATCTAGTGCACAAGAGTAGAGCTTTGCCTCAGATACAGGCAGATAAATTTTATCTTTATAAATCAATTAGAAGGCAGGAATATGGTTACTGATAATGTTAGATGGAAAGAAGGGATGGTATGAGTTTGATAAAGTTCTCCTTTGATGATGCCACTTCCCTCAGTGAGATAGGAATAATTATTATTTGAGAGTGAGGAAAGGAAACAATGTGTCTTGAAGAAAGAAGAAAAGGAGTAAAATAGTACTCTAGAAAAGTGGAATAAGACTTACCTGGTGGCACAGTGGTTAAGAATCTGCCTGCCAATGCAGGGGACATGGGTTTGAGCCCTGGTCCAGGAATATCACACATGACATGGAGCAACTAAACCTATGTGCCACAACTACTGAGTCTGCACTCTGGAGCCCACAAGCCACAACTATTGAGCCCATGTGCCACAACTACTGAAGCCCACGTGCCTAGAGCCCGTGCTCTGCAACAAGAGAAGCCACCACAATGAGAAGCCCGTGCACCACAACAAAGAGTAGCCCCTGTTCGCCACAACTAGAGAAAGCCTGCACGCAGCAATGGAGACCCAATGTAGCCAATAAATAAAATAAATAAAAATAAATTTATGAAAAAAAGTGAAATAAATAGTAAATTAAGGAAATGTAGTTTCATTGCCAGATAGTATTGTAAGTCCACTTGATTTTTCCGGTGATAAATTCATGGTTAAGGCAATAAAAATAGCTATTTGTATTCTCCAGACTTGAACAAAATATAAAGTACATAAAGAGCCACATTTAAGCAGCACTGAGAACATAGTCAAGCAAACAAATATTGGAAGAAGTAGTAAAGAAGATAAGGGCATGTAGAAGGACATAAATGGATTTAGGCTGGGTTTTAGTGGAGAAGGAGGGGTATCTTGAAAGTGAAAGAGACAGTGAAAATGTTACGAGATCAATGAATTTTAGTCCAATTTTAATCAAAACAAATATGAGGTTTGAGGCTTAGAGGGGGTAAGCTGCAAAAATTGGAAGGAGTGGCTATAGGGTTGGATACATGACATTGTGATTCTGGGCACACTATCCAGAAGGGAGAGAATATCTGTCTTTCTATGAGGTAGCAATCATGGAAGCACAAGTCAACAGAAATGCAACATGGAGCCAGCACATGCAGAGAAGCACCCTGGAGATTTGCCTGGAGACACAGGAGAATTTGTGTGAGCAATAGATAAACATTTGTTGCTATAATTACACAAACCTTAGGGATTGTTACTGCACCTAACCTACCCAATCTTGACAGTTAAATTCCCATTAGCAGTTATTGACAATGACAAGGATATGTCTAATATATCTGTGAGAGATAAAATAGGTTGGAAGGTGCATTATTGGACTAACAGAATAAAAGAAATTGAAAAGACAAACATTATTGATCTGCTTATTGAAATTATCAATAATAATAATGAGGATTTAAGGAGTTAATATCATCAAGAAATAATGGGGAATAAGGTGGGGGTTGGTAGATGGCTGCAATAATGAGAGGCTTTGAGAAGTAGAACGTAATAAGGTGAGGTTCAAGGTGTCATGATTTTAAGGAGCAGAGAAATGAAGTCAATTGGACTCCAGGCACAGAATTATGAGGACTGTGGAAGAAAACAAAGCAACCATCTTTGAGAGAAATGCAGAAAAATTATTGTCCACATTTCAGTTAGAGAATGGAGGTTAAGGGAACTTTCAGAGAAGATATTGATGTTATAAGGGTTTTTTTTTTTTTTTAACTGATAAAGGACTATGATTTCCAGAAGACAGAATAGAAGAATTTCAGGATTTGGGGAAGAGAGAGAAATAGGAATAGTTGAATAGATGTACCTAGTTATATGGAGGTTATAATATGGAAGATAAGGGGTGATATGGGAATCCAGGATCTCATTTGATGACTGATACAAATAAGGATAAAAGACATAAATTACTTAAGTCTTGATGAATTTAAGGCATATAATGTTGGTGAGAATTTGACTATTAAGGGTTTGGGGAGGTATTAAAAGTCTAGTAATCTCTTTAATTGTTGCAAATAGAAGTTTGGTGGCTGAGGTGGAACGGTCTTACCCTAAGCATGTGGGGGTATTCCCTTGATCTCTGTTGATGGTCAGTGGGAAAGCACTCCTAGACCTAATGCCTGCAGCTCCCACCAGACCCCATTAACAGAGGCAAGGAGATCTGAGAAGCTACATCTATTTCTAGGATGTTCAGACTCCCTCTTTTTTTGATGGAGTGGATAGACAACTCCCACAATGTTTTGTATTACTTGTAATACCCTTTCTTTTAGAGACATGAAAACATTCGTGCCTTGAGAAATTACATATCTAAACAAAGAATTCAGGATTTGGTTCAAAATCTACTCTATCTCCATAACACTTCACTGTCTCATGAATCCTACAAAAACAGTCCTAGCTTAACTTCTAGAATTATATTTATTTCTTGTTTAAATACAACAGGGTGGGTAAATAAATAAATAAATACAACAGGGTATGGATATGTGTGTCTCAGCTATTATGGAAACTACCCATACGGTAAACATCTGTGCTCTATTGTGTACAAACAGTATGCCCTTCTGTGGTCATGTGATATAATGCACAGCTGTAGAAATGATTTACATAAGATAACCTACCTAAACTTGTGGCTTCGCATTCAAGGTTTGCCTAATAAGTTCATTGAAAAATGCCAATAATGATTTTCAGTGGACATAAGAATATAGAGGACTAAACACATTTAACAGTGGGCCAGATTTCCCCTGGGTGTTATTAACCCGTAGATCAGCAGCTGAAGATAGATACAGGCCAGGCACAAGGCAGCAAATCAGTGTCGTCCTAAGCGCTGGAATGAACTCTAAAGGAAAAGCAAGGCAGTAGATTGTGACATTACTGCCGAGCATTCAGTATTTATGCAACTACGTGTTCCATAACTACACATCACCTTCGTATAAAGGAACAGCCCTATGCTTGTGAAATCGTGTATGGCGAATTGGTATTTAGGAGCACTTTGAAATATTTTTCCGATCAATGCTTTTCTCAATCTTCACAGTTAAAATTTTATCTAAGCTTCTAAAAGAAGAGATATTTGTTGCAGTTTATTATTGGAACAAATCACAAGAACAGATTTCTTTAAAATAAAGTTGTGCTGATGCTATAGAAACTCATGAAAAATACCACTTAAAACTGATGCTTTTTCTCACTCCACACATCACTAAAACAATCTTACCAACTTTAGCATTATTCCCCAAGGTTCATTATCACTTTAGTAGGTCAAGATAGGTTTACTGGAAATATATTAACTACATCATTTGATGAAACTCCATAGAAAGATGTTTGACAAAAAAAGTCTTACATTTGCCATATGTGTATATTTCTTTCCCTTGAAATTATTGGAGGGGGGATTAATCTTAGAAACTTTCAAATTATGTTTAGCTTTTGAATTTTCAGGTTTTACAACCAATTAACAAATTGGAGAAGAAAGGAGGTAATATAAGGTAGTTCCTTGTTAACACATGAGTTAACACATATGTTATCCTGTTAATACATATTTAAAGATCATTTGAAATTTAAGTGCCCACTTATGGCCATGAAGTTTATCTCTGGACACCAACGTTTCACACACATGGAGAAGGTGAACATGGCAGCTTCACCTGACTGAGATTTAGATGTTATCAATCCCTACCCAATATTATGGCTTTAGGTAATAGTAATGGCTTTCCAATCTGTAAAGCCCCTTGCAGACATAAAGGCTTACAGAGTGATAAAAAAAGAAAGTGAAATGCAAGGAAATAAGCAAATGCTAGTGAGATAGAGAACATGTTTTGAGCCTTCCAGCTCCACATTTGTATTTCCTATTTCTTAAGATAACTACACATTGCTTCATTTGAGGAGGAAAAGTAGTGACCCATTCTCTTTCCTTGATGAGGGCAAACATTAGAACAAAGTGTGGTTCATGGACCAATTACTTCAGAATCATCAGGAATATCTGTTAATTTAGAGTAGCCATATAATGCATTTTCCAAACCGGGACCCTTCTTAGAGAGAAACAGGAGGTTTTGATAATTACGCCAGAAGAGCAGACTATATAGCCAGGAATACCTATGACACTTAGTTAGAAATGCAGATTCTTGGTTCCCAGTTTGGATCTAGTGAATCAAGACAATGCTTTATTTAAATATGTAGAAAGATTTTGATGTTTTCCATGGGGATTTTGGAAAAGGGGAAGAAATGATATGAAGATTATAGCAAGAAGCCAGATGTTATGGGGAGATACCCAGATGGTGGAAAATGCCTGGCAAATTTTTGCACAATGATGTCTAATATTAAAATTTATGTCATTGCCAGAAGTAACTGTAGTATATATTCTCCTTCACTGCATCCAAATATCTGTTAAAAGTGTGTTTCCCAACAATGGTATTTTCAGATTAAGTGATACATTTTAGAGAAGTGGTACTTTAAGATAAAGAAGGAATAGGAGTGGGGTCCAGAATAAGGGAAAATGACATAGAAAAAAAAATTTATAAGGCAAAATACAAAGTGGAAATTGAGAATGCAAAGGAAACAGGTCATTGAAACAACCTGTGTTCAAGATAAATATAAGCCTTCTCAGTATCATCAACAATACTAGGGGTCAGATGACTTTCTCATAGTATATGGAATGAGGTCATTTATATTAAAAATCCATTCAAGCCCTAAAGACCTTCAAAAGCAGTCACTGAGTCACACTGATAATATGATGAACACAATCATACAACAAGACTTACTGTGTATTAGGAAAATTACACTATGGTAGATCCCCAGGTGTTGAAGTTCTCCTGGACATACAAGAACTTGTTGGGAACTTTGACGTATGTTTCCTAACTGAAGGACTATTCATTTAGGCTTTGCGTATTGGACTTTAAAGGCTATGCCTATTGGACTTAAGTGCTGCCAGCAAGCATCCAAGTTACAAGTTCCACTCACCTTTGCCAGTTTTGGGAGGTCAGCCAAAAGTAGTGACTTTAGGAAGAGAAATCCATTAATGGTGAGAGAGAGAGACTGGAACAACAGAAAGCAGTAAAACTAGCTAGTCAGTCCCTGTAGAAACATGAGTGTATGGAAATAATTTACTAGGGGGGAAGTGTGGGCAGAATTGATAGTAGAAATGAAAGAGCTTTCAGATAGAGTATGATATAAACATCTCCACAAAATTAAAATAAAATTATAGTACAATAAAATTAGTTGAATATGATTTAAAGGACACTAATAAAATTTATTTTTTGACATTTGAATAAACATTCCCATAATTGATTTGATTTTCAGCAAATAAATTACCTAATCTCTGTGCCTCAGTTTCCTTATCAGTAATATATCTATTTTTTTATTAATAAGCTATTTGTAATAATTCCTGCCTTATAGGCCATGTTAGTTATATATCTATATCTATATAGATAATTTATACACATATTTTTAGTGTCAGGCTAAATAAATATTGACTGTGAATGTTATGATTATTATTGTTATTATAAAATGATACTTTTTCTTGAACACAATGAGAAGTCTGAAGGGTGAATAATAATAACTACTGCCATTTGTCAGGCCCCAATTATGTGCCAAGTCCTACCTCAACACTGTAACTATTACTTCTATAAAGTCTATTTCATGCACCTGTGACCCTAACAGGTCATTTTGGAAATAAGGAAAAGCCTCTGGTCATAAAGAAGCCTGGGTAAATATGAAGAGATAAAAATACATGTATCTCAATTCTTTGAAAACAGCTATAACACAGGGTTCCTGATCGTGTAGCAGCAGTATTTCCTGAAGGAAAAGAACTCTGCTGTGCTTGGTAGGCTAAATTGCTCTGTGGAGAGCAAGGTATTTTCAGTAAGTGAACCCAAAATGTATGTATCTTTCTCCTCAGTCCTCACTTCTCTATCTCATTTTGTTTTGTTCCTGTGTTTGTTTTGTTTTTGCTTGTTCCCCTCTCTCTCTCTCCTGCGCGCGCACACACACGTACACAGATATGCTTATACCTACAGCAAAATTGTCCTCACATAGGAAACCTGGCATTAATACCAAGGCTGCACTCTCAGCTATATGTGTGTAGGCAGTTTGTAGGCAACTTGTACTGTTCAGTAGGGTTATTCAGAGTTCTAAAATGCGATAATACTGAGTAGTAGCTGGTTTGCATTACTCCAATGAGCCAATGTTTAATATTACATGGTAATTGTCATAATAAAATCCTACACCATTTTAAATCATAGTTTGCCATATGCCATTGCAAATAATAAGCAGAGTATAATGTTTATTATTTCCAAAATGACTCATTGAGTCAATATTTTTAAACCACAGAAAAGACTGGCACAAAAACTATTTAACTGTGATGCTAAATGTAAATGACTATGACAACAGCCACTGGTGACAAATGATACTATCAGTGCGGCTCACGATAATTACTTTTGTATCTACGAATGTATATAATTTGATATTTAGCTGACTTGAATACAAAAAACGTCTTCCATACTCTTCAGCTATGGTGGGAAACAAGGCACATGTACACAAATCTGTTGGTACAAACTATCTTTTGAAATAATTAATTCAGATTTTATTGACCTTAAGTGTTATCCAGTTCTCTATAACTCCAACACGAGCGTTCCTTTAGAATTTTTAATGAGGCTGCATTATTAAAATGTGGCTTTAAGTTTCTTATCTTACAGGGTGATTCAGTGAAAGGCATTAGTATAACAGATTAAGCAGGGCATGTCTTATAAAGGCAAATAGCTAACCTTTCATGTCTGCTTCTGTACTCTGTGTGCTCCAGTGCTCCCTAGATATTAAAAAACAGTGAATCAAATAAGGCTGTGCATTGCAAGAGGAAAGATCAATGATTTTTGTAACAGGTTCCCAATGACAGCCAAAGAACCTCACTCAATGCATTTTTATACAAAGCTCTTAAGCATCAAAGAGAATTATATCCAAAGGGAAAATATATCAACCAACAAAAAACTTACACAATGCGGACATCGTGAATGAAATCAGTATGTTCTGACTTCCGTCACAGAGAATATTTAAATGTTTAAGTATTTATTGTAATAATAAATAATGGTAATGTCTTTCTTAGGTGTTACAAAGAATACCTCATTATCACTACCAAAAAAAAAAGACTTCTAAAATCAACGGTTGAAAATTTTCAAACATTCTTTATGTAGTAAATGGCAGAAACGTTATGTTATAGTTTTCAAAAGGAATTTGAAAAATTTTTATATTTCAACATTCCAAATTGCTTTATATTTGAATATATTGAAAATGTTTATTTTATTATACTATTTACATGTCTCTGAAGACATATCATTTTAAATTCTCTAATTCTCCATTGCAAAAGTGAAAAATTCTGTAAGTCCGTTGGCTCTAGGACTTTAAAAATTAAATATTTTACTCATATTTCAGATGTTAATGATTATTTTTATAGAATGAGTATAATGTTTTTATTAACAGACTGAAATTATGTGGTTGTTTCAAAGCCTATTACATCATATCACAATTTTATATGTCTATAAAATCTTTTAATAGTCAATTCAACCATCATTAGGATGAAACATACTGTATTCGCTACATTAAATCAACCTCTAAAAGACATAGGGGATCATTTCCCTATCTTGAATGCTTCTAGCTAGTATTTATTACTATTACCAGTGCATGTGAAAGAAGGGATCAGTCCCTCAGGGTTTAATTTCATGAGAAAAAATAGAACGCTTGACTATGTATACATTATCACTGAGTTATATTTATCTAAGTAGGTGCAGAGGATAGAAAGGAACTGTAGATGTAACTGGAAAAATCAGGGGAATGCTAGTCCAGGAACACACAAGATTACCTGAAACTCTAAACTGGTGGGAGTTTGACAATGTCAAGGATGAAGAAGTAGAAAACTATATTATAGCATGAGCTTTTAGGAGGAGCTGTGTAACTGGAAAAGTTACTTAATTTCTCTGTGCCTTTTTTTTTTCCTTATCTAAAAAGTAGTGGGTGTTGGATGGCATGACAAATAAAAGCACTTTGATGTATTCTACTATAGCACCCAGTTTGGAGGATGTATTGCAAGAAACATACTCTAAAAAACAAAAATTCAATTTGAATATTGTCTCTCTCCCTTTCTCACTGTCTTTTGTGATAAGACAATGTTGCAAAATAATTGTCAACGTGTTTTCCACTCTACATGACCCCTTCCCCCCATTTTTACTAAAAAGTTCTCAACATCCTAGAGCAGTTAGATAGTCTTGTCCCAAGGGGAAATTTTGATGACAGCCAGAGAAATCTGATAGACTGGGTCAAAGTATAACATTTGAAAGAATACTTGCAAAGCAGTTTTTAAAATTTATTTTTGCATTTACATATGTATGTATGTATGTATTTTGCATCACAGAAGAGATACCAATGTCCTGTGTTTCCAAAGAAAATGTGGGACAGTTAGTTGTCAAGGGACTTTCATCTAACCACATCACCTAGAGAACTCTATATAACTTCTGGGGAACCCAAACATTCTGAAAACTTTTGTAGAACTTCCCCTCTGGGACCTGAGAGAAGAGAAGCCTGGCAGTAAGTTTCCACATGCACTAAAGAGGGGAGCAGTAAAGAAGTAAAAGCTATTTTGGTTGCCAAGATCAAGTAGGTAGAGGGGCAGTTCCAATAACTGTCCCATGGTTCTTAAGTGAACTGGGAGAGCATCTGAATTCTTCTCACCACACCCTGTGGATGGACACGAGATTCTCCCCACTCCATCCTAGGAGAGAAGTTAATGAACTTTCTGTTGACATGAAAGTCTTGTAGTAGAACCTGGGCATTTGGTAAAGGATGTCCTCTAGACTGGCTACCAAAATAATGAAGAAATAACAGCAGATGCCAACATGAGGGATTGGCCTTCCAAGATGATGAAATAAATCTGTGCATCTCATGGATACTTACGTTCATAGACACTGGTGGGACCCCCTCAGTTCCACTCCTCCCATAACAGGAAGCTACTGCGGAAGTCCCCAGAATGGAGAGATCAATTCAGGAAGGATGTGGGAGAAGACATCTGTATGTCCTGCATGTAATTTACCTGTTCTTATGTCTGGCACACAGCAGGCTCTCAGTGAATAGTTCACCTCTATTGGTTAGCAATCTTATTATTAATATTACTCAGTAACTAAATACTGGATGTATATAGAACTATTTTACATATTTTGGTTGATTTTATTTTGCTAAAAACAAAGCTTTATTGGGAGAAATATTATATTTACACACAGATACAGATTTTACTAATTTCCAGGTACTTAACATTGGGTACAAAAAATCAAATATAAAATATTGATATTCTGGAAATATGCTGTTTTTATGGGTTATCTACTTGAAAACAGTAAAGTAACTACTACTGACTCTGAAAGGCAGAATCATACAGCAATAATGTCGAAAATATCACTATAAGTTAGTTTTATGAAATGAATTACCTACTCTTTGATAAAAGAGGGCCTTTTAGAGATTGTGATGATTAGCAAGTACAGACAGAATAAATGCTGAAATAAATTGACTACATTTTAGAATTTCTTTTCTTACCTTAACACAGAGAAACATCTCTCCTAGGTATTGGTATATGAGATTACTGACGACAAAATGAAAATATGGGCCAGAAAATGATTTGGGAGACATCGGTCTTTTGCCCTTTCTTAAAATACAGACATAACTAAAGTGTCAAGAGTGGGACTGACAGTGATGGTATAGCATCTGACAGCTCAAACACAGCTTGCTTGTCAGTCTGATGCCGCCAAGCTCAAGATGGCAGGATTCCACCATAAAAATAAGTCTGTTCTCTTGAGGTTAGGAGGACTGGTTTTTGCTTTCAAGTGATTGGAACCTGTAATTATTATAACAAAGTATTGGCTGCCACTTAATCTATGACTTCAGGGCCAACACTCAAACCCTCATTTCCCCAATTGTACAGGTTGTACTTGCAATATTATCTCCCTTTGAATACACTCAATCAGAATACAAAAGACAATGGATAAGGGAGACTATATTTCAGAAGCATTTTTGAGATCTGTCATATTTCCTCATTTGCATGGCTGTGTGCTGCAAAATTAAGTTTTGGATTCTAATTTTCTGGCTCACTCAGATGATTTGCTCTGGGGATGTCAGCACTCATGGTGCTGATGCCAAGTGTTGTTTATGCCTTCCTGTCCTCTAGGGACTCGTAAATCCATCCTGCCTCCACAAGCTGTCAGAGGAGAAGGAAAGCACTGCTCACTAATCTTGTCATGATCAACTTCCTACTCAGCACCCCGGTTTATAGCTCGGCCTGGATCGAAATGAGCTGGTAACACAAATTTGTACCTGGGATATCCTTTCTGTCTTGGCCATTAGTTGATCTTTCCTCCTGACATTCTTTAAACCATGCTAGACAGGTGTTACACAAAGTTGAAAACATATCTCTGCTAAGGAGTTTTGTGTGCACGTGTTGAACAGGCCACTGAACAGTTTATTAAAGCTTCCTGGGAGCAAGCAGTAGCTCCAGTTGTTTTGGGGTTTTTTTGTTTGTTTGTTTTTTCTCCTGTGGATTCTTCCACTTTACTTATGAGATTGAATATAAAAAGAGAACCCCCTGTACAAGGTGATAGGAACAGCAATAAGACTGAAAGTTCTGTGATCAAATGGGCCCATTACATCCACCACTGCCCCTTGAAGGCCTGTGACGGTTCATTTCTTTCAACAAAGAGTACCACCAGTATTGATGTCATATGCAACAACCTTGAGTTGTAACTTAGGGGGAAAAAGTCTATCTTTCCCAAACAGTGGATATTGAACATACAGACTTTATTTTCAGTCTTTTCATTCTCAGAATGAATAGACACAGATATTCATTTTTTCTTTCTTAATATTTTTTATTAACATATTTGGCTGTTCTTTTTACCTTCAGATAAAATTATTTGTTCTGAAGGCTATGGAGATGAGTTCTTCGTTTACTCAGAGCCCTACTGCATAAACAAACATTTTTACTAAGAAGATTCTCTACTTTCAACACTAATACAAGAAATGAGTTGTTAAAAAGGAAATAGTTTGTAGTTATCACTTCAACCTAGTTTAGGATCAGTAGCCAATTTTACTACCTGCACAATTTTTTGGTACTTGGAAATTCATTGTTGTGAAACTTGCTCTTTTCAACTTTATCTTGTCCTGATATCAAAAAACTTTATATTTTAGTTTTATGACAAAAATACATAATATTTTGAGACTTTTTCAACCTCTGGTTTATGCATACCCACCGTAGGAAAAGTGGCTTAACAGAGTGGACTTCATATGACTTTAAAGTCAAACTGACATGAGTTCCAACCCCACCTCAAATACTTCATAGCTGTGTGATTTGGGGCAAGATATTTAAATTCTACGTCCCTTAATTCATTCAACACACAAAAAGAAAGTAATAACAACACTAACCTTGCAAGGTGTTTGTAAGAAACGAAGACATTATTTTTAAAGTATTTAGAATAGTGCCTTATGCATGAATAAGGTTCAAATGTGTTAACTCTACATCTTATTTATGCCAATTGTCCAGCACCTACACTTATAAGGCAGCCCTGCTTATTAGAAAAAGAAAGTTAAATAGGTAAAGTAAGCATCTAGAACATTAATTAATTAAAGACACTCAAATATATCATTTTGTGGAGAAGGGTGAGGTGTATTTAAGTTGTATATACCTATTAATTATTATTTTTCTCTTTCAGAGATTTTAATAGGTCTCTTTGCGTTGGCTGACAGTGCCACCTCCTTTGTCTCTTCTATCTACAGTACATTTGAGAGTCTACCTCTAGCCCCAATCCAGAAACAAGCCAGAGTTGTCCCTATTTTCTCTGCCCTAGACTGGCTCTGTCAGATTTCTTTCTTATTTCATTAATTCAATATCATTACCCAATAAGATCTACGATTAATTTTGACACATATCCAACAGTTAATGATATAACTTAGGAAAAGTTTTCTTTCCATGAACTGTGAAGAATGGTTTTAGTGGTATCTAATTTAAAAAATATCTTTCTCAAAGTCTCTCCTATTCCTTCAGATAACTTACTTCGGACAAATCAGGGGTACTCTGCCAGTATCCATGCTGGTCTGCCAACGAAGTAATTGCTCCTTTGTATATACAAAATTATAAATTGATTTTCACGTATATATCCTTTCCTACCTTTCATCCCTAGTTGAATGTACTCCAACCCAAGAGATCAAAGAGGGGATCAAGAGTAATAAATGTTTCTAATTCTTGCTGGATTCATAGTTTTCACAAGGCTTTGCTTCAGATTCTTACTCAGGTTGACTGTAGGGTAAAAAGGATTGTTTGGAGACACTGTCTTTTGGAACTATTCTGAAAAGATTGAAAAAATGTAGACCTCATGGAAGTGCAACTCAGAAATCTGTTCCAGTCGTTTCTGGCTGGCCTCCATCTGAATTCTTGGAGACGCTCTTTACTCTAAGTTCTCTTCCTGATGGGAAGCCAGCCTAACCTTGTACTGTAGTTTCAAGAGCAGAATTCTCTCTGAAGTTGTATGAAAAAAATTGTCTGAATACAGATATTTCTGGAAAGAGAGTTTCCTTGGTTTTTCTCACATTTGAATTAAAGAAGACTAAAGATTCCCTCACAGCAGTAACCCTATCAGTTCTGAAGTATTGATATTTTGTGGCTGTGGGCTCCCAGATGTACTATTTTGAGTCAGGAAAAAATAAAAAATAAAAAATAACCCATATTGTAGCTTTCCAAAGAAAGTACTCAATGCCTGGCATATTTTTCCTGTGTTCCTCATTGATGCTTTCTTATTGACCTTTCTTTTTTCCTCTAATTTAGAATCAGTTAATCTGTTACTCCTGGGAGGTATGAATTTCCATATTCTGGTTGATTTATATGGATTTCCTGTAAACTGAAGACTGCGGGATGAAATCAATCACCATGATGCCTACAGCAGCGGCCAGGGATAGGACATGAGAAACACCTGATGTTTTCCATACTTATTAAAGCTGAAATGAGAGTACACTATTTTCATGATGCTTCCTATGCTGGGGAGATTATTTGGAGAACCTCACACTGATAAAAGAAGAATAGAGCCATGCCATTTCGTACCTTTAGCTGATGTTTTATGATGGTGATAAAAGAATAGCTGAAGGTTTTATCTGACCCTTTTAAGAACTGAGTTTACAGAACTTCTGTGGGTAGCAACATGATAATATCCCAGAATCTAAGAAATTAATTCATTAACTCAGTTTAGATAACATACCAGCATTTACTAGAAAAATTTTATAGTTCTGAAATTCTGAGTTATATTTACTTGTATGAAAGTGTGTTGTTAGGATGTTTAATTTCATTTGTTTTATTATGTGTTTTTTTTTTCTTACTTTTTTTTTACATGTTGGAAATGTTACACATATATTCAGTTATCAAAAATAATATAAATACCCATTATTAAGATAAGACTCCTTTTAAAAAGCACAAAACAGCTTTCTGACAGCAACACCTCATGTTAAAGTTTATGAACAATTGCTACATAACAAAGAAAGAAAAAGGGAAAAATCCTGGGAAAGTCACGGCTGGAGGTTTTTCTTTGTAGTTGAACTTTATTTCAGTTCTTTTAGTGTCCACATTTCCTTTTGTCATGAAAATTTAAAATTAAACCTCTGCAATGTGCACATTTTAATTTAATATGAGGGAATGTAATTTATTATTTGGCACAGATTTATTGTTGTAAAAAGCTCCCACTGATGTCATGGTGAATTCTGTGCCCAAAATGAGGGCAAACAAATGATTCATTTTTCATGAATATTAACAATCAATGTTACATTCTCCTCAAACAGCAGAGTAATGTTCCTTACCAAAATGCTCAAATGTTCTTAGCTTATATTTCTTTCACTAACTCTATAAGATAGAAAAAAGTTTCATAAGTAATGATATTGCCACAAAAAATGTGGTACAAGATAGAAAGTTGCCAAGTTAATTTGACTGAAAAAGATCTATCGACTCAAGTAACCAAGTGGTGATAAGATAACCATGTAGGTAGGGTTACCTTATAACCTATGATGTAGTTCAACAGATGAATTGCTTTCCTATCTCTGTAGCTGGGATATTATGAAAGAACTCGTTTTCACATTTAACTGCATCATAGAAATAAAGCCCTCTCTTTATAAATCAACTCTTCTTTCATTCAACAAATGTTCATTGAGCAGATATTATGATCTTATGTACTGTAACTATACTAGGTATTTAAGGTACAGCAATATATAAGATTGACAATGTCACCAGTATGTCATGGAGCTTATAGTCTAGTGGGAAACACTGGCAATAAATCAACATAGAGCGGGCAGTTATAGATTAATGGACAAATCAGACAGACTTAGGAAGAGGCAAATATTTAATATTTGACTAACTCTCCACTAACAGTTAACTCCAGTCCAAATAGTTAACTAAGAGACCAAATAGGACTTTTAGTTAACTTATTTCATTCTCATTTTTCTGTCCATGTCATCCACAGCATTTCTGTTCAACTCTGGCTCTTCCATTTGAAATTCAGTTATGATGTTTTTGAAGAAAGAAATTAAAAATAAATTTTCTTTGATGTAAAAATTGCTTGAAAAGTGAGAAAGGCTGACAGAGAGATAAGCTAGATTATAAGACCATTCATGTCCCTAATTTTGTAATTCTCCATTTGTTGATATGAGCAAAAATTTCCATGTATGCAATATAAAAACTGTAAATTCAAATATATCCCATTAAGTAAGCCAGAAAAAGTACAAAATAAAATATAATTAAGTGTTAGGTAGTCATTGTGAGAAATGGAAAAGTGAAAATAGTATAGTACTTTTAAGCAATGCAGATTAGCAATGATTTTAGAATAGCTTTGTCAAAAACCTTGTTTTTAGATGTATATTTGTACCATTGGGTGCAAATATCAATTGTACCCAATGGTACAAATATATATCTCATTAGCTGTTGCAAATTGAATTCTCTTGGAAAAAGATTCTGAGATGCAGATGAGAGGGCAAGAGTTTTATTAGGGAGACCTCTTAGATTCAAGTCCATTGGGAATACATGATGCAGACTGGGTAGAGAAAGAAATTGAGCAGTGGTGCTGTCTCAATGGATGTGTCATCGAAACCAGCTAATATTTACCCTCAATTGGAGTGAAAGAGCCATATCTTTATAGCCTTGTAGTCATCCTCAGATGTGGACTCTCCCAGAAAGAAGACATGACTTTAAGCAAGGCACTTGTCTTCAGTGGAGGCAATCTCAAAGCAGGGCTGACACATGAAGACTAGCTACGTACTGACAGTTCTCCTAGCAGCTTCCTTCTTAAAGCGGGATCCGGGAGATGTCTGTCCCTTACACCACTTGGAACTGCTTCTTTTATAAATTCAGGGAGCAGTTAGCCCAGAGCTCTAGTAAGCCTTTCCCCGGGGATAGTTTAGATGAAGAGAATTAGTGAGAAAAACCACAGACATTACTGCTCCCAACAGTTATAGGAGTCACAAATGTTACTTTTATTTTCCCTCACTACTATCCATTCTATCTATTCCCTTCAACATCAACTAGCTGGTCCCAGGGGCATGATGCATTCTTAATCCATGAGAAGTCTGTGCCCTTAGTCATCACATCTTTATCAAGCAGGGGTTGCTGCACTTGTCCATTCAGTATCAAAATAGGGCAAAACAGTATCAAGAGATCCCAAATACAGCACCTGGGCTGTACATTCTGCCCCCACTGAATAGCAACAGACCCACTGTATACTCCCGATGATTAGATTCAGTTAACCTTGACAAAATGGTGATTCTTCTTGCCTCTTTTTTTCCCCTAACCCCACTCCTTGATCAAGCACCCTCAGATTACCATTTTAGGCATATTAACACTGAGTATGTCCTTCAGCTCCTGTGGGAATATTGTCCATTTCCTCCCTTATCTGATCCTGCATGTCTCCAACTAGGTTAGGTCCTGACTTACTCTTAGTGGCCAAGAGGGGAATTGGAGACAGATCTTGAGGTTGGGGTATATGTTAACTTGTAGGAGGGAAGCCTCTCTACCATCTTCAAGAAAAGTAGGACTACTAGCCCTAAATATGGAGTGAGCCATTTCTCCAGCTCTGAGGGTTCAGGGGGATAATGGTCCAGGGTTCAAAGTTTATAAATCCCATTAATCCAGATGTCCCCATTCCATGTGTCAAGGTCAAGTTCTTTCCTAACCAGGGCCCTGGCCTTAGCATAGCAGTCCTGATTAGGTTGAGAGTTAAACCATCTTTGTAGCTGTTACTCCTATGAATAATACCTTGACGTGACCCCCTATGAATAAGCCCTGGACCTAACCCCCAATTTTCTCTATTGCAGGAAGGAAAAGCCTCTTCATGTGTTAAAAATCCCTCTAGCTTTCATACTTGGCTTTCAGTTGTCAATTAATTACTTTGAATCTTTCCCTTTCTTTTCCTAAAGCAATAACATTTAGCATATGTACCCAATTATAGGTTCTTTTAGCTACATTGTACTTTCTCTCTCACACACCTGATATATCAAACCATCTAGTGCAATCCCTTCCAGCAGTACACGGCCTGAGGTAAACATTTTAACAATTACAACGGTACTTTGTGCCAGGGGCCATCTAAACTCCACCTCTTAGCAGTGATTGGGCCATTGCCAGCCAAAAAGGAGGTAATTCAGTTCCAAAATCCTATCTCTAGTCCACCAGATGACTGCTAACACCAGTTGTCCTTGTGGGCTTTCCAGGAAATGGATTCTGTGATGGGAATTTCCAGCCAGGGGATTTACTGGGGAAGGGAAGTGAAGGAAGCAGGGTTGGTCAGAGCAAGAAGTTGAGATCTCATACAATCTCAATGGAAACCTCAGCCAATCTTACACAGAAGGTTAAGCTGGGATAACTATTCAGAGTTGTCAAGAGTTGGGGGAAAATGGGTCAGATCAATGATTCATCTCCCACACTGATCAATCATTGATTATGGGGCACGCCTTATGAGGATGTACCTTAAGCAACATGGCTGTCCATAGCCATGGGAGTTCCCAAAGAAGGCTGAGAGCTAAAGACAATAGACAGGAAGTACAGAACACAGTATTAATTCTTTACAAGAGAATATGGATGGTGTTATCACAGTGTTCACCAAACTATTATGTAACATTGCTACCCATTTTTAACGTAAAAGAAAATCAGAATGTCCTCAAACATGTATTTAAAGGAAGACATTCATGCCAAATAACCTCTTTCTGCTCTCTTAATCCACTTGGTCTCTTGTTGCAGTTAGCCAGGCAGAAGTTGAAGAGACAGCAAAGAGTAAATCAGCCTATTAATTCCTCTAGTTCTCCCCTCCCCTTGAGAACAAATCACTGATCTTCTTAAGCAGCCAACTCTAATGATTCTCTCTATTTCTAGGAAGATGTGACTCCCCCCTCCCCCTAATATTTGGAGCAGTGTTGGTACCTGCTCCTAGACTGCTGTTCTTGCACTGTATTTATGCTTCCTTATACACTGCCCTCACCTTTGTATTAAGTCCATCTGTAAATAAAGTCTTCTCAAGTTGTCCTAACTTGAGTGTACCCTTTGTTTCTTAATGAAACCCTGACTTATACATACATCTTTCCTAATATTATCAGTAGTCTGTAAACTCCCTTAGGGCTACATCTGTGCCTAATTTGTCTTTGTGTCTCTAAGATGCTCCAAGTGTTCTATAGGTATGCAGTAATTGTGTTAAATGAGCCAGTTATTTTTCAAACATATACACAGGATTTTTATTTCAGTCAATACTAATATTATTTGAGGTTCTAATTACTTCTTATTTTGCCAAGGCTGGAGAGAGCATCTTAAATGCGGCAACATTTTTTGCATATTTTAGTTGTAAATAAAATATTGGCTAACTCAGATTCTCAGTTCCTGAGGCCTTATTAGAGAAGGCAGATACTATTTAACCAGATCATGAGAAGCTAGTTACTTGAAATAGTCTACTATTTGTATAACCTGGTAGAAGTTTTCTTGTTTCTTCATCTGTACAATAAGTGAATGAAAAAAAGTATCACTAAATTCTTTGTAGCTCTAATATTTTTCTTGTTGTTTTTCTCTGATGTAAAAGGTTGTAAAATGGGCACATTGCTTGGAATTTTTATTTTGTATACACTCTAACTTCTGAGTCATGGAATTTTTCACAGATAATGTCCTAGGCTATTGATTATCATTTCCTATCTTTTAGTGGATGGAAACAAAATTGAGAAATAGACACTGTCATTGAGATTTGGCAAAGACAACAATGTACAGTTCATAAATACTGCATTTGTGCTTTGGTGAAGTGGCCATTGCTCAGAGTTAATGGTTTTGGCAGCCCTGGATGGTCCAATGTTGATTGACTGACATAAAGGTCAGCTGCTTAATTGATGAGCTGTCCTTCCAGAATAAAGACACTGATGCCGACCTGCTGGCAGGAGGAGCTGCCATTGAGACCGTTGATACAATAGTGATGATAGTTTAAAAAGAATCTATTCACCTTCTTTTGATCCCTGCCTCTTGTGATCAATGGCACTTAAGCCAGGTCAAGATAAGGAACAGACACTTCTGGGGCTGTAGAACAAATTAAGACCAAGTTGCTACAAAGCATTATTAACTTCATCCTCATTCTGTTCTAACAAACTGAACCAGCCAGACATAAACAATTACTGACTACTACCCAGACTACAGACAAGTTCAAGATGGCATTCTCTATTAGTTCTAAACTGCTCAAAAAAGAATTCAATTACTCCATAAATCAAGGTTATTTAAAAAGTTCAGTTTGGAAGTCAATTTTTTTTTTTCATACCACAGATTCTAGCCTATCCTGTTTTGGATAGTGTCACTGAACTGATGATGATAAATTACAAAAATTGGTAATTATAGATGAGTGGAAGTTGAATTTCTCAACAATATGAATATACTATTTAATTTATAGTTTTTTTTTAAATCTAGGCACTAATGATGTTTGGGTCTGGGTAAGTCTTTGTTGCAGACAGGTTGTTCTGTGTGTTGTAGAATGTGTAGCAATATCACTGGCTTCTACCCACTGGATGCCAGCAGCGGTACGCTTCATTTGTGACAACAAAAAAGTTTCTAAATATTGCCAAATATCCCTTTGAAGGAAAATTAACCCCAGATTGGGAGCAACTGATTTAATTAATAAATATTTTGAATTTATTTTCTTGCAAAGCAATGAGCATTGAGAACTCTACAATGAATAGAATGTTGCCCTCTACTCCCAAGGATTTTACAATCTATTCAAAAAAGGAAGACAAGTAAATACTACCATTGAGGTATATGGAAGGTGTTGTATGTGAGTATGTGTGTTTAACTTCCTATACTTTTTTAAATGTTTCATTCAGTAATAATGTATTTGACAATGAATTTGTCATTAATTGATTAGGCCATACCACACAGCCTTGCCTGAAGGAAAATGAAGAAGCTAGAAATGTCGGGGAGAGGTGATGAGAATAAGGTCAAGATGAAAATAGGATTAGGATGGCTAAAATATGTGACCGGAACTTTGATATCCTCGTGTGGCAATAACACAAGAGTTCAGTGTTAGTGATGTTACTGCAGAGCATCAATCATACTTTTTAAAAAAGTCTATTAAGAAAATCTTTTAGATCTTTGAAGTCACAGATTTACAAGTGTAACATTTTTACCTGTACTGTCATGAAACAACCCTTGGCACTGAGTTCCTATGGCACAATCTGTTCATGTTGACACACTGACCTGAGGACACAGCACAGACTTTGCTAACTCATCCTTCTTGCTGCAATTTCAAACTCCGAACCGAAAGTCAAAATGTAGCAACACTTCCCTGAAACACGAAGAAATTAGGAGAATTCCAGCCAGGAGACATAATGCTGTACCAAAAAAGTTGCTGCCACATACCAAATACAAAGATACGAAAGTCCTTTTATATAAAAGGCAATATAAAATATGTAGAGGAACAAAATGAGGTTTAGTGAGCTCTTCAAAGTAAATCCCTTAATGGAACACACTATTCTCAGTTGTGAGAGTCAAATTGAATTAGTACTTATTATGTGGTGAGAAGTGTTATTTAATTTAACCACTTCAGGACATGTCCAGGAAAAATGCGCACATATGCAGTTCGACAACAGAAATCAATAAGACCTATAGCAGGTCTCCTATGCGAGGAATCAAAGTAACTCAACAGCGGTCCTGGGTTTGAATGGTACTGGGAGAAGTTCAGAAGAGTGGTAGTCATTCTTAGCTTAGAAATCCAAATTTCCAGTAGCAACTAAACACTCAGATCAAATACTGAGCATAACTATTCCAAAGGCTGTAGGAATATGCACTTTCTATAAAATTTAATTATTTAACTTTAATATAAACTCCCCAGGTGTTTTAAAAATGTATCTCATAAGACAATGCAATTTCCTCTCACTGAGCAACAAAAATTATTTAAATCCAAGCAAAGTTCTGAATATATCACTAAAATTTACAGTGAATTTTATATACTAAAATATGAACCAAGGCTGATAAAGAGAATACTTAATTAACATCTGTTAATTAACATCTGCCCAAATTAGCATCTATTTTGGGATCAGCTAAGATTCAAGAGAGCAAATGTCCAGGGCACTGTAAGTAAGGAATGATTTTTTTTTCTGTTTTCTAGAGTGAAAGTGGAGGGCAACTATGTAAGTTCAACCCAGAAACAAGTTGACGTGTATTTGGCCTAATTATTTTACAAATGATGGCAAATCCTGCCCAGGACTGTTGATAACCAAGTGTAAAGAGGATACAACACGGAAAGGCAAAAGAAATAGTGACCAATTTATTGCCTCAATTTATTCCAAACAAACAAACTTTGTAATACTTGCAAAGATCTATGTGAAATGATCCAAATAAGAACTAGAGTCCCTCTTCTCAAGTTGTTCACAACTTAGTAGGGGATAATTAATGCAGAAGTACTAAACTAAACTAAAATAGACTTAATTAAAATGTTGTTAACTAAAATAAAAAATAATTTTAAAAGGCCTGGAACAGTGTGGAAAAGAGGAAAGGAATAAAACAAAGGGGCTTTGCTTTTCATTAGCTCTGGCAAGCTTTCAAAAATGTTTTTTATGTTCATATTCATAATGTGAATTAAAGTCATTCTTATTTATTTGTTGCTCATTCTATGTTCTTGCAAATTTTGATAGCACCTAGCAAAGTTATAAGTGATTGTATGAGAGTCATTTTAGGAAGGGATCAGTTTTTCTTTTCTCTTCCAGCTATGTGGACTGAGCCTAAGGTTTCCTTTGAAGTTATTGATACTTCAATCAGCATCTCAGAAGTATGAGATGATACCTCAAACGTGTGCCAGATTTTTATATTTTTGAAAGTGTCATTTTATTAGAAAGGCAGCATCTATAAATATTTTTTAAATATATTACATCAGGAAGCAGAAAACAATACTTTTGCAACAATAATGTGCCAATGACCAATAAAAAATAAACATATACAGTATTACTTTTCTTCTGTATGTTCCCATGCATATAAATTGCATTTAAATGTATACATATGTGTGTAAGTGAGTTGTGAGTGTGTGTGTATAAAAACATACAGGTTGCAGGTTTATGGCGATAGAAACAAATTATCCTGTCTATAGTCTCCATTACACTTAATTTAAATCCAAAAACTGGCTATTTAAGTAATAGAATGCATTTACATTCTAATTTATAACATATTTATGCTAATATATGTTATTTTAATAACTTTTGGCTTCTACATTGAATTGTGTAGTTTTCAAAATAGGTTCTCAGAAAAATTAAGCTGACCATTTATTTAACTAAATCAGTAGCTATTCAAATGATTTATCTAGATATTTTAAAAGATAAAAGTATTGATTATTCTTGAGCCAGTTATACTATTATATTTTCTAGAAGGTACTTTAAAAAGAAACCCTGGCTAGGAAGTATATAATAAGAACTTTATCAATTTGAGAAGTAAAATTTTAGGAAACTGTTTCATATTTTTAGTACACACACATTTCAAGAAAAATAGTTTCATATCATTTAAACCAGTGTAATTTGGCAAGACGATATTACAGAATCAAATCAAGAATGAAAATTCTGAGACATTTTTGCAGTTTAAAATAAATAGCAGCCTCAAGGGAAAATAAAACAGTAAGGGGCATAATAGCAGGTTTTACACATTATTACATTATTGATTGTAAAATTATGTTCAAGTTCATGTTCTACCTCTCTACATGTGAATACAATGCACTCTGTATAATTATAAGTTATCCACACCAGGTTTTAAAATGTGCAGTAAGAATATTAAAATACTTGGCCATATAATTAAGAGACTACATTCCAACCATGATCACTAACAAATGAGATTGGTGCTAAACTCACCTCAGAAAGACCAACTTTCCTAAGAGGACTATAAAAAGATTGGCATTCTTGTTGAAAGGTTGTAACATTTTTTTCCCCCATTTCATTTACTAAAGTGAAATCTTTATAACATGCTTGACTGTGGCAGTTTGGCTAAATAGACTGCCCATTGAACAGTCACAAAGTGAAATACTAACAAAGCTGATTGGGTCATTAGAACAAACCCATTTGTAAAAATCAATTCTCTCTAAGGAAAATATGTATGCTCTATTTTATCACTGTAGAAAACTGATGTTAGGAAATACTAATCATGTATCCAAGGAACAATTTATAAAAACCACATCTTAAACAATGGTGTCATTACAATAATCATCGATAAAAAAAGGAAACATAAATGATACATAATCCTTTCAAATAGCCGGGAAGTAGAATTACATGGTAGAAACAACATTGCATTCATGTTATTTTAATTTATTTTACTCTATTCAAGAAAACAGATACACCTTAGCAGGTACTGAATATTGAGCAGAAAAATGAACATTTCTATTAAATGCACCTGGGTTTTCAAAGCTTAGGTAACAATAACCCAAAGAAATCCAATCACTACAGATTGTAAGCAATGAGATTTTACCACTCTTCTCTGGAATGCTTCAATATTTCATGTCCTGTTATGTCTTTTCAAGTTAAACAGAATGTTGTTTCTAGTTATTATAATGTTACCTATCATTAAATATACATGTGGATATAAAGAGTAATGTAAAGGTTTCACCTGGTATTATAATCCTCTAGCTCTCTGTTAGGTATATAAACAGGTATTACAAAAAATATATATACTTTTATTTTTATTGGAATATAATTGCTTTACACTCTTGTACCAGTTTTTGAGGTACACCAAGGTCAATCATCTGTATTTATTCACATATCCCATTATCCCCTCCCTCCCTCGACTCCCCCCACTCTCCCCGTCCCAGTCCTCTAAGGCATCATCCATCATCGGGCTGA
Source organism: Hippopotamus amphibius kiboko (assembly GCF_030028045.1). NCBI lineage: Eukaryota > Metazoa > Chordata > Mammalia > Artiodactyla > Hippopotamidae > Hippopotamus > Hippopotamus amphibius. Next base: position 76,620,787 of record NC_080195.1, on the reverse strand, counting down.
ACTCCCTTTGTTATACAGCAACTTCCCACTGGCTGTCTATTTTACAGATGGTAATATATATATGTCTATGCTACTCTCTCACTTCATCTCAGCTTCCCCTTCACCCCCCACATCCCGAAACCTCGAGATCTCCAATTCTCTGCATCTGCATCCTTATTCTTGTCTTGTCACTGAGTTCGTCGGTACCATTTTTAGATTCCGTATATGTGAGTTAGCATGCAATATTTGTCTTTCTCTTTCTGACTTACTTCACTCTGTATGACAGATTCTAGATCTATCCACCTCATTACATATAGCTCCATCTCATTCATTTTTATAGCTGAATAATATTCCATTGTATGTATATGCCACATCTTCTTTATCCATTCATCTGTTGATGGGCATTTAGGTTGCTTCCATGTCCTGGCTATTGTAAATAGTGCTGCAATAAACATGGTACATGTTTCTTTTGGGATTATGGTTTTCTCTGGGTATACACCCAGTAGTGGGATTACTAGATCATATGGTAGTTCTATTTTTAGTTTTTCAAGGAACCTCCAAACTGTCTTCCATAGTGGCTGTACCAACTTACATTCCCACCAACAGCGCAGGAGAGTTCCCTTTTCTCCACACCCTCTCCAACATTTGTTGTTTCCAGATTTTGTGATGAGGGCCATTCTGATCGGTGTGAGGTGATACCTCATTGTGGCTTTGACTTGCATTTCTCTGATAATGAGTGATGTTGAACATCTTTTCATGTGTTTGTTGGCCATCTGTATGTCTTCTTTGGAGAAATGTCTATTTAGGTCTTCTGCCTATTTGTGGATTGGGTTATTTGCTTTTTTGGTATTAAGCTGCATGTGCTCTTGTATATTTTGGAGGTTAATCCTTTGTCCATTGTTTCATTGGCAACTATTTTTTCCCATTCTGAGGGTTGCCTTCTTCTCTTGTTTATGGTTTCTTTCACTGTGCAAAAACTTTGAAGTTTCATTAGGTCCTGTTTGTTTATTCTTGATTTTATTTCCATGATAGTAGGAGGTGGGTCCAAAAGGATTTTGCTTTGATGGATGTCATATAGTGTTCTGCCTATGTTTTCCTCTAGGAGTTTTAGAGTGTCTGGACTTCCACTGAGGTCATTAATCCATTTGGAGTTTATTTTTGTGTATGGTGTCAGGAAGTGTTCTAACTTCATTCTTTGACATGTTGCTGTCCAATTTTCCCAGCACCACTTATTGAAGAGGCTGTCTTTTTTCCATTGTATATTCATGCCTCCTTTGTCAAAGATAAGGTGCCCATATGTGTTAGGGCTTACCTCTGAGTTCTCTATTCTATTCCATTGATCTTCCTTTCTATTTTTGTGCCAGTACCATACTGTCTTGATCAATATAGCCTGGAAGTATAGTTTGAAGTCAGGAAGCCTGATTCCACCAACTCCATTTTTCCTTCTCAAGATTGCTTTGGCCATTCGGGGTCCTTTGCATTTCCATACAAATCATAAGATTTCTTGCTCTAGTTCTGTGAAAAATGCCACTGGTAATTTGATCGGGATTGCATTGAATCTGTACATTGCTTTGGGTAGTACAGACATTTTCACTATGTTGATTCTTCCAATCCAGGAACATGGTATGTCCCTCCATCTGTTTGTGTCGTCTTTGATTTCTTTCAACAATGTCTTAAAGTTTTCTGCATACAGATCTTTTGCCTCCTTAGGCAGGTTTATTCCTAGGTATTTTATTCTTTTTGTTGCAATGGTGAATGGGAGAGCTTCCTTCATTTCTCTTTCTGCTCTTCCATTGTTCGTGTATAGGAATGCAAGAGATTTCTGTGCATTAATTTTGTATCCTGCTACTGTACTAAATTCATCAATTAGTGCTAGCAGTTTTCTGGTAGAGTCTTTAGGGTTTGCTATGTATAATATCATGTCATCTGCAAAGAGTGACAATTTTACTTCTTCTTTTCCAATTTGGATTCCTTTTATTTCTTTTTCTTCTCTGATTGCTATGGCTAAAACTTCCAAAACTATGTTGAATAATAATGGTGAGAGAGGGCATCCTTGTCTCGTTTCTGTTCTAAGAGGGAATTCTTTCAGTTTTTCCCATTTAGGAGGACGTTGGCTTTTGGTTTTTCATATATGGCTTTTATTACCTTGAGGTAATTTCCTTCTATGCCCATTTTCTGGAGAGCTTTTATCATAAAAGGATGTTGAACTTTGTCAAAAGCTTTTTCTGCATCTATTGAGATGATCATATGGTTTTTATCCTTCAAGTTGTTGATATGATGTATCACACTGATTGATTTGCATATATTGAAGAATCCTTGCATCCCAGGGATAAACCCCACTTGATCATGGTGTATGATTTTTTTAATGTGCTGTTGGATTCTGTTAACTAGCATTTTGTTGAGGATTTTTGCATCTATGTTCATCAGTGATGTTGGTCTTTAATGTTCTTTTTTTGTGACATCTTTGCCTGGTTTTGGTATCAGGGTGATGGTGGCCTCATAGAATGAGTTTGGGAGTGCTCCGCCTTCTGCAATATGTTGGAAGAGTTTGAGAAGGATAGGTGTTAGCTCTTCTCGAAATGTTTGATAGAATTCGCCCATGAATCTATCTGGCCCTGGGCTTTTGTGTGTTGGGAGATTTTTATCACTGCCTCAATTTCCGTACTTGTGATTGGTCTGTTCATGGTTTCTATTTCTTCCTGGTTCAGTCTTGGAAGATTGTATTTTTCTAAGAATGCATCCATTTCTTCCAGGTTATCCAATTTATTGGCATATAGTTGCTTGTAGTAGTCTCTCATGATCTTTTGCATTTCTGTGGTGTCCATTGTTACTTCTCCTTTTTCCTTTCTAATTCTGTTGATTTGCATCTTCTCCCTTTTTTTCTTGATGAGTCTGGCTAATGGTTTATCATTTTGTTTAACTTCTCAAAGAACTAGCCTTTAGTTTTATTTATTTTTGCTATGGTTTCCTCCCTTACTTTTTCATTTACTTCTGCTCTGATCTTTATGATTTCTTTCCTTCTGCACACTTTGGGGTTTCTTTGTTCTTCTTTCTCTAGTTGTTTTAGGTGTAAGGTTAGGTTGTTTATTCGATCATTTTCTTGTTTCTTAAAGTAGGACTGTATTGCTATAAACTTCCCTCTTAGAACTGCTTTTGTTGTGTCCCATAGGTTTTGGGTAGTTGTGTTTTCATTGTCGTTTGTTTCTAGGTATTTTTTGATTTCTTCTTTGATTTCTTTAGTGATTTCTTGGTTGTTTAAGAGTGAATTGTTTAGCCTCCATGTGTTTGTATTTTTTGCAGTTTTTTTCCTGTAATTGATATCTAGTCTCATGGCGTTGTGGTCTGAGAAGATGCTTGATGTGATTTCAATTTTCTTGAATTTGCTGAGGTTTGATTTGTGACCCAAGATGTGATCTATCCTGGAAAATGTTCTGTGTGCACTTGAGAAGAAAGTGTAATCTGTCGTTTTTGGATGGAATGTCCTATAAATATCAGTTAAGTCGATGTGGTCCAAAGTGTCATTTAAAGCTTGTGTGTCTTTATTGATTTTCTGTTTGGATGATCTGTCCATTGATGTAAGTGGGGTGTTCAAGTCTCCCACTATTATTGTGTCACTGTCGATGTTCCTTTTATAGCTGTTAGCATTTGCCTTATGTATTGAGGTGCTCCTATATTGGGGGCATAGATATTTACCATTGTGATATGTTCTTCTTGGATGGATCCCTTGATCATTATGCAGTGTCCTTCCTTGTCTCTTGTAATAGTCTTTACTTTAAAGTCTAATTTGTCTGATATGAGTATTGCTACTCCAGCTTTCTTTTGACTTCCATTTGCATGGAATATCTTTTTCCATCCCTTTCCTTTCAGTCTATATGTATCCCTTGGTCTGAAGTGGGTTTCTTGTAGGCAGCATATAGAAGGGTCTTGTTTTTGTATCCATTCAGCCAGTCTGTGTCTTTTGGTTGGAGCATTTAATCCATTGACATTGAAAGTGATTATTGACATGTGTGTTCCAATTACCATTTTCTTCATTGTTTTGGGTTTGTATTTGTAGGTGTTTTCCTTTTCTTGTGTTTCCTACTTAGAGAAGTTCCTTTAGCACTTGTTGTCAAGCTGGTTTGGTGGTGCTGAATTCTCTTAACTTTTGCTTGTCTGGAAAGCTTTTGATTTCTCCCTCAAATCTGAATGAGATTCTTGCTGGGTAGAGTATTCTTGGCTGTAGGTTTCTCTCTTTCAGGACTTTCAGGATATCCTGCCATTCCCTTCTGGCCTGCAGAGTTTCTGTGGAAAGGTCAGCTGTGATCCTTATGGGTTTTCCCTTATATGTTGTTTGTTGCTTTTCTCTTGCTGCTTTTAATATTTTTTCTTTGTGTTTAATTGTCATTAGTTTGATTAATATGTGCCTTGGTGTATTTCTCCTTGGGTTTATTCTGTATGGGACTCTCTGTGCTTCTTGGACTTGGTGAATTATTTCCTTTCCCATGTTGGGGAAGTTTTCTACTATAACCTCTTCAAATATTTTCTCAGACCCTTTCTTTTTTTCTTCTTCTTCTGGGATGCCTATGATTTGAATGTTGGTATGCTTGATGTTAACACTGAGGTCCCTGAGACTGTCTTCCATTCTTTTTATTCTTTTTTCTTTTTCCTGCTCTGTGGCAGTTATTTCCCCCATTCTATCTTCCAACTCCCTTATTCATCCTTCTGCCTCAGTCATTCTGCTGGTTATAGCATCTAGAGTATTTTTAATTTCAGTTATTTTGTTATCCATTGCTGTTTGTTTGTTCTTTAGTTCTTCTGAGTTCTTATGAACTGTTTCTTGTACTTTCTCTATTTTGTTATCAAGATTTTGTATCATTTTTACTATCATTACTCTGAATTCTTTTTCAGGCATTTTTCCTATTTTCTCTTCATTTATTTGGTCTTGTGGGTTTTTTTCCTGCTCCTTTGCCTGCATGGTGTTTCTTTGTTTCCTCATGGGAGTCCAAACTTCTGGGGTTGCTTGTCCTGTTGATAAAGAGGTTTATAGAAGACTGTCCAAGCCCCCAACTAATGTCCAAGTGTTGGGTTAAACAAATACTAAGTCTAGGAAACACATACATGTATAAGACACACTATTACTGAATCCATTAGAACATAAGGCTCTGGAAAGCCCTGACAGAAGAACCCCAGTAAGTTATCAGATATTCAAAGAGAAACCCAACAGAAATTAAAAACCAAAACAGAACAAATAACACCTTACACTTACAAACACTAATCCAGGGAGATATTGAAAGCTAGGATGAAATATAAAAAAGAGCTAGAGTACCACCAGACAGAATGGAGAGTCTCGGAATGAAATTAGACAATTGTACTAAGAACTAAGATAGAGACAAAAACCTAATATTAAATACCAAGGCGGTGTGTCATATGGAGAATAAAGCAAGGAGTCTGAGCAGATCGATAGTGTTGCTTATATGTTAAGATAAAATAAACTAAAAATGGATGGAAGACAGGGTAACAGAAGATTGCAGTGTGCCTGGAAATATGTAAATAAAAAGAAGGGAATAGAAATGTATAAAGGATAGACATGAAAGGAAGCTAGGAGAGATATATAATCTGTACTACTAAAAACTTAGCTAGAAATAGAAGTATATAAAAAGGCTAAAAATAAAAATAGAATAAAAAATAGAATAAAATAATGTTATAAAACTTGTAGATCCTTTAGGACTAAGACTGTAATTAATTAAAAAAAAAACAAAACTGGAACTGATCCCAGAATGGACCCGTTCAATAGAATTGATACTAATATTTCTGTTTCCTTAGAGTCTCAGCTATAAGTGTCCTTCTACTTGCCTTGGGTTTGTTGTATTATTCTGCAACCCACAGAGCTTCCTTTATTGTTCTTCTGTAAGTGCTGGTGTGTGGGAGAGGGTACAATAGTGGCTCCTTCCCCTGGGAGTGAGTGAGCAGTGGCACTCTGTCATTTCAGTTGGGCTTGGAGGTGCCTGTTGCAGTGGGACGGTGGTGGCTCAGGCGTAAATAGAATGTCTCAGAATTGGGCCTCTCTCCAGGCTTCTTTGTTCTCAGCAGCCTCCCTGCTGCCGATGTTCCAAGGGGTTTTAATCTAGCCCCGCCCGAGGGCTTGAGGGTCCCTGTTATCCCTGAGTGTCTTAGGTAGCCCACAGGGGTCCCTCCACTGCCTGCTGCAGGCACCCAAAGAGAGAGAGAGGCTATGCCCATGGCTCCTCCTCCCCACCCATGAGCCTGCAGCATCCAGCTGCCATCATGGTCAGGCAGCTCTCAGGGGCAGGCACTACTTGCCATGGACCTCTTCCCTCCTGTCCTCTTGGTCTGTCACCTTACTGGCAACAATTTTTCTCACCCTGAACCAGCTCTCTGGTTCCCATGCTCCCACTCCCGGACTCTCTCTTCAGCTGTGAATTGACATCTCAGTCTAGGAACGCTGAGCTGTGGTGCGGACCCTCCATGTGTTTCTCACTCTCTCCCTTCTGCCACAGCTCAGTCGCTTCACCCTCTTTGAGCCGTCGTAGATGCCTGCCTACCGGTTATGTCAGGATCCTTGTGGTCCTTCCTGGTGTCAGAGGTCATCTGATGGTGTCCAGTTTGTTCTCTGTGGGATTTATTGCATCTTTTGGTGTGGAGAGAGATGCATTCCATGTCCCTCTAGTTTGCTGCAATCTTTTCCGATGTCAAAATTATACCTTTTTTGAGTGCTTATTGCCAAGTCTTTACAGGCACCAAATCACTTTGGCCTAACAAAATAACTTTTGCTAAAAACCTTGATCTAACAGAATTCCTAGAAAGTAGAGTACTTTGATTTCAGAGTTTTATACAAAAAGTAAATGATTAAATAGCTCACGCATTTTTACAGACAGCATGGAGTCCACTCAGGATTTGAACTGAGTGGGATAAGGTGGAATATTATTCTTAATCACTATATTTTAGGCTACAAATATCCTCTAGCAGACACTTGCAAACATCCTTTTCTCAAAAGTAGCAGAGTTATGAAAAATCTTGCTGATATTCCCCAAGTATTAAAGGATAAATCTAGACTCACTCTACCTATTTTTATGATTGTTGATTTTCTCTTCTGAACAAAAAGCATAGAGAAGACCTCAGAGGTAATCCTCTAAGGTGTTAAAATAACTAAAGAAGATGCTACATTTAGATGCTACAAACAAAATTTAACACTTCATGAAGTAAGCAGTCTCCACACTCAAGAGTTTGGAGAATTGCATAAAGGGGCAGAAGGCAGGAAGCCTTTATAGGATAAAGAATAGGAAACAAGGAAGAGAAACAATAAAAATATCTGATTGGTTGGGGTTACATACCTGGCTTTCTTTGAGGTATCCAGGAAGGGGGGGTGTCACCCATGTTACTTGGCAACCATGAATTGGTAACTTAGATGATGTGACTTTTGAGTAGATGGACCATTTGCAAGAATATGAAAACAAAAGCTTGAAGTTGGTTTTTCTAACATGGTTTTCCAGGTTCAGTGGCATCCAGCCCACCAAAGAAAAGTTAATGTGAGATCAACTTGATAATTCGAACAAACTTTATTTAACAGTTCATGACGTGGGCAGTCTCTACCCTCAAGAGTTCGGCAAACTGCCTACTTCATGAAGTGTTAAAGTTTGTATCACCTAAAATGTCTTTTTTAATCATTTTAACAAGGGCCCTTTTTTTGGCAGAAAAAAAATCAGTTGACTAGGAGAAAAAGCAGAAAAAGAGAAGGAGAAGAAAGAAAGAGAGATAGATCCCAGTCTCGTTAAATCAAAAAACCTTAAACCAAATATCTTTTACCAAAGTCTGGTATGACTCTTCCTGCACTGGGTGTATGCACTGAAGCCTTAGGGCCCCCTTATGGGCTAGGTTCAAGCTGAATGGGGAGTTTGTCCCCTGACAACAGAAAAACCTAGAAAATATCAAAAATAATCTCTTAAAAAGAGCTTAAGCTCATATCCCACTCCATTCAAGTGACTGAAATATAGAAAAAAATAATGCGAACTCTATATTTGAAAACCTTAGATAAAACTGTCCCGAGTCAGAAAAGGAGGTGAAAAGAAAATTCAGTTGGGTTCCATATAGCTATTCTACTGAGAAACGAACTGAAGAAAGGAAGGCAGAAATCAAAAAACTCTTAGAACATACAATCTGAGTGAACAGAAACAGGAGACAAAAATTAGGAAACAAATGCATCAAGTACTAAGTCAGGTAGAGCATGGGATCTATGAAAGAAGAGATTAGTGACCAGACAATCAGTAAAGAGGTGAGCTTGTAGGAGAGAAAGTAGTTAGAAACCAGTGAGAAGAATGGTGCCATCGCAGTAACAAGGGATACTTTAGAAACAGGAAGTAAGAATTGGAAGACCATTTCTAATAATAAGGTATTTACCTGGAGATTATCATTTAGAGTGAAGAGAGAAAAGACAAAGTAGGAAAAGAGGGTTTGAGGATAAATGCTAGATTTTGAGAACAGAAACATATGGAAAATTGCAGCCTCCCTGATGCAGAAAGCATAACAAATAGAATAAGGTGAAAAAATTAAAGATAAATACTTTCCTGAAATGAGAAAATAGCTTAATTTGCACACTGACAAGTTCACTTCATTCCCAGAAAAGTTTACAGAGAACATTCAAAACCAATATATACCCTGTTGAAATTATTGAATTATAGGGATAAAATAATAATAATGCCAAAGGCATTTGGAAAAAAGAAGCAAGTCACCTATAAAGAAAAAAAAATCAGAAGTGCCTCAGGCTTCTTTAAGGCAATTGTTGTGGATTGAAGTCAAGTCTATAATGTTTCCAAGGAAAAGAGAGTGAATAGAAATCACAGCCAAGTCACTACTAATGTGTAAAAGAAACAAATGATATTTTCAGATTGTCTGGAATTTGGGAGACATATTACCTGCAAGTAAATCTTTATATAATTCATATGACTAAGATACTAATCAAAACAATGAAATTCTGATGTGACAACTATTGTAACTAAAACAAAATAGAAATGTATAAGTGGGATAAACTTACCAGTTTAAAGGAAAAGTTTGTTTTCTGAAACAACAACAACAACAACAACAAGTTGTACATAAGTGATGTTTACAGTGACTCAGAAGAATAAAATAAACAGGCAAGAATATAATAAATAAATATACCCATACAAATTTAAATCAGGTGATAATAAGATCTGAAAAAATTGACATTCAAGAAAAATGTATTCATTGGACCAAAGAAGAGTACTTTGGTAAGAGATAATGTCTTAAAAGAACTGATACCTGTCATTAATAAGTCCCCAAATATATATTATATATAATATATTTAAGCCATGTCAAATACACAAAAGTAGATATATATAGAATATAGACATTCTCTATATATAAGAATATATTTTTATCAGTTCTTTGAACAAACACAAAATTAAGTAAGGATCTGAATAATATAACATGGTGAATTTAAAAGAAATGTAACAAAACTATATGCAAACAACAGAGAATATATCTTATCAAGATTCCATGAACCACTTATTAAATAGGTTTAGCTTGACTTTGGCAGGGTAGAAAATAATCTGCTACTCAGAAACAGTTAATAAATATATAATTGAGATTCCTTGCCTGTATGTTACCTAAGCAACTACTCTAAAAGAATGCTCTCAATTGTCTCCTTCATATTCATAATTATTTCACTCAATTATCATATTAATGCCTTAAAAATAGGACATACGTACCTTACCTTTTAGACCTGGTGTGTGTGATTGTATAAAATGAGACCTTTAAGAAGAATTTTTTTCTGCAAAGGAGATTCAAAATACTTGCATATGTGCTTCATATTCTGGGAAACAGCATGGAATGTCAGTGATTGATGAGCTAGTTATTTCAGAATTCCAATTTTCTGATAGTATTTCAGAAATGTTAAGTCTTGTGGCAGTTTTGCCAGATCAAAAAGCTGTAATTCAGTGCTGACAATAATGCTGAGCAGTTAGTTCTGGCCCGGTAGTTTGATGCCATCTTTACATTCACAGATCAATCCCCTATACACCACTGTCACATAAAAAACACCCCATTGCACCGTACAATTTGGTATTATTGCCTAAGAGGCCTGGATTGAACTGGCATTAATTAGCTATGTCACACTATTATTCATTCCCCATGAATTTGCTTTTACCATTCAGATCAGGGATGAATTCACTAGCACAGCAGTGTGTAAAAACGATATATTATCCACTTGCTTGTGCTTGGTCTAGTATTCCTCTACACAGAAAAGTCAGTACTGTAGAATTTAATGCACTCTAAATTTTATTCCATCTTTTGTACCCTCCCTTCCTTTCTTAGTACAGATAATTCACATGTTAAGAGACCATCCCCAGCTTGAAAATTGCAAGTGAAGCTCAGTTATTTTTCTTCCTTCTATGACAGTTTTGTTTTATTCTCCTTGCCAGATTCTCCCTCTACCTATCACATCCTTCTTTCTACCAGTGGCGTCCCTTCCTGAATTTAAATGATTGAGAAGTATTTCATCCCTGATTCCTATGTGAAGTCAGATATATACCCCTATTTATCCTGAGTTGGGAATCCCTAAAGCAGAGAATACCCATAAATAATACAGAACTATAGTTATCCAAGAGAGTACATAATGGTCTTAGGTGAAGGCTCTGCCAACATTCATTTTATAGCTATTGTTGAGCATCTTCAAGCATTTTATTGCCCATTTTATTGTCCAGTATGTCTGGTCCAGAATTTTCATCTTTCTTAAAACCTTGTTTATATCCAGGCAGGAATATAGGACACAGAGTGTTTAACTTTGTGGCCCAGAGTCAAACTAGTCCCATAAAATTATATACAGTCTTACAAATTGTGTGCTTTGAAAATGGTTGAAAAGCACTGCATAAATTTTTTTCTTCTAATGTGTCTGAAACATGGATTAAAGAGCAAACAAGTTCTCCAGGATGTCACTGTTAAAATACGTTGCTGGACATCGTTTTATAAACTCCACAGTTATATAGTATCGGTAGTTATTTGTTAAGGTTTTAAACTGCAAAGCATAGAAAATTCTAACTCAGGAACAAAAAGATATTTATCTCTTCTAACAGAAAGTCATCAGGTAAGGTAGCTTGAACATAACAAAGCACCTTGCCATTCTCAATATGTCAGTGTAGCACCTGTCATAACAGGAAGATGGTTGCTACAATTTTAGCCATTTCATGCAGTCTTGTCCCTACCCAGTAAAAGGGAAAAATGAAATCTTTTCTAGGACAATCCAAAAACACCTTCTCATAGTTCATTGGCCAGTATTACATCACATCATTCAGATTGAATCAATCACTGACAAGGAGAATAGGACCACTATGGTTGGCTTTGGCGAATCAATTACCATTGGACCTCAGGATAGTACCATCCTTCCCAGAGTCCCAATGGGGATTTTGCCATCAAGAAAGAAGAGGTTGGGACTTCCTAGGTGGTGCAGTGGTTAACAATCCACCTGCCAATGCAGAGGACATGGGTTTGATCCCTGCTCCAGAAAGATCCCACATGCCCCGGAGCAACTAAGCCTGTGTGCCACGGCTGTTGAGCCTGTGCTCTAGAACCTGTGAGCCACAACTATTGAACCCCCATGCCACAACTACTGAAGCCTGCATGCCTAGAGCCCATGCTCTACAATGAGAGAAGCCACTGCAATGAAAAGCCCACCCACCACAATGAAGAGTAGCTCCGGTACATGGCAACTAGAGAAAGCCCATGTGCAGCAACAAAGACCCAACACAGCCAATAAATAAATAAATAAATAAATTTTTAAAAAAAGAAAGAAGAGGTTTGCAAAAGCAACCAATAGTATCTAAGGAATTCATTTGCTGAATTAGCTAATTCGCATTTTATTTCCTAAGAGAACGAAAGTCAAGGCAAGTAAATGATCTTTAGGGGAATTTAGAACATTGATAGGACAAGGCCTATATATTTGAGGCAAATAATAGTCAGGAAAAACATTCCTCGAGTGAAGGTCACTTACCTATCTGACAGACATTTATATTACTAATAGGTGGCAAAGAGGGTTAGGAAGACTCTAAAAATGAGATTTAGAGAGAAGGTGGGGCACCAAAATCACGTTTAAGGAGACGAATTTATCTTTTTGTATTTATTTTTAATTAAAACCAGTACAAAGAAGAATTCAAAACATCTTTGCCCAGCCCTTAAAGATTCCAGGCCCTGTTGTTTCTTTTATATTTCCCTATTTTAATTCTGTTATACATTTAACAAATACTATTCTCAATGATTGGAATGCAGTAGTGAACAGAATGGGCAGGAGTATGTTTTTAGAAAAGCTCCCTGCCCTCAAGGAGTTTAAATAGTAAACAGTAAATATAACTAAGAGACAAATAGTGTTAAGAGGACAAAGAGTATAAAAGGAGACAAACAGTAAACAATAAATATAATAAAGAAATAAATGATATAGTCTCAGAAATTAATGTCCTGTTGAGGAAAAAAGAGAAATAAACATGGGAGGGAAGATATTAGAGACCAGGAGTGCAAGTGGGATACAATTTTTTTAATTAATTAATTAAATTTTTATTGGCTGTGTTGGGTCTTCATTGCTGCACTCAGTCTTCCTCTAGTTGTGAGGGGTGGGGGCTACTCTTCATTGCAGTGTGCAGGCTTCTCATTGCAGTGGCTTCTCTTGTTGCAGAGCATGGGCTCTAGGCACATGGGCTTCAGTAGTTGTGGCACTCAGGCTCAGTAGTTGTGGCTCGTGGGCTCTAGAGCACAGGCTCAGTAGTTGTAGCACATAGGCTTAGTTGCTCCACGGCATGTGGGATCTTCCCAGACCAGGGCTTGAATCCATGTCCCCTGCTTCTTAACCACTGCACCACCAGGGAAGTCCCCAATTTTTTTTTTAAAGTATAGTTGATTTACAATATTATATTAGTTTCAGGTGTTCAGCATCATGATTTTGTATACAATTTTAAACAGGGTATTTAGAATATATCCTATTGAAGCAATATTCAAGTAAAGACTTTCCGTTGTTCAGATCACCTCTTACTTAATGTTAAGTTGCAATGCAATGTAAAGTTTTTGAGGTATTAAATATCCCTCATAAAATATTAAAATATATTTATTACATCATCTATAAAATAATGATATATTTTATTAAACTATATGAGGAAATCTGATATTTTTTCTTTGAATATCTCTCTAATGGTAGCTTTCAGTCCCTGCTTTGTATTAAAAATCACCACACAAACTGATTTTTTCCTTAAATTATGACTAGTTCTAGGTTTATTAAGCTATATTATGTCTTCCTCTAAGTTCTGTCCAATTTATTCTCTACCCAAAGCCCTTAGCTCTCCAACTGGCTAATATAGAATCTCCTTTTTAATGTTTCTGGGAATGACATCTTCTACTAAAAAAAGTAGACTTGGGAAGAGGGGCAGAGGCTTATGAGGGATTGAAAGAGGAAGGCTTCATCCAGGTTACCAACCAAAATAGCCAAGGATCAGTACTAGTGATCAAAGGTGTAAAAAATTGCCTTTGTATCCAGATGGCTTTGACTATTGATTTATTTGGTGTAAAACATAGAAAGTGCTGCCATTAGGGATAATTTTAATTTAATCAATGATTGTTTTTGATGTCCTTTGTTGGCTCCCACTACTTCTCAATATCTGGATACCTAATGTGTTTGTTACCTGAGTCTCCCATGACAGTCAGTTCCCCTTCCCAAAGTCCTCTGGGTTTTGAAAGTTTGAATCTCCTCTTCACCTTCCACCCTAGTAGATTTGGAATACTTGATTTTATTGCACATCACAGATACTGCATTTTCTACAAATTGACGTTTTGTGGCCACCCTGCATTGAGCAAGTGAGCCTCTGTCACATTTTGGTAATTCTTGCAATATTTCAAACTTTTTTATTATTATTTTATTTATTGTATTATAGTTATCTGTGATTAGTGATCATTGATGTTACTGTTGTAATTGTTTTGGGACACCACGAACCACAACCCTATAAATCTGCAAACAATTGATAAATGTGTGTGTTCTGATTGCTCTACTGACTGGCAGTTACCCTATCTCTCTCCTTCTCCTGGGGCCTCCCTATTCCCTGAGACCCAAGGATATTGAAATCAGGTCAGTTAATAACCTGAAGATGGCCTCTAAGTATTCAAATGAAAGGAAGAGTCACATGTGTCATCTCTAAGTTTAAATCAGAAGCTAGAAATCATTAAGCTTAGTGAGGAAGGCATGTTGCTTTTGTTTGTTTGTTTGTTTTAAGCTCTTTATTGGAATATAATTGCTTTATACTGTTGTAACATTTTTTGCTGTACAACAAAGTGAATCAGCTGTATTTATACATATAACTCCATATCCCCTCCCTCCCGTGACTCCTTCCCACCTTCCCTATCACAGCCCTCTAAGTCACCAGCCATCATCGAGTTGATCTCCCTGTGTTATGCAGCAGCTTCCCACTAGCTATCTATTTTACATTTGGTAGTGTATATATGTCAATTCTACTCTCTCACTTTATGCTAACTCTTACATGTGGAATCTAAAAAAAAAAAAAATGGTACAGATGAGCCCAGTGACAGGGCAAGAATAAAGATGCAGATGTAGAGAATGGACTTGAGGACAAGGGCTGCAGGGGGAGGTGGTGAAGGGGAAGCCAGGAAGTCATGTTAAAAGCCATGACAGGCTAAGAGTTAGACCTCTTGTGCCAAATAGCCAAGTTGTGAATGCAAGGAAAAGTTCTGGACAGAAATTAAAAGTGTTACTCCACTGAACACACAAATGATAAGAAAGCAAAACATACTTTTGCTGATATAGAGAAAGATTTAGTGATCTGGATAGAATATCAAACCAGCCACAACATTCCCTTAAACCAAAGCCTAAATCCAGGGCAAGGCCCTAACTCTTAATTCTATGAAAGCTAAGAGAGGCAAAGAAACTGTCTCCATAACAAAAAAGTACAAGATGAAGTAGCAAGTGCTGATGTAGAAGCTGCACCAAGTTATCCAGAAGGTCTGGCTAAGATAATTAATGAAGGCAGCTACACTAAGCAACAGATTTTTAATGTAGACAAAACAGTCTTATGTTGGAAAAAGATGCTATGTATGACTTTCATAGCTAGAGAGGAGAAGTCAATTCCTGACTTCAAAATTTCAAAAAAACAAACTAACTCTCTTATTTGGAGCTAAAACAACTAGTGACTTTAAGTTGAAGCCAATGCTCATTTACATTCTGAAAATTCTAGGGTCCTTAAGAATTGTGCTAAATCTATTCTACCTATGCTGTGTAAATGAAACAACAGGAGGAAAAAGATGGCAGTGAAGTAGAGGGAAGTGGAATGCATCCCTCTCCACAGATGCATTGGGAATACACCGAAGGATGCTATAATTCCCACAGAGAACCAGCTGAACACCAGCAGACGGCCTTGGACACCAGAAAGGACCACAAGGAGCCTGACATGACTGGTAGGGAGGCATCTATGACGGCTCAAAGAGGGTGAAGCAGCGGAGCTGTGGCAGACAGGAGGGAGTGAGAAACATTCGGAGGGTCCGCAGTGCAGCTTAGCGTTCCCAGACCAGGATGTAGATCCACAGCTGAACAGAGGGTCCGGGAGCAGGAGTGTGGGAACCGGAGAGCTGGTTCAGGGTGAGAAACATTGTTGCCAGTAAGGTGATGGACTGAGAGGACAGGAGGGAAGAGGTCCGTGGCGAGGAGTGCCTGCCCCTGAGAGCTGCCCGGCCATGATGGCGGCTGGAGGCTGCAGGCTCATGGGCGGGGGGGAGGAGCCGCGCGCATAGCCTCTCTCTCTCTTTCCGCGCCTCTGCAATAGGCAGTGGAGAGACGCCCTGCGGGCCACCTAAGGCGCTCAGGGATAACAAGCACCCTCAGGCACTCGGGCGGGGCTAGATTAAAACCCCTTGGAATGCTGGCAGTAGGGAGGCTGCCGAGGAAAAAACAACAACAACAACAACAACAACAACAACAACAAAAAACCCGAGAGAGGCCCAACTCTAAGACTTTCTGTTTACGCCTGAGCCACCAGCGTCCCTCTGCAACAGGCACCTCCAAGCCCGACTGAAACAACAGTGCGCCACTGCTCACTCACTCCCAGGGGAAGGAGCCACTATTGTATCCTCTCCCTCCCCACACACCGAGGCTTACAGACGAACAATAAAGGAACCTCTGCTGGTCACAGAAAAAAGCAAAAAAACGCAAGGTGAGGAGAAGGACACTTACAGCTGAGACGCTAAGGAAACAGAAATAGTAGTATCAATACCTATTGAACTGGTCCATTCTGGGATCAGTTCTGGATTTTTTTGTTTTTTTTTTTCTTTCTCTCTCTCTCTCTCTCTTTTTTTTTTTTCTTTATTAAATATGATCTTAGCCCTAAGGGATCTACAAGTTTTATAACATAATTTTTTAAGGATATTTTTTATTCTTTTTTTTTTTTTGCCTTTTTATATACTTCTATATCTAGCTAAGTTTTTGGTAGTATGGACAATATATCTCTCATACTTTCCTTTCATCCCTATCTTTTATACATTTCTATTCCTTTCTTTTTATTTGCATATTTCCAACCACAGTACGCTCTTCTGTTCCCCTCTCTTCCAGCCATTTTAAGTTTATTTTATCTTAACATACTTATAAGCAATACTATCGGTCTGCTCAGACTCCTTGCTCTATTCTCCAGATGAGGCACTGCCTTGGTATTTAATATTAGGCTTTTGTCTTTATCTTAGTTCTTAGTACAGTTGTCTAATTACATTCTGAGAATCTCCATTCTCTCTGGTGGTACTCTGGCTCTTTTCTATAATTTATCCTGGCTTACAAAATCTCCCTGGATTAATGTTTGTATGTGTAAGGTGCTATTTGTTTGTTTGTTTGCTTTTGCTTTTGTCTCTGATTTGTTCTGTTTCAGTTGTCAATTCCTGCTGGGTTTCTCTTTGAATATCTGATAGCACACTGGGGTTCTGTCAGGTCTTTCTGTCTACTGTCCTAACGGATTCAGTAATTGTGTGTCTTATACATGTATGTGTTTCCTAGACTTAATATTCGTTTAATCCAATAATTGGACATTAGTCTGAGGCTTGGACAGTCTTCTATAAACACCTCTGTCGCCAGGACAAGCAACCCCAAAAGTTTGGACAACCATGAGGAAACAAAGAAACACCATGCAGGCAAAGGAGCAGGAAAAAAACCCACAAGACCAAATAAATGAGGAGGAAATAGGAAAAATGCCTCAAAAAGAATTTAGAGTAATGATAGTAAAAATGATACAAAATCTCGATACCAAAATAGAGAAAGTACAAGAAACAGTTAAAAAGGACTCAGAAAAACAAACAGAAATGGATAACAAAATAACTGAAATTAAAAATACTCTAGATGCTATAACCAGCAGAATGACTGAGGCAGAAGAATGAAATAAGGGAGTTGGAAGATAGAATGGGGGAAATAACTGCCACAGAGCAGGAAAAAGAAAAAAGAATAAAAAGATTAGAAGACAGTCTCAGAGACCTCAGTGATAACCTTAAACGTACCAACATACAAATCATAGGCATCCCAGAAGAAGAAGAAAACAAGAAAGGGTCTGAGAAAATATTTGAAGAGGTTCTAGTGGAAAACTTCCCCAACATGGGAAAGGAAATAATTCACCAAATCCAAGAAGCACAGAGAGTCCCATACAGAATAAACCCAAGGAGAAATACACCAAGACACATATTAATCAAACTAACGACAATAAAACACAAAGAAAAAATATTAAAAGCAGCAAGAGAAAAGCAACAAATAACATATAAGGGAAAACCCATAAGGATAACAGCTGACCTTTCCACAGAAACTCTGCAGGCCAGAAGGGAATGGCAGGATATCCTGAAAGTCCTGAAAGAGAGAAACCTACAGCCAAGAATACTCTACCCAGCAAGAATCTCATTCAGATTTGAGGGAGAAATCAAAAGCTTTCCAGACAAGCAAAAGTTAAGAGAATTCAGCACCACCAAACCAGCCTGACAACAAGTGCTAAAGGAACTTCTCTAAGTAAGAAACACAAGAAAAGGAAAACACCTACAAATACAAACCCAAAACAATTCAGAAAATGGTAATTGGAACACACATGTCAATAATCACTTTAAATGTAAATGGATTAAATGCTCCAACCAAAAGACACAGCCTGGCTGAATGGATACAAAAACAAGACCCTTCTATATGCTGCCTACAAGAAAGCTACTTCAGACCAAGGGATACAAATCAACTGAAAGGAAAGGGATGGAAAAAGATATTCCATGCAAATGGAAGTCAAAAGAAAGCTGGAGTAGCAATACTCATATCAGACAAATTAGACTTGAAAGTAAAGACTATTACAAGAGACAAGGAAGGACACTACATAATGATCAAAGGATCCATTCAAGAAGAACATATCACAATGGTAAATATCTATGCCCCCAATATAGGAGCACCTCAATACATAAGGCAAATGCTAACAGCTATAAAAGGGGACATTGACAGTAACACAATAATAGTGGGAGACTTGAACACCCCACTTACATCAATGGACAGATCATCCAAACAGAAAATCAATAAAGACACACAAGCTTTAAATGACACATTAGACCATCTCGACTTAATTGATATTTATAGGACATTCCATCCAAAAGCAGCAGACTACACTTTCTTCTCAAGTGCACACGGAACATTTCCCAGGATAGATCACATCTTGGGTCACAAATCAAACCTCAGCAAATTCAAGAAAATTGAAATCATATCAAGCATCTTCTCAGACCACAACGCCATGAGACTAGATATCAATTACAGGAAAAAAACTGCAAAAAATACAAACACATGGAGGTTAAACAATTCACTCTTAAACAACCAAGAAATCACTAAAGAAATCAAAGAGGAAATCAAAAAATACCTAGAAACAAATGACAATGAAAACACAACAACCCAAAACCTATGGGACGCAACAAAAGCAGTTCTAAGAGGGAAGTTTATAACAATAGAGTTCTACCCTAAGAAACAAAAAAATGATCAAATAAACAACCTAACCTTACACCTAAAACAACTAGAGAAAGAAGAACAAAGAAACCCCAAAGTGAGCAGAAGGAAAGAAATCATAAAAATCAGAGCAGAAGTAAATGAAAAAGAAAGGAAGGAAACCATAGCAAAAATAAATAAAACTAAAAGCTGGTTCTTTGAGAAGATTAACAAAATTGATAAACCATTAGCCAGACTCATCAAGAAAAAAAGGGAGAAGATGCAAATCAACAGAATTAGAAATGAAAAAGGAGAAGTCACAACGGACACCTCAGAAATACAAAACATCATGAGAGACTACTACAAGCAACTATATGCCAATCAATTGGATAACCTGGAAGAAATGAATACATTCTTAGAAAAATACAATCTTCCAAGACTGAACCAGGAAGAAATAGAAACCATGAACCGACCAATCACAAGTACGGAAATTGAGGCAGTGATTAAAAATCTCCCCACACACAAAAGCCCAGGACCAGATGGGTTCACGGGTGAATTCTATCAAACATTTTGAGAAGAGCTAATACCTATCCTTCTCAAACTCTTCCAAAATATTGCAGAAGGAGGAACACTCCCAAACTCATTCTACGAGGCCACCATCACCCTGATACCAAAACCAGGAAAAATGTCACAAAAAAAGAAAACTACAGACCAATATCACTAATGAATATAGATGCAAAAATCCTCAACAAAATACTAGCTAACAGAATCCAACAGCACATTAAAAAAATCATACACCATGATCAAGTGGGGTTTATCCCTGGGATGCAAGGATTCTTCAATATACGCAAATCAATCAACGTGATACATCATATCAACAACTTGAAGGATAAAAACCATATGATCATCTCAATAGATGCAGAAAAAGCTTTTGACAAAGTTCAACATCCATTTGTGATAAAAGCTCTCCAGAAAATGGGCATAGAAGGAAATTACCTCAAGATAATAAAAGCCATATATGAAAAACCAAAAGCCAACATCGTTCTCAATGGGGAAAAACTGGAAGAATTCCCTCTAAGAACAGGAACAAGACAAGGGTGTCCACTCTCACCACTATTATTCAACATAGTTTTGGAAGTGTTAGCCACAGCAATCAGAGAAGAAAAAGAAATAAAAGGAATCCAAATTGGAAAAGAAGAAGTAAAATTGTCACTCTTTGCAGATGACATGATATTATACACAGCAAAGCCTAAAGACTCTACCAGAAAACTGCTAGCACTAATCGATGAGTTTAGTAAAGTAGCAGGATACAAAATTAATGCACAGAAATCCCTTGCATTCCTATACACTAACAATGGAAGAGCAGAAAGAGAAATTAAGGAAACTCTCCCATTCACCATTGCAACCAAAAGAATAAAATACCTAGGAATAAACCTGCCTAAGGAGGCAAAAGATCTGTATGCAGAAAACTTTAAGACATTGATGAAAAAAATCAAAGATGACACAAACAGAGGGAGGGACATACCATGTTCCTGGATTGGAAGAATCAACATCGTGAAAATGATTGTACTACCCAAAGCAATGTACAGATTCAATGCAATCCCGATCAAATTACCAGTGGCATTTTTCATAGAACTAGAGCAAGAAATCTTATGATTTGTATGGAAATGCAGAAGACCCCGAATAGCCAAACCAATTTTGAGAAGGAAAAATGGAGTTGGTGGAATCAGGCTTCCTGACTTCAAACTATACTACAAGGCCATAGTGATCAAGACAGTATGATACTGGCACAAAAATAGAAAGGACGACCAATGGAATAGAATAGAGAACTCAGAAGTAAGCCCAAACACATATGGGCACCTTATCTTTGACAAAGGAGGCACGAGTACACAATGGAAAAAAGACAGCCTCTTCAAGAAGTGGTGCTGGGAAAATTGGACAGCAACATGTCAAAGAATGAAATTCGAACACTTCCTAACACCATACACAAAAATAAACTCCAAATGGATTAAAGACCTACATGTAAGGCCAGACACTATAAAACTCCTAGAGGAAAACATAGGCAGAACACTCTATGACATCTATCAAAGCAAAATCCTTTTGGACCCACCTCCTAGAATCATGGAAATAAAATCAAGAATAAACAAATGGGACCTCATGAAACTTCAAAGCTTTTGCGCAGTGAAAGAAACCATAAACAAGAGAAGAAGGCAACCCTCAGAATGGGAAAAAATAATAGCCTATGAAACAACGGACAAAGGATTAACCTCCAAAATATACAAGCAGCTCATGAAGCTTAATACTAACAAAGCAAATAACCCAATCCACAAATGGGCAGACGACCTAAATAGACATTTCTCCAAAGAAGACATACAGATGGCCAACAAACACGTGAAAAGATGCTCAACATCACTCATCATCAGAGAAATGCAAGTCAAAGCCACAATGAGGTATCACCTCACACCAATTAGAATGGCCCTCATCACAAAATCTGGAAACAACAAATGTTGGAGAGGGTGTGGAGAAAAGGGAACTCTCTTGCACTGTTGGTGGGAATGTAAGTTGGTACAGCCACTATGGAAAACAATTTGGAGGTTCCTTAATAAAACTACAAATAGAACTACCATATGATCCAGTAATCCCACTACTGGGTGTATACCCAAAGAAAACCATAATCCCAAAAGAAACTTGTACCATAATGTTTATTGCAGCACTATTTACAATAGCCAGGACATGGAAGCAACCAAAATGCCCATCAACAAATGAATGGATAAAGAAGATGTGGCATAAATATACAATGGAATATTACTCAGCTATAAAAAGGGATGAGATGGAGCTATATGTAATGAGGTGGATAGAACTACAGTCTGTCATACAGAGTGAAGTAAGTCAGAAAGAGAAAGACAAATATTGTATGGTAACTCACATATATGGAATCTAAAAATGGTACTGATGAACTCAATGACAAGAACAAGGAAGCAGATACAGAGAATGGACTGGAGAACTTGAGGTTTGGGAGGGGGCGGGTGGTGAAGGGGAAGCTGAGACGAAGCGAGAGACTAGCACAGACATATATATACTACCAACTGTAAAACAGATAGTCAGTGGGAAGTTGTTGTATAACAAAGAGAGTCCAACTCGAGGATGGAAGATGCCTTAGAGGACTGGGGCGGGGAAGGTGGGGGGGACTCGAGGGGGGGGGAGTCAAGGACGGGAGGGAATACATGGATATGTGTATAAAAACAGTTGATTGAACTTGGTGTACCCCCCAAAAAAATAAATAAATAAATAAAATTTTAAAAAATATACAAAAAATAAAAAATAAAAATAAAAAAATAAATGAAACAACAAAGCACATCTGTTTATAACATGGTTTACTATTTTAAGCCCACTGTTGAGACTTATTTCTCAGATAAAAAGATTTCTTTCAAAATATTACTACTCACTGACAACACACTTCGTCATCCAAGTGCTCCGATGGAGATGTACAATGAGATAAATGTTATTTTCATGACTGCTAACACAATATCCATTCTGTAGCCCATGGGTAAAGGAGTAATGTAGACTTTCAAGTCTTATTATTTAAGAAATACATTTCATAAGGCTAGAGCTGCCAAAGATATTAATTCCTCTGTTGGATCTGAGTAGTCAATTGAAAACCTTCTGGAAAACATTCATCTTTTAGATACTATTAAAAATATTCATGATTCATTGAAGATGTCAAAATATAAATACTAATAGGAGTTTGGAAGAAATTGATTCTAACCCTCATGAATGACTTTGAGGAGTTCAAGATTTTGGTGAAAGAAGTAACTACAGTTGTGGTGGAAATAATAAGAGAACTAAAATTAGTAATGGAGCCTGAAGATGTGACTGAATTGCTGTTATCGCATAATAAAACTTGAAGGGATGAGTTGCTTCTTATGAAAGAGCAAATAAAGTGGTTTCTTGAAATGAAATTTACTCCTGGTGAAAATGTTGTGAAGATTACTGAAATAACAACAAAGGATTTAGAACACTGTATAAACTTCATTGATAAAGCAGTGGCAGCGTTTGAGAGGACTGACTCCAGTTTTGAAAGAAGTTCTACTGTGGGTAAAATGTAATCAAATCATGTAATCTGCATGAGGCAGAGAAATTATTTATGAAAGGAAGAGTCAATTGATGCAGTAAACTTCATTTTTGTCTTATTTTAAGAAATTTCTACAGCCTTCAGCAACCACCACTTTGATTAGTCAGTAGCCATGAACATTGAGGCAAGACCCTCCACCAGCAAAAAGATTACTATTCATTGAAGACTTAGATGATAGATATCATTTTTTAGCAATAAATTACTTTTTAAATTAAGGTACATACATTTTAGACATAATGTTATTGCATAATTAATAGACTAGAGTATAGTGTAAATATAACTTTTATAAGCACTGAGAAATCAAAAATTTGGTACAATTTACTGAAATATTCACTTTATTCTGGTGGTCTGGAACTGAACCCACAATATCTCTCAGGTATGACTGTAAATCTCTTAGGTCCACGCTAGGTTCTAGGTACTAATTTCATGATTAGTTATTTTGCATTAAAAGTACATACATACATACAAAAGTAAGAATATTATAATTTGTCCTAAATAATATGCACACATTTTTGCAAGGATCTTGCATTTCTTAGTCCAAAAAGATATAGTCAATAAAAACGTATATATAGGAGACATTTTAGAAAGCAGGTGCGCTTCAAATCACAACTCTGGCCAGAACAGAAAGCACCACTCCTTAGGTTCCATTTTATGGTAAATACATCTCTCTTCAAATTTTTTTTCTATCTCTCACTCCTGGAAATTTGAATTTCATTATAATGTAGTAGGAAAAAGAATTCCAATAAGCTGGGGTGCATTATACAACAGTTTTAGTGGATCAACATTGTGCAGTTAGATTGTAAAGGATATTATTCTCAACTAGGATTCTTAGCATGCCCTACAGGAATATTTGGAAATGTGGAGGGAATCTTGGAAGTAACCCATATTTTGAGTGGACACTGGCACTAGTGAATGGGGCCAAACATGCTGGATATTCTTCAAGGGTGAGGAAAATCCTGTGCTATGAAAAGTGGTCCCACCCAAAATGTGAATAGTGTCCTTGTAGAGAAACACTGGAGGATGTAAATTGGTGGGAGCAGTGGAGGGTGTACAAAAGGAGACCCTACAGTCAGCACTATTGAATATATGGTGGTGAAATCAAGAAGGTATGATGACTACCTTAGGGCAAGTGAGAAGGAGGAGGAACTAGCATGGGGAAAGTGACTGTCCCATTTCAAACACAAACATAGGTAGCCTTTTTTATACTTTTTAAATTCAACTTAGTAATTCTTATTTTTACCACTGAGAAAACTGAAGCTCAGAGAGGTTAAGTAATTCAGACAAATTCAATGTATTAGTCAGTGATAGGGCCAGGATTCAAACACAGTTGCATTGAACTCCAAAGTTCCCATCCTTTCTCCTAGAGTGGAAAGACGTCAAAGCACTGCTCCAGTATCCAATACAATCAGCTTGTTTGTATGAACTTATAATCACTATGTATGAATATAAAGACTTTCATCACAAACTTGTTTTGCCAGGGTCTCAGGCCTTATGTAAAAAAATTGGGAGCCAATAATATTGTTATTTATAATAGCAACAATACATTTGTATAAAGTATTGTTATTTTACTATTCTTTCACAGCCTCAGGAAGACTAGTGTGCTAAAGAGTGAAAGGCAAAGCTGATGTGATGATGTGGTAGATTAACTGATAGCATTGTTTGCCCCAAATAATGACCTCCTCTTATAGCCCACTGATGACCCTGTAATTCTATAATATCTTCTTGAGCTGACTCTGAACTGACCTTATGACTTTATGACTGCTTTGGCCAATAGAATACTGCAGGAGTCATGGTATGCCTTCCTCATCTTTCTTGTTTCCTCTTTAGATCCTGCCACCTCCACAAGAATGAGCCTGGCCCAGCTACAGTTATCTCAGTCAAGGCCATCCTGGACTGCTCTGTAGCAAAATGACCCCAAACCAGGCTAGGTCAGCAAATCCACCTACCCCTCCTCAGCTGTGTGTAGGCATGATATATGAGTGATTATAGATGAGACCAAAATAATTACCCAACTGACACATAGATTCATAAGCACTGAAAATGCTTATTATTTTAAGTCATTAAGTTTTAGCATTACTTGCTATGTTGCCAACTGATACAGATGAATTTCTTGAGTGATTTTTAAAGCCTAGAGTTAATACGCCATGAGAACCAACAACGCTCTAGCTTCTTAGGAACTGGAAATTCTGACTACATCAATAGACCATATTCTGAATATAAAGTCTAGTAAACCCATCCAGGGCATGAAGCATGAGCAACAGGGAAGTTCCTTCAGGCAGCTTCAAGGTCAGGAGACAAAACAAAGGGTTCTGTCTAGCAGGAAAAACATGATACACCCTGCTTAAGACATTAGCAAAAATTGATTTGTTAAAACATGTAAGTTGCCCCTTCTGGAGTGTGAAGGTTTCTTCTATTCAATCTCCTGGGATTTGAATCACTATAACTGGAAATTAAAAACAAATTTGTTCAAATTTTGGATCCTCAGAATGATAAAGCCTTTGGCTTACCAGTTATAAAAGCAAAGATATCTTTTGGTACAATTAATCACATCTGTCTGGGATGGTTCAACTGAAATCAGGATGCTCGTCCAAATGACTTTTTGGCATCCTTTCCCATCATAAATCCATAATTTTAATCACAAGGAATTGTTACCAAAGGAATTGTCTAGTCTATAGAGCACATTATTACTCAGTATAAATGCTTAACATTTTTATGTAAGTCAACTCCAGTATTTAAAATATTTTCCTGAATCCCTAGAGCTAATTATTGAGCAATTGGCATGCAATAAACCTTGAAGCAATCTTCAAAGAAAGAGAATGTCTAAGTGGGAGGATCTAAAGACTGGGAATTACAGTAATCAAATCATGTGGTCAGGAGACATTAGTTGTTGCTGTGAGGTCTCTGGAAGATAAACATGGCTGAAACCCACACTGAATGAATAGCTGACATCAACAAGTTTTGTACTATGTCCTACACAAACAGATTGGGTGGGAAGAGAAATCTTCCAAAATTAAACCAGTTCATCATTTCCAGACAACATTTTTATAGCCCCACTGCCATCCAAATTAGGGAGAAAGTGAAAAAGGAACACTGAGATTCTAATAAATCATCTCATAACCAACAAAAAGTCATCTTTCTTGATTTGGAATTTAGTAGGGTTGACTCAGTCACCCAGTAATATTTCTATGAGTGCCCTGGAAAACAATACAAAAGACATGGAAAATCTTTTAGAAGAAGCCATGGACTCAGATTTTATTAGTATGTTCTCTATCTATCCAGATAGTTTGCAAAAAATTATTCAGGTATTTAGTTCATGAAAATATATGAAGTTTACAAGTTTGTGGCTGTTATTACAAGTCAAATCCTGCCATAGCAGATATTCTAACCATGAACATTGCTGTATAGTTAAAGACTGTCAAAATCCTAGATTTTGGGTCACTTACTTCAAGCACAGATATTGGATAAAATCAACTTCCTTTAAAATTAAAGAATGCAAACATTTCACTTCTAATTTCATTTCAATAAAATCTTATTGTATAAATGATAGGAACATGACCCAGCCCACTTCTTAGCAGGCACTGTACTTAGAATACTCCAAGTTCTATAAAGTATCTCAACCAGCTTACAGTCTTGGATAATGCTTACAAATATTAGCAACTCACAACTTTCAAAAAAGTTCATAAGTATACACACAGCAAAATGGAGATATCTTTAAAAACACAATGTTGAATAAAATAAAGGCAAAAATGGAACAAACAATATAGTTCAATACAATTAAGGCAGATTAAAATAGCATATCGGAGTTTAAAAAATTTTTTTCCAAAGATGCATACTAAACTTATGAATTTTATCCAACTTAAACAAATTTATTCAAACATAAATCAACCATCTTAAAGGAAATAACTTTTCAAGGAAGAGAATGAGAATGGAGAGAGGAAATGAAGAGAAAAAAATTAAACACGAGAGGTATGCTTTGTAGAGATTAAAAAACTGCCAAAACACAATACCATTTGATTATTTGATATGAAAGTTGGAGATTTCATCCAGTTCCATTATAAACTTTTAAGTCTCCCAAATTTTATTATACCACTTAGCATTTAACTTATATAATAATGTATATAATTTAATGTTTATTGATTACTTTTGTACCCTTTTAATTATATACACATAACTTTTTCAGTTGATTGATTTTAGTCCATGTTTCTATTTCCTTTTATATTAAACAAAATGCAAATTTTATTGTCCTTGTTTTTTCTTCCACCTTTCCACTTGCTTTTCTGCTCTTGCCATCTTATCAAATATACTTTTAATTTTACTCAATTAAAAATGGATTAACATGGGGGAGGGATAAATTGGGAGATTGGGATTGACATACACTACTGTATTTATTTATTTATTTTTTAAATTTTATTTATTTATTTATTATTTTTTGGGGGGTACACCAAGTTCAATCATCTGTTTTTATATACATATCCCCATATTCCCTCCCTCCCTCGACTCCCCCCCCACCCTCCCCGTCCCAGTCCTCTAAGGCATCTTCCATCCTTGAGTTGAACTCCCTTTGTTATACAACAACTTCCCACTGGCTATCTATTTTACAGTTGGTAGTATATATATGTCTGTGCTACTCTCTCGCTTCATCTCAGCTTCCCCTTGGGAGATTGGGATTGACATACACTACTGTATTTAAATAGATAACTAATAAGGACCTACTGTATAGCGCAGGGAACTCTACTCAATACTCTGTAATGACCTAGTTGGGAAAAGAATCTAAAAAAGAGTGGATATATGTATATGTATAACTTATTCACTTTGCTGTACAGCAGAAACTAACACAACATTGTAAATCAACTATACTCTAATAAAAAAAATTTTTAAAGGATTAATATAAATTATATATGTAGAACTATGAATATGGATATGAACGTTAATATATATCTAACTACTGTGCAATAGCAAACATGTTTGTGTTTTATGTTTATAATTACTCTCAGAATTGGAATTTAATATGCATATTAATATTGTTATGTTTATTTACAGCCATGTCAAGTAATGTGCTGGAATGATAATGCCATGACACTTGAACTAGCAAAAGAACATTCCTAGTTTTAAAGTTAAATGGATTTTCTATTCTTACTCTACATTTTCTTAAAATTATACCACATTTTAGTTTGCTTTGTATTTTTGACTCAATCTTTTTCTTTTCATAGATTTTTGTTTTTCCTGGAGTTTTTAGTTGTCTTTTTGTTTCTTGAATAATGTCTCAATTATATCATGGAAGTCAGCTTTTTGTCCAAGAATTGTGTTTTATTAAATTATATCAGTAAGCATGATACAAGTATTTGACAAAATTGATTATACATATGTTTATGCATGCAAAAAATTCACTTTGAAAGCACTTTTGGAGTGACTATGGTGCTCTCTGAGCAGTATTTTATACCTTAAATAATAATAATTACATTTGGCACTTTTATCTTCTCCCACCCTACTGTAAATACTATAATGCCCAATGAGAAACCAGCATTTGCTTTTAAGATAGAGTAGAAAATGTGAAGAGAAACCACTCACTATAGGTTCCATTTTAACCAGTTTGATTATTAATTTAAATCCTCACATCCCAAACACAGCAATGCAAAGTAGTTTATGCTAAAACCTTTATAGTTAAACCTTTAACCTTTAACTATATTGAGCTGAAATGCTCAATATAAGCACTTTTGAAAGTTTTTTTCTTTCATGGACACACTAGATCTAAAAAATAGCTTTTTATTCCCTAATTTTTCCACCAAAAATTAATTTTTGAGAGAAATGAAAAAGATAAAACAGTAACAATGATAAAATAAAAAGACCCAAACTTCGTAAGCCAAAGTCCCTCTAACTGAAAAACAATTTACGATACAATTAAAGACCAATAATTTATTTTTGTAAAGACTATTACTTGCATTGTTATTTTTTTCAATTAAGATATTGTTTTCTCACATGGATCCATATCTTTCCATTTTATTCTTCTCTAAGAAGGTTTTATAAACCAAAGAACCTCTCAAACAAAACTGAGCCTGCTTAGATTTTAAATTTAATCAAAATACAAAACTAAGTCTGCTTGTATTTGGGCTTTTAATTTAGTATGGCATTTTTATTTTTATTTTATTTTTAATTTTTAAGTTGGTGATTTCAAAACAAACATCTTAACGAACCAATATGTAAAATTCTACCATTCATAAATATTTTTCCCACTCTGGGTGAAAATTGTTATTTATTAAACTCCTCATTTGCACTGTAAATATTTCAAAGTACAGCTTCTATTAAAACAACAGTAATTATCTAAGATCATCAAGAAATTTTTGGTTTACTTTTCTCTCTATAATACAGGTCATTCTGAGTAGCTCTTACTTAGTCTAGACCAATTAACATTTACAGTAGGTTTTGAGAAACAGCTAATACAATTAAAATACAAATTAAATTTGCTATGTAGAATATGCTGTACATGTACTAATTGGATTTGGAAGGTTGACTCTGACTGAGAGTATAGTCTAATTAACATAATTAGTCATCTTTCATATACATTGTGGTGTCTTTACCTCGTGAGATAATAATTTTGTAGTATAACTAGGCTTTATTTGGAAAATTACCAGTTTTGGTGCAAATATTCAATTTCATCTTAGTAAGTCATCTTCAGAATAACAACACCTGGGTGCCAATAAAAATTAGTAATTGCATTGTGTCAGAAAGGAGCTTTATAACTCAAAAAGCAAACTACAAATATTTTGCAATGATCAGTGTGATTCAAAGTAGCAGTGAAGTTGCACTTAGCCAACAGCTGCCAACTGATTCTTTTCAGTCTCTATATTTTGTTTTTACTGTTCTATTCTGTGTGAAAGTAGGTGGCTGGCTATCCGGCCTAGAATGTCCTTAAAATTATTTTCAAGGAACCAAATTATGTGGCTTTGAGAGGAAAAAGTTTTCAATTTCAAGTAGAAAATGGATTATGTATTAATCCATACAATCTTACACTCCAGTCCTCAATTATGCTTGGGTAAAGCTATACTATTACATGTTTGGAGCACAGGAATGAGTCTATGTCTAGTCATCCCAGTCATTTTTCTTATATTTTCCCCATAGGATAAGACAAGAGGTAAGATGGATGAGCTGCCACTTCTCCACAGAGGGATGCCAGTGAGATACAGACATTCCTGATGTGGGTCTTGGCATTAGCTCTAGATTGGCACCAGACTCTTCAAAGTTTCCTTAAATAACACTGATTAAGGTTTTATGCCAAACTCCACTCTTGACTAGCTTTCTTTTGTAAAGGTTCTGGATAAATTTTGAATTCAGTTTTGATTTGTAGGCTTATTCAATTGCAGGAAAATAATTTTTGTTTTCATTTTATTTTGGTTACACATATTCTTACTTTTTCCAAGTTACCACCATGCTCAGACCTCTGGAGGTACAG
Organism: Hippopotamus amphibius kiboko; assembly: GCF_030028045.1. NCBI lineage: Eukaryota > Metazoa > Chordata > Mammalia > Artiodactyla > Hippopotamidae > Hippopotamus > Hippopotamus amphibius. Next base: position 76,590,274 of record NC_080195.1, on the reverse strand, counting down.
TTAGATTGGGTAACAGTAAAATTCCTAAAGCAAAGCTCTTCAAAAAATAAAAATTGATTTTTCACAGTTATTCAAAAATGCATAATAATTTGGAGTCTGTCTACCGGGAGGTATCACTTTCTCAACCGCAAGTTCCCTCCCTCCGCCCAGTCTCCTTGTTAGAACAGCGTGTATCAGCCTTAGGTGCACACACCACTACCGGGATTCACTCTGCAGAGCAGCAAATGCTGTTAGCCCCTGGCCTCAGGCAATTGTTCTACATTCCTTTGGGACACTGACACTTTTTGTACTTTCCTCTGAACTAAAATTATGCTTGAAAGCTTGATAATTTGATAAATCTTTTAATTGTGAGCTGTAAATCATCAAGCTCCTTTTTAGTTTGGTGTTAACAATATTAGCTTTCTCTGCAAAGAGTACACTGAAATGATTAGTTAAAAAGCATCCTGTTAAAAGGTTATGCATTCTCTTTTTTTTACCATCTTCCAGAAGCAGCCAAATAATGCAGACATTTTACTCTTATTATATGAGGTGAAGAAAGCTGAAAGTCTGCCATATGCCTGGGAAAGATCAAGGAGTCCATCGCTTACCTTAGAAATTGGGTTTGTATTCATGTGTTGCCTTTAGCTATTTCAATCTGTATGACCAAGCATGTTCTTCCCTTTCTTGCATACAACAAGAATGATGACACTAGAGATTTTACTCTTTTTTTTCATGTTATTATAATAACACCTTGTATTGTCTATGATGGGAGAAGGAGTCATCACCTTATTATGAAAATTTTGAAATTAGAATAGAAATTCTTAACAGAGTGCCACACAAGGGTTTTGTGGTATCCTGACAAGAGCAAGACATTTTTTCTGGTATTCATGTTACCGAAATAAGACAAAGATTTTTATCCAGTTATTCAAGAAAGAGGCCAAGAGGCACTGAAAATTCTAGGAGAGTCCCAGAGGGGAGGCAAGAGTTATATCATGGGTAAAGGAAAAAATTATGAAAAAATTTGGAGATAACTTTAACTCCCAAGAGCTTGATATTATATTGTAGAACATTAAACTTGATTGTAATTTAGTCAATTTACTACGTTTACATTTGAATTTAATTCATGACAGAAACACACAAATCAATTCCAGGAGGCCTCATACTTTATTTTCACAGTACTATATTTTTCCTGAGGACAAAAATTTGCATGCTCAGATATTTATTTCTTTACATCAAGCAATACTATCACCAATCTCCTGGTAGCTGCATTTTATATGGTTTTAAATCCTGTCTAGTCCACTTAATAGCTGTGCTACATTAGCTCTTTTACTTCCTGGAATTTCTGTTTTCTCATCTTGAAATTAGACTAATGGGTTTTTCACAGAGGTATTTTAGTAATATACGTGAAAGCAAAATGTCTAGTAGTGCCCCACAGATATTAGTTCTTTCTCAATTAAAAACAGTGTGTCATACAGAGTGAAGTAAGAAAGAGAAAAACAAATATCATATATTAATGCATGTATGTGGAATCTAGAAAAATGGTACAGGTAGACCTATTTGCAGAAATAGGTAGAGAATAGAAAGGCAGATGTAGAGTACGGACGTGTGGACATGGGTGGGGGGCAGGAGAGGGTGGGATGAATTGGGAGATTAAGTTTGACATAAATACACTACCATGTGTAATAGAGATAGCTAGTGGGAACCTGCTGTATAGCACAGGGAACTCAGCTCAGGGCTCTGTGATAACCTACATGGGTGGGATGGGGGTGAGGTCCAAGAGGGAGAGGATATATATATATACATATAGCTGATTCACTTCACTGTACAGCAGAAACTAACACAACTTTGTAAAGCAATTACACCCCCGACTCCCAAAAAAGCAATGTGTGACACAAAAATTAAGTGGGCATTTAAAATACCAAGTATGTTGGTTTACAAATAGTATGAGTAACATTACTTTCGTATCTGCTAATCGTCAGCAATCTTTTGATATATGCAAAAGGTACTTTGATGGCTCTCAAATACATTTTCTATCTAACAATAGATAAAATTTAATTCATAGTGTATGTTAGAAGTTTTATATCTCTTACATTAAATTCTTTTGTATTCCTATTGCCAACAATTTCAGATTCTCAAAGCTTTTTATGTTCATATTGTTTAACTTGGTCCTCTGCAATTCATACTTATATCACTATTATTAAAATTATAAAGTTCAACAGTGATCTTGGAATTCTCTGTTCAAATATTTTTAAAGATTCCTCATAGCCCGTTGAGTATACCTGAATGTTCTTTCCCTTTTAGCATCTGACTCTAAAACTTGTAACCCTTATTTCAGATACTCCTGTACCCATACCTTATATTTCAGCCAAATTGAGTTGATTCCCCTTCTATAAACATGTTTTCAGTGTCCTTACATCCTTTTGCTCAAGCCAAACTTTCTGTATGGAATAATACCTCCTAAAACAACCTGCCTCCTGCTTCTCATTTGTTTGTCAGAACTCTGTGTATCCCTCATGATTCAGGTTAAATCTGATGTCCTTTACAAAGATTTCCCTCAGGATCCTGAGAAAAATGACTCCTTTTTCTCCTCTAAATTTCCATGTCAGAGTATATACACAGTCACACACATATATAAATACACACACACACACACACTTTATGGCGATGACCATGTTCTGCCTTAGTTTTGCTTCTCTCTCCATATGCCTTCATCTATGACCAGATTATTAGCCTAATATGTAGTATTTTTTTTCCATCATCATTGTTACATAGAGAATATCTAGGATAAAGAAATGAAATGAATCTCTCAATCCTTATTCTTTTGGATAAGGTTACTGTGCCACAGCAATGAACATTTTTAAATGGAAAGGATTGAGAAGTAGACGGAAGGAATAATATGGGAGTATAGATGTCACATGAGGAAACCAGAGTGCTATTGCTGGGAGTAGGGAAAAGAAGACAGAAAGGAGTTTCTGAGTGAAAACAACAGGGTTATTAGCTTACAAGTTTCTGATATGGAGTATGCATTTAAAAATATTGCACATGAATGAGACAAAAATATCCTTGGAATTTATACATGAATGATAGGGGCTGGTTTCATGGGTAAAGCCAAAATAAAGTTAACAAAGTTAAATCTTAGATTTTTATGTGAAATCATAGAAAAATGCAATTTTGTGTAAATTAAACTGAGGAATTAGTATGGAGTATGGTAATCTGGCCTTTACAACAAAAGCATCAATTGGTGAATTTCACAGTTAAGAAAGGTTGACAAATCTCAGGAAACCAGAGGCATAAAGAAAGAGATATCTTAAGGGAGGCATTTTAGTCTAACATTTAGTTATCAAAAATAACCCAAGAAAAGGACAGCTTTTAGGCTTTTACACTCAAGAATTTCAGTTTCAAATTAATTCTGGTTCCCAGAAAAATCCTTAGTGAGAGCAGGTAACTAAAATTCTTGATGGTGGAATACCTTGAGTTCTCTGTCAAAGGGCCTTTGCTCAATTCCTACTCATTAAGACCTTCTCATACCCCTGGGCTGTCTATGATTTCTCTATCAAGCCCCAAATTAGCCACTGTTTTCTAGGAAGAAAAGGCATCTATTTGAAACCCCACCCCTGCCAAAGAAAAGTGTTTTGTCATTCCTCTCTTGTCCAAAAAAACCAAAAACAAAAACCAGGCCAGGTTATCTATAAGATTGCATTAAAAGACAAAATTAAAATTCAGGAAACAATTAGAAAAAGAGTTAAAAGTATACACACAAAACCCAGCAGAAGTAACAGTAGTCATTTTAAGTGACATTTCTTTTTGAAACTTCTTGTTTGTTCAGTTAGGTCGGATTTTACATTAAGTATTCTAAATACAGTTTCAATCCACCTTTCAATTATTATTTTGTGTCTGAGATATTTTCATAAAAGTCCATCTTGTATATGGTATGTGATTTGATCTATTAATCTCAAAAAATAATGAAATATTCTGCCACAATCTCTAGTCTTTAGCAGAGATTACTATAGTACACACATGAATTTATAAATTAAATAAAGTAGTGAGGACAATTAAACATCCTCAGGAAAATGTCGATTTTCTTTTCAATCCACAAAATAAAAATATATGTATTTTAAACAAAATTGTTTTAACTTTAGCTTCAATGGATAAACTAAGAATAACATTCAGAATTTATGTATTATTTAAAAGACATAACATGCATAAGTCTGGAATGAATGCAATGCATGTGATATAATGCCATATACGATAGAGAAACAAGAAAAAGTGTATTGTGTGACCTTGTTTCAACTAATAACATACTTATTGCAAGCAATTTCAGTCCTCCCTCATCTCAACTTTTATACAATAGTTGATGAAACAAGAATAATTCAGCCCTTTCCATGGACTGTTCAACAACAAAATCCTGTCAGTATTCACTTTGCCAAAGTGCTATAATTAGAACTTGCTGGAAGCAAAATTACAGTGATAAATAGTTATATTTTCTCTACTAACAGCACATGTGGGAATACAATGGAGATAAACACAATGAAAGGGAGAGAGAGACAGAGCATTCTTTCTGCCTAACATCTTTGATAAAAGCTGCACCAGAGACAGGCAATAAACTTAGTATGCAAGTAGTAACTCATTCTCATGAACCCAGAGCTCCCCAGTTTGCCAATGTCGAGAAAAAAAGAATCCGGCATTCTTACAAAATCAATGACAGTGCCATGTTAAATGCTCTTCTGTAGGTTATTACAAGTCAGTCTAAGAATCTCTTTATTCTCTTTCTCTGTCACTTTGCAATTTTTTCTACCAGTTTTTAGTTTTCCTTTTTGGCACATCATGATTAAACAAACATCGGAATTGCCTGATAAATGCAGGTGGATTAGCTGTGCAAACATGACCTACAAATGATAAGGAAGACACACTACATAGAAAGTGTTTTTTCATAGAAAAGATAATAGATAAAGGTTAAATTGACAGTTGTAGAAAAATTTTCATTTGCCACAATTTCCCAGTGGAACTGTATTATGGAAATTGAAGCTTGCTTTTTCCCCAAAAGGAATATAATGCCTACTCACATAGTATTCCCTCTCCCCAGGAAGACCCCTTAATCTCTGCTGGATCTGTCCAATGCTCCATCTTTTCCTCACCTCTGTCCCTTAATATAGTGAAATGTCCAGAAAACCTGTATAGCCTAAAACATCAGCCAGCTCACTTTTACTTATTTATTTATTTATTTATTTATTTGTTGCATTAGGTCTGCATTGTTGTGTGGGCTTTCTCTAGTTGCAGTGAGCAGGGGCTACTCTTCGTTGTGGTGTGCAGGCTTGTCATTGCAGTGGCTTCTCTTGTTGCAGAGCACAGGCTCTAAGTAGTTGTGGCACATGGGTTCAATAGTTGTGGTTTGCGGGCTCTAGAGCATAGACTCAGTAGTTGTGGTGCACGGGCTTAGTTTGTTCCATGGCATGTGGGATCTTCCTGGCCCAGGGATTGAACCTGTGTCCACTGCATTGGCAGGCAGATTCTTAACCACTGCACTACCCGGGAATCCCCAGGCAGCTCACTTCTGTCTGGTGCGGTTGCTAGAGCTGAAAGTTTGGGGTTCAAGGTGGGTATAACTTCTTGAAGAATCAGAGATTGAACAGAAAGAAAAGTAAATAAATTGCCAGATGGATTGTCTGAGGAACACAGATCATCCTTTAAATCTCTATGCTGGTTAAGAAATGTTCTCGTGTAGATGTGAGCATTAGCCTTATGTGAAATAGACTGTTAGGTAAGCACTATCTGTGCATGTTAATGAGGTGGAATCCAGATAGGCTTAAAATGTGATCCCAATTTGTTTTGAAGGGCCATTTGTGTGGGGCAGGTCGGGGAGGAAACCAGAGATTGGGGCAATATAATATAAGCTGTATTATTGGAAATTCTGTATGAAGCTAAAAGAACACACTATTTTGTGACCTACTTTATATAAGAGAAAACGTTCCATATATCTTCCCCAAGAAGTTGATTCTGGCCTCCAGATACCATAGCAGTAGCTGTTAGGGCTCCTTTCCATGAACCATACACTTCAAGTTAGGTAGAGTCCTGTGTTTTCTGAGATCCAGTTCCTCCAACAGCTTCCCAATATTAGAGTCTGTTGTCATTTCCACAGGACCTTCTTTTCTCTCTGTGATTTTGTTCCATGTGAGTAAGTTTTATGATTCCAAAAGAAACAAAAAGCAAATCTATTTGTTGCAAACTATTTTAAACCTATTTAGCATTGCAGTAATTATCTTTTTTTTTTCCAAGTGGAAGCACAATTTAATGAGAAATAATGAAAAGTCACAATTTGGGGTCTTCCAGTCTTATAGTCTATTCTGTTTCCAGGTTTACTTTTAAAAGTGGATCCCGTGGTATGTTACTTATTATTTTTTTTTTTTCAGATCTAGCTTCTATTTTGGACAAATAGCCTTTGGAAGTTTAATAAGTGAGGGCTTTATGGTTTTCTTCCATAATCTGGCCACCAGGTATTCTTTTACAATGAAAAGGTGTTGGACTAAATACTTCCCAGAATCTGTCAGCACTTGGGTACATAAAGCAATTCAATTTCTTCTTGTAGCATGGGGAAGGTCCACTCTCTTCCCTTCAGTGCTCCAAGATGGATGCCTCTCTATCCTGAGGGTTTGGGGCAGCCCGTATAGTCACTTGGTTAAGTGACAGAATCTGCCAAGGATCAGTGATTTCCGGGAACAAAAAGATCTACATCTTGACCCTTCTTTCAGGAGTAAGGCTATGCCACCTCTCTAAACACTGGTCTTGAATACTGTCATTTTCACCAGTGAACAATTAGTTCTAATATCCCTTGAAGGAACAGATGCTGAACTGATGTACATGGACTTTATGAAAGTTCTATTCTGATTCTTTAAATTTTCTCAGTGATTTAAGAAGCAAGGTCATCCACTGAGAGTGAAGATGGGGAAGAAGTATTGGAGGGTGAGGAAAGAAGAGGGGGTATGAAATCTTCTCAGGAGATGGAAGGATGGAAGAATTGAGAAATGTAGTTGTATTGCTTTGCAGTATCAGGAGCCCATCTGCAGTTCCTGTCATGGTTTCAAGGTTAATCACGTTTGTGATCGTCGCACATTCATTTTTCTCATGACACATGCAACTGCATGATTGTAGATGTGTGTAGGCAAAGAATTGGATTTAAATAGAGTTAGGATTACACCCCATGGTTTATGCTGAAGTATTTTCAAAGAAAGTATAGCACAAAGGATAAAACAGTGTTTGTGATACAAACTGTATATTTCCACCACCATGTCTTCTGAGCTTCACTGCTACTTATCCAAATTGGCAGTCTTGGAGATTCTAAACGGAATGTGTCATTCCCATGAACAGCTTACCTGAAATAGGTTCTTCCTATTATTCCCACCCCCTTGCTTACCCAACAAAGCACTTATCACAATTAAAAACTAGTCTATTTCTATATTCACACTGTCATGCTCCTGCTTTGAAATTTTATGCCTCAAGCAAAAGGAACCATGTATCATTTTTTGCTCATCATTCTATTCTCAGCACCTATTACAATGTCTGCCATAACAACAGTAAATACTCAATATGTATTTATGGAATGAGCAAGTAAATGAAGAAATGTGAGGAAATTAATGAAGGAAGGGAGAAAACAATCTGGCTGTGGTTTGCATTGCACAATTTACTGGTTTTGCTGAGCTGAAGAAATGCTGTTTTACTACCTTTATTTGTAACACAATTATACCTAGCCTGTTGACAGGGGCAGCAAAGAGAACTAGAGCCAGTTCTATCTTGCCTGTACTCCTCCTTCCTAACCATTTCTCCAGAACAATTCCCCAAAGAATATTACACAGTCAGTCAACCATTCATTTGGCATGAAGTAATTATCCAAATTATTAAAAGTCATGGAACACAAACTTTTCAGAAACACTAATATATAAATTTGCTTCCATTAGAGTTCTGAATTTTGCTTTAACATAAGTTGGCTTTACAGCTTTTTCCTGAGTTAGCCCCACCTATAGCAGGTTAGGCAAACTTTCTTAGCTATTATCCTTGGCAAGGCTCCAAGTACAACTCCCGAGTTAAAGTTTCAGGTGACTCCTCTAAATTGGCTTCTTCACATGATGGTAACACTTAGTATTGGAACTTCTTTTTATATACCCTTACTTGCACAGACTTACTTATATTTATTTGCTACCCTCATTTCTTCCCCATTTTCTCTACTGGGTTTCATTCCCTTTTTTTTTTCTTTCTGTGAACCTACACGGCTTTGCAGATCTCTGAGTCACATCCTCTTATTTCATGCTTTCCACCTTCTCAAATTTCAAGATCTTAGTCTCAGTGTTCTTCAAATATTCTTCACCCACGCCCTGCATTCTAATAAATGTAGCATCAACAAAGCCCAACTTTTTAAAAATAGGTATGAGATATTTTTATCCCATATAAAAATGACACTTTTACAAACATATTTGGAAATTTTTTATTTATTAAAAAATATTAAGAAACTCCCATTCTGTTTTCTTTCTTTAATTCTTGTTAAATGTATTTTCCAAACAGCTTTGGGGAAATTTCCGCCTTACTAAATAAAGATACCAATGTCAATGTTGTTAACAAAATCTTGGTACACTCAGCATCGTTATCACTAGCATTTTTATGATCCTGAGAATGTAGAAGGTTTAAGATGTAGGACTGTGCAGTAGAATGTGTTGGGGGTTTATCTGAGTTGTTTCATTTGAAAGCAAAGTACGATGTGAGGCATCCTTTCTTTCTGCTTTCTTCTGTGGGCTACGGCAAAACTATTTTCCAAAAGTCTGGTCAATAAAGGCTTACTCACTTATTCTTCTCCTAGAATAAGTGACGTCTGAAGTACATTGGCTCAGTTAAGTATCATGATTCAAGCAGGAGAAATTTTAAACCAAACTCATCCAGATAATTGCCCCAAATCTCTATTTCCATTTAGTATGTGGACACAGTTTATAAAATATTTTGGAAGGGATTATATGCTTAATTTTAAAACAGTTGATTCCCAGGATGAATTCAATAAAAGTGATTTGTCATCACTATTGATTCATGGTAAGTAGTTATCCCGGGAGTTTGGCACTACATGCTGAACTTTAAATTTTTGCAAAACTTAAGATTTCTACATCCAGGAGTTTACACATTGAAATACAGTAGAATGGGAAGCTTTTTAGAATCAGAGGGAGATTCAGTAACAGTAGTGATGTAAGCAAAGACTTCAAGGAAATTAATACCTGACAGGAGAAGGGTCTACCTGTACCACATCTTCATAAGGACGTTCTTAAAAATATGTTTCAGTAATTTTGAAGAATGTGTGAAGCCAACTGTGTTTTGCCTTTTAACTCTCAAATTTTTAAAATAATTATGTTCAGAAAAATGCAAATTAATTTGCCAAAAACTTCTCTCTCATAAATTTTGATCCTGGGAGAGTTCCAATGAAATGCACCACATATGTTTCTGTGTCATTTTTCACTTATTAAATCATAATAGAAAATATAATGAAGCATTGGATTGTTCTTGATTTTTTTCAACACAATTTCCAAAGGAAGCAAATATACATTGAGATTCTTGTGTAGTTCAAACTGAACCCAAACTATATGGTCTAGAGACTAAAAAGAGCCTTGCAATGTGTCACTTCCTAGTAAGTGGGACACAACAATTGAAGATGCTTTCTATTGCTAAATGATCTATTTGATTTTAGAGAAGGAAAGGAGGGACATAGATTTCCTATATAATCATATTCACAGGTTTTAAGGGGTCAGGGAACTAAATCCAAACTAAAAAGTACCAGAAAAATAGAATTCTGAGAATATGGCAGAGTAAGAAGCACTAGGAATCAGTCTTTCTACCCAGACAATAATTATGAAAGATTAATCTGCCTGATAGAACTAGTTTGGAACTCTGGAGTCTATTGAAGGCTTGCGAATTTCAGAGAGGGCTTTGTTGTTAAATTGTATTAATTTTGGTCAACTTCAGCTCTTCGTTTGATAATGGTTACCCACTCCACTCCCCTATCCTGTGCATATTTCCCCACAGTGGCTTGCATGCATCTTTCAGGGGCAAGGATGGACAGTAAGGACCCTGTCCTCCAAATATCGGAAATCTGTGTTCTAATCACAGATTGCTGCTTCTGATTACAGAGCTGCAGAAAAAGAGGCAGGCAGCCATTACTGTTGCACCTCCTCTCACTATTGCAAGTACCTCTCCTCCACCTGGAGTGACTTCTAGGGGATTTAAAGGACCAGTGCCTAAACCCCCTCTTCTTTTTTTTTGTTTCCTCTTTTGGGAGCCTGATATTAAATACCAAGACATCTTAAAGCAAATGTGTATAGGGAATAAATTAGAAATTCACCACACGTGCTCAGGGAAAAGCACAGGCTCAGAAGATATCTGAGAAAGCCTTAAATGTATACCTCAGGATAGTCCCGAGCACAGAGACAGGTTAAAACAATAAACAAAACAAAACATACAAAGAAAAAACAATAAATTTTGGATCAGGGGAAAATGTGATTCCCAGGGTTATCACATTATTAAATTTAAAAACCTGGTTTTACACAAAAGAAATCACAAGTCATACAAAGAAATAAGAGAATATGGCCTATTTAAATATTCAAGGGGAAAAAATATCAACAGAAAGTGTTCCTTATAAAGACCTGCTGGCAGATCTACTTTACAAAGACTTCAAAAACAACTGTCTTGAAGATGCTCAGATAACTAAAGAAATACATGGAAAAAGTCAAGAAAGTTATGTATGTAAAGATACAAGAAAACTAAAAAGACACCAGAAAATTCTGCAACTAAAGAGTACAGTAACTGAAATGAAAAATTCACCAGAGTGATTCAAATGCAGATTTGAACTGCCAGAAGAAAGAATCTGCAACACTGAAGATAGTACAATTGAAATGATTGAGTCTGAGGAACAAAAAGAAAAAAAAAATTGAAAATACATAAAGAGAGTATAAGGGACCTGTGGAAACCATCAAGTATACTAACATACACACTTAGAGAGTTCCAAAAAAAGAAGAAAGCTGCAGAGATAAAATATGAAGAAATAGTGACTAGAAAATCCCCAAATTTGATCAAATACATGAATATAAATATCTCAGAAACTCAGTGAATTCCAAATAGGATAAACTCAAGAGACCCACATCAGGACATATTACAATCAAATTGTAGAAAGCCAAAGATAAAGACATAATCTTGAAAGCAGCAAGAGGGAGGTGATCCGACATATACAAGAGATCCTCAATAAGATGATCATTCAGATTTCTCATCAGAAACTTTGGAGGCCAGAAGGCAGTGGGCTAATATAGTCATGGTGCTAAAAAAATGAAACTATCAACCAAAAAGCCTATATCTGGCAAAACTGTCCTTCAAATGCAATGGAGAAATTAAAACATTCTTAAATAAACAAAGGCCGAGGGAGTTTATTACCACTGGAAATGCTAAAGGGAGTCTTGCAAGTGAAATGCAAAGACACCAAACAGGAACTCAAAGCCATATCAATAAATAAAGAGCACAGAAAAGGTAAATATATGGTTGATCATAAAAGTATTTTTGTAACTTTAGTTTATAACTCCACATTTTTATTTTTACATAATTTGAGACTAATTATTAAAAATATTATTAGCTTATGTATTTGGACATGCAATGCCAATTCTCAAACTTTTCATAAAGAATTGAAGAGGAGGAGAATACCTCTTAATTCCTTCTATGAGGCCTGTGTTACTCTGATATAAAAGTCAGACAAAGACATTATAAGAAAACTACAGACCATACACTTATGAATATTGATGTGAAAATGCTTAACAAAATACTAGCAAACAGAATTCAGCAGCATAGTAAAAGGATTACATACCTCTTTCAAGTGGGATTCATTCCTGGAATCCAAGGATAGTTCAACATATAAAAATCAATCAATGTAATACATTGTATTAACAAAATAAAGGGAAAAATAATCTCAATTGATGCAGAAGATGTATTGACAAAATTCTAAACTTTTTCATGATAAAAATATTCAACAAACTAGGAAAGATCTTGAAAAATAAGAAAATGCTGGAGGCATCATATTTACTCTTTGTAAAACATATTACAAAGCTATAGTAAGCAAAACAGTGTGGTACTGGCAAAAAGACAGGCTTGTTGACCAACATAACAGACTAGAGAGCCTAGAAATAACCCTTCACATGTATGGTTAAACGATTTTTGACAAGGGGGCTAAGACCATTCAATGAAGAAAGGATAGTCTTTTCAACAAGTGGTACTGCAGAAACTGGGTATACACAAGCAAAAGAATAAAATTGGACCCTTACTTAACACTACATACAAAAATTAACTTAAAATAGATCCAAGACCTAACTGTAAGACCTAAAATGATAAAACTCTTAAAAGAAAAACTAGGCTAAAACCTTCATGACTTTGGATTTGGTAATACTTTCTTGGATGTGACACTGAAGGTATAGGCAACACAAGAAAAAATAGGGAAATTGGATTTCATGAACAATGAAAAAATTGTGTGCATCAAAAGATACCATCAATAGAGTAAAAAGGCAACCCAGAGAATGGGAGAAAATACTTGCAAATTATACATCTGCCAAGGGATTAATATGTAAATCATATAGAGAACTCCTAAAACTCAACAACAAAAAAGTGAACAACTCAATTCAAAAATGGATGAAGAATAGACATTTTTCCAAAGAAAGTATACAAGTGGCCAATAAGCATATGGAAAGATGCTAAATGTCACTAATCACTAGGGAAATGCAAATCAAAACTACAAGAGTTATTACCTCACACCCTTTAGGATGCCTATTCTTAAAAAACAGAAAGTAACAAGTATTGGTGAGAATGTGGGAGAATTGGAACCCTTGTGTACTATTGGTGGGAAAATTAAATGGTGCGACTGCTGTGAACAATGGTGGAGTGATTCCTGAAAAAATGAAAAATAGAATTACCATAAGATCCAACAATTCCACTTCTGGGTATATAGCCAAAAGAATTTAAAGTGGGGTCTTGAAGAGGCAATTGTACACCCATGTTCATGGCAGCATTGTTCACAGTAGCTAAATTGTGGAAGTAATTCAAGTATACCTTGACAGATAAATGGATAAGCAGAATGTAGTATGTGCATACAATGGGATATCTTGCAGCCTTTAAAAAGGAAGGAAATTCTGACATACACTACAACATGGATGAACCTTGAGAAAATTATGCTAAGTGAAATAACTGGGTCACAAAAAGACAAATACTGTATGATTCCTCTCACATGACATTCCTAGAATAGTCAAAGCCATAGCGACAGAAGGTAGAATGGTGTTGCCAGAGGCTGTAGGGAAAAAAAAGGGTGAATTACTGTTTCATGGTGCAGAATTTCAGTTTTGCAGGATGACAACTGTTCTGGAGATAGACGGGTGTGATGGCTGCACAACAATATAAATATACCTAATACCACTAAATTTTACATTTAAAATAGGTTAGAATGATAAATTTTGAGTATTTTGCCGCAATTTTTAAAATATTTAAGTAATAGAGGAAAACAAACATTCCTCTTAGTTATTATGCTCTTCAGTGTGATAAAAATTTTCACATTAATGTTATTTTGATATTTATGTTGATGCTTTACATATGCTTTAGTTATTGTTATACTGTTTACATAATTTCTTTTCAGTATAAAAATATGAGCTACCTAAATGTCATTAAAATATTAACATAAACATGAAATTTTCTCAAGAATTTTCATCAAAGTTGCCTCAGAAGTTATATTTAACTTATGGGATTCTGTATATAATTCAAGATTATGTAATAAAATTACATGTCTCATCTACAGTAAAAAGAATTTTAAGACTAGTTGTAAAAACAGGAGGAACTTGTGTGACCAGTGAATAACATCAACATTTCTATAATGCATTCTCTTACTATTCACATATATTATTTCAGTTAATACTCCTAATACACCTCATTTGTACTTATTTTTAAAATATTTTTTAGATTTTAACAATGAACTAGTTTCGTGTATGTACTCTAATTTTTTTTATTGAAGTTTAGTTGATTGACAATGTTGTGCCAATCTCTGCTGCGCAACAAAGTGGCTCAGTTATACACATATAGACATTCTTTTGTGTGTATGTATTCTAAATATTGCACATTCAGCCCTTGCCTAACTGGCTTGAAAATACAAGTCACTTTCCTTAGATGTCCACACGTTCATCCAATTTCAGCAACATTGGTGCTCTTAGGACACTTGCAAACAAATAAAAAAACTCAGTTTTGTTTCATCTCACTTCTGGACCATTGGCCTTGCTGCTTCTTCTGCCTGAATATCCTTCCTTTAGGTCAGGATAGGATCACTCCATCCCTTTATTAATCTTCTCCTGTCATCTCCTCAGTGAACTCTTCCCTGACTAACATATTTTCATAAGTTCTTTTTTAAGACTGCTCTTCTAACTGGTCGCTCATCAGTCCCATGACTTCCTTGATTTTTCTTATTTGAGAATATTTTAAATTAAAACATATTAATCTGCTTACTTTTTATTTTCTGTCTCCCAGTTAGATGAGGCACAGCCCCTTGAGGGCAGGAAGCTCTGTTGTGTGCACCTCTGTGTCTCATGCAAAGAGAAGAGCAAAGGCTTACAACAATTTATTAAATACATGGATGAATCATGCAGTGCACTAAAATGGCAGGAGGCTATTTCTACCAACTGTTAACATTTCAGAGAAAGCGGCCCTTCCTGACTACTTGGGCTTTTCTTCTGTAACGTTAAGCCATTGTGAATATATATCTAATAGAAGCTGAGAGTCAGATGAAAGGATATTCTCTCAGAAATGAGTAAGATCTTCCAGAGTTGAAGTGGGGGGTTACAGTTTCAGTGACTGACAAAGTTACAGATGGAATCTTTGCATAAGACAGTGAATGAAACAGAATCAACTGCAATAAGTGAGCTCATTTGCAGTTCGTTGTTTTCATAAAACATACCCATCAATCAACTGAAACCAGCTGCTCAATTTTCAGAAGCTATGGGTGAAATTCTTTATTGAAAAGGATAATAAACTCAAGATTAAAACACATGCAAGCCTCTAATTCAGAGTTGCCCTTCCAGTCTTTTATTAAACTAGCACAGAATAAAATGATTTCTTGCATTTAACTTTTTAATTTGTCCAGAGTTCTAATAACTTTCATGGGTCAGAGAAAAATCTTTTTTTTGTGAAGCTCTCATAAGATGCTTCTGATAAGTGGATTGTTGAGGGAGTCTTGATGGGATTGTTTTTCAACTGAAAAGTACAATTTTAGTCACAACAACTCACGTCAATTACTACTCACCCATTTGGCTCAATCATGCCTGACATGATATACAGACTCCAAATCTCAATCAGGCTTAGTTTTCTTACTACCACTCAAGTACATGCTGACCACTTGTAGTATTCTTTTAGTGTAGATTTTCATTGCATTCTAAATTCCCTAGGGATTTAGGATTTTCAGAATAATTTTCTATGACCAATTATTATGCTCAAAACAGCTTAGCTTTCCCTTTGTGTGTTACAAAATTCTGGTCAGTGTTGCCAGTGATGTTTGATGCTTTAGTTCCAAGTTTCTCCCACGTAAATTGACTTTTCTTATCCTTAGGTTGTAGAATAGAAATTACACTGCCAGTTTCACACTTTGCTCTTTATTTATATAGTATAATAAATACATTTAGAACCAAAAGATACCTATTTCTTCACTCCAGATTTGGATTGACCATACATTAGCTACCTTCTCCTGTCTTAGATGAATCCCTATTATCAGAACACATTTTATTTAGCAGCAGTGTTGGGGCATTGAGATCTACTTTTTTCTTAAGCTAAATCACTCTGCAGTGTCAATAGGCTCTGACGATAAAACTGGACCCATTATGTTAATTCTAATGGTGAGGCTGTGGATTCCCTGTTTGTCTAAGCTCTGTTCTAGGAATGGGACTTGGTCTTAGAAGTAAAATGATTCTGCTAAAGTAGGCTTCAACTCTTTTTGGAATATTTTTGATCCAAAAGAAGAATGCAAAGCTAAGCCTTAAATTGGCATTGAAGTGTCCATGAGCACCTATAAAGTGACAAAATGATTGAAATAAAAACCAGGTCTTCCCTACATTCAAAGTTCAAATCTGAAAAAAGATGGACATAAAGGCAATAAATAGAAAATATATATATCAATTTACACAGACACAAACAGGAATTATAGAGGATGTGTCATCAAGCATGAGCTAGAATATAACACTCGTATAAAATTGGATAGTCTATGCAAAGAGAGTACAGTGAAAAAAAGCATGACTATATAAAAGTGCATGGAATTTGGGGAATAGAAAGCGGTTCCATCTGATCTGGTAGGTTAGCCATGTAATTTCAAAGATTTTGAGTGGTAAACGAGCCTGGATATCAATCTGAATGTACACTAATGAGCCAGATTATATGATAATGTATGTATCCTATAAATTAGACCAGTGACTCTCGACCATTAGTGTCCCTATGAATAACCAGGAAGCTTGCTAAAGGTAGACTTTCAAATCTATCCACAAAGGTTCTAATTCAGCATGTCTGGAGTAGACTAAGACTTCTGCGTATTTAATAATTACTGCAGGAGATTACATCCAGGTTAGTGGGGTCCCTACTCCAGGCCCTCACCTAAGGGGCTCTCTGAGCTTTGGAGTGCCTTTCCTAAAACTTTCCAAGCTCTCCTGTAGTGCCTGGGAATCAGCTGAGCAGGCAGAATGGCACATACTGAGACCCACGTAGTCTTTAGTCACAGTCTTTCCCCTTCATGGTGCTCTTCAGTCCCCCACCACAGTGATGGGTTCTACATGTGTCCAAGGAGCTCCTAGGCTTGTACCTATTGAGTTGTTCCATGGCTTCCTCCATGGGATCCTGTGAGATTGGGTGGCTGAAATAGTGGTGGCACTTTGATTTAATGTGACTCTCACTTACATTGCACACAAAACAAGTTCAGACCTCCAGGCTATCTATAGCCCTGACACTGGGGCTTTGAGCCATGCATAGACTTGTGCAACAGCTCTTGCCCTTCTGTTGGCTCTTGCTTATCTGTGTTCTGACCTCCACTGGGGTGCTCCCGCTGCTCTAAAGCACCTGAATGTGGCAGGGTTGGTGGTAGGCATCCTGTATGTACTTGGCCACTGGAACCCAAGGAACTTTGTCCTTCCCCTTCACCAGGTTTGAGCCCTGGGTCAGGAAGTCATTCATAGGTAGCAACTTACTGCTCCATACTGTCAATGGTCCATTCTGATTGATATTCTCTCTTGCTTCTGATTAATGTGATTACCTCCTGTCCTTCTAAGTCAGTCTTAAGCTATACCAGATGACAGATGGAAACTCCTATGATTTCTACATAATTCAATTGAGCAAATATTTATTAAGTGCCTAGAAGGTTCCAGACATGATGCAAGGTTTGAAGATGAAAGCAAGAAGTTTTGTAAAGATTGTTGAATAAATGAAAGGATGATTCCATGTTTCTAGCATTTTCAAAAATCAGCATTTATCTCAAGTCTTTGCTCGGGAAAGATCACTTATTTAGAGCTTTATTTTAGGTCACATTCTCCTTATTTACAACCTACACACAGCAAGTGTGTTTAGAGCTGATCCTTATTTGACTGATAAGTTGCTTGGCAAAGCTTTAAGAACTGCAAATAATCTTAATGAAGAGAAACTGGTTAAATTACCATTCATGAATTTAAGATCCTCTCTATATTTTGTCATCAAATTCAATAATAAGCCTCTTCATTGAACACTATACAATGGAGTGCCCCTACACTTCAACTCAGTGAGCTGTCGGCCTGTGTACCAGCCTCAACTCATTATTAGGAGTAAGTCATTATACTCATATATAGTTCCTATGACTTATCTTGTTTGCCACTTCAGATAATGCTTCTGGAAGTAGCAATTATTATTCTTATTATTACCAACATTTTATTCCAGTACCGGTAAAGTACCTTCCGAAATTCACATCACAACACAATAGATTAATTAATATTATCATAGGTTTTGGAAGTCATGTTTTAGTCTATTTTGTGTAGCTCACTAAATGAGATCCTAGTGCTTGAAAAATATTGACTTGACCCATGTGGGTAACTTATTTAGGCTATAGAGTATAGTTTATAATGTATAAACTTTATACATTATGAGATGAAAATTTTAATTGCATTGAATTTGGAAACTATTCTTTGAATAGTCTTTGAAATATTTGACTGATGAAGAATCATGTTACAAAACAGTAGGCCATTCATTCCATTCCAACCCTGTCTGGTAATCACAAATTTGATGGCCAAAATATTTATGATGCCATTTCTTCAAGCCAATAAAATATGAGATCAGTTAACAATGGTTAGAAATTGCTATTTTTTAAACTTACATGTTCTTACAGTGTCTTTTTTTTGTTTTTTCCACATACATCTCAAATATTTATATACTTCAAAATATTAATGTATTTCAAATTTCTTAGACCTTTAGCTTTTGCTGTCATTCCATAAAATGATTTTATTAGCTTGGATTTGGGAATCTTTTTGACTTCCTCTCTCAATGATGCTTTAATTAAGATTGTTTCGAGAAGAAACTCTGGTTATGTGGAATGCTGTCTCTAACTTCAGCTTCAAATTAGCCATTACTGACAAGTGCAGAGATTTAACACACAAAAATTTCAGTGGTATCTATATTATCATCTTTAGGTATTGGCCACAGAGAGTTAAACCTAATTCTTTATTCCAGATAACTTTAAGGCAAAGCTTATAACATTTTAAAACACATAAGGATCAGGTAGCGGACCTAGCACAGTAGAGATTCCTAGGCCCCTTTAGAGACTGTGATCAATTTAGCACAGAGGAAGGCACTAGCGGTTCTGAGCCACACTTTGAAACACATTGTTCTATTGAGAGGAGATTTAATGATGAGAACCCCAAATTATAGTGTCTCTTTACATTTGGTGGTGAATTTTCCTCTTGATTCTCTATATCAGTCTCCCTAAATTCTGGATCAGTGATCTCCAGGTGGGATGCAGATAATAAAGTAGAAAAGACAAAAGACTGGAATGTAGGAAAAGTACTGTGGAACTCAATTCAGTCTTTCAATTTATCCTTTTTTATTTTTACTTTGGGATTATATCTTATAATGCACAAAGTATATAAGTAAAACAATAAGCTATGATATTTGTAGATAAATAAATATATGTTGGAGTGCATACTAAAACATTTTACTAATGAGAATAATTTCAAATGTTGGAAAATTGCTGCTAGAGATTATACTAGTCTAAAATATGCTTCTATTATAAACATTATAAAATGCAGATCCTCAACACCACAAAGTGCTACTTCTATGTTACACAATGTCGGCTGTGGGTCTGGGAAACCCTCCAAGGAAACTGTCCTCCATGTAGTGACTCAATGGGAGGGTCTAGCGTTCTGTAGCTGCTCCATCTTAAACATATGGCTCTTAGATCTGGGCAGCAGGGAAAGAGAGAAGGGAGAATTGTGTACAAGCTCTTAAAGGCACATTTTATTGGCAAAGTGAAGCCCAAGGCTATAGTTAATTTTAGGGAAGTGGTAAAATGTAATCTTCTTATGTATGAAAAATATTGGTAAGCAAATCTAATATCTAATACATACTTTAAACACAAATCCAATGTTTCATCCAGTTCTAAATATATTGTAAATGTTTACGTGCACACATTCACATACAGACACACATATATCAGTGCTGATCATAGAACTACATATACATATATATTTATATTATAATGAAAAATTTGTAAGTCCATGTTTTAATTAATATACCACATTGCATTATCGGCTAAAGTACTGCTAGCCTACATTTCTATTCAGCTGAAAATCATCCTTTCACACAACATATCAAATCTTTTAATAGGAAAGAGATAAAAATATTCCTCTCTAGTCTAATAGGCACGATGTAAAAATAGTTAAAAAGCATTCATATTCAGCATTATAATCACATTATATATTTAATTTAGAAGAGAGGAAATATGATTATAAGAAACTTGAATTTTGACCTTCCTATTCCATGGAAGCAACTAAAGTGTTTAAAATTATTGTTTTTTAAATATAGACAATTCTCTAGTTTCTATGCCAAATTCCATCAGTTTGAAGAGACTCGTCTTTTCACAGCCAAGTTTTAAGCATGCGGAAATTATAAATGGAAACATATTGTGTCCTCTGATCTTGGAGGTGGCAACTTTTGCTACAAAACTGGGTGGGAGATTGATCTCATTCTTTGGTTTTCCGCTTTTTGGTGAAGAATTTAAACATGCTATGTTTTAACCAGCAGTTAAAAAAAAATAGTGCATAGCCTTGGTGAAAGAGCAATGCTTCATAAGTACATAATAGCTTCATCAACAAATAAGAGTCTGCTTCCTGCAATGAAACCACAAATAAGTTGAAAGGCCCTAGCTTTCTGCAGGATGCACAAAGTTCTCTGTTCGAGTCACTTTTGGACCATGTTCTTTCTTTGTGGTGGCAGTGGTTGTCTGGCTGTGTGGATGTATATTTGAAACACATCTTACAAATTTTTTAATAATGCATTCTTGGGGAGAACAGGAGACTAACTTTCTTCCTATGCTTTAAGAACTTAAGCACTTCTTTGACGACTTACTGATTTTCTTTAGCAATTCAAGGTTGATTAAATAGCGAAATAAAGATCTTTTAAGGAAAGTAGAAAAAAATTACTTGAAACTTTTTGTTGTTATCAAGCTTATTTATATTCATTTATTATCAATGCTACAAAATCATTAATAGCTAAGATCTCAATTGGAATTATTCATAGTGAGTTAAAGAAGCCAAAGTCATTGATCTTGAAGACCTTTCATCTAGTGATATTAGATCCACAATGTTTACTTGTTCATTCATTCTCAGTTTCCATTTTATATACTCAATGATGATGTGTTCCCAACTCTAAGTTATTACCATTAAGATTCTTCTAGGTCAGACTTTCTAGAGGGCAAGTATCTTGAGTATTTTCATGACCTACTTAGACTGATTATATGATTAGATGATGACTTCAGCAAATTTTCCCAAGAGAGTTTCCTTCTGATCTGTGTCTTTCATAACAATTTAGGACTATATTAGAGCAAACAAGCCTGGTCTATTTTTATTCCTTTTTACTTCAGGAGCAAATTTCACATTCTCGCATAAAATCATCTGGAGGATATTTATCTATCTATCCATAAGTGAGCAGTTTTCTAAGGTTATCTTGCTGTATAATTAAGATGAGTTTTTAAATAAGTCAATATGTTCTTTTGAATCCCCTTAAGTTTATCATGAAATTATGATCTGTTTATTTCATTTAATAAACATGAAATTCACCGATTTGTTTCTACACTATATTATAATTTAAGAATAATGGAGAAGGGTTACCTCAGAAAAAAAATCTAAGATTTCATAGGTAAAAATCAAAAGTTTAGTTTAAATTGTTTATCCTATCCCCAAACTCTTAAATTTTATATTCTGTGATTTTTAAGACAGTTAAGGATAATTCCTTTACTATCCTTAGGAAACTTTTTTGATTGTAGATCTTCTTTACTTTTAAAAAAGTTACTCCTAATTAGTGATCTAAATTACTCAAGTTAAAATACACCATTATTTTGTACTACTTGACCAAATACTAAGTAATAAGTAAATATTAGAATCCTAAATCCCCATATTTCGTCGCAGCTCTTTTCTCATCACCAAGCAAAATAGTTACAATTTCTTACTTTTTCAATGTTTAGATTTTTAACAAAATGCTTTTTTATGCCATTTTCAGTTTTTCTGATTTCTTCTTAATTTGTCAACCTCAGTCCTATGTTCATATGGGAATAAAAGAGATTACTTCACAGTACTCTGCTCCAATACTCGCTCCAGTACTCCAATACTATATGCATGTTACTTACGCACGTCAATTTATGCATGTTAGCCTCCTCTGGAGAGTCTTTAACTCACTAGCTTTTAAATACCAGCCTGCACCTGCCGCTTCACCTCCAGGGAAGATCTAGTAAAAGAAACAGGCAACGTTTTGCCCACATACTTAAAGAACTTGTGTAACTTCATAGAGAAAATATATAATAAACTGATTCTTGAGACTATATATCAAGGCTACACTTTCACAAAAATCTTGTACTCAACAGGTAAATGTGTGGATTCATAAACAACAGGAAATGTGAGTTCAGGGTCCAGAAGTTTCTTAATTCTTCTGAATCAAGAATGCAAGTGTATTGCTTTCATAGTCATTACCAAGGGTTTCCGTTCTAAGATGCTTCATGAGAAAGTTCACTGGCAACTCTGCAGCACACAGCTGCTGGAATTGACCCCTTCTCATTCCAGGCCCACTGCTGAAATCAATTCAGTACAAGCATACTGAGCATTTACTATGTGTCAAGCACTGTATACACATTATCTTATATAAAGCTCATATCAGCCCTGCACAACATCATGGTAATCTTAAATTCATACATGAGGAAATAAATGTTTAGAGGCATTGCCGTAACCAAGGGAACACAGCCAGTACAGAGCAGAATCAGAATTCAAATCCAGGCCCATTTGATTGCAAAGTTAATATCTTTACTTTTCATGTTCTACTGCCTGTGCTTTACAAATATTTCCTGTGTCCTCTTATTATGTCTCTCCCACCCCCACTCCCAAGACCAAGTGACAATTCCAGGGAATTTATTATTTACCATGTGTATTTGCAAAATTTCACATATTTTAAACTGAAGACAAAATGACAGTACAAAAATGACAGTATTTAAAAAAGATTTTTTAAAATCCTCCCCCAAACTATAAATTAACACAAATTTAAATGGCAAATGCCAAGTTCTAAAATAAAGCTCCTGAAATGCAATTGTGATAAAATATCATCTTTTTACTTTAAAACAAAACATAATGAATGACATAAAGTAATTATTGATTGCAGGGTACATTGTATCCCCTGTCCTCAGGTCTTCTTTAGGAAGTATAGATCATGCTCAGATTAAAATATTACGCTTAAACTAATATTATCACTCAAATATATTTCAGAGTTAATGATTTGAAGTCAGTACTGTCACAGATAGACATCTAATATTTTCAACCTTGTGTCTTGATATCACAAGCTAGACTCAAAGCAAGAGTAAAGCAATATGAAGTTTTAGAAACTATCCAAATCTTTAAATCCTGACTGCCTTAATAACCAGGGGTTATTGCAAAGCTGTCCTGTTAGTTCCCAAGGAACCACTACCAAAAATTTAAAATTGAAATAATTATCTCACAAGAGAGGAGATGGAGAATAACAATCTACCTCCAAAGGGCAATATTATTCCTTAAAAAATTTTTATGACTTTAAAAAATAATTTTGTTTCACTTGATGAATTTCACAAATTGACTAGTAAACAAAGTGCAAAAGTAAGTTCAAATAATGTAAGTTCTTCTTGGCTGCCAACTTTTTTCTTTGTTTTAGCAGTACAATCCAGCTCCCAGTTAAAGTATTCTGGCTTTTCTTTGAAAGCTACTTATTTGCTTCTTGACTACAATCATGTGCTTTCAATTTCTTTTGCATTTTACCACTTACTTTCTACAGCATTCTTTTATGGCTGAACGACTGCCCGGCAAAATAGAAACTGAACCACAGTATGTAATTAAGTTCTTTGCACAATGGAAGTTAGTCATCGACACAATTAAACCACTGGCTTCAGAATCCAGCAATGAAGGAATGAACAGTATAACAGTATAACAGCACTCATTCCAAAAAGGTTTTCCTAAATCATGGGATTGAAGAGATCTGTCTGCTTTTTTGGTATCATGACAAAAATTCAAAATAAATTCTTCTTCCAAAACTGAAAAGAATTCATGTCAGATAGTATCTTGTTTCTCTTATATTTATTTTTTTACAGTCTTTTCACTCTTTTTGAGACCTCAGAATGTTGGTGGAAAGATGTAACAATTTAGAGATATTTTGCTCAAACCCTGGAAAAAAATGTCCTGAAACATAGAATGTACTCTTTTGACACAGATTAACTTAACAATATTTTTCAATTTTAATATAATCCATAATGTAATATTAAGTGCAATAAAATATAATATGGAATAGTTACATATATTATATGTTTCAGTTCTTTAAATTATAAGGAATAATTTTAGTTTTAGTTGAAATTGATTTATTTCCTCTAGAGTTGTATTAACATGATGCAAAATTCAATTTCAAGTTGATGGTCAGATAGATTAGAAAAATTTAATAGAGAGCCATTCAGTTGCTGGAAATGCACTGGAAGAAACAAGAGAACTGTGAATAGATATAGTTTGGTTTTGAAATTTTTATTTTTCAATAATAAAAATATTTCTAATTATCCCTTGGCCTCCGATCATATTATTGATTTAAATCATATTAATAGGTTCTAGCTGAAGCCATTATGAATTCAGGCTAAAGTATAAAATGTAGAATCACACATTTAAACAGGTGTCATAAAGTTGTGATAGCATTCAATATTTCAGTGACTGCAATTGTTGCTGATACTAACATAGTGTCTAAAGACTTTTATGTAAAGAAGATTGGGTATAATATGGTCTTATTGATGTAAGTTACCTGGAAAATTTCTCCTTTGATGTTTTTGCTATGAAGTTTTATTGCAATAACTAGTGCATATAGACTTGACCACAATCAGATATACAAAAAATAAGCATCTAGAGAATTCAAAAGATACACTGCAATTAGTATTTCTGATGCTACTTTTGACTAGGCATTTGTTTTTCCTTAGGTAGAGTATCATAAGTATTTCCTGCTTGATAGTGATCGAGCATGGTCACTTGATTTACTCCTATAACCACTAAACTATTTTATAAAATTTGAATGTAGGATAAGGGAGAGGACACCCACTAAGTTGCTGGAAGCATAATGGAGGAAATGAGGAAATATAACTGCTGTTTGGTTTGGAAAAACTTTGTTTTTAAAAAAAATGCTTATGATCACACTGTGTCCAACTCTTACTGGGTTGCAACATTCTTAGGTTTTTGCTTAGGACATTAAAGGCATGTTTCTTCTTCCTTTTTCAATGTTATTATTCCTTCCTAGTACTTTATTTTCTCCAAGGAATTTATCTGTTAATGCATTAATGAATATCAATAGATTAGTAAATTGCCTCATTAGGGAAAGTGAGGAAGGCATTATATCTTATACCAAAGAGAGATTTCAAAAAATGTGAGAACTTTCAGGCTTTGAGCATTCTTGTTGGACAATATTTTGAGGTATATTTTTATTTTGCACACATGAGGGAGGCAGCCACTTGCTTTACCTAAAGCAAGGGAAGTGCAACATCTGGCTTCAGGGTTATTATCAGATCATCATCTAATTTGATTTAAATAAGGTTGAAGTAATCTGAGTCACAAAAGAATAGAATAGAAGATATATTTAACCATCCCATGATTAAGTTAAAGAGTGACACTAGTGGGTTGTAAGAGAGAACTGGAATTAAAAAATAAAATTTGTGTTAGCTAAAACATTGGCAGTGGAATGTATTTTTTTCTAAAGCAACTAGAAATTTTATTGTTCATTAATAATAAATTACTCATCTTGGTGATTTTGGAACTTATTGGTTTTGTTGCTAATTTTTTTTC
Organism: Hippopotamus amphibius kiboko; assembly: GCF_030028045.1. Lineage (NCBI taxonomy): Eukaryota > Metazoa > Chordata > Mammalia > Artiodactyla > Hippopotamidae > Hippopotamus > Hippopotamus amphibius. Next base: position 76,564,682 of record NC_080195.1, on the reverse strand, counting down.
CCAAAATATTAGTTGGGGAATGAAATGGGATGATTGCTAGGGGTAGTCATGAAAAGGAATCAGTGGGAGAAAAGACAGAAAAATGAAACTGAAAAACTACTTGAAGAAATTATGGATGAAAACTTCCCAAACCTAAAGAAGGAAACAGATATCAAGATGCAAGAAGCACAGAGAGTTCCAAATAAGATGAACTCAAACCCATACTAATATCATAAAATGGCAAAAGTTAAAGAAAAGGAGAGGACTCTAAAGGCAGAAAGAGAAAAACAAAGAGTCATTTACTAGGGAATCCCCTATAAGGCTATCAATCAGCTTATTTCTCTGAAGAAACTTTGCAGGCCAGAAGGGAGTGGCATGATATATTTAAAGTCCTGAAAGGGAAAAACCTGCAACCTAGGATACTCTACCCAGCAAGATAATGATCTAGAACAGGAGGAGAAATAAAGAATTTCTTAGACAAGCAAAAACTAAAAGAATTCAGAAATTCTAAGTCTATCATAAAAGAAATATTGAAGGGTCTTCTCTAAATAGAACAGAAGTAAGACTCTATAGGAAAGGGAAAATTCCAATAAGAAAGACAAATATATAGCAAGGATTGAATATCACTTAAGCCGGGATACAGATTAAAAAATAATAAAAAATTGTAAAAGTGATTACAACTACAATTAACAATGAAAGGGTAAGGATAAGCATGAAGATGTAAAATAGAACATAAAAATCACAACATGGGGAGGTATAAAAATGTAGCTCTTCTAGAATGTATTTGAACTTAAATAAATATCAGTTTGAAGGAAGTAGATGTAGTTATAGGTTAACATACTTGAACTCCATATTAACCACAGATCAAAAACATACAATAAATTCATGAAAACCAGAAAGAAGGCAACTCAAGAATACTATAAAAAAAAAGAAAAAGAAAAAGAAAAATCACCAAACCACAACAGGAAAAACAAAAAAGAAGAAATGAACAAAAAAGAACTACAAAATCAACTGGAACAAAAGGAGTAAAATGGCAATAAGTACATACCTATCAATAATTACTTTATATTTCAATGGACTAAACAATCTGATCAAAAGACATAGAGTGTAAAATTGAATTAAAAAAACAAGAACTTGGAAAATGCTGCCTACAAGAAACTAACTTCAGGGTAAAAGAAACAGACTGAAAGTAAGGGGAATGGAAAAAGCTATTTCATGCAAATAGAAGCAACAAGAAAATGGAGGTAGCAATACTCATATCAGGTAAAATAGGTTTTAAAATAAAGGCTGTAAATAAAGACAATGAAGGGCATTATAGAATAAGAAAGGGATCAATACAAGAAGAGGATATTACACAAGTTAACATATATGCAATAGAGGAGCATCTAAATATTTAAAACAAATAATAGCAGACATAAAAGGTTAAATTGACAATAATACAATAAACTTTAACACCCCACTGACATCAGTGGACAGATCATGCAGACAGAAAATCAATAAGAGGTCCCAAATGACACAATAGTTCAGCTGGACTTAATTTATATCTACAGGGCACTATATTTAATAAGAAAAAACAAAATAAATCAAAAAAATCTAGAATATGCATTCTTTTAAAGCACACATGAAACATTCTCTAGGATAGACCATATACTAGGTCACAAAACAAGTACCCCAAAGTTTAAGAGGATAGAAATTATGTCAAGCACTTTATCTGACCACAACACTATAAAACTAGAAATCAACTACAGAAAGAAAAATGGGAAAAGAACAAATACATGGAGATTAAACAAAATGCTACTAAAAAATCAATGGGTCAACGTTGAAATCAAAGAAGAAATCAGAGAATACCTTGAGACAAACAAAAATAGAAACAGAGCTTTGCAAAATCTATGGGATGCAGTAAATACAGTTCTAAGACAGAAGTTCACAGCAATACAGGCCTTCCTCAAAAAATAAGTAAAGTTTCAAATAAACAACATTACCTACCACCTAAAAGAATTAGATAAAGAAGAACAAACAAAGCCTAAAGTTATCAGAAGGAAAGCAATAATAAAAATCAGAGGGGAAATAAATAAAATAGAGATTTAAACAATAGAAAAGATCAATAAAACCAAGAGCTGAGTTTTTGAAAAGATAAAATTGACAAACTTCTAGCCAGGCTCAGCAAGAAGAAAAGAGAGAGGACTCAAATAAACAAAATAAAATAGTAAAATAAGAGAAATACCAACCAATACCACAGAAATACAAAAAAGCTGTGAGAGAATACTATGAACAGTTGTATGCCAATGAACCAAATAATCTAGAAGAAATTGAGAAGTTTCTAGAAACATAAAGCCTTCCAAGATTGAGTCAAGAAGGAACAGATAGTTTGAACAGACCAATCACTAGACATGAAATAGATTCTGTAGTTTTAAAAGTCCCTGCAAACAGAAGTCCAGGACCAGACAGCTTCACTGGGAAATTCTCTCAAACATGTAAAGAAGAACTTATACCTATCCTTCTCAAACTATTCTGAAAAATTTAAGAGGAGGGAAAACTTCCACATTCATTCTAAGAGGCCATCATTACCCTAATACCAAAACCATATAAAGACACTAAAAAAAGAAAATTACAGGCCAATGCTGTTGATGAATATAGATGCAAAAATCCTCAACAAAATATTAGCAAACTGAATCCAACAATACGTAAAAAGGATCATACACCATGACCAAGCTGGATTCATTCCAGGGACACAAGAATGGTTCAACATACACAAATCAATCAATGTGATACACCACATTAACAAAAGGAAAGACAAAATCCACTTGATCATCTCAGTAGACACAAATAAAGCATTTGACAAAATTCAATATCTGTTCATGATAAAAACTCTCACCAAAGTAGTATAGGAGGTACATTTCTAAATAAAATAAACACCACTTACATCAAACCCACAACCAACATAATACTCAAAGGTGAAAAGCTGAATTAAACTCAAGAACAAGACACAGATGCCCACTCTCACCACTTTTATTCAACATAGTATTGGAAGTCCTACCCACAGCAACCAGACAAGAAAAAAAAATGTATCCAAATTGGAAATGAGGAGGTAAAACCATCACTATTGGCAGATGACATGATACTCTATTACAGAGAACCCTAAAGTCTCCACATAAAAACTATTAAAACTAAGATATGAATTCAGCAAAGGTAGCAAGATACAAGACTAATACGCAGAAATATGTTACATTTCTTTACACTAATTATGAAATATCAGAAAATTTTAAAAACCTGTTCAAAATTGCATCAAAAAATAGTCTAGGAAAAAACTTAACCAAGAAGGTAAAAGACCTTTATGCTGAAAGCTAAAACATTGATAAAGGAAACTAAAGATGACTCAAACAAATGGAAAGATATACTGTGATGTTGGATTGAAAGAATTAATAATGTTAAAATGGCCATACAACCCAAAACAATCTAGAGATTTAATGCAATCCCAGTCAAAATACCCATGATATTTTTCACAGAACAAATAATTCTAAAATTTATATGAAACAACAAAAGACCCAAATTTGTCAAAACAATCATGAGAAAAGACAACAAATCTGGAGACATAACCATTCTGGACTTCAGACTATACTACAAAGCTACAAAAATCAAAACATTTTGGTATTGATACAAAAACAGATATATAGATCAATGGAAGAGGACAGAGAGCTTAGAAGTAAGCCCACACACCTATGGTCAATTAATCTATGACAAAGGAGCAAGAATATACAATGGAAAAGAAACAATCTTTAACAAGTGGTGTTGGGAAAGCTGGACGGCTACACATAAATCTGTGAAATTAGAATATTCCCTCATATCAGTGGTCCCCAACATTTTAGGCAACAGGGACCGGTTTTATGGAAGACAATTTTTCCACGGATGGGGTGGGGGGTGATGGTTCAGGCAGTAATGCGAACTATGGTTTAGGTAGTAATGTGAATGATGGTTCAGGCAGCAATGTAAGCGATGGGGAGTGATGGGTAGCAGCAGGTGAAGCTTCTGTCACTCGCCTGCCGCTCACCTCCTGCTGTGTGGCCGGGTTCCTAACAGGCTGCCGACAGGTTCTGGTTCATGGCCCAGGCGTTGGGGACCCCTGCCTTATATCATATACAAAAATAAATTCAAAATGGTTTAAAGAACTACATGAAGACATCACACCATAAAACTCCTCGAATAGAACATAGATAAAACATTCTTTGACATAAAATGCAGCAATATATTCTTATATCTGTCTCTCGAAGCAAAAGAAATAAAAGTAAAAATAAGCAAATGGGACATAATTAAAAGCTTTTGTGAAGAAAAAGAAAACTTTTGCAAAACAAAGATAACCATCAACAAAATGAAAACACAACCTACATAATGGGAGAAAATATTTGCAAATGATGAGACCAACAAGCGGTTACTATCCAAAATATACAAACAGGTTATACAAATCAATATGAAAAGAAAAACAAACAACTCAAGCAAAAATGGGTAGAAGACCTAAACAGACTTTTTTCCAAAGAAGACATACAGATGGCCAACAGGCACATGAAAAGATGTTCAACATTGCTAGTTATTAGAGACATGCAAATGAAAACCAAAATAAGGTGCCATTTCACACCTGTCAGAAAGGCCTTCATCAAAAAGTTTGCAAATAATAAATGTTCATAACAGCCCTAATTACAACGGCCAAGACATGGAAGTAACCCAAGTGCCCATAAACAGATTATTGGCTTAAGAAGATGTGGTATATAAATACAATGGAATATTACTTATCCATAAAAAGGAATGAAATATTGTCATTTGCAGCAACATAGATGGACCTAGAGAATATTATGTTTAGTAAAATAAGTCAGATACCTCATTTAAGTGGAGTCATGCAATATTTATTCTTCTGTGACTGGATTATTTTACTTAACATAGTGTCCTTCAGTTTCATTTATGTTGTCACATAAGGCAGGATCTCCTTTTTTTTAAGTATAATAATTTATTTTTTGTTTGTTTTAAGGCTGAATAATATTCCATTGTGTGTATAGAACACATTTTCATTAACCATTCATCAACCTTCCATACAGCTTTTTTCCCATATCTTGGCCATTATGAATAATGCTGCAATGAACATGGGGCTACAGATATCTCTTATAAGTACTAATATTTCCTTCTATTTCTGTAAAAAATATCATTGACATTTCTTCTTTACCTATTCTTAATCATCTAAGACCATTTTTATTTAGTTGTGCATAAAACTAGTATACATATGCCAATAGTTTCATATGTTGGAAGTCAACTTATTTTATCATAGAAAAATGGCACAAGTCTTTGGATCTTTAGAATGGTACTTTTAGATAAAAATAAAATAGTTGTTTCAAATATATGCATAAACACTTAGGGCATCAAGGTCAAACTAAGCTTCATGGTATTCTATGAATTGTCATACTCCTTTACAAATATTATATAACACAATTGTTAAAGATATTTAATTCTGAAATATACTAATTGTATGTTTGATACTCAAATCTCAATTTTTAAATATTATTTCAATTGCACATGAGAGGTCTATTGCCCAAGAAAATATAGCGTCCTAATGTACTGTAAAACTTTTAAGTGTTACATTCTTAAATCAGTGAGATAGTGGTGCGTTTGCCTTACCTGTGACGTAAGTGTTCCTCTTAAATGTTACACTTAAATGTTTAAGAAAAAAAATGTTGAGGAGATTTTAAAATTATGCTTTGACTCAAAACTTTTTTTCTCAGGAACCATAAACTGATGACTTGTCTGTAGCCACAGGCTTGAAAAATATAAGAGCTTTATATGAAATTTCTTTTAGACCTTTACTGTTTATTCCACAACACTTGCAAGCTGTGTGCTTGCATATTTTCTGTCCAATATATAAAGATGCTCCCAGTAGCTCAGCAATTTGCACGTTTCAATAACAAGAGTAAAGCCTTTGGGAGTCTGTGACAACTAGGATCACAGCTAAGATAAATTAAACATTTTTTGTAATCCTGAAAGCCAAGAATTAATGTGCATTTCAAAATATGTGTGCCTTGGAAAAGGTCATACTTTATTAAACAAAATATGTACATTTTAATTTTGTATAGTATACTTAAAAACTACAGGTGTACTCACCATAGTTTCCTTACTTAGCAAAAAATAAACATCTTTCCTATCTTTCCAAACAAGTGTTATAATTGTTGTTGCTTGAGTTGAGTAAGTATGCCTCAAGGACAGCCAAATAAAAGTATAGTCAATGGGGTGAAATGAAATACAGATATCAAGACCCATATATTCACTCTTGAAAATTAAATTTCCAGGTATATAAATGAGAATGTCTCAGGATTAATAAAGTACCTAAAGTTTCATAGACTTGTGGGCAGCCCTTGTTTAGGACCTAAATGGTGTGTGTGTGTGGGGGGGGGGGGGGGGGTGTGTGTTGCTGCATAGTTAAATTTGTGTGTTTTCTGATCACAGAGATTGAAAATTACTTAAGCCAACATTAAAAAGCAGAAATTTCCATATAGCAATCCAGGTATTAGTCTCTTTTTGAAAACCAGGAATGATATGGAGCTGGATAGAGGCTTCTATTTTGCACTCATTTACATTAATTTGAGACTTACAAACATTTGTTTCAACCCGTTTGGAACCAACTCAAAGAATTCTTATCTTTTTGATACATTCATTATACAAAAGCATCAGCTTCCCAGAAATAGTGTGAAAATAGATATTATGAAATAGTTGAATATATACAGAGACAAAAGCTAGGAAGATAGACTTTAATTTTATTGATGTCTGTATAAATACAGGCATTTCTTGCTCAAAGTCAGAAGCTATTCTTGAAAATCAGACATCTGTCATGAATGCAGTAAACTGGAGCCTATTTTATCTTATTGGAAATATGAGAAATCAATACTTCTTGTAGACTCAAGGTATCTCAATTACTGTATGAATCATTATGCAAGGTTATGGTATCTATTTTCACTGTTTACAATTTTTTTTTTAATTTCATTAACTTGTTCCTAATACATGAAATTGCTGCATAGTTAAATTCATCAAAGGTAATATTTCTGTAACCCAGAGCAGATATTCATTACACCAGACTATGATGGTTGTAAAAGAGAATGAGACAATGAAAGAGAGACTTTGGAGTGATTATACTCAATCATACCTATAGTTGTCTATTGGAAAATTCAGGATTATTACAAAAAGCAAAACTCTGACAACACATTTTCTTAGAAAAAATCTGGGGAGAATACACCTAAAGGGTAGCTTGGCAGAGTTTGGAAATTTGTTTTGGAGGAAAACATGCTTTAATCTCTTTTGCTAGAAGACTTCTCAATTGTCATTTAAGCCTCTTAGCAAGTTTGCCTTGGTAAGCCATGGTAAGTGGACGTCATATTTTTAAAATGGCAACAAAGGGCAAATTCTATTCTTAGCAAGATAATGAATTCAGATTGTAACTGCTCATGTCCACTTTGCAGAATGACAACACTCAAGAATGTATTAATAAATGTCTCTGAACCATATCACTACTGAAATCTTTTCTTCTTAATTTTGTGTGTGTGGTGTTTGTAAAGTCATTCAACAGTCTAATACGCACTAGTTAGGAACCAATGCTGATATCTAGTTTATCAAGATAACCGAGGTGTTCAGAAAGCATTAAAGGTATATAAATACATGCATACATTTCTAAAAATTACATATACAAACTCTCTGGGGAAAACATAAATTGGTTTTTGTCCTGTGGAATTATATCTGAAAAAGAATAGGAACTATGCATATACACACACATTTAAGATAGGCAGTATTTCATTGTCAGTTTTAAGATAATAATAGGAAACATAATTTTATGAGTCATAGCCTGTTTGACTTTAATCCTTTTAGACATTGCAACCATTTGATTAAGTGCTATGTGAGCTTTCTCCCCCAACACTCTCAAAGTGTCATCTGTCATAGCCCTGCTGTCACAGCCAAAAAATATGACTGTCTAATGATATTAGAGCCAAGAAATATGATGTTGGCTTTGGCATTTCAGATCACAATGTTTCTTTACTGTAAACCATGTAGCATGGTCCCTGTGTTTATACTGAAAGAGAAGATATCAATTGAGACCTTGAACATGGTAGATTTGGGGGGAAAAAAAGACTGAAAAAAATGGTAACTTTACTTTTCTGCCATATTTAATGCAGAATACTATTAATAAATACATAGTGTCTGCTTTTTACTTTTTTCTAAGTAAATGACTATATATACATCATTATGAGCAAGTAAAATTTACACATTTAGACTAAGCCACTTGATCAGAAAATTTGCAATAGCTTAAGTTGCCAAGCTTAATATTGCATTAAATTTTTGTTATTTGGTCCCTAAAAATATCCTAGTATGCCATTAACACTGAAAATATCAACTAAATGTGTGACATGATCTTGTGGTCTTTGGAATTAAAAAAACAATATTCCATAGTTCCTGTTCAGGAATATATAATTCATCTGTGTGATATTTGGCAAGTTACTTATTTTCTTTTTCCTATTTTTCTTGTTTATAAAACTATTCTTCCAATATATTTTTTAGTGAATTAAATGGAAAAAAAATGCATGTGAGTAATTTAACCAAGTGTTGAACACATGGTAGGTGCTCAATAAAAGATAGCTATATTCAGCATTAGAAGTAGTTAGAAACATATAATAAATCAATTTCTTGTCCTTAGACAATGATACGATTTAAACCTGTAATTTGGAAATTCAGGTCACCATACTTCAATATGATTAAACAGCTTGTAGAGTATAATTGAGGAGATAGAGTGGTTTTAAGAACTATTGCTTTGATTCATGCAGCTACCATGGATTTTGAGACATGTCAAAGCAGACAAGAAAGAAATTTGGGAAGCAGACATAGTTCCCAGGTCAGGCAACATGAGGGTCAGAGGAAAGTATTATTTATTGAATGGAAAGAGGTTTAGTCAGACTATGGGATGTGGAGAGTAAGGCATACTTATTTAACAAACAACCACTGAAAACAGTGTGAAAAACTCAGAAACATAGGATCTGCCCTCCTAAAGCAAATGTGCAGGTGGTAAAACTAGAAAATATAGAAATATAAGAAGATAAATTTACCAGATAGTAAAAAATGTACAAAGGGCAAGAAACACTCATGGAATGCTGCTATGAGGATCTCCTTGGACCCTCTTCCCAGCAAAACAACCAAAATTCATGACAATAATTTTTTTAAGATCCCTTTAAATCTCTCAGAATTTTTCTCTGGGAATTTGCAAACAGCAAGAGAAACATTTACTCAAGAAAATCTGTGCAAGCTTAGTCTGTGCCATTTCATTCACAGTCTCTCCCTCAGCTTACTTAGTGTGGCAAAGCTCTACTCTTGACAGGTGCAACCAAGCAGATGGGACTCGCTCACTCTGCTCCCAGCTCCCATTCTGAGGTGCTGACTTCACCCTGTAGAGGACAGGCTCTGACCTTTACTCATCCCCTCCCCCCAGCATCATAGTGCAGAAGATTCCAGGCAAACACAGCTAAGAGTTCTAGGGTTCTCCTCTACCCAGCCCCATCGTCAAATGGAAATTCTAACTAAGGAGTGTCTGGCCAAGAACTGGGACCCAATTGTCCCCACCACAGCTTGCTTACGGGGTGGAAGTTACAAGCCAGCAGAGTCAATTAAGAAGATCTATCACATACAACCATCAGCCCAGTGCCCAGTCTTAGGGCAGAGTTGTCACTTCAAGAGAATTAGGCCACACCAGCTCTGGTGCAGTGGCACAGAATTTCTGCACAAGAGGAGGTTCAATCTCTACAAGAACAGAAAGTGCTATAGCCCTCTATAAAGGGATTGACTTTATTTGAAACTAAAATGAGCATTTACGCCCATAGGCAGGGTTAAAATCGACAGAGATCTTGGTGCATAGCAATTAAGAAGAGACTGTCATGACAGCAACAAGCTACATTATAACAACAAGTAGAAGTTAACAATAAGACCCAGGGAAATAATAGGAAAGGAAGAGCCATCCTTGGGATTAAAGCATGTTTCAAAAACTGACCTGAAAGAAGAATTGTGTCTATCTCTGCAAATGGGGTAGCAACGTATTATTTAGATAAGACTGTGACAACATTTATGCTCCAGAGTGTTGCTGAAAGCAACATATCAATGAGCTAGCAGTTAGTGGAGGCTAACTGAATGTGATTCCACTGGAGACAGAACATTGAAACTTAAGAGGGAGACCAGGTAAGAAGACAGCCAGAACCCAGCTAAAACCACGCGCATCTCTGTGTAGGTTAGGGGGAGACTGTACACATACCCAAGGCTGTATACTCTGAAGACAAACATCAGAGACTGCACACTGTTAGAGAAAAAGACTTCACTGAATTAGTCCAGCTAAGTGGTTAAAACAAACAAACAAACAAACAAAAAACAATAAGACTGGAGGGTGGAGGATACAGGATCCAGAATTGTCACAATATATTACCTAAAATAGACAGTTTTGACAACAAAATTGAGTCATGCAAAGATCAGAAAAGTATGATCTATACATAAGAAAAAATTCAGGCAATAGAAATTGGTTTTGAGAGTACATAGATAATGCCCTTAACAAAGATGCAAAAGTAGCTGTTATAAGCATTTTCCAAGAAATAAAAATAACTATGCTTAAAGTATTTAAAAAGACATGATAACAATGTCTCATCAAATTGTGAACATAAACAAAGAGATGGAAATTGTTTGAAAAAAAAAGAATCAAAAATTCTGGAGTTCAAAAGTACTATAAACAAAACGAAGAACTTACCAGAGAGGCTCAACAGTATTTCTGAGCTGGCAGACGTACAAATCAGTGAATTTGAAGATAGATTGATAAATATTATGCAATGTGAAGAAAACAGAAAAAAAAAGAATAAGGAAAAATGAACATGACCTCAGAGGAATGTAGGATACCATTAAATGAAGCAATATATTCATAATGGAAGTACATGAAGGAGAAGAGAGAGAATAGAAAAAATATGTTGTGAGAAATAATGGCCAAAAACTTCCCAAATTTAATCAAAACATCATTCTGCACATCCGAAAAGCTCAATGAATTCCAGAAAGATAAACACAAAAAGATCTGCAGCAGACACATTAGGCTCAAAATGTTGAAAGTCAAGGACAAAGAGAAAAATCTTGAAAGCAGCAAGCATAACTGACTTGTCATATAAAAGGCAACTGCAGAAAGAATAGGCTGACTTCTCATCAGAAACAATGGATGTCAGGAGACAGTGGTATATGATATTCAAAATATTGAAAGAAAAAATAAAACTTTCAACCTAGAATCAAAATCAGCAAACTTCCCCCAAAAACCACTGTAAAAAATAAAGATGGAAATAAAACATTGCCAGAAGTTTTTTTTAAAAAATGACAATTTTTTGCTAGCAGACTCACCATACAAGAGTAGTAATGAAGTATTTCAGCTGAAAACAAGTAACATCAGGTAGTAATTTAAAACCACACACACTTAAAAAGAGAGTGCTGGTAAACATAATTATGTAGGTAATCATAAAAGACAGTATAATGGCATATTATTTCTTGCTTTTTTCCCAATTCATGCTGTGAGGTCAGTATCACCCTGGGACCAATGTCAGACAAAGGCATCACAATATCACAGAAAAGAAAATAAGAAAATACAGATCAATATCCTTTATGAAAATATATGCAAAATATCAACAACATACCAGCAAATCAAATCCAGCAACATATAAAGAGGATTATATATAAATTATAAATCCACGGCCAAGTGGATTTACCCAGGAATGCAAAGTTGGTTTAACATACAATAGTCAATTAATGTAATTAACCTTATTAATAGAATAAAAGATAAAAACCACATAATCATCCCAATGGACAAGTTATTTTAAAAATCCAACAGTTTCTTGATAAAATTCCTTGAAAGACTAGGAATAACAGGAAAATGACTCAACCCAGTCAACCTAAAGAGAATCTATGAAAAACTGACAGATAATACCATACTTAGTGAAAGACTGAAAGCTTTCTCTCTAAGACCAGAAGTAAGACAACTAAGTCCATTTTCAGCACTTCTATTTAATATTTTACTTGATTCTAACAAGGCAATTAGGTAATAAATACATAATATGTACATACATGCATACATACATACACACAGATTGGAAGGAAGAAATTTAAAATATCTCTTTTTGAAAATGATATGATCTTGTTCTTAGAAAATCTGGAGAAATCTACTAAAAACAACCAATATACTACTTTGCCAAGGTTGCAGGATTCAATATCAATATTCAAAAATCAATCACATATCTATACACAAGAAATGAACAGTCATCAAACAAAATTAAGAAAATAATTGTACTTAGAGTAGCATAAAAACTGAAATAAAAAGAATTAATTTAACAAAATATTGCAATACTTATACTCTGAAAACTACAAAACATTTTGAAATACACTTAAAAAGACCTAATAAATAGAAAGATACCCCTTTTCATAAATTGGAAGACTTATTATAAGGTGTCTATACTCCTAGATTGACTTAGATTTAATGCAAGCTGTAACAAAATTCCAACTTTTTAAAAAAGGGAATTGACAAGTTTATTCTAAAATACACATGGGAATTCAAGATACCCAAAATAGTTGATACAATCTTAAAAAATAACAAATTTGGAGGACTCATATTTTCTGATTTCTAAGCTTACTACAAAGCTACTGTGATCAAGACAGATTGATACTGTCATAAAGACAGACACATAGATAAATGAAATAGGATTGAGAATCCAAAAATAACACTTTACATATTTATAGTTAATTGATTTTTGACAAGTATGCCAAAAAATTCAATGGAGAAAGAATAATCTTTTCAAATAATGGGGCAGGAACAACTGGATATCCACATGTAGAAGAATGAAGCTGAACTCCTTCCTCATATCATAACCAAGAATTAATTCAAGACCAAATTATAAGTGCTAAAACTATAAATGTCTTAGAACAAAACATAGAGTAAGTCTTCGTTACCTTGGATGAGGGAAGGCCACCTTAGATAGAACAACAAAAGCACAAGCAACAAAGGAAAAAGTAAACTATTTGTACTTTATTAAATTAAAAACTTTTTTGCTATAAGCTCACAGAATGGGAAAAAAATACTTGCAAGTCATATTTCTGGTAAGGGTTTTCTGTCTAGAATATATAAAGAACTCAACAATTCAAAAGGACACATGAATTAGAAAATGGGCAAATGATCTGAACAGGTATTTCTCCAAAGACGATATACAAATATCCAACAGACACATGATAAATGCTCAACATCACTATTCAATCAGAAAACAAAAATCAGAATTACCATGAGATACCACTTCCATCCACTAGAATGGTTATAATCAAAATGATAATCACAAGTGTTGGTGAGGAAGTAGAGAAACTGGAACCCTCATACATTATTGGTAGGAATGCAAAGTGGTGCAGCTGTGTAGGAAAACAGTGTGATAGTTTCTGAACATGTTAAATATGGAGTTATCATATAACTCAGCAATTCAACTCTTAGGTATATACCCAAGAAAAATGGGAAAATACTTCCGCACAAAATATGTGCATAAATGCTCATAGCATCATTATTCGTTATAACCAAAAAGTAGGAACAACTGAAATCTCCATCAACTGAAAAATGTATAAATAAAATGTGATGTATCCATCCAACAGAATATTATTTGGCAATAAAAAGTAATGGAGTACTGACACATGCTACAACATGGACGAACCTTGAAAAGATGCCCAGGGAAAAAGCCAGTCATAAAGGACCACATATGAAATGTCAAAAATAGGCAAATTTACAGACAGATAATAAATTAGTGGTTGCTAGGGGCTGGAGTGAGGGTGGGGAATTAAGAAAGACAACTAATAAGTACAACTTCTGAGGATGATGAAAATATACCGAAATAGGCTGTGGTGCTCCAACAACTCTGGACTACTGATGCATGCTACAATATGAATGAACCTTAAAAATGCTTTGTGAACTAAAATGTCAGTCAAAAATAACCTTATATTATATGATGCCATTGACATGAAATGTCTAGAGTTGGCAAACCTGTGGAGATGGAGAGTATATTAGTGGTTTAAATGGTGCCCAGTGCTCAGGAAAGGAGAGGGGAGTGATGGGGATGGGAGGAGGGATTTTGAGTGACTGCACATATGCTGATTTAGGATAATGACAGTGTTCTAAAATTAAACTATGATGTTGGTTACAGAGCTCTCTGAATATACTAAAACCCATTGATCTGAGAAATTTTAAAAGGTGAATTGTATGATAGATGAATTGTGTATCAACACAGCCATTAAGAACTGTGCAAAGGAAATGTAGCTAAACATCAGAAATTTAGGCAGGAAAAATGCAAACAGCTTATGGACATCACTGAAATATACGAAGAGATAACATCTCTTGATATGTGGGTAGAGTCATGCTCTGGAGTATAAGGGCAGGCAAAATGTAAAATAACAAATTCAGAGAATAGACTTCTGAAAACTTTAATATTGGAGAGTAGTAAGCAGTGGAAATTTTTACAGAATTTTTGCTGATAACAATTTTTTTCCAGGATCAAGCAGCGGTTTTTGTGAAGTGGCCACATGCAGAAAGAGGGAAAAATTTCAAGAACAGACAACTAGTCATAATCAGAGTTAACCATACTAGATGAGAGGAGGAGTAGGGATCTACATTTGAGAATAAATTCTGAGATACAAAAATGAGAGATCATTTTCAAATGATTTTAATTTCTAATGTAATCACAAACACAAAACATTAAATTCACCATTTTTAAACATTTTAAAGTGTACAGTTCAGTAGTGTTAGGTATGCCACATTGTTGAGCAACAGATCTCTAGAATTTTTTCGTCTTGTGAAATTGAAACTCTATACCCATTAAACACTAATTTCCTCTTCCTTCTCCCAGCAGCCCTTGACAACCACCTTCCTATATTCTGTTTCTATGATTTTGACCACTGTAGATACCTTATGTGTGTCAACTCATACAACATTTGTCCTTTGGTGACTGTCCTATTTTACTTAGTACATCCTTGAGGTTCATTTGTGTAGTAATGTGTGACAGGATCTTCTTTTTTTAAAAGCTGAATAATATCCATTTATGTGTATATCATATTTTCTCTACCCATTGATCATTGACGGGTATTTGGGTGACTTTACTCCCCTGGCTACTGTGAGAAATGAGTATACAAATATCTCTTTAGGATGGTTCTTTGAATTCCTTTGGATATATACCCAGAAGTGGGATTGCTAGATCGTATGATAATTCTATTTTTATTTTTGGAAGAAACTACGTACAGTTTTCAACAGCAACTGGACATTCCCACCAGCAGTGTAAAAGCATTCCAGTTTCTCCACATCCTTGCCAGGACCTGTTTTCTATTCTTTTGATTATGGCCATTTTAATAAGTGTAAAGTGATATCTCATTGTGGTTTTTCAATTGCATTTTCCTAGCAATTAGTGATGTAGATCACTCTTTCATAGGCTTGTTGGCCATTTTCATGTCTTCTTTGGAGAATTGTCTATTCCAGTTCTTTGTCCACTTTTTAAATCAGGTTACCTCTTTTTGTTGTTGTGCATTGTAGGAGCTCCTTATATATTCTGGTTATAAAATGCTTATCAGGTATATGATTTGCAAATACTTTATCTCATTCTTTAGATTGCCTTTTCATCCTGTTAATTGTTCCTTTTAATCACATAGAATCCCGCACGTACTAAAAGATGCTATCTTTTTAAAAAGTGCTCCTTACAAAAGTGCAGCACTTTCATAAAGTTAGTATATCAATACAAGTTAAAAATACATTTTACCATGCTGCTGTCTCCAGGCACAGACACTACAGAATGGACCACTATTTCCACCTCTGCTGGACACTGAATAGCAATGTTTTAACCACTGCTGCTGCTGATCCTAGAAACTACTGTTCCTGATACTAGTCTCACCAGAAAAATTCACTCTGGTTCCTGTTTCTGTTTCACTAGCTTCAAAAGCAGCATCAGCTTCATATGTTTGACAGAGCCTAAGTGAGAACTATGCCCATGATTTAGCTGCAAGAGAGGACTAGAGAGTGAACACAAGACATTTTCAGCATCTCAAATGAGAGACAGGCTGGGTTCCTCAAACATAGAAATAATGATTGGCATTGTGATCAAAAATAAAAAATGACATCCGTCGCTCATCTTTAGGAAATAGTATTTTATGAAACACATTTTGGTACCATTATTGTAAATAATCATGGTCTTCATGGGCCATTGAACTAATCCAAAATAATGCTTCTGAAGTTTTTATGCATATAGAATAAAATTTCAAGCCCAAGTTTCTTCACTTAGTTAACATTTCTGATTACAGACTTGATGTACACGGTTATTATAATGCTTAGAGACAGAAAAAGAGTCTCATTTACCTGTAAGTCCATTCTATTTAACTACAGAATACATATCAGTGATAGAAGAAAGAATGGATCAATAATTAATTAATTAGGCCATCCAGATCAATACCTGTGACCTATATGATCGTAGATGTTATAGCTGATCACCCTCAAATTCATAATCTAAATAAGGTCGGTCGGTCAAATCAACATTTGTTCTTCAAAGGCAAGAACAGGTCATATGCTTTTCCATCATATTAAGAATGAAAATATTTAGCCTTATGATATTTTCTTTCCTGAAGATGAATATACGATACCTATTATGGGACACTATTTTTACACTTAGTGTGCTGTATATATACACAGTGTACTATCACCTGCACTTAACATATTGTCTTACTGTCTCTAGAAATTAATGATTTACTGGGAGTCTGTGGGAATTTATCAGATCTTTATATTATTTTATCAACATATTTTCAATTTATATAGCTATTATCAAAACTATTTTCACCAGATCTTGCATTTTTTACATCTTTTTAATGTTTTTTTATTTTTCTCCCGCATGAAAATTTACATGGCATATTTTCAGGACTTACGCATCTGAAATACTCCAAAATCTATTGCCAAATTTAATCATTTAATTAAAATATTCCAGAATTTTTACCAATAATAATTTATAGCAGACAGATGATATGATAAAACAATTAATTAGCATTTTTCAGTATTTTTATTTAAAAGAAAAATCTCAACATTAAGATATTATGGTCATCGTGCATGTAACACTTTGGTTTTGCCCTAGCCAGGCCAAAGCTAATGTTAGTCAAAGAAAGTGTTACCCACCTCTAACAGGGGAAATTAAACTGAAAAGAATCTTTATGTATAAAGCTAAATATTGTCATAGGATTGAACAAATATCCGCTATGTCCACACATATGAAACAAACCAGATTCCTGTTGACCACCTCCTATCTCCATTTCTTTTAATCCATTTCAAGTCAGACTGAGGATGAATTGCACAGATAAAAACATAATGCGTTATTGTAGTTTAGAAATGGTGATATTGGTTTCCCAGGCTCTCACCCTAAGCCAGTGACATGGGCAGATTTATATTAATTCTAGAATTGGCTGGAAAACTTCAGTTAAGCATGGGAAGGAGAGTGAGATGTGAGCCACAACCACAAAATGCTTTATTTTATGTGAAACTGGTGTGAGTGAGAACTTTAAATGGTATTGACAGGAGTGTGAATTTCCCGTTTTGAGAGTCCCACCTGCTTAAAAGTGGAAGCCTCCCCTGCTGCTGCCCATGCTGTCCTCATTTGAGGGATAAACAAAAGCCTCCTCTCCAAAAGTCTGTCAATCCAGCACTTTTATGAGCCACTGAATTCATTTAAAGAAAAAAAAAAAAGTGCGAAATGAATACATTGTCAACTAAAAATGATTTTAATTTTTTAAAGGGAAACTTTGCATACCAATTATTCTG
Organism: Hippopotamus amphibius kiboko; assembly: GCF_030028045.1. Lineage (NCBI taxonomy): Eukaryota > Metazoa > Chordata > Mammalia > Artiodactyla > Hippopotamidae > Hippopotamus > Hippopotamus amphibius. The sequence continues at coordinate 76,546,822 of NC_080195.1, read as the reverse complement.
AATAATCATCTCAGCAATGTGTAGTTTTTGCATTACCAGCTACTATGATAGGGATAAATCCAATGTCATATATGCTATTTTAATCAGTAGTTTCTGTTGGTAACCAAAGTATAATTAGAAAGAAATGGCTACAAATTTGCACATAAATACCATAGAGTATAGGAAGAAAAATGCTGCCACAATAAACACTATCAAAATAAATACTAATTCTATTTAAGATTGTTAGTTTTTATTTTCTAGCCTTAGATATAAATTGTATAAAAAAGAAAATTCTGATGCTTTAAAGCAAATAATTATTTTATTATTTCTTGAGAGAATCCCACTAACTTATTCACAGAAGAAACTTATTGAAGTATTAACTTACTACTTTTGTGGGGGTTTTTGTTTTTGTTTGTTTTTTCATTTGGAGAAAACTCTCTCTACCTTCCTTCTTTCTTTATTTTTTATTGGAGTATAGTTGCTCAACTTATTACTTTTGATTTTTAGTTTTTCTTTATGGTTTGGCCCAAAGTTTTTTTTTTAATTTTATTGTGATTTTTAGAGGTAAAGGAAAAAAAACAATTTTTCTGTGCTCTCTCTCAACTTAGAGATTACTGTAAGGCATTTGTTTATGTTTAAACCATGGAAATGTATATAATGTCTTCAGTTATACCACAGTTTTTCTCTTTCCAATAATCAAGTTAAGAACATTTTTTTCAAGTGCTCTTTTTGAGTGCTTCTCTTTCATTTCAATTCATCTGCTCATACACAAGAACTGATAAAAGATGGGATCTAATTAATACTCCTGATGCATTGTGTTCACATTGGCTTCCTCTTTGGTACTGTGACCATGAGCAGTACACAATAGGAGACATTTGGGTACTTATTGTGCATAATTATTAAGGTGTGACAAAAGGATGAAGGAATTGCAGAGGCAATCTGTTCTTCAATCTGGGCTGTCTGAGGACCCTTTCAGAGTGGCAGAGTGTTAATTTCCTGAACATCTCATGATAAGCAAAACAAGCCTTCTCTGACAAGAAGGTTGCCATAAAAACATGCTGTAGCTGTGTGATTTATTCTCTAATGTAATAAAAAAACCCCAGTGAAATAAGAGGGTTAGTTCTCTTAGGTAAAGAAACTCTCAGGCTTCTATAAACAATTGGTTTCCTTCTGCCAAGGGGTAGAATAGAGACAATTTGGTTATATTTTGAAAGTTAATGAATCCCCTCAATTTATAATTTTTAATTCACATAAGCAGTGATGGGAAAAAGATAATTTTTATGATGATTCCTAGTGATTTGAAAGTTCATTCTTCTTCAAATAGAGTAGTTTGCAAAATATCCACAGTCAGAGAAGTAGCATCTACTAGTTAATAAACATTATATACTTGTGCATTGGTTCTAGATAACTGCGAAAATTAGTAAACACATTAAAATTTCAAATACATATGCCATATCATAAAGTTTTTGATCTAAAAAATAAAAACAGATCTGTTTTAATATGATAAGCTTGAAAATAAACCATGGGTAATTTTGTTTTACCATCCTTTAACAGATCATCTTTAAAGCAAAAAAACCCTATAAAGGAAAATAAAATGACGTGAACTGACAATTTGTCTTTTTGAACTTAACTTAAATCAGAGAAAAAGAAGTATTACAATGAATGATACAAAATACCCTTTTTTCCCCTGAATTGGAAATATCTGGTTATGTTAAGCAATTTTGGTCTGCAAAGTAACCCATCGACTCAAAAGTAAAAAGCCATCTTTCTTTGCCCCCTGTGATGTTACAGACCTAGTTGGAGATTACTGTCTGTCTTACTCTACATCTCAGGAGTTTCAGAATCATCCAGAGAGCTAAAAGCAGTGGTCTTCAGTCTCAGCCTTTTGAAAGAAAAAAAAAAAAATCAAGAGCAGAGGAACAGTTTGGAATACATATTCATCCCTTGGTATCTGTGGGGAATTGCTTCCAGGACACTGAGTGCATACCAAAATCTGTGGATGCTCAAATTACTGTTCCTTCAGTTGGCCCTCCATATCCGTGGATTCTGCATCCACAGATACTGAGGGTGGACTGTATTCCTTCTGGATTCTTTTTCAGGTCTGACTCTATTGGTATGCTCAGCAGCTTAGGCAGTTCAGCTCCATCTGAGTGGTTTTTAGATGTCTCTTATGGTGGCTTAAAAATATAATTTCAAACTTTTGTTTCTCTACTCCAAGGGTAAGGCTTCAGGTAGATCAAATCAGAGGTACCCATCTCAAACTGTGTATCTATTCCATGTGGAGAGAACAGTAATTTATTTCAGTTAGGGTGCTGCCTAGGGTAGATGTTAGGAGTTTTACACTGCGATGTGAAACACAATGGGAATACTTTAGTGTAGTGACAGTTTACAGAAATAACATCTACCAGTTAATAAATATTATTTACTTGCGCTTTGTTCCAAATAACTGTGAAAACTAGTAAACATATTAAAATTTCAGAAGATTAGCTTTTCTCAAATTTAGTTTGTTAAAAATACAAATTGTCAGTTCTCTGTGTTAGAGAGTCTTACCTGGGTCTAGGATGATGCCCAGAAATCTATCTGTATGTTTAACAAGTCTCTCTGATACTTCTGAGAATCACACTCTGAGAAACTCCACAATATGTGTTACTAAAATATACACATAATTCAACCAATCACTGAACATTACAACTAATTCAAGCTATGATATGGTGTGAGTATAGATTTCATCCAATTCCTCCTTTGATGGAGGGATTGTAAAAGTTCACAGAATCAGCTATGGGCCTTCATTAAATGTTTTGAATGCTTGCTCCTCTGTTTCTTTTTTCTTTCCTTTTTTTCCTTTTTTTTTTTTTGGCCATGTCACACAGATTGCAGGATCTTAGCTCCCCAACCAGGGGTGAAACCCAGGCCACAGCAGTGAAGGTGTCAAGTTCTAACCACTGGACAACCAGGGAATTCCCTTTGCTCTCTTACTTTCGACTTTTTGCTTTAAATATCTTGTGTGTGGTTGTTTTCACTATTCTTTCAAAATATTTTTCAAAGTCTACTTGTATGTTTGTCAGGGATAATTGTTCTCCTGATTCCCAATACTCATGTGTATTGTAACTAAGAAAGTAAAACTCTATTTTCCTCAGTCCCACCACCACCACCTTACCTTGGACTCAAGGTAAGAGTAGGGTTGCTTATGTAGGAAATCTCTAATTCAGAAATGCAATCTAGCCTAAGGTTGAAAAGTGGTAACTGGATGCATTTGGCCACATTTTTACACAGCTGTCAGTGGGTAGACCATCCCACCCTGAACCTGCTTCTTACTATGTCGACCAAGGAACATATCCTGAAAACTAGTGTATACACAAAACACAGCCAACTGCTCTGCAGACAGAACAATGAGAAACTAGGGGTAAAAGAGAGCAGAGAAGGACAAAGTGTGAAAGGGGAAAGAGAGGAGTGACAACTGCAACAAATTACACAAACTGGATGGCATAAAGCAATAGAAATTGATTCCTCAAAATTTTGGAATCCAGAAGTACAAAATAAGTGTCACTGTAAGGAAATGAAGGTGTTTGGCAGAGCTGTACTCCTTCCAGAGGCTCTAGGGCAGGATCCATCCCTTGCCTCTTCCAACTTCTTTATAGCTTCTGGCATTCCTTGGCTTGTGGCTGCATCACTCCAATCTTCAAGGTCAGCATCTTCAAATCTCACTCTGCTCTATCTGCACATCACCTTCTCCTCTGTATGTCCGCCTATAAAATCTCCCTCTGCCTTCCTCTTACAGAGATTCATGTAATTGAATTTAGGGCCCACTCAGACAGAATTCTTTTTTTCAAGATCCTTAATTTAATTACATCTGGGATTTTTTTTTTCTTTATTTCTTGACCCTATGTAAGGTAACATTCACAAGTTCCAGGGATAAAATGTGGATATCTTTTGCGGGGGGCATTTTTAAGCTTACACAGAGAGAAAAGAGAGGAAAGAACTTATATCAGAAGGCTGAAGCTAGTACAGAAGGTGATCATTGGAGCAGCCACAGTCTATAACAGGAATATCTAAGATCATTTTTAAGCGGTATGCTTTGCTGAGATAAAAACTATCTTGATCTTTCTAAATTTTCAGTGAATACTGCTTCAAAAACAAAGCTATATGAGTTTCACAGAAGTAAAAACATCTGTCAGAAATGACCACGAGAATTTTAATACTTGGATATACTGGGACAGGACTTTGCAGCAGACTTGGAATAAAGGCTTGAGCTAACTTTATCTACATATCAAAGGGCAGTGTTTCTCAGCTGAAATCAGGATGATACTGCATTTGCTGTGGTTTACATTGGGTTTTAACGATGACATTAAGTTTGGGATTTTTTGCTGTTGTTTTTTGTTTCTTTTTTTGTTTTTGTTTTTGTTTTTTGTTTTGCTGCTATGGTTCTGTTCCTTCTTGGCTGTTCACATTTTTCTGGAAGCCATATCAATTTAGTCTGTATTTCCTTTTCTACCTTCTTTGCCATTCTGTGTGTTCTAGACACCTTCTTTTTAAGCTTGAATGAAAGATTTTGTTGACATACATTCCTACTTGAAAAGAAACAAGCAAAAATAAAAAAAAAAAAAAGATCTCAGGCCACCCAGTGAAAGAGGACTTCCCGTCTGCCTGCCCCTTGGTTCATAGATTCATAGATTTCACTCCTTAAATCTTTATCTTCAAATCTATGATGAGAGAGATTTTTAATCTCCGTCAGGAAACACTTTGGTCTGGGAGGAAAGGAGAAAGTCTTTGCCAGATTGACTTCACAATTATGCCATGTGTCCAAGGAATTGTTGCCCTACAGTAACCTACCGCATCTCAAGTCAAGCCTTCTTCGGTAAATGGCAAGGTTCACATCAGTTCATGAGGAAGTGGAAATAAGGAGATTAGCAGTCCAAGGGTCTGTAGGCACTAGGCTAAGAGAAGAGCCACTAGTACTGTAGAGCCTTACACAAGTGGGTTACACAGTTTTCATTATGCCTCACATTTCCTTAAATTTCCAGGTTCACAGAGACCCCCAAAATGCCAAAATCATGAGAGGTAGTTTAGAATGAGGTGCCAGGCCACATTTGTAGGACATTTGTAGCAGGCTACATTAGAGCTGCTCTACTTCCAGAATAAGACAGAACAAGTCAGACTGAGGGTTCTCCTCAAGAGTCGAGGGCATGCACAGAGTAGGAGGTGTTTTTCCTCTGCTTCCACATAAACAGAGAAAGGTACCTCTAAGACACTCCTTCAGAAAGCTTTATTTATTTCCCACAAAGCTTGAGAAGCCAGTATGTAACTCCTGATTAAAAAAAAAAAGGCTTGAAGTCGGGGGACTATGCCTGGAACTGACCCTTCCTGACTGCAAGAAGAGAAAGACTGCACAGGGTGAGCTATGAAATTAATTTCTGCTTTCATGGTCATACTTGCCCTACTTCAAATTATAAATATTCCAGTGCTCTGCTAGACCAACACATTTATTTATTCTCTCATTCAACAAATGCTTGTTGAATGTCTATTATGTGCCAGAGACTGTGTTGCATTACTTAAATGAACAGCGAGTATTTAGTCCTTTTATCCAGGAAAGTTACTTGTAAATTAATAATATTAAAAAAGTGTTCTAAAGAAATATCAAACAAGACATTTATTGAATGTATCCCTGTACGATACACTGTATGAGATACGAACATGAATCTGATATAGTCTTGCCCAGAAAAAGAGGAGCTCTTTGTTCAGCGAGTAGTTATGATAAAAGATCATATGAAATAAAATGTGAGAAATGAAAAGCTATGAATGATCAGTTACAGTGAGAGAGGCACAAATTTTCTGGAGTGGGTTATAAGTGAGGTCTTGCTAACAATTGTTCAGTAATCTTATATGTCTGCTTATCTTTTGAATAAGACAACACTGCACAGAAATATAGAGACCTTCATGTATCAAATTCTAAGTCTCAGGTAAAGAGTCTAAAGATGAATACAACCTATTCCTTAATCTCAAAAAGATTATAACTCAATGGAAGCAACAGACCTTTATGGAAATTATTTTAATAATATTATATGTGTGTGGGTTTCCAAAATTAAGGTCCATACATAGTGCCCAACTCTGTTGAGGGAAGTCAGGAGATGGAGAAAGAAAAAACATCAATAATGATTTTAAAAGAACAGACTCTCTTTTACAGTACAAAGTTCTCTTACCCCAAACTAAATGGAATCAAAATCCAAAAGTGGGTCACAGGAGACCAAGGAGATAGATTCAGCTTGAAGGTTTGCTGTTCCCCCTGCCTGTCCTCAGTGGCCAAATAATTCATGCCTCTCATGTCCCCAGCACCGGAGGGACACAACCCTAGGCACCATATGGAAGGAAACCTTCAGCTTACACTTGGCTGACACAAAGCTAGCTCTCTGCAGCAGTTTTCCTGGACACAGAACGCAATTCTACTCTGCATTTGATGATCTCAACTACTAATCCTGCAGCTGTTTCTCTCACTATATTTCTCCATAACTTCAAGTTCCTTTTTGAAACTCTTTTCTGAAAAACAACCCTAACCACTCTCAATACGGTGGATTTTCATTGTTGTTGTTGTTGTTTTACAAAGGCTACTCTGACTTAGGGCAACGTACCTAAATATATAGCCCAGATCGTATTAACCCTTTTAACACTCACAACCAGAACATCACTGTTATAGGCACCCTGCTTTGGCCAAAAGAGTAATGTCTTGATGTGCTTCACAAATGCCACTGCTCACAAATGTCCATAAAAATAGGATTTATCGAGGAACAAAGATTACAAAGATTTACAAGAAAAAATGAAGAGCAAATGTAATTTTTTCTAAAGTATATTTGAGTTAGTTAAACGTAAATGCTCTGGCGATATAAGTTCTGGAAGAACAAATTTTCCATGAAATCCAAGCTAAATATTGTATGGAACAGCAATTTAACCTTGGGAAAATAGACCATTGGAGATTGCTTTTTCTTTGAAAAACTAAATGCAGAACCAATTAGAAGATTGCCGCTTCGACTAAGATGGATATTTTTAAATGCTTGGGAACTTAAATTTTGTATAAGGCACATAGAAAAAAATTGCAAATAAAGAGAATATCTTTTGCTCTTTTTACAAAGCTTAGCCAACCATATCAGAAAGACCATATGTTAGCTGTGAGAAAACTTCGCTCTAAGAAGTTTTCGTTAGAATTTTGCAGTTTGTATACTCCATATAAAAAGGGATACTTTGAGAAAAGATTTAAGGCTCTTTGGTAATGGTAATACAACTGAACTACACTGTAATGCAGAGAGTTACTACTTTACAGATTTACTATACCAAAATAACTGAAATGCATTTTGTTGTGATCACTCCATAGAGGTAAAATGGATTCCCCTAAACTCAAAATCTGGTTTAGATACTAAGACTGATGATACCACAAACTCACCAAGAGAGTATGAAAAGGTTCATTACTCATATAATGAGGTTTTCTGGGGGGAAATAGAATCAGCTCCCAAGCAGGTATAAGAATGGCTTGAAACAACAGAGAACAGAGACAGTCTTTAGGATTTTTATGGTAGGTAGGAGGGGTGCGGTAGGGTGAAGGTTCTTTCACCTGGGCTGTGGCTTGTGTGTTTTGGAATTCCCACTAACACCAAAGGAAGGAACACTGGGCTTCCTTATCAGCTGGCCCAAATGTAAAGCAGAAGGAGAAAAGGGAGGGGTGGGGTTTGAAATCTGTCAGCAAACATTGAACATTGAATTTGATTCTTTATTACAATTCACCTCTGGTATACGGCTGATGGCTGATGCAATATTTTAGTTTACTGAATTCAAACTTGTTTAAATAAGTCATCGCTTTGCTCCATAATGCCTATAGCCTGAGGCTGGTAAGGGAGGTGAATATTCCATTGAATGTATTGTTTAAGAGTTCAGTATTGTGCAGCTTTGGAAGTGAAATGAGTGCCTTTGTCACCATGAATTATTGGCTCTATAACTCTGAGAGGGGTGAGGAGCATTTTGGTGATGCCTTGTATTGTGGCTTCAGTATGGGCAGAAATGTGTGTTGTTGATTTAATTTTTTGCATATCTATGAAGCAAAAGATCACCAGAGTTCTTTACACCAAAAGAGGCAATCTTGAATAAACAATTGTTGTTGCCACTGCCAGAGCAGATGGCCAAACCACTGGTAATGACCAAGAGATTATAAAAATGTGCAGATGGGGCCAATTGGTGGCCAGGGTATCCAATGCTAATATGGTTGCCTAAAGTACAGCCAATTATTCAGACCTTTGCATCCCATCCTTGATCAAGGACATCCTGGTAAAGGGATAAAAAATTGCAGCCCTTCAGCAAGCTCCATCATGTATGATGGTGGTCCTACTATTCATAAAGTACATGAACTTGTTTTGCTGTTGACACAGTTTTACTCAAGGATTATACTGTGGCCAAGGGTTTAAGGACAGAGGAGTTTTCCTCTAGAACCATGGCACCTGTCAAGATATTGAGGATGGAGGAGATACCCTTGCTGTAGATGAGATATGCCAGAGCACGTGCCTTTGACTCTAGGAGGAAGGCTCTGTAGTTGTGTGTTGAACTTGTGGGGTACTACTTCTATGACCTAATACATAAGGGCAGCTAAGAATCAAGGGTCTTGGGCTTAGCGCCTGTGAGAGCCTCTGTCTCCAGAGAGACCAGTATGCAACCAGCAATGGCCACTCTCATGGCAGGTACTGTGGAGTCAAGGAGGGCAATTTCTTATACCAGAAGTCCATGGGCAGCTCATAGCCATCTTGGTCAGTCCAGAGACTCCAGAAGGCATGAGAGGAGTTTGACAAAGCCTAAAAATGCCTAAAATATGTTTAGCTTATTTTAAATTTATGAGTGCTGACAGGGTCAATAGTTGTTTCTTGGCAGTGTCAAAATAGCCTCAGTTTACCTGATAATTTTCAGGAATTTCACTGAGGGTGTGGGGCCCTGTACTATGTGTGGGGCAATGGCCCGGTCTTATTGTGAGCTCTTTTGTAACTATTTGTTCTGAATGAGTGTGTCAAATAAATCTTCTTGGAGGGGAAAGGGGATGCCATCAATATAATGTCATACGTGTGTTCCTGGAGAGAGTTGTATATGGTTAAGAGCTTGCCTGCAGAGATTGTGAGTGATGGCAAGGCTGTTGCAGTATAACTCATACAGCCAGGTAAAGGCATATTGGTTTCTTCAGAGGTGAAGGCACACTACACCTTAGAGGCTGTTGAAACAGAAACTGACCAGAACATATTAGCCAAATCTATATCCAACTACAAAGCATTTACCAGATGCTGATTGGGTGGACTCAGTAATTTTAATAACATTGGGTATGGGGCCTTAATGTGTGGGACCAGGGCTTTACGGTTGGGGTACTGAACCATTAGGTGCCATTTATTCTTTCCAATCTAAGAATAGGCCAAATTGGGCTGTTGAATAGAGAAGCAGTGGGAATAATCATCCCTTCTTTAAATAGGTCTTCCATAATGGGTTACAGTCCTTGAAGGCTCTCTTTTAATTTACACTGGTCTGTATTAACTATTTTAACCGAGGAGGAGAAGAACCATGGAATCCCTTTTTGTCAAGTCATTTATAAATGTCAAAAATTTAATTAATTTAATTTATTATTCACTGAGTAAGAGCCTCAATGCCCAGCATGGGCTATTTTAGGGCAATAGGCACTATGGCTGTGGGGAATTTTGGCAAGGCAATATTCTTGTGGTTAACGTGAGGCATATCTTTTTGTCCTCTGTTTTAGGTCAGGAATTCCTCTAAGGTTATAGGGAACACCGTATGTAAATGAAGTAGTATCCCAGGTTGAACTGTAATTTGAGCTCCAGTACTGATTATGGTCAGGAAAGTTTGCCAAATGGGGCATTTCAGTAGATGTTAAAGTTAATTCAAGACATGTTGTGGAGGCACAAAAGACAATCATTACTCATTTCTTTATTGTATACATTTTTTAAATTAAATTTTGGATTTCCAGTTGGGTCGAATTGTGGATCTCTACTTTACATTTCATTTCTTTTCCTTGTATATAAAGGTTTTCTTTTTTCTTTATTTTGTTTGATTGTTTATGGATATACTTTGGGCAGGGGATTTTCCTTTCTACTCGGCTCATATTTGTGAATATCTTCCTCCTCCAAAAGTCTCAAATTAGGATCTTCAGAGCTAGGGACCTCTCCCATGCCAATGGTTGCTTTATAGGGTTTAAGGGCCATGGACCTCATTCAGGTTTGAATGAATCCCTTGGCTGTGACATGGGGTGTCGTGGGGGTTTTCCCTATCTCCTTGAGGACTGGGATCTTTGTCAGAGAACTAGGCAGCAGCAGGAGCACAATTTGTAGGGTCCTAGTGACTCATTTGCTTTTAGAAGTGTTATCTCAGCATGCCACCTGGTAAGTGCTTTTCCTCCGTATGAGCAACCACCCAATGGACCCATATATCGCACAGGGTATCAGTCTTTCCCCCGACCATGCTATAGAATGGCTTCCACTGCCTAGTTGAGACAAACAGTTAATGGTCACTGGGTAAGAGTTGCTTCCCTGAACCTAGCTTTAGTCTCAAATTATGCGAGAATCATGACACATGATCCAAATTGAACTACAGAGAAATCTGGGCCAATATACATGACCCAGGGCCATTTTAAAGAGGACCCCAGTCACATACTTCTGTCCCTGAATGCTAATTATTGAAACTTATGACTCAGGTTGGTTAAATCTATGAGGTTCAATAGGGCTTAGCAAATGCAGGACAAAGCAGCATAGTTCAAAGCCAAAGCTTGCCAGCAAGCAGCATATCCAGTTAGCAAGCCAGTGCAAGAGCAGAGAGATCCCTGCTGGTGGTGGCCGTTATCTAGACACTCTGCTTGCTGTGCCAAAGGTTGTGGCGACCCACAGTAAGGGGATGGACCCTCTACCCAAAATTTGGTTCAGATGTCAACACTGATGACGCCACACATGGTGTGAAGATTTGAAAAGGGTTGTTACCTACACAACAGAACTTTCTAGGGAGAACACAATAGATACCCAACAGGTCCGAAAATGGCTTAGGAGAATAGGGAAAGGAAAGTAGCTTTGGTATTTTTAAAAGAGTTGGGGAACGGGGCTGGTAAGAGGGTTTCTTCATGAAGACTAGGATTTGCAAGGTTTGAATCCTCCAACAGTCCCTGGGCTTTCTTTTCGTATGGTCAGACCACTCAAGATGGCTCTTCTCTTGCTCCTTGTACATCCCCTGCTCAAACAATCCCTGCCTCACCTATACCCTGCTCACATGAACATGCTTGTCCACTGCCCCAGCCAGTGAGTACGCTAATCCTTAGGTCAGAGTGGCTTTACCTGCTAGTTTATTAAAGAGAAACACCTGCCCTCATGATGGTCATTAACCTAGGGGACTGTGAGGCATGTACTCCAGCCACTGGTTTCCCTGATAACCGATCTGATGTCAATTCCCCTTACAAACGGTAACCTCCTCTTCCAGAGCAGCAAATATTGCTGGCATGTCCTGCCGGCTGTCCGTTGTACATGGTGGGGTGTTGCTCCAGGCCCCTTTTGCTTCAGACATGTAAGATTCTCTACCCAGTAAACTGTTGATGTCTCTGTCACTGTTTCCAGGGCCTTTCTTCAGTCTGGAGGCTGGCCAACTACAAGGCTTGCAGCACTGTGAGCTGCAGCTCAGCACTTTGAGGGTCAAGGGGGAGGAAAAATCGTGGGGCTTGAAAGTTATCAGCAGTCAAACATCAAAAAAAAATGGAGTCTGATACTTTATTATACGTGTGTGTGTGTGTTATGTCTGCTAGAAGAAAAGATTTGATTTGAAATACTACCACATTTTCACCTGTAGCCAGCTTGAAATAGTGATTCATAGGAAGTCAAGTGTGGTATAGACATAGCATGGACTTAGAGTCAGGCAGACCTGAATTCACACCCCTAATCTGCTATTATTTATTCTGTTCCCTTGGGAAAGTGTTCCTAAATTTTCCAGCTTCCTCCACTATGTAAAATAGAAACCTCATAGGACTGTTGAGGGGAAGAGGCCAATACGTGAATTCATGTGAACTCTGTGGCATGGCTCTTGGCATGTGGTAGGTATTATTCATGCTAGTTTGACCACTTTTCTTTTAGTCATTCAATAACATGTTTATTTCTGAATGGAAACCCTGACAATAGTAAGGTTTTACTGGACAGTCAATTCCCAATTATTCATAAGTGAATTGTCCTTCTTGGGGATAAAGGGATGCGCCGAGAGTTTCCCAGCTCCCATTTCAGTGGGCCAGCATTCTTCATCCTAAAAAATGTATGAGTCACACCAGCTACTTTAGTTACATATTAAATTGGATTATGCAAGTTTGTTTTCTCCATTATGTGCCCTTATACCATAAAAGAGTATATTTGAACCTTTCCATTTAATCCTTGTGAATCAATTATCTCTTTAGCTATGCATTTCACCTTTATCATTCTATTCTTCCTTTCAACAAATGTATTGAACACATTGTGGTGGGTCATAGTGACACAGTAGGTCTCATGACAAGATAAGATGTAAAAATAAAATGGCAGTAATAAAAATAAGAAGAATTCAAAATACATATATGTAGCAAAGCAGAATATGCTGTTTGTTAGTAGGTAGACCATGTACTTCCATGCACTGTTCTTTTACCTGATGGCATCAAAGGCCAAAAACCCATGACTATGAGCTCCTCTTACTTGTGGTTTCTTTATTCCATGAGGGCCATTTCTAGCACTGTAGTCAATATTTCCCTGCCCCAACCACATTCCTTTAGGCTTACTGTTTCAGTGGACATAAGTTGATGCCTGATGGCTTTCTCCAAGTCTAGAAACCACTCTGCCCACATGCCAGGCATCCTGGAAATGCCAAGTATTCAATAACCCTCAAGAGTAGCCCCCAACCAGTGACTGATGGGAACTGTTATATAAATAGCCCATCATCCAGTTTCTTAGATGACATAACTCTGAAGTATGTGCTTTACATTGACTTTCAGAGTTTTCCCAGTGGAATTAAGGTCCATCACTCCATCACTGACCCCTGACTTAATATAACTACTCTTTGTTGATCTCTTCTTTGTCTCATTTCCCTATTCACCTAACAGAGTTTTCTGCTAATCACAGAAAGTTACTTACACTCACATCCTTGATTTAGGGCCTGCAAGTGGGTAAAGCAAAATTGAGATAATTTTGGTTTATTTTGTTGAGGATTAGAAAATAAGGTGCTATACATAGTTACTTGTACCTGTCAAGGTGTGTGAAAATTCTTGGATTTTACCTACTTGTGAGCTAACAAATTAGCCCATTTCTGTTTCATGGTTACTGCCAGAAGACATGAAACTCTTGGATTAGAGGCAAAGAATTTCATTACTCACAGCACAGCATGAGTAGTCATCAGCTTTGTGTCCATGTCAGACCTCCTTGTTTCTTCTCCCCCCAGCCTTCAGGAGGGTCGTGCAGTGGGACCCATATGAATGCTGGATACACAATAGGTTCGTGTCATGACTGAGGGATACGAAATGTGGACTTTACTGTTTCTATCATAAATGGCAAGCAAGCCTGCTTTTAGTCCTCATTCCTCACTGCAAATGCAACCCTGCAAAACAGCCCAAGTAAAGAAGAGTCTTATACTCTTGGTATACCCAGCAAGAACCCACAGGCCACGCAGGACCCATGGCAAATCGCCTCTCCCAGCAGTATTGTGGTTTATACTTGTTTGCCCATTCACCAGTAAACTGAAGTGAGCCGTGAGTCATCATGTTCACTTTTAAAACAGAACATGCCCTTGTGTTCTGCCCTAGCTCATCTCAGAACACCGAGAGCTAGAGGCTATAATACTTTTCCTAATTTGAATGTGTTTGTGGTCAACTAGAGAGAATGCAACGTAGTAAGCTCAAGAAAAGAAGTAGGAAGAAAGAATAATAGAATCACATAAGAACAAGCGACTAGATTTTGGGAAGTTGCTCGGTTTTCACAAGCAAGTGCCATTTGAGCTGGCATGATAAATGTGAGCTTTACAATTGAAGAAGACGATGGATCACAAACAGAGGAGAAACCATAGATGAAAGGCTTTAAGATGAAGAAGCATCATGGTGTACCTAGCGCTGGTCAGTAATGCAGTATGAAACATAAGGGAAGGAAAGAAATGATTAAAGTGAGGTTGGCAAAACAGTGGCCAGAGATTATGAGGGGTCTTGAAGTCATTTATATGTATTTAACAAAAGTTAACTGCATTTCTACTATATGCTGCTTCAGTAATATAAGCTACTCTCTCGTGGTCTCCATTCGCTATTCTTCCCTCTCCACTCCCCTCCTCAAATATCTAATCAAAAAAGCAGGATCACAGCCTTAGACCAAGTAAACCAAAATTAGCAGCCCCTTCTCCCCTGCTACCCAGAGGATTCTAGTGCAAGTGTCAGGTAAAGACATCTGTTGAGGTACCCACCTCCATCATTACAGTCAAACAAGAAAGTACTACTTTAAAACATTTTTTCTATTTCAATAGTAGAGTTTAGTGAACATGATAATCTACCAGAATGGTATTTGCAGAAGCTAATATATCAGGCTCTGAATTCAAATTCTTAAGTTTTTACTCCTGCAGTTAAAACTTCTTAGCTATATGACCTTAGACAAGCTACATAACATCTTAAGGACTCAGTTTCCATCTCCACAAAATGGGAATAAAGATGTTACACTCCTCGTGTAAAATGTTCTCACGATTGAGTGAGGTAATTCATGTCAAATGCCTGGGACATATTATTATCCAATACAAATACTTATCATCCTCAGGTTTATACTATTATCACAGATGGTTGAAAGGTGGCAGTATTTGATAGAACTACACACATGAAATCAATCCATTGGGCTTATTTGGCTACTATTAAATAATTTACAAAGGATTTTCCAAATGGGAGGCAGTCATAATGTTTACAAGTTGCAACATTCTTATCAAAACCGAAATCTGCTCACTGTATCAAAATCTGACTGTGGCTTTCTAAAGAGTGTCAGCAAATTTTCAAAGAAGTTTTGAGTTATGGATCTATGTTTTGTTTTTGAAAGAATACCCCTGCATTTATAAACAAGAAATAATACATTATCTCTATACAAATTATTTCCACATGCCAGGATGGATTGAAAGAGTTAATGTACTTGCAGAACACTATTAAGAGGCTGACAAAAGTTTAAATTGGCAGAAAAATAGTTACAGAATTTCATAGCTAAGAAATATCAAACATAGAACACATGGTTAAATACCTGATATTATTCCAGTATACTCTGTTATAATTGGAAATGAAAAAAGGGTAAGTATGTACAACCCTGTACCACAGGCGCCTGTAACACTTCTCTTGGCCAAACCCCAACCCAGAAGCCACAAAATATGCCCTGTTGGATAAATCTGGGGCTTCCCCGCTTGCATGCACTCTGACACAAGTCACAAAAAATGCTTGTGCCAACAATTACATAACTCGCCTTGTAGTTATAGTAATCTTGCTCCTTCCTCTCTGGGGCCCACTCAGTCATTGCTCATTTATCTTGTTTCATGCTGGCCTGTTCACTTTATCCAGTTCCTTTAAGCCCTGGTACCCATGCTCGGCACCACAAATTGGCCTTGAAACTGTGCACACTGCAACAGAGTTCCTTTTAGCATTCACCTCTGATGTGACTCTACCTCCCCGAAATTCATTTCTGAACCCTCGTCCTGCATCTACCTTTCTCTTTGCATCTGGCATAAATGTGATATAAATCCTAGGAATGATCCTCTAATCCAACTCCCTCACTTTACAGATGATGAAATGTTCTCACTTTAGTTACTTCTAGATTAGAATGTTTCACATGGGGTTTTTACAGAAATATCTATCAATCACTTCAACTGCTAGGCTAATTTCTGGAAAGTTTCCATGTGTGGCTGATCTTCCCCTCTGTGTTACATTGATTCTTAATAGTTTTATTCAGAGGATAAAATTTCTATATTGTCCTGAGGGAAAAATACCTTTCTATTGATAAAAGAAGAAAGAGTATATTGTCTGAATGTAGATGTACAGGATTTTTAAAATGTATTTAAATTCTTTATAAAAGGTATCAATTCAAATCCTATACCATCTTTACAAATTCACTATGGAATTTATGTCCTCTTTACTTGAGTCCCCTGAAATTCACCGCATTTTTATTTATATATAACTTTATAGTGTTTAAAGCCTTTTACCCCATATTCTACTAATAACAATGAACAATATTGGATAGGGAAGTATATGACTTTATTGTGTAAATGAATAAACCATTGATCATTTCTAGCTGTGTGAATTACACTATTGAAAGAAAATAAATAAATAGTGAAAATACCGATGTCATTGGTGAAAAATGGAATGTTTATGTATGAGATTCCAAAATTCCATACTTTTATCTCCCCAACAAGCCAAGTATTTTAAAATACTCACCCACCATGAAAATACCCAAAGTCTCATCATATGTCATTCTCAGGGTGTGCCAAACACAAGTCTTTAGGCATTTAAGGAACTAAATACCCTTGATGGAGTCCACTTCACAGTGAATTCTTTTCTGCCTTGTATAACAGAGTTACAAGGTTCCAGTGTCTATATTTGTCTTTTCAGTTAGTTTGAATAGATTATGAGAACAAACTCACTTTGAATTTTAACTTTTATTGTCTAAATAATTATATTAACAAAATATGGAATGAAAAATTGAATTTTTTTCAAACAGCTGTCATAGCATTTCAAATACTATGAGACAATAATATCATTTAATGTTCACTCTTGAAAGAAAATTTGAAAAAGAAGACTAATGTTGTGTCTCAGTCTTTCCTCAAACCAATTTCCTGGTGTTCAATTTGGAAACCTTGGCTTAAGATTGTATTGAGGAAAATCAAAAGTTAATCCACTAACTACTTCAGTGGCACACATCCATTTTAAACTATGAAAACTTTCCATCTGAATTTACTATTCTGACATAGTCAGACACACTAGTAATCCTCCCTTCTTTATCTAGAATACGGCAACTTTCTCTTACACTTTGAAAGCACTTCAGTCAAAACACTCCATCAACACTCTCTTTGTCCCTCTTAGTACTATTTCTTTCAAGTTATTTCAAGGATTTCTGTAAAAGCATCTTTCCCTCTTTAAAATGTCAAATTTTACTGCTTAAAATATATGTGCTTCTTTACTTCCATAAGCCACCGGCTGGGCCTAATGACTGAGCATGCACTGGCTCCTCTTTAGGAAGGATGCCATGTTTCCCCAGTGCCACCTCTACTCTGCAACACATGGCCTCTAACTCTTCATTTAGCAAAGCTATTCTGTTGGGAAAAACCCCCAAACGCTTAGAAAAATGAATTTAAATGCTTGATTATTGTGATGTTTTTCAGTCAAGTATTGTTTTAGACTAATATTTGTCCTCTGCTTTGCCAGCATAATTATTTCCCTCACGGTCATGTGTAATGTAGATTGTCACACTGCTACTAATATCAAATAAATTGTGAGACAATTATTTATTAATATAATAACAGAACTAGCAATAATAAAACTCAGGAAAATCTTTGCTTGTTCTTATATACAGAGGAACTGTATTTACTTCAAGCAGATTTATATTTCTCAAGTAGATTTACATCTTTCCTGGTTAACTTGTGATTCACTGGAAAAGTACCCCACAAGAAGTAGGGGATCTGCATTCTCTATTCAAATCTGAAGCAAAATAGCCTTGTGACTCCAGGATCTGGAGGGTCCGGTCTGATCTACAGGCTGAAGAGTCCTGATGATAGATAGATAGATAGATGATAGACAGAGAGACAACAGGTAGATTTATGTTGAGCTAAAGATGTTTGCATAGGTGTGTCTATATAGGTAGATATAGATCTAGATTAAGATAAAGACATAGATATAGTTGTAAACCTAGAAATAGAAATATATGGGATGTATAGATATAGATAGACTAACACAAAGCACCTACTACCATGCTGTGCTATCCTAACTCATAAATTTATGAAAACTGCCTGGTCCTTGTAGGTGTATGGGTTCTCATCTTTATCCAAAAAAATATATATAGTGACAAAGCTCTTATTTCACAGTAAAGGGTCTTTACATGTTTGGGGTAAGTCGAAGACTTTTCTCAGATGCACACATGCAGCTCCTACTGAAGCATGGAGTCAACAAAGCAGAGGAAATACTTGAAAAAGGATTAAGCCTTTGTAATTTTCTGAAAATCCTATTAAGAAACATGTTCTATTACAATTTCCAAAAAAGAATCTATAAATTGATCTTTAGAAACCTTCTTTCTGGCTTTAATGGCAGTGTTTTTCAACTGATTTTAAGCTTGAAGTTATTTCCTAGTGTTATGTAAATGGAAACTGACATGTTGGTAGAAAAAGCAAACCGTTTCTTTACAGATTGAAAGGTTCACAGGACAGACAATGCATTAAAAATACACAAATACACAAACAGACATAGTGTACACATGTATACACTGTTTCAAATTCACTCATTAGAAACAGTTATTGGATTGACCCCAGTATTACACACATTTAATTTATTCACTACTTTGTTGTTGTGGTTGATGTTTTTCAGATACATAGTTTCAAATATATCCAGTTCCCCTGAGAAGTGATACAGGTCAAACCAGGGTTAAACTACTGGACCTTTAATTGTAGATTAATATCTCAGTATTAATCTCTCAATATTCCATTGACCTGGAAACCATTGTATTCCCCAAAGAGTAGTTTTTAGTCACAATGATGCATAGTTTCCACAATAAAAAGGGAAGTAAAAACTGCAAAACAATGCATGTACATGATAGACAGTATATTTGATAGAAATGTTTGATATATACTAACTGGAGTCACAGTCTGCATGAGCAGTTTTAGATTCATCTGCTATGCATGCTATGTTCTTATATGTTGATACACATATGGTTGTTATTTCCTTGTTCTGCACACAAATGGTTTCATCTCATAGAAGGCTATTAGGTCTCTAAACTATTTCCCCCAGGCTTATGTAATTGTTTGCAAACATATTACGAAACACTAGAGACCAAAACAACAACAATAATAATAAAACATGGGAAGTCATTAGAGATCACTGGGTATTACTTTGGCAAGGAAAAAAAAATCTTTCAATAAACTAAAACATTTCTCTTGAATATCAGTCTTACAGACCTCTTTAAATGTTTTGCAATCTCTCACATATTTCTCTATCTTCTCTAACTACGGTGTGCAGGAATACTGTTGAAAATTACTGCAATTAAACATTTATATCTTAATTTTGTGACACCAATTGTTCCTTAAATCATGAATTGTTAAAGCTTGGAACATATCTACAAGATCATCTGTTCATTTTCCACAGATGACTGATGTTGAACCTGAAGAGAAAAACAGCAATAAAACAATTTGATAGAAACCTACAAATAAATGGTATTCTATAATACAGCGTATTTCTTTCATTAAGATATTTCAGTCGTCTAAAACTAATTTAGGCTTATTCTTAGTGAAAAAAGATCAAAGTTTCTCTGAGTTGGAGAAATTAAGGATAAGAACAATTATTTGGGGGGCACATATTTTCAGACTTTATGTATTGAACACCTACTATTTGTTACTCACTAGTCTAGTCACTAAACATACAGACATAAAAAAAAGCAGGAAAACAAAAAACCTGCTATCTTGGAGCTCGTATTTTAGTGAAGGAAGTGAGATAAAGGAATAAAAGTATGTATATTTTGTTTAAAAATATATAAATTGTAAGCAAATATTATAGTACTAAGTAGTATGTTACTTAGAGTGATGGAGAAAACATCACTTTTAGAATCAAAAGCTCTGAGAATTAATAAGGAGTATGAAACACACAAGACATAAGATACAAGATAGGTTACTTACCTTTTTTAGCTTCTGTTTCACCATAGGTAATCACTAATTTGATTATGTACCCAGACTTCCTCACAATATTTCTTTGAATCACAAAGGTGATCAATGGACACTGTAGTATTTTTGTAAAACTGAATCGAGCACTATACAAACATAGGCAGTATCATTATTTGCGTACTTTGATGTGAGGAAGGAAGAAAACTGCAAATACAATCCATAGGGCATTCCTACAACCTAACATGTGCTAGAAATTGGCCAGCAGTTTGACATGACTAATATGAGCTGTATAAATGAAGATTGTTAGAATTTAAGATGTACATACTCTGTTCTGCCCCACCAGACCCATCCCTAGAATGTAATTTACTAGGGCCTTATCCTCAATAGTCCAATGTTTTAAGAAGACCATTTTGCTACGTGGCCAGTGGTAATAAAATATGGACTTGAAGAACAGCCATTAGGATAAAAAGACATCACTCCTCCAACCTGTGGTAAAAATCACTGATGATTTCCCAACAAGCTAAAGGAGAGGGATGGCTCACCTTTCAGAATTTATGTTAATTTTTGCTTTGATTTAAATTTGAAATGATGTTCATTTTAAACCAACTGCATCTGCTTTAAAAATTTTGTCATTTAGTCTGGAGTTAGAATAAGAAATACAGAAAGTATTTTTTCTTAGGTTGTATGGCTGCTATATCAGTGGTTTCCATGTTCGTGTGGATTTAAAGTCAACTGTTGATCTTGGAAAATACTGGCATCCCTGGGCCCTGGCACAAGTATTCTGATTAAGTAAATTTGGCATGTGTCCCAGAATCTGCTTATTAAATAGTATCTACCTATCTCCCCAACTAAGTCAGTTGATCTTTATAACACACTTCGAGAAAAAAATTACTCTAAGGATAATGGACAACTCTGGAAAAATCCCATTTTTATTGTTTGCAAATAATATTTTATATAAAATCCTGGTCTAGTTATTTTTGTAAAAATCCATTACAGCTAGTTGTGATAAGAAAGAACACACAGAGACCCATGTAAATCTCCCTCAGCTGCCATTTTAAATGTGCAGTTTTTATATTCCAGTTTGTTCCTTTTGTTCCCCGTGAGAGTTTCCTCCACCACCTAAGGAAACCAGACACATAAGGAAAATTAGTAATTTCTTTGGCTTTTACCTAAAAGTAGAATATATATCCTACAATAACCTAAAGAATACTTGTCAGAATAGAAATCTACTAGAAAAACAAAAGGGAAAGGAAAAAGTAAAATAAATTTTGATTCAAGAAGAAGCAAAGGAACATATATTGAATAAAGCAAGTTCAGAATCCTGGAAGATTCTACCCTTGACTTGGGAAATCTCAGTAAAGGGACTCTGTATTTGAAAACTGGGGTCTAAGAGGGGATGGTGGAGGGGAGAGAAAGAGAGGAAAGGGGATGGGAGGAGAATGTGTGTGGGGGTGTATGTCAATGCATGTGCGCATAGGTGTGTGCTAGCGTGCAGAACACACACATTTAATACCACAATATAATAAACTAATATGTTTAGGTTTTTCTTTTTCTTTTGATTTTGTTTTAAACATGCTGCTGATACTTTGGAGGATAGATAATTCAAAGAAAGAATGTGAAAGTATATCTTTCTTTTGAAATTACAAATATAAGGGAGGAGAGAAAAGAATGGTTTTGATTATAGTTTTCAATTTTCTCATATATGTCAAGGACTTCCTTTCCTCTTCCTAAGTTTTAAAAGGTTCGGTAACATTCGATGGGATTTTATTTTCCTCTAGGTATTTTCTTGGCTATTCTCTTGGGTTCTAAGATTCATTACTTAATAGATGGAGTTGGGGCAACTCCAAAGTTGAAAATAAATATCAAACATGGGTAAAAGTTTAGGAAAGAGAATTATGTAAAAAGTTAATTTTCGTTTTGGAAGACATGAATGAAAGGTACTACAACCCTTTCAGAAATATCCAGGGCAATTACATAGAATACTTGTCCAGGTGCCCTTCATCTCCTTTGAGGCCAGATGAGAGGAAATGGGTGAAGTTGGATTATTTACTTCTAAATAAGAAAGAATTCCTGAGACAGAAGACCAACGACCATTGTAATTGTGGTTGTGTGTGTATTTTAACCATTTTAAAGGAGGCTTATAACTATATTACAATTAGATTTTCCAGTTGGAACTCCTTGGTCTCAATTGGTTTAGGTATGTTCCTGAAAGAGAGAAAAAATGTAAGTGGGCTCCTGGAATGCATTCTACACCTATTATTCTGTAAATTAAAAATCCAAGTGAATATGTTATTTTCCTCAGATAGTTCCACCTGTCCGATGAGATGTTTTGGGGGAGTTTTCCCTGAATTAAACATAGATTTTTCCCCACGATCCTCTTCTGCTTTTACTCTGCATCTCATTCACTCCCAATTATTTTCTTTCTCATGATAGTGGACGTTAAAAAGGGTGGGACACAAAAAAGAATGTTTTAGATGTAATCCTTCCTGCCTGAGTTAAAAAGCAGCATTTGGAAAAGTTTATGTTACAATTTTCTGCGATCTTAAATAGAAACCTTATTGAGATTACTTTTTGAAAAAAATCAATAGCAACAGAAATACTAAAAATTACTTTAATAATTTAAAATGCCACTTCAATTATAATGGGAAATTATGAATTGCTGTCATTTCAGAAAGCAACTGAACTTGATTGACTTAAGGAATGTCAAGCTGTATTCATTAATTGCTGTAATCTTTACAGGTACAATGCAATGTAAGGTGCAAAGAAAAGATGCTATCAAAAACTCATGAAGTCTGAAATGTATACTGGATATGAGCTCGGTAATAGAAATAACATTTTATTTTCTAAAATAAAGACTATATTGTATTCAAAAGATAATAATTAAGTTTCCATCGACATAGTATCTTACAACTTATTTTTTTTTAAATTTTCTTTTTGGGGGGGTACACCAGGTTCAATCATCTGTTTCCACACACACATCCCCGTACTCCCTCCCTTCCCCGACCCCCCCCCTCGAGTCCCCCCCACCCTCCCTGCCCCAGTCCTCCAAGGCATCTTCCATCCTCGAGCTGGACTCCCTTTGTTATACAACAACTTCCCACTGACTATTTTACAGTTGGTAGTATATATATGTCTGTGCTACTCTCTCGCTTCGTCTCAGTTTCCCCTTCACCCCCTGCCCCCTCCCGTACCTCGAGTTCTCCAGTCCATTCTCTGTATCTGCATCCTTGCTCTTGTCACTGAGTTCATCAGTACCATTTTTAGATTCCATATATGTGAGTTAGCATACAATATTTGTCTTTCTCTTTCTGACTTACTTCACTCTGTATGACAGATTGTAGTTCTATCCACCTCATTACATATAGCTGCATCTCATCCCTTTTTATAGCTGAGTAATATTCCATTGTATATATATGCCACATCTTCTGTATCCATTCATTTGTTGATGGGCATTTAGGTTGCTTCCATGTCCTGGCTATTGTAAAGAGTGCTGCAATAAACATTATGGTACACGTTTCTTTTGGGATTATGGTTTTCTTTGGGTATATGCCCAGGAGTGGGATTACTGGATCATATGGTAATTCTATTTGTAGTTTTTTAAGGAACCTCCAAATTGTTTTCCATAGTGGCTGTACCAACTTACAGTCCCACCAACAGTGCAGGAGAGTTCCCTTTTCTCCACACCCTCTCCAACATTTGATGTTTCCAAATTTTGTGATGAGGGCCATTCTAATTGGTGTGAGGTGATACCTCATTGTGGCTTTGACTTGCATTTCTCTGATGATGAGTGATGTTGAGCATCTTTTCCTGTGTTTGTTGGCCATCTGTATGTCTTCTTTGGAGAAATGTCTATTCAGGTCTTCTGCCCATTTGTGGATTGGGTTATTTGCTTTTTTGGTATTCAGCTTCATGAGCTGCTTGTATATTTTGGAGGTTAATCCTTTGTCCGTTGTTTCATAGGCAATTATTTTTTCCCATTCTGAAGGTTGCCTTTCAGTCTTGTTTATGGTTTCTTTTGCTGTGCAAAAGCTTTTAAGTTTCATGAGGTCCCATTCATTTATTCTTGATTTTATTTCCCTGATTCTAGGAGGTGGGTCAGAAAGGATGTTGCTTTGATGTATGTCATAGAGTGTTCTGCCTAGGTTTTCCTCTAGGAGTTTTATAGTGTCTGGCCTTCCATGTAGGTCCTTAATCCATTTGGAGTTTATTTTTGTGTATGGTGTTAGGAAGTGTTCTAATTTCATTCTTTGACATGTTGCTGTCCAATTTTCCCAGCACCACTTCTTGAAGAGGCTGTCTTTTTTCCATTGTATACTCGTGCCTCCTTTGTCAAAGAGAAGGTGCCCATATGTGTTTGGGCTTACTTCTGAGTTCTCTATTCTATTCCATTGATTGTCCTTTCTATTTTTGTGCCAGTACCATACTGTCTTGATCACTATGGCCTTGTAGTATAGTTTGAAGTCAGGAAGCCTGATTCCACCAACTCCATTTTTCCTTCTCAAGATTGCTTTGGCTATTCGGGGTCTTTTGCGTTTCCATACAAATCGTAAGATTTCTTGCTCTAGTTCTGTGAAGAATGCCATTGGTAATTTGATCGGGATGGCATTGAATCTGTAAATTGCTTTGGGTAGTACAGACATTTTCACGATGTTGATTCTTCCAATCCAGGAACATGGTAGGGCCCTCCATCTGTTTGTGTCATCTTTGATTTCTTTCAACAATGTCTTAAAGTTTTCTGCATACAGATCTTTTGCCTCCTTAGGCAGGTTTATTCCTAGGTATTTGATTCTTTTGGTTGCAATGGTGAATGGGAGAGTTTCCTTCATTTCTCTTTCTGCTCTTCCGTTGTTCGTGTATAGGAATGCAAGAGATTTCTGTGCATTAATTTTGTATCCTGCTACTTTACCAAACTCATCAATTAGTGCTAGCAGTTTTCTGGTAGAGTCTTTAGGGTTTTCTATATATAATATCATGTCATCTGCAAAGAGTGATAATTTTACTTCTTCTTTTCCAATTTGGATTCCTTTGATTTCTTTTTCTTCTCTGATTGTTGTGGCTAACACTTCCAAAACTACGTTGAATACTAATGGTGAGAGTGGACACCCTTGTCTTGTTCCTGTTCTTAGAGGGAATGCTATCAGTTTTTCCGCATTGAGAATGATGTTGGTTTTTGGTTTCTCATATATGGCTTTTATTATCTTGAGGTAATTTCCTTCTATGCCCATTTTCTGGAGAGCTTTTATCATAAATGGATGTTGAACTTTGTCAAAAGCTTTTTCTGCATCTATTGAAATGATCATATGGTTTTTATCCTTCAAGTTGTTGATATGATGTATCACGTTGATTGATTTGCGTATATTGAAGAATCCTTGCATCCCAGGGATAAGCCCCACTTGATCATGGTGTATGATTTTTTTAATGTGCTGTTGGAGTCTGTTAGCTAGTATTTTGTTGAGGATTTTTGCTTCTATATTCATCAGTGATATTGGTCTGTAGTTTTCTTTTTTTGTGACATCTTTGCCTGGTTTTGGTATCAGGGTGATGGTGGCCTCATAGAATGAGTTTGGGAGTGCTCCGCCTTCTGCAATATTTTGGAAGAGTTTGAGAAGGATAGGTGTTAGCTCTTCTCAAAATGTTTGATAGAATTCACCCGTGAATCCATCTGGTCCTGGGCTTTTGTGTGTTGGGAGATTTTTAATCACTGCCTCAATTTCCGTACTTGTGATTGGTCTGTTCATGGTTTCTATTTCTTCCTGGTTCAGTCTTGGAAGATTGTATTTTTCTAAGAATGTATCCATTTCTTCCAGGTTATCCAGTTGATTGGCATATAGTTGCTTGTAGTAGTCTCTCATGATGTTTTGTATTTCTGAGGTGTCCGTTGTGACTTCTCCTTTTTCATTTCTAATTCTGTTGATTTGCATCTTCTCCCTTTTTTTCTTGATGAGTCTGGTTAATGGTTTATCAATTTTGTGTATCTTCTCAAAGAACCAGCTTTTAGTTTTATTTATTTTTCTTATGGTTTCTTTCCTTTCTTTTTCATTTATTTCTGCTCTGATCTTTATGATTTCTTTCCTTCTGCTCCCTTTGGGGTTTCTTTGTTCTTCTTTCTCTAGTTGTTTGAGGTGTAAGGTTAGGTTGTTTATTCGATCATTTTCTTGTTTCTTAAGGTAGGACTGTATTGCTATAAACTTCCCTTTTAGAACTGCTTTAGCTGCATCCCATAGGTTTTGGGTTGTTGTGTTTTCATTGTCATTTGTTTCTAGATATTTTTTGATTTCCTCTTTGATTTCTTTAGTTATTCCTTGGTTGTTTAATAGTGAATTGTTTAGCCTCCATGTGTTTGTATTTTTTGCAGTTTTTTTCCTGTAATTGATATCTAGTCTCATGGCGTTGTGGTCTGAGAAGATGCTTGATATGATTTCAATTTTCTTGAATTTGCTGAGGTTTGATTTGTGACCCAAGCAACTTATATTTTTAAAATTTAATTTTACCCCAAAATACTTCTCACTAGTTCATTTTTTTTTCTGTCAGTAAAGATGATAGAGATGATTACTCTTGATAGAACAATAGGCTAACTTAAAAAAAATAGACATTTAAAAATTAAATAAAAATAATCTTTGCATCAAGTTTTTTCCTTACATTTACCCTGTCTTATTTTATAAACTGAGAGTCATGATTTTGTCTGGGAAAACAATATGCCCAAACTTGCATATGTGTTTTTTCCCATATGTTTGCTTTCCCAGGCTTCCTTGAAGCCAAGAGTGGCTGTATGACAAATAATTTGGCCAATAAGACACAAGATAAACATGATGAGGGTTTCTCAGAAATTAACATGGCCTTTCTTGTTCTTTGCACTTTAAACATGGATATGATACATATAGTTGAAGAGGCCATCTTTGACCATAAGGCAAAAACACATAAAAACAAAAGCTCCGCAAAGCACAGTATAAAGAGTTTGGATAATGATGTAAACTAATCCTTAGACTGCTTTCTCTAGGTTCCTGGTTAGGAAAATGATAAATGTCCTTATGATTTAAGCCACTTTTACACATAAGTTAGTTACTTGTAACTACATGCTTTGCTTACTGGTGCATTCCCAAATGAGTTTTCAAAGTATGTGTTTCAGTCAAGAAAAGGATGTGTGATCCCCATGTCAAAATTTTAATTCAATGTATTCTGAATTTAGGCTTTCTGAATAAATGCTTTGGATTGTAATTAGTGAAAAGACTTAAAGAGTTTTCAGTTGCTGATTACTTTTGAAATTTGGCTGGAAACACTTTAAAGAAGTGAAACACTTCTTTAATGAAGTGAAATTATGATGGGAATTCAAAGTTTTCACAATTTTTATTCTTATTACTTTGCAAATTTATCTGAATGTAACACTGATGTTTATTCTAAATTTTTGTAATGCAATTAAATTAGATTCCAATAAAGTTATAAGGACTATGGAGTACAGCAACTTAACACATTTTAATACAAATATTGTAATATTCCAGCCTCAACTACTCATTATTTGGGCAATTGGAAAAAAAGAAACAAGTTAAAGATGATCATCTCTTTGGTTTCCATAGACTTTTTTTTTTTTTAAAACAGTGATTGAGTAATATGGTAAGTCAATGAAAGAGAAACTAAAACTATGAATTTGTCCCTTTAACAGATGGAATAAGTAATTATAAAAATTTTAAATATAACGATTATATACATTGTTGAATAAATATACATTATCTTTGTGAAAAATAAATTATTTTTTAAGAAAGATTAAGACAACTTAAGAAAAGTATTGCCCAAAATAATAAATTTGGGGAAATAGAGAAAAATTGATCTGTGAATTACAGTATATATGCCTGATTTTTCCCTGTAGTTACAGAAAGTCTTTGAAAAACTTCTTTTTTATAAATTCTGCTATGTTTCATGAATTTTTCTTATAAATTCTATTTTTTAACTACTAACTTATATGTCTTCACTATTAACACAGTATGTTTTCAAACTGAAAAATTCTAAATTCTCTGTGGGAAGTGTCTCAAGTGGTACTGTAAGATATTGACAGAGTCTCATTCATTTCCTCTGAACTTAAGCCCTTACTTTAGTTAAACCATGTGTAATAGGATATGCAATAAAGTCGATCATTAACAATTTTTACTTTTACTTGCGAGATCTGAGTAAAACAGACAATCCCCGACTCTCCTCTACTCTCTCATACACTTAATATGGAGTAGATTGGGAAAGGTCTTGCTTAAACCAAACTAGGTAATCTGTATAAAGATCTTTCAAAAAAAATCAGAAATTCAATGAGATGAAGATGAGTTTTCAGTTGAAATTGATAAGAATGAGTCTGCAGTTAAAACAAGCTCTTAATCATTTTCATTATGGAAGAAAGAACATAAACTTCAGCATCAAATGAACAGAGGGGAAAGTTAGGCCTTCATGATAGGGAGTTACACGGCAGTGCCTCCTAGAATTCTTTTCTTCTCAAACCCTCACACATGGAACAAAGAAGCCAACGCCTTTCCTCTCATCTCTCCCCTTGTCCCTAACTGTTTTTAATAATGTACGTCTGACATGCTCACAATCAAGCACATGTTCTTTCATTGTTGTCTGATCTCAGCTGTCTGATAATGGCTTAAGAGGAATGATGAGTGGAATCACACATCCAGGGTCTCCTTTGTTGATAGTATAACCAGGGGTGTATTTCCAATTTGCAGTTTGGTGCTGCAGCTTTAGAAGTGCCACATTTGTTTGATATTCACTTGGTGCTGTGCCATTAATCTACCAAACTCAGGGGTCAACTGTTCTGACAACGTGTGAAGGAGGAATCAAAGATATGGACATTGCAGAAGTTTGTGAAAAATAAAAGAAACAGTGTGTTTCCCAGGTTGTTGGTTTGCTTTTTTTTAATCTCCGGACATAAAATAATAAAATAGCATTCTGAGAAAATCTAAGTATACCATATGATATGTACACACTTTTTATACCATCTATAGATTTGGCCTAAAAAAGTATTTCATGTTTTCCATAATGAATGAAGAATCTATCTGTTCTGTGCTTTCCATTTGGAATTAATCCAAGACCAATCACTTTCCAGATTATTCTCACAATTTTTCTGTATCTCAAACTCTTCTTTAGAAAAACAGTACATCTTTTCAATAATTTAAACTTTTTTCTACAAGAGTGAGTCAAAAATTATCTGCACTCCAGTTATATTCAAACTTCTATAAATGCTACAGCCAGATTGTGGATAATTTTTGACTCACCCTTGTACTATTAATGTGTGTTACTTGTGTAGTAATGAAAAATCACGTTTAAAATATAAACTGTAAAATTTGTTAATGACCTTCAAAAAAGAAAAGTCTATGATTACAAAAATTAGAAAAGGCTTATGTTAGAATATTAACTTTTCCCTGCCAGTAGTACATGCTGTTTTCATAAAGTTCTCTTCCTGAAAGGAATCCCACTCTGATTCACCAAAATGCATCACATTAATAATATTTCTCTCATATAAATTGATAGCGGTGAAATTAAGTCTTTACTGGTGTTGAGGACATATTCACAATTAAGAGATTGAAAAATCATCGACAAAACATTTGTCTCGTTAAGATTCATATATATATTATACACGCATATACAAACATCCATATATATACATATATCCACACATATCATATATATGTAATTTGTTAGTCTTCCATTTTCCTTTAAGAATTTTAAAATGAGATTAAACTACATACACATAACTTATACCCTTTCAACATTAATAATTATCTCTCACAATAATGACTAAAAATTTGTAAAACAAGTGATTAGCCATAAGTATAGAGAGGTATTAAATTATAAGTCTGCTATGCACTAATTTATGTCAACTCAATGCAAACTCTAAGTGAAAACTTGCTAACAAAAGAAACTTGTTGTTAATGAAATACTATTGTTTTATTCAAAGCTCCTAAACACTTAAAAAGGCTTTTGTACCTACTTCTCATGGGAAAATCTATCAACCTCAAAGCATCTGCAATAAATAATCTATTTTAACTTTTTGCTTTCCAAAATGCATTTTTAGAATGGACAAATACCTTAATGCATTTCCTCTAAAAATAACATCTTAAGTCAAAGTGTACATTCTTTCTTTCAAATGGTTTTTAGAATTCATGCAACCCTTGTAATTAAATAAATATATATATACATAAAATACTTCAAGTGCAAAAATAAGCTGTAGAAAACCACGAGTTTTGAGAACAAACTTTTAATAGGATCTATACATAAACTATGGTTTGAGCAAAAAATTCTCATGAAATCTTGATGTGAATAGACTTTTCTTGCAACAGCAACTTTAATTGCACTGTAACATGAGACAAAGGTGAGTTTTTATCAGGGAAGAAAGGTAAAAATTATATTATTTCTCTGTGTGAGGAAGAAAGACAATGTTATAATCAACAGGGCAGCTTCCAAGTACAAGTACAAGTGTGTCAGTTTACCCCTGAAATGAGCACGCTTTTCACCTTCTGAATAGCTAGATACTAGGTTTCTTTATTTCTAGGTTTCCAATAATGTCCCACAATAGGCTATAATTTAACTTGAATGTTACAATGTCTTTCATGCCGAAGATGTCTCCAAATCTTAATGGGGTTAAATTCAATCTTATAATATCTGATTAATTAAATGGAACTTTTAACTGAAATACATAGCTGGATTTTTATAAAGGGATGTATACTGTTTTATTTTCTCTGCCATGACTGTGATATTGGTAAAAACAACGATTTTTATTTGGGATTAAAAGTAAAACTTGGAAAAGTTTATAATAAGTATTACTCTCAAAAGACACATCTTTATAGGTGAAATTAAAATTGTATCATCTTTAAGGTTGCCTTGCCAATACTGTTTCACAGAATTTAGCTATTTTCTTTTCCTGAACATATGTATTCTGAAGAAGATGCTAGTTGACAGAGAACTGTTTATGAACTTTCCTTTAAAATAATTTTTATAAGAGAATAGCCATCCATGTTTTCACAGAAACAATGAAGTTTAAGTGTGGTATAACAGTAAAGAGTAAATAGGAATTACCAAATCGAATTAATACAACATTAAATGCCATATATCCAAAATGCAGCAGGGTAGCAAATTTACTGATATTAAAATGTAAGTCCAAAAAGAAAATTAGCTTTTTTTGCTTTAATTTTTCATCAGGCCAAAGTCCACTAAACAAGAAAGATAGTTTAGCAATTGAAAAAAATTCCAGTATTTTCTAGTTTAAAAGTCTCTTTTTGGTTAAAACACTGAACCTGTCACCAGCAAAGCCAATGCATTAACAATTCCCAGGAAATAAAAATAAAATCTGGGTAATAAAATAAAGTCTAACCTTTCCTTTTCCTCTGTGCTTAGTCCAGTCTCACTTACTCATAGGGTACCCCGTGCAAAAGCCTCACACCTGGCCCTTCAGACCCGAGTTACCGGTGAGAAAAGGCTACACGGACACCTCGGCTTGGACGGTGTGCAGAAACACCGCACAGGACACTCAGTTCAAGATGGAGGCGGCGGGCGGGGTGCAGAGATGCTATGCCAGGCACTGCGATCTGGGGCAAGAGCAGCACAGCTGCTGCACCTGCCCGCCTGCGAGAACTCCACCCCCTCCCTGCTGCCAAGATCCCTGTAAAGTAGTGCCGCCCACAGCCTTGTGCTGCAAGAGCTTGTGCTGCGTGTGCTCTAGGGCAGGAGTTCACTCCTCTCCATCCCCTGATTAGAGAATAAAGTTTTCCTTTGCTTCCGAACTAAACTAGGTCTGCTATTAGCTCCAAGGGCAGCAGCTAGGAGGATCCTTGCTAGGCCACACTTGAAAAGGTCAGTAACAAACCTACTCAAAGTTTCTTTTCTGTAGAGTTGATTTCACTAACTCTCTTTCTTGGGATAAATGAGCTTTCAGATCTTATGCTCTTTTCCTTCCTCGACCCCCAAGATGATTGTGGGTGTTTGGGTAGGGAGAGTGTTTTTAGCAAAAAGGCAGCAGGCATTCTTCAATGCAGAATCCTCTGGATCTTCCTTGTCTTACCTTTGGAGTGGCTGGAGAATTCTAGTCAACTTGATTGAGTGACGATCTTTCTTCACATCATATTCAACCGTTAACCTAAGGCAGCAAGCCTCATGGCCAAGCCTTCACAGATAAAATGGTTTCTTCTCTACTTTGTGGAAGAAAATTTTTAATCTGGTTCCTCTGGATTTGTTTCTTAGTATGTCAAAGAAAGGTAAAAATTTCTGTTCACTCAAACCTGACTTTGCAAAATTATATTTTGAATGCCATCTGAGGAATACTATTTATCCTTTTTTTTTTTGCATACCTTTTGTAGCAACCTTAGTTATCCTTTATTAAGTCTATTGCCTTGAGATTATTAAGAAACACTGATATTGATAAAAATATAGAAGGCAAACAGTACATTTAATACATTTTCAAAACATTTTTGAAGTGAAGATTATGTGGGTTTAAAAATAATTAAAATAAGTCTGAGTGTTAATAACGGTACCCTTAATTAGCTAATTAATAGATTTCCTTACCCAATAAACATTGAGTATTCATATATTCTAAATAGTGTTCTACATCCTAGAAATACATCATTGAACACAACACACAAAACTCTTGTCCTATTTGAGTTATTTTTCCTGTGAACAGCACAGTTGTTTATCTTACTTTTTCCCTAGCTTTCAATACCTATATGCTATATGCTGATAACTACTATCAGTGAGAGTGTAATCCAGAAAACAGAAACCACTGTAAGGATTAAAAAAAGAGGACTTTAATAGAGTCAGTTGGTACGTAGGTGATAAAGGAGCTAAGAAGAAAAAGGGAGAGCAATGAGGTAACCAACATGTTACCAACAGCTACACTCTTGATTAGAGGATCAAAGAATGGAGATAGAACTACCCGATAACAGATGCAAAGACTGACCATATGGAAGCTAGAATCACAGCCAGCCTGTGGGGCGGGAGTTGGAGCCACAAAGGGTATTCAGCCACCACTAGAGATATTATTCAAGGCAAAAGTAGAGGGAAAGAAATACGCTTGATTCTCCACTCTTTCACTTTCCAATCTCTCAGCAATGTCTGCCTTTAGCCAAAACCCAATGTGAGACATGGCCAGCAGTGACTAGCCTGCTTGTGATGCAGAGCAGAACAGGGGAAGGATGAGGAGTGTATCTGAGAAAAAACAGGACAAGCCCAGCACAACTGCCAAACTTATATCTCCTGTCATTATTTTCCTCCTGAACTCCAACTTATATGTTCAAAGGCCTTTGTGAGATTTCCCTGGGGTATGTAGAAGGCCCAGTATGCTGAATATGAAAAGCATTGAACTTTGATTAGGAACACACACGCGCACACATGCATATACACACACACACACACACACAGAGTGAAACATAGCAACAAAGCTTAACTAATTAACATGTGAACACTCATATTGCCATGGTACACTGAAGACCTCATTATCACAGCTGTTCAAGCGTTAAGTTAGGGAGTGGTCGTTCACTCTTCTCTTACCTTTACCTCCCTTTTCCTGACCCTGTTCTTTTCATACGTAAGTCCTACCTCTGAAACATCCTGGGTCTGTCTACTTCTCTTTATTTCCACAACTAATATTCTAATCTAAACCACCATTACATTAACTCTAGATTTTTACAATATCTCCTAACTGCACCAATGTGGTAGGTTGTATTTTTCAAAGGCGTCCGTATCAAAATCTCTTATCTCACAAAGTTTTCTGCCATATGATCTTGTCGCATCCCTATCAAAAGGTTAGATCCATTTCTCTACCCACTTGAATGTGTGAGGACCTGTGACTGGTTTGACCTGTAGAATAGAAGAGGTGTAACACTGACCCAGCACTAAGGCTTCAGTTTCCTGCCTGCTGAAGCCAGGAGCCATGTAAGAAATGTGACTACCAGAACTTACCATGCCATGAGATGCCAAAACAATATCCTGCAGGATGATATCACCATTAAAAAGAAAGAAGCCAAGAAGCACTTTTACTGCCAGATATATGAATGAAGAAGCTGTCTTGGAAGTGCATCCCCAAGTCCCCAGCTGTATAAGTGATTTCCTCAAAATGCTAAGTATAGAATTACCATAGAATTCAGCAATTCCACCTCTAGATATCTACCCAAGAGAAATGAAAATATATATTCACACAAAAACTTGTGCATGAATGTTCACAGTGACATTATTCATAATAGGCAAAAAAGTAGAAAAAACCCAAATGTTCATAAACTGAAGAATGGATAAACAAAATGTGCTATATTTATACACATACAATGGAATATTATTTGTCAATAAAAAGGAATGTGGTACTGATACATGCTACAACATGGATGAACTTTGAAAATATTATGCTAAGTGAAAGAAGTGAAAGAACCCAGTCATAAAAGATTACATATTGTATGACTTCATTTCTCTTGAATGTCCAGAGTAAGCAGAGCTATAGAGACAGAATGTAGAATAATGGTTGAAAAAAGCAAACTGAGAAGCATGTGTATTAGTGGAGAGAGAAGGATGGGAGGTGAGTTAGAATGGGAAAAAAGTGCTAGTAACTTTATAGTTTCATTTTGGGATGATGTAAATGTTCTAAAATGATATTAAAGTGATTGCTTCATAAGCAAAAACCATTGAAGTATAAATTTTAAGTGGGGGAACTCTATGATAGGTAAATTATATCTCAGCAAAGGTGCTAAGATAACTCTAATCAGAGCATGGAAAACCTTTATTAAAAACTTTCTTTGACTTCACAGCATCCCAGAATAAACTACAAACTCTTATCCTAGGCCTCTAACTCTAAGAATAAATCTCTACAAGATCACAACCTGTTCTACCATTCTGATCTTACCTCTTGCAACTCTCCAAAAAGTCCACTGTGTTTCAGCTGTGCTGGTTTTTTTCGGTACTTCCATAGTCTGAATTTATTTTCTTCCTATGGTATTATTACCACAACTATGCCTATACCTGGAAAATTCTTCCCCCAGGTCTCCACATGTTTTCATCCTTCTAGCCCTTTGGGTCACAGCTTAATATTAACTTCTTAAGGAAGATTCACTCAATCAAAATAGTCGACTAGTCACTCTCTTACACAATATTGTATTGTCTTCATGGCACTTCTAACACTATAAAACATTATTGAGTTCATTTTATTTATTTACTTGTGATGTCTTTTTCTCTCATTAGAATTTGAGCTCCATGAGAGTTGAAATCTAATCTCCTGATTGACACTTTGCAGCACCTGGAAGAGTGCACAGAGTAGATGCTTGCTAAATATTTGTTCACTGAGGAATTCTTTACCTTTAATTATCTTCTTATATTTACCATCATGGAGCAAATGACAACTTTTCAAAACAGCTGTATGTCTCCTTGTGTGTGACCTGCATGCTCACCTTTCTCTGCTTGCTGCTAGGGAAAGCTCACGCTGACTGTATCAGATGAGCATTACCCAGAAGGATGCTTCACGCAGTTCTTACCTGCCTGTATCACATATCTTCCCATTGCTCCAGTAACAATGGAAATACTTTGAAAACCATTCTATAAGTATTTACACTTTATATTTGTTTTGTTTATGATGTAAATTATAAAGATTGGCTATTATAGTAGGGAATCAGGAAAAATAACTTCTTGTCTAGATTTTGTTCTCAAAGGGATCAAGTTACTCATCTGAGTGTATAAAATATTGAACTTTTTCTAGACCACTTCTGAAATCCCTTCTTGTTCCAACATCAAAAAAAGGGGGGCTACAGGAGCAATGCAGATATCCTAGCAGCATTAAGAAGTCCTAGGTTTGTCCCTTCATGGTTGTCCCTGATTTAATCTAATTTAATCTAATTGCTTCCATAATTTGCTAGGGATAGTTTTCTACTTCATGCTCTACCTGCTTGTGAGAAGTTTCATGTGCTGAGCTGATTCACAATCTCATGATACTCCCTGCCAGCCCAGTTTAGCCCACTCCTACAACTGAAGCTGGGTGGCATTTTGTCCAGCCGCCTTCTCCATTTACCTCCTGCCCTGGGGCTACCCATCATCATCAAAGGCATTAGCTCAGCACTGATTCACCAAGCTGGGCCTGAGAGGCTGCACGCTGCATGTGGATAAGTAGAAACTCTCTCTCCTTGATCAACCCATAAGACCTTAATACATTCCTTATATAGTGCTATGTTAGTTTGCAGTTACTGATTCACTTGTCTGTTTCTCCTTGAGACATTGGGACTTGCTTCACATATTGCTATTGTTATCGCAGTGTCTGGAATGAAAAAGTGATGAGAATAATATCTACATTAGCTGAGGGCTTATTGTCATCAGGTATCACACTAAATGCTTTTTATCTTCACAACTAAACGTTTTCAAGACGAAGTTGTGATGATACCTACCTATAAAGTAGGTACTATTTGTATCCTCATATTACTGATGTGAAAACAAAGACCTAGAAAGAATAAGTCCTTTGCCTATGCCACAGAATTCACAAGAGGCAAGCTGAGATTTCAATTTAGAGAATCTGGCTCCAGGCTCATTAAAAGACTAAAGAGTATGCTCTTTGGCATTTAAAAGGTGCTTACTAATTACAGAATGAATTAATAAGTTCTTAGGATAAAATGGTACAAGGTGCTTAGAACCCTGACTATAACACAGAGATTTTGACTTTTCAACATAATAGCTTTACGAACTTGAGTAAGTTGTCTCACCTTTCCATGTCTCTTTGCCTTCATTGCTAATATGTAAAAAAATAGTACAGGTTTATCATCAAGAGGTTGGGTAAGTTTTGATTCCACCGTGTGCTCAGAAGATGAAAACAAGAAATATTAATGAACTGTTTCAATGTTTATCACAGTAGTCAACATATGTTCACTACACTTATTTTTGATGTGACCATTATTCTAAAGGTCCTTATAACTTAATTGTTAGGGAAATATGCCCTATTCAGTTCAATTTAGAGGATGGTTTTTGAATCATTCTCACGTGCAAGATGTTAGGATTATTTAAAGGAAAACCAGAGTTCTGATGTTCAAGAATCTTATATTGAAATGATGGAGGCCGATATGTATAAATTTAATTTTGATGGCACAATGTAAATTTGCAGGATGATTCTATAAATAAAATAACCTTGGTTTACAGAAAATACGGTGATAAATACTAACCGAAGAACTGAAGAATGATCTACACAAATAACATCTCAAGTAAATTACACCAGAAGATTACCATCCATCAGAGTAGGATGGAGAAAATGGGGAACACTCACCCAGGTAAGGAGATGAGAAGAATAAAGACAGCATAGTGCAGAAGTGCCTCATGACCAGAGTTCAGCCCATGTCCGGTATGGAAGTTTTGGATAATGGATCTGGGTTTAGTTGAGGATTATGAATACCATGCAACAGAGGTCAGGCTTTATTCTTTGGGAACTGAAGAACTAACTGAGTTTCAGATCAGCAACATAAATGATCAGATTTATATTTTAGAGGGATGAATGTGTGATTGTGTGTTTTTTTTTTTTCCCTTCATGGAGGGAACTGAGCAGAAATTTCTGCTTGCAGGCATGCAGGAATACAGTGATGAGTTTCCTCCACAGGTATAAGAAGGCACGTAAGAAATGCAGGAAACACCAAAGAAAGATTTTAAAGGTGGTATAGCTGTAAAATCCAAAAGAATGGTGACCACTTGAGTGTAATCATTTAGAAGAGAGGAACAAATAGGATATGGCAGTAAGATTCTTAATACACAAGAAGAGGTAACTGGAAGTAATTGAGGATCATGGTAAAAGCAGGATTGTGATGAAGAAATGGGTTTGACTTGCATCATAGGCATTAGAGGTGTTTGTAGGACTCTCACATGGAGCTGTTTAGATATTAGCTAGTGGTCGAACAGAAGCGTAAAAAGAACAGAAAAGTCAAGGAAAGAGAGATTGTGCGTATGCAGAAGTGGATGGGAAATTAGGTCAAAGGCTGCAGACAAGTCATACACAAGATAAGTTTGTGCAGAGGCTGAGCAACATAGCAATTAGAAAATCATTGGTTATTTTTTAGTTTAGTCTTAGCTTAATAGTGAGAGCAGAAGCTGCTTGCAGGGAAAAGAGAGAAGTAAATTTGGGATGATAAAGTGGATAACAAATTCAAGGAGGCTGGCAGAAAGAAGAGAACTTACCACCTTTCTCCACTGTGCTAAGCCCCCCAGTCACTTCCAATCTCACTCCAAATGAAATACTAAGTTCTTATCACAGCCTAGAATCCTCTGCATTGTTTCAACGTCTGATAATTCTCTAAATTCATGCTGCCCACTTTCCCTACGATCCCCTACAGCTAACTCTGCTGTGGCACATGGGTGTCCTGGCTATTTCTCCAACAAAATGCACAGGCCTCTGCCTGTCTCCGGTCTTTGTATTTGCAATTCCTATAATTTCCCCAGTTCTTCACAAGGTATTACATTGATTCTTTGTGATAATATTACCTTAACACATAGACTTTCCAGGCCACCTGATTTTAAAAAGCCTGCTCCTTTCCATCCTGCTCCTGCCCTGTTCATTCTTTTTTAGCTTTTATTATAACCTGACTTCTTAAAAGTATATTTGCTTTTTTATCATTGTCTCACCCCCTCCCTGTCTTTTCAGAATGTAGCTACAGTAGAGCAGGAAGTTCCTCTGTTTTTTCTGATGCTATACTCCTAGTACCTAGAATAGTGCCTGGCACATACTAGGTGTTCAAAAATTATTGATTAAATTCATGAGTGAAAGTATAACAATATGGAGCTCTACTTAGAAAGAGGAATTGAGGTAAAAGAAGGATTTTTTTCGGTTGGGTTAAGGCTAGGGTTAGGCAATCTTGAGACTCTTTGTGTCTGGAGAGAAAGAATCAATAGGGAGGAAGAGGCTGAGGACACTTTGAAAGGAGATGGTATAAATAGGCAATGGACCAATATTCTGGAAAGGGTGTGCAGAAGAAGGTTGGATCAGGGCAGTAGGTCAGGGATAGATCTCAGAAAGGAATAGGAGAACTTCTCCATCTGAAATTTAACGGAAAGAAAAAGGATGGGTAGGAATGAAAATAAAATTTGAGTAAGGAAATTGGAAGTATTGGTTCTTAAACTATGAAGAATTCAAGAATTCTGAAACAGGATAGAAAGAAATGTAGGGCGGAAGATTAAGAAGAGGCAGAGGAGGGAAACCTTGAGTGAAAAGAGAGTGTAGATTTCCTGGACATCAGTCCAGGGCAGAATACTTCCCTCTTCATCATACTTGCCTTGCAAATTGTTTTCAGTAAGATTATCTTTCCAGAATAGAGCCATGTGCACCACTTAAAGTGAAATTTTATTCTACTAAGTTCTTCAGATATAGTTTATTTTGGGGGGAGAGATAGGCTAATATGGGATGTCAGTATATTTTACTCACTGAAATTAATCTATGTATATATCTATCTATCTTGATTCTTGTATATATCATATATATTATGTATATGTATATATGTAACTATATGTGTATATATGAATATAGGTAAATAGATGTATATGTATCTATAAAGAGATAAATACATATATTTATATATATATAAAACTTCAATATAGTTGATAAAATTAGTTGGGCTTTGGTATTCTTAGAATTTCCTAGTGAACTTGTAAAAATCTAGTATCTTTCTATCTTGAAACTGAATTTTCCTCTTGATTCCTGGCAGGAGCCATCATCATCTGTTCAGACTGATGAGAGCTGTTGTTTAAGCTTTAATGGGACAGACCACAGAATATTTATCCCTCTCTGATTATCCAGCTGCTTTACTAAATGTTGTCATTTCTTTTAAGTATTCTGGCATTAGAAAACAAATGACAACATTTTTTTCTATCTCTAAAGTAGTACATGCTCATTAAGAGATGAGAGAACATGCAACAAAGAACATAAACATTATCCATGATTTTACAATTATCAGTATAGTTGTTTGGTAATTTTTATTGGTGTTTTCCATTCTAACTTATTTTTCTGTGTATATGTCCAATTTTTAATTGTTCCAACTAATAATGTGTACAGTTTAATTTCTTTTTACATTCTCTATTATTAGCATTTTTTTCAAGTAATTAAATGCTCTTGGAAAGTCTAGTTTTTTGTTTGTTTTTGTTTTTAAGACTAGTTTTTTATAGCTGCATAATATTCTAGCCTATGGCATTTATTTAACCATTGTTCTATTTGGAATTTCTTTGATTTTTCTTTTTGTTATAAATATTACTGCAAAAACTTTTCTACATAAATTCTTCATCTATTTAAGAGCATGAGTTTTATTAAAGTTCTTTGAAACATTATCATTGTTTTTGTGAAAGATTATCATCATAACTGCTGAGATTTTGTTTTTAAACCAACACTTCAGACAGAACATGGGATACTAATACTTAATTTCCTGTTTACACATGGATGCTTACAGTGTCTAAAAAGTTGCATTTTGGGTAGTTAGATATTAT
The DNA here is from genome assembly GCF_030028045.1 of Hippopotamus amphibius kiboko. NCBI lineage: Eukaryota > Metazoa > Chordata > Mammalia > Artiodactyla > Hippopotamidae > Hippopotamus > Hippopotamus amphibius. Next base: position 76,506,541 of record NC_080195.1, on the reverse strand, counting down.
CTTACCCAATTATTCATAATCGGCAATTTTTATGAACTTGTGTCCTACTTTGTATTAATGTATTTGTTAAACTTAGTAAAGCTAAAAGAAGTAAATTTTGTGCCATATATGTTCTTGGACACACTAAGTTAGAAATAGCACTAAATTCTGTATTTGGATCACATTTTTTATAATCATCATGGGGAACCAATATTATTATAAATTTTATTGCAAATAGTGGATAATATTGTCATTAAGACCAATATTTGAACACTGGGAGTTACTTGAAAATTGTTTTATTTAAACTTAAGTGGGGTTTTTTTTTGCATCAAAATATTGCCTGCAAGCATTAAAGCAGATATTACTATAAGTTTTTCAGAATATACCTTATAAATGAAATAGAGTTATGTGACAGATTGCTTTTTCCCTAGGTAGAAATATTCTGCCCTGTTGCATTTCAAGAGCTATTTCTTTTTGTTGTTCTTGTTCCAGGAACATAAGTGCTCCTGAGTGAATGGATAATATTGGTTGAGAGAAGAGAATAGAGGTGGATAAATCTCACATGTTTCTGTTTGGAATTCATCAATGGCATTTGCTGATGTTCACAATGGAAAAGTTGCTTAAAATGCAGACTTTTTGCTGTCCCCACTGCAATCGATATCACCCATCTTTCATACTTTAAAGGCTGATTTTACTGTAAATCTTCTAACGTTCTTTAGGTGATAAATGGCGGGCTTTTAGGAACCAGACTATTTCAACTAACATGGCAACTGTTTCTATGATGAAGATCTATTTAAAATAAAATGGACTTTGTTTTTGATATAACTGCAAAAAAGGAAAAAAAGACTGACCACTATTCTTATCACTTTTACTGCCAAATCATCAGATCGTGCTTAGTTTCATTTGTTTGTGTGTGTGTTTCTTATTGGAACTTAAAATGCTCTTCTTAGAGCATTATAGTGTAAAGGAAAAAAAGCCTTCAAAAAAAAATATAGTACTTTCTCCTGGATCATTTAACTACTACCTGAAGGCACATATAATTTACAAAGTTTCCGAAATCCTGTAATTTTCTTCCAGGGAAACTATCTCTCTATCCAGCCCAAAAGTCCCATAGGCACAAAGTGTTACAGTGTATAATAAGGAACAAGTTGGTGACCCCTAGAAAGAGGATCCAGAATCTCTATTGCTATTGTCACAGAGCTGAGCTCCTAGTCATTGGATAACCATTTTGATATTTGCAGAGATCTTGGGGGTAGAGAAGGTGAGGGGAAGTAAAAAGTAGCTTGAGTAGTTTTCAAGAAGAATATAACCTAAAATATATGCTTAGTGTAGCGTAAAAACACATGCTTAGTGAAGCTTAAAAGTAAAATTTCAAATTTTTTAAACCATCCTCAGATTTGTAAAAAAAAAATGGAAACTTGAATTGATCTTACAGAATGTTTACTCGTTTGTTTTACTTCTTTTAAAGAAATAATTATTTAATTACAGGAGATATTTGGAGATAACAGGTGCTGTGTCTCCTATGACCTAAAAGACCTGTTTTTTTGGGAAGAGGGTAAGTTATTTTTGGTTTTGAGTTGAGGGTAGAGAAAGATAATAGAGGGGGCATCATGGTAGTCAATCCCTTTACTGATTGGTATTGAAAAAGTTCTAAGACAATACAATAGGGAAATAATAGTCTTTTCAACAAATGATATTAAGACAACTGGAAACCTGTATGCAAAAGCTTGAAAATGAATTCCTTTCTTATACCATACACACAAAAAAATAATTAAAAATATCATAGACCTAAATGTAAGAGCCAAAATTATATAAGGATTAGAATAAAACACAAGTATAAATATTCACATACTTGGATTAGGCAATAGTATTTGTGATATGTTTTATAAGTGGAGTCATATCAAACACACAATTGACAAAATTTAAAAATAGCTAACATTCATCAAAAATAAAAACCTTTGTGTTACAAATGATAATATCAAGAAAGTAAAAAGACAGCTCACAGACTGGTAGAAAATATTAATCCATTTGATAAGGGACTGGAATTCCAACTATACAAAGAGCAATTACAATTTAATAATAAAAAGGAAAATAACTCAATTGAAAAACTTGCAAGGAATTTGACTAGATGTTTCTTCAAAGAAGATATACACTGGGATAATAAGAGCCTAAAATGATGCTCAGCATAATGAAATATTACGTAAATGTAAATCAGAACCACAAAGTTCATACCCACTAAGATACCTATTATTAAAAATCAAATAATAACGAGTCCTGGGAGGATGAAGAAAAACTGGACTTCTCATTCACTGTTGGTGAGAATGTAAAATGGTAACCTCTCTGGAAAACAGTTTTCAGTTCCTCAAAAAGTTAGCATAGAGTTACAATATGACTCACAATTCCACTCCTAGTTATGTGCCCAAGAGAAATAAACATCCACTCAAAATTATGCATGTTTTTAACAATGTGATTCCTAATAGCCAAAAAAGTGGAAATAACCTCAATGTTTATCAACAGATAACTGAATAAATAAAATGTGGTATATCCATACAATAGAACATCATTTGTGAATAAAAAAAATGAAGTATTAGTGTATGCTGCAACATAGTTGAATGTAGAAATTATTATGGTAAGTGAAAGAAGCCAGACACCAACAACTGTCTATTGTATGATTTTATTTTATCCAATTTCCAGAATAGGCAGATCTATAGAGACAGAAAGTAGATTAGCTGTTGTCTACAGCTGGGTGCTGGGGGCAGCAAAGAAAGAGCTAGTGTTGACTACGGAGTGTTTGTTAATGGGTATGGGTTTCTTTGAGGATGATTAATAAGTCCTAAATTTGGATGGTGGTAATGCTTGCACAATTCTGTGAGTATACTAAAAAACATTAAATTGCACATTATGGTGAATCTTAAACTATGGGAGTTACATGTCTCAATAAAAATGTTAGAAAAATGAATGTCAGCATCTCAAAATAAGGTTTTTAAGAGAAAATTGGTTAAAAAAAATCCTGATTGACCGACAGGCCAGAAGTTGATGCAATTCCCTTAAGATATTTTTAGATTCTAGACACAGAGATCTACTTTGGATCCCAAGGGACCTAACCAGTCAGAAATGGGGTTAAGTTCTCACTTTGTTCACTTAACTATAAGCAAATGCTACTGATGAATTGCAAATAGAAAGCCCTATCTTGTTATATACAAAAATTAGATTCTTTGAGGTTAACAGGAGTCAACACTCTTAATATAGACATTTTTCTTTGGACAGTAGAGTATTCTCAGTGATTCCACTGTTACCTTGCACTCACACATTTTTTGAGGAGCGGGAAGCAATTATTAGTGATTTCAGGTATGTTTTGTGGTTTTGACAAGGAAAAGGAAAATAAAATATCTAATGTTTTATTTTCATATTACTATATGAGCATCAGTATTTATGCAGCTCTGCAAAAAGCAGGAGTCTCACCTGAAGAATTTATTTTTCAAAGGTTAGTGTGAGGGGAATATTTATGAAAAATTTACTTGAAATCTTTATTTGATCTATATGTGTATCCTTACATGCATATGTATATGTGTATGGGGTAATATTATCTCAAAAACATTTGCTAGTATCCTCTTAGAAATGAAAATATGAGAAATAAGTATAGTGTTTCAGTTGAACAAATTTGAAACAGAATGGTTAAATTCCTCTCAAATTAAACAGAGTGAATCAGTGACAGTCTAAAAATAATTACAACTATTGTCCATCTAGTGTATTTTACCTCAACAAAGACTAGAAGTAGACAAATGCAAAGAACTTCATATATGTTTTGGTTATATGTGTTTAGTTTATCATTTATATTAAAGTCTATTTAAATATAATTTTGCTGTTAATTGTAATGTCATCCTGCCTACCCCCACCTCTATCATTTATTTTTGAGCAATCATGAACAAATTTTTTTTTTTTTTTTTTACTTTTTAAAAAACGATTAATACTTTATCTAAAACTATCCACCGTACAGGCTGGAGCCAGGCCCCAGCGCGCCGTCTGCGCAGGCCTGTGCGGCACGCGTTCACAGTAGAGCCTGTCCTCGGGCCTATTTTTAAGCCTATTGAGCCAGACATATTAATCAGGAATAACAATGTTTGGCAAGAACACAATTTTATTTTTGCTACAAAAACAAATGGGCAAGTTTATATTAAGTTATCTATAAATCTCTTTTTCTCTACTAAATATTTTGTGATTCTATGATTCGAGATAGTTATAGAACTTTAGAAATGGGTATAAAAGACTGATAAGAATATTTCTATTCACAGTGTGTAAAGCATTGTTAAAGTATCTATAGGAAAAAAGCTTTCTGGGATTTCTAAAGCCAATAAAAGCCATTACACATTTCTCAGCGAAGCACACTAATGAAATGGTGACAAGTCTTCCAAGGTTACAAAGAAAGAATTCAGGAAAAATTATTACAGCTTTAAAGGGTAATAATTTCCCATGAAGATATCTCCAGACACAAATAAATGATAGTATCAGTGATTTCTATTAAATATTCAAAGGAATGTACATTATTAGCATTATCCAAAAAGAGAAGGAGAAAATATTTTCTAACTCATTTTCCCAGGCTAGCATACCCCTAATGCCAAAAACTGAAAAAAAAATTACAAAAAGAGAAAATTAACAATTAATATCTTTCATGAATATGTATGTAGAAATCATTAGCAAAATATTAGCACATTGAATACAAAAATATGGTAAAAGACGATAGACTATGACTATGTAGGGATTACCCTAGGACTACAAGTTTGTTTTAATGTTCAAAATCAGTGACTGTAATTCGCCATAACAGAATGAAGGATAACGACCATATGATCCCTTCAAAAGAAGCAGAAAAAAAAATTGACAGCATTCAACATTCATTCAGGATGAAAGCTTTTCCAAACTGTCTTCAGCTAAAGTCATAAAATGGTTGTGATGGCTAATTTTATGTGTCAAATTGATTGCGCCGTAGGGTGCCCAGGTATTTGGTCAAACATTATTCTGGGTGTTTCTATGAGGATGCTTTTGGATGAAATTAACATTTAAATTGGTAGATGAACATTCAAATCTGCTTTATACTCTACCATTTAGATTGGTAGAGTATAAAGCAGACTGCTCCCCATTTTGTGGTGGGCCTCATCTAATCTACTGAAGGCTTGAATGGAACAGACCAGCCCCCTCTGAGCAAGAAAGAATTCTCCAGCAGACTGCCTTTAAATTTCATCTGCAACATTGGTTCTTATGGTTCTACAGTAATTCCTTTAGCCTCATACTGACTCTCATGGGTCTCAGCCTACTGCCCACTCTGGAGAATTTGAATGTGCCAGTCTTCATAATCACGTGAGTCAATTCCTTGCAGTAATTCTCATTTTTTAATACACACACAGACAGCCTATTGGTTGTGTTTCTCTGGAGACCACTGACTAATACAGTGATGTATTAAATGCTTCCCCTGTAAGATCAGGAAGAGAAGGATGGATGCTCTCATCACTTTTTTTCAACATTGTACTGAAGGTCCCAATCATCACAATAACAAAAGAAAAATAAATAAAAGGCAGAAAAATTCAAAAGGAAGAAGTACACTGTCTCTGTTCAGAGATGGCAAGATTGTTTTCATAGAAAATCCTAAGGAATATACAATACTGCTAGAACCAACGAGTGAATTTATCAAAGTTGCAAGACAAAGGTCAATACAATTGAGCAAGTATATATTTACATACTAGCAGCAAAAAATTGAAAAGTAAATCTGCACCAGAAAACATAAAACACAGGAATAAATTTAACAAAAGATGTTCAAGGCATTTATACAGAAAATTACGAAATATTACTGAGAAATTACATAAGATATCAACAAATGAAAACATACATGTTCACATATTAGAAGGCTCAGTATTATTAAAATAGTAATCCTGCCCTAATTGCAATTTCAACCATACTCTTAGAACACTATTTTTCCACAGAAATTGTCAATTTGATGCAAAATTGTATATGGAAATGCAAATGACTTAGAATATCCAAAGCAATGTTTAGAAGAAAGAACTAAGTAATAGGACCAACTAACGTTAACATTTCTTCTATCTAAAAATATTTAGTAATCAAGCCAGTGTGGTACTGGTAAAATGATAGACATATAGATCAATACAACAGAATAAAGAATGCATAAATACACCTACATGTATATGCTATATTGGTTTTTGACAAAAATGTCAAGAGGATTAAATGAGTAGAGAAAATCTTTTGAACAAACAGTGCTAGAAAAACTGGATATTCATATAGGAAAAAAGTGAACATTTAAACCTATCCATACCATATAAAAATTAGCTCTGTCAGTCTAATACTTATAGAAAAGCTAGAACAACAAAGCATCTAGAAAAAAACATAGAAGTAAAATTTTGCCAATTTTAAGTAGAGAAAAACTGCTTAGAGAGGACAGAAAAGCATAATATATAAAAGAAAAAATTATAAATTGGACTTTATCAAAATTAAAAATTTGTATATTTCAAAATAAAATATTGACAACAAAAGATAAAACAAAGGATGAGAGAAAATATTCACAGTACATTTATCTTACAAAGGATTTCAGAAAATTTATTTTTATAACAATAATATACAATCAATTAAAAAATAGGTGAAAGATTTGAATGGACATCACAAAGGAAGACATACAAATGGTCAATAAGCACAGGAAAAGAGGCCAGACATCAAAAAGATGCATTAATCATCAGGAAAAAATGCAAATTAAAAATCTAGTGAGAAGGACTTCCCTGATGACGCAGTGTTTAATAACGCCTACCAATGCAGGGGACATGGGTTTGATCCCTAGTCTGGGAAGATCCCACATGCTGCGGAGCAACGGAGCCCTTGCGCCACAACTACTGAGCCTGTGCTCTAGAGTCAGTGAGCCACAGCTACTGAGCCCAAACACCACAACTACTGAAGCCCACCTTCCTAGAGCCCGTGCTCCACAACGAGAGAAGCCACCACACTGAGAAGCCCACTCACAGCAATGAAGACACAACACAGCCAAAAAAAAAAAAAAAAATCCAGTGAGAAACAACAATCCATGATTAGAATGGTTGAAATTAAAATGTCAATTATGGACAAGGGATTGGAACAACTATATCTCACGTACATTGTTTTTGAGATATCAGAAAGTTACTTTGAATGTTTAAAATACAGCTACCTTATGATCTACCCATTTCATTTCCAGATATTTACCCACTAGAAATGAAAATAAATATTCACAAAAACTGCTTGTACATGAATTTCCATAGCAACTTTATTCACAGTTGCTAAAAGCTGGGAAAAAGCCAAATGTGAATGGGTTACAAAAGACGTGTTACATTCCTGTAATGAAGTAATTCTCAGCAATAAAAAGAAATAAACTACTGATGCATACAGCATGTATGATCTGAAATTCATTTCTCTTAATGAAAAACCAAACATGAAATAACACAAACTGTAAGACTCCATCATTCAATTAAAATTCTAGAAAATGGAAACTAATGGATTGTTACTAAAAGTGTATCAATGATTGCCTGGGGCTGAACAACAAAGGAGGGATGGACTACAAATAGGCATGAGAACACTTTTGGGGGTGATGGAAATATTCTACATCTTGTTCGTAGGCAGGGCTTTAAAGATGTATATATCCATCAAAATTCAAATACGTGTACACTTTAAATATGCAGTTGTATGAAAATTATAAATAAAGCAAAATTTTAAATGGAAACAAATAAATCATCAAAGTATGGTGTGTCCTCAGGACTAAATATTGATGTAACTATAAAAATGATTTTTAACTCTTGATAATAACATCTTTTAAAAATGCTATAAAATGAATAGCTTGATGGATTGGTTTATTTAGGAAGATTGAACCTGTGTAATGTATACATACAAAAGAGCAAATGAAACTGGAAGAATATGTTAAGATATCTTCCACGGTTTTTTTTTTCCCCTACATTGTGCCTCTTCTGAGGAGACTGTCTCACGATCTCTGTGCATTGTTTCTTGGGAGTCAGAGGAGTAGAAGACAACCAATAGTTAGGCATCACCTGCTAATCTGATAGTAATTGAAGCTGTAGTTTTAAAGAAAAAAATGGCAACATACACAATAATGGCAATACACATTGACAAGGCAGGCAAATATATTACTATTGCAATTACTTCCACCAGCATAACAATTGGTATAACCAATAGTATAATGTCCAGTAGGAATAAATAAAAGAAACTGATGTAGTACATTAAAAGGTAATCATAAGATGATACAAACAGATGGAGGGACATACCATGTTCCTGGATTGGAAGAATCAACGTTGTGAAAATGACTGTACTACCCAAAGCAATTTACAGATTCAGTGCAATCCCTATCAAATTACAGTGGCATTTTTCACAGAACTAGAACAAGAAATTTTATGATTTGTATGGAAACGCAATAGACCCCGAATAGCCAAGGCAATCTTGAGAAAGAAAGACGGAGTTGATGGAATCAGGCTTCCTGACTTCAAACTATACTACAAGGCCACAGTGATCAAGACAGTATGGTACTGGCACAAAAACAGAAATAAAGATCAATGGAACAGAATAGAGAGCCCAGAAATAAACCCACACACACATGGGCACTTTATCTTTGACAAAGGAGGCAAGAAGCTACAATGGAGAAAAGACAGCCTCTTCAATAAGTGGTGCTGGGAAAATTGGGCAGCTACATGTAGAGGAATAAAATTAGAACACTTCCTAATACCATACACAAAAGTAAACTCAAAATGGATTAAAGACCTAAATGTAAGACCAGACAACATAAAACTCTTAGAGGAAAACATAGGCAGAACACTCTATGACATACATCAAAGCAAGATCCTTTTTGACCCACCTCCTAGAATAATGGAAATAAAATCAAGAATAAACAAACAGGACCTAATGAAACTTAAAAGCTTTTGAACAGCAAAAGAAACCATAAAGAAGACAAGAAGACAGCCCTCAGAATGGGAGAAAATAGTTGCCAATGAAGCAATGGACAAAGGATTAATCTCCAAAATATACAAGCAGCTCATGCAGCTTAATACCAAAAAAGCAAATAACCCAATCCACAAATGGGCCGAAGACCTAAATAGCCATTTCTCCAAAGGAGACATGCAGATGGTTAACAAACACATGAAAAGAAGCTCAACATCACTAATCATTAGAGAAATGTAAGTCAAAGCCACAATGAGATATCAACTCATACCAGTCAGAATGTCCATCACCAAAAAATCTAGAGACAATAAATGTTGGAGAGGGTGTGGAGAAAAGGGTACCCTCCTGCGCTGTTGGTGGGAATGTAAGTTGGTACAGCCACTATGGAAACAGTACAGAGTTTCCTTAAATAACTAAAAATGGAACTACCATATGACCCAGCAATCCCACTACTGGGAATATACCCAGAGAAAACCATAATCCAAAAAGAAACATGTACCACAATTTTCAATGCAGCACTATTTACAATAACCAGGACATGGAAGCAATCTAAATGCCCATCAACAGATGAATGGATAAAGGAGATGTGGCACATATATACAATGGAATATTACTCAGCCACAAGAAGGAATGAAATTGAGTTATGTGTAGTGAGGTGGCTGGACCTAGAGTCTGTCCACCATATATATGCTAACTCATATATATGGAATCTAAAAAATTGTTACTGATGAACCCAGTGACAGGGCAAGAATAAAGATGTAGAGAATGGACTTGAGGACATGGGGTGGGGGTGTGTGAAGGGGAAGCTGGGACGAAGAGAGTGGCATTGACATATACACACTACCAAATGTAAAATAGATAGATAGTGGGAAGTTGTTGCATAACACAGGGAGATCAACTTGATGATGGATGATGACTTAGAGGGCTGGGATAGGGAGGGTGGAAGGGAGTCGCGGGAGGGAGGGCATATGCGGATATACGTATAAATACAGCTGATTCAGTTTGGTGTACAGTAAAAACTGGCACAACAGTGTAAAGCAATTATATTCCAATAAAGAGCTTAAAAATAAAAAAAAGTAAAAAAAAAAGGTAATGGTATTTCAATTTGCTTTTAAATAAAAGTGTTAGAACTTTAGAAGACCTTACAAATCACAGGTCAAAACAAAACAGAACAAAACATGTTGCCAATTAAGACAGTAAAACAACAGAGACTCTTATTGAGGTTTACACAAGTTTGCGTAGAAATGAAACAAATGTTTCTCAGAGCTAGGCTGGGTTTTTTTAAATAAATTTATTAATTTTTATTTATTTATTGGCTGCTTTGGGTCTTCTTCACTGTGTGCAGGCTATCTTTAGTTGTGGCAAGTGGAGGCTACTCTTTGATGCGGTGCTCGGGCTTCTCACTGCAGTGGCTTCTCTTGTTGAGGAGCACAGGCTCTAGGTGTGCAGGCTTCAGGAGCTGTGGCACATGGACTCAGTAGTTGTGGCTCGTGGGCTCTAGAGCGCAGGCTTATTAGTTGTGGTGCACAAGATTAGTTACTCCGTGACATGTGGGATCTTCCCGGACTAGGGCTCGAACCCGTTTCCCTTGCATTGGCAGGTGGATTCTTAACCACTGTGCCACCAGGGATGCCCTTACTGTACTAATTTTAAGTAAACCTTTGTGAATGTTTTTCACTCAAAAAATCTGGGAGAGAGTAAATTTTTAGATCCATTCCTGGATTATAGATAACAAATCAAATTATTATATTTTCATGTGATTTATATTTACATTAAAAACGAAATCCTCTTTTTAAAGTTCTCATTCAAATTAAGTAACTGTATCACTGTAAAATCATATCTAAAGTACGTAACTTGACTCCCACAACCACAATAATATACTCAAATAAACTGGGTTTGTAAAATGTAATATTGAGGGGAAAATCCTTTTAATTTTAGCTTCTAGATTTCTCAATCTTTTCTTTCTAGCAATATAATGGTCATAATATGATAAAATAATTATTTCTCTTTGAAGCTACTATTTAGAACATAGTCTTGGGAGATTTTATGTGTGTTCCCATGAGCTTTAACTAAAATAGTCTCAGTGTCAACATTCTAATCACTACATTCAAGTGGTGGTCATCACTGCCTTAACCAAACATGTTGATCTTAAATCCCCTTGGAGATCATGTCACTGTACAGATTTAACCTGTTTACCCTGGTTAGAGTGAACTTGTAGGTTCTAATCAATGACAAGAATTTTCTTTTTCACCTATAAAGAAAATGTCCATGTTTTCATAATATTTTAGACGTCTTTTGCAAACAGTGGGACTCTGCAGACAAGTTATAGCTGATGAACTCTATTCATGATGTTACAGTTAATTTTTTATTATGGCTGAGTCAAATTAAATGTTGCTATAGAGGTTATAGCATATATATATATATACACATATATATAGCAGATGGTCCTGGATATTTAATTGTATGATACATGTTTAACATTGTCTTACTATTAACTTTTTTTTCCTCTGGTTGAAGCAAGACTTCAGCCCAAATATTGAAATCACCATTTGTGGGTCTTTCCAAGAAAATTGTTAAGTGGACTTTTTTAAAATTACAGTTTTCCTGCAGACTTTTTTGCTTAAGAAAATCCTGGCACATCATATTCTGCTAGAAATATCTTTGGAGAAGTATATTTGACATGCTGGCTCTCCCCACAAAACCAGATACACCCTCTTTGAAATTTCCAAATTAATATATTTCATATTACATGTTTTTGATCTAGTGTAGCTGTTTTTAAAAACTCAATAAGAAAAATATAAACTAATAACATAATTTCAAATTTCAAGTAAACATTTAACTAATTAGCATATTCTTTTCATACCTACCTTCAGTTAGTCCTTTTTAATTTAAATTTAAAAATACTGAATTTCTGGAACTTTAAAACCCATGAAAGAAAATCTAGTTCTGAAAAAAAAATGTTCTTCATAATCAAAATACTGTCTTTAGGAAGCTAAGTTAAAGCAACTAAGATAGTAACTATCAAAGGGGTGATGTTTGTACTCGTTAAACTTTATAATATGCTATTGCTTTTTTACTTTCACTTTACTTTCATTTGCCATCTTTGGAAGAAAAATGACTCGGCATTGGAAAAAAATCACTCCATATAAATCACAAATAAAATGTATCTATTGATCTCTAATTGTGGCCTGTTATTGAATTTGCTTTAAAGAGTTCATGCCTTCTGTATGTCTTGAGCTTGAACATTTCCTCTCATCCCCACTTTTGTTCTAGTTGCTGCCTATCATTGTTTAATTACCCAGCCCAGCCTTCCTCTGGAAGTCATTCATTACGGAGCAGGAAGACAGACTTACGCAGCATTATTAGCCTTCTTCCCCAAATATGTTAGCTGATTTGCCAGCTAAGTCAGGAAGGACAGGTGAAGAATTTATTCGTAGGAAGACTTCTTGAGAAGGTGCTAACAATGAGATCATGCAGTAATTTCTAAATATTTATTAAATGTTCATACATACATTAAGATGATGGAAAGAGAGGTCTTGATCAAAAAGATTGAATCATTGTTTCTGTCACTCAGAATTATATTTACTGCATTTCACTAAGAACTTACTGCTTTCAATTTTTTTTTCTTTTTTTGTTATTGAGCAAAAATAACTACCAGAACTTAGCTTGGAGGTTAGAGTGATCTGGGGGATATCGTGACTTTCCTATAACTGTGATTCACATCTGGCTTTTTCTTTTCCCTTTTTAATTTTTCTGTTTATTCTATTGTAATATAACCTGGTGAAGTACATTTCAAGATTTCCATGACCTAAGACTTCTTTGAAGAATTCTTTACTGTAGTAGGTTTTACTGAAACATCATTCACTGCCTTAATTCTAGGACTGTGATGTTCCATAAAGCAAAGAAGCATCAAGGGAGTAAATGCTCATTTTTCCTAGTTGGAAAACCTGTCTGTAATATTCAGAAACTGTGTTAAAGAGGTGACTTCTGTTTTTAGTCCTATCTGGAAGCTTTTCTTCACCCAAAGTTAGCCCTGTTTATTCTTAAATTCTTGGATAATTAAATATATAAATAAAAAGGAACAGGCTAGGTTTTTCCCTTAAACCTTACAAATAATGCATCAATATTTTTCTCTAGGTTCTCTCCTTATAGTCCTAGATTAATTAAAAAAAATGCAAGTGGCTCCAAAAAGATATTCAGGTAATTGTACATGGATTAGGAAAATTAACAAATAAAAGACTATCCACTTGATGTGAGCCGACATATGAGGTACAGAGCAACACAAGGGACCAGAGTGTCACTAGCTTTTCCTGTAGCATACTTGTCCTGAGGATAAATAAGGACCTTAAATCTTACAGACACCAACCAGGCTTTCTCTATAGATCAGATGCTAGAGTCATTCTATTCCATAATGAGTTATTTTGCAAATAAAAGTATTGCTAGTTTGCTAAATATTGATGCCTCTAAAATGAAGATGACTTACATGTGTTACAGTTAATTAAAGATACAAATTAAACTTTCTGGACATTAAATAGCTTTTTTACAGGAAGTCTAAACACTGAAATTTTACTATATATTTGATTTCTTCTGAAGTCATTTAAAATATTCATACATAATACTTATATTCTTGCTATTTATGAAAGCATGAGACCTAGAGCTCTCTATGTAGCTTGGTTTGTTGGGAGTTTAAAGGTATAAGAATGCCCTTCTTCCTATTTTGGGGAAAAAAACCCACAAAATAAAATATTGCACTTCAAGGATTTTAAATTTCAAAAACTAAAAAGAAAAATAACAAATTTACATATTTAAAATATTTGCATGGTTTTATTAAATTACAGTTTTGTTTTGCTTCTATCACCCTTTAAATGTCTCTGTATAAAGTCAATTTATTATGAATGATAATAAGTTAACATAAAGATTGCTAAACAAATTCAATGGATATGTAGAAAAAAATTTGCTGTTTATTTATTGCTTACCTTAAGAATAATTTCTAGCTATCTCCTCTAGGGTCAATAGTTCACTTAAACAGCCCTTAATATTGTCTTGTCAACCCAGTTGTCTGTTTTTAAGGGGGCAGGCTATCAAAAATATCTATCAAAATTATAATAAATGTATCAAAAATATAATAAATGTATCAATTTATTATCTATCAAAAGATTACTATCAAAAATATAATAAATGTATCAACTTATTCAAACACAATGAAATGTCTTACTAACTCACCGCTATGTAAGTAACTCCTTCTGCCTACATTTGGGCTGTGTTAAGCTGTTTGAAAAGGAAAATTAAAGAAGCAAGTTACTAGGTAGAGTGTTGAAGTCTGACATAAAATGAATCCAAAAAAGGAACAAAGTAGAACAATAAAAAAAAAAACCTTTAAGTCTATTATCATGAAGGCGAATTGCATTTTCATTCATTCAACAAATACTGATTGTAGATTTACTATGTGCTGGGCACTGTTGTAGATGCTGGGAAGACAGCAGTGAAAAAAACAGACCAAAACCTCTGCTTTCCTGGAATACACTGTATTTGCTTGATTACATAGTGTTTTGGATGAAATTATCTGTTGAAAGTCTCAGACATTGGTCACAGATGTTCTGTAGGCTATTTAGCATCCCTAGGCATCCCTACGTTTCTAACAATATACAATTCTGGACATCATCAGGCTTTTCATAACATAGTAGGTATTTCTTAGGTTTGGCCTATTACTCCATCAGTGAAGGATCTCCAGCAACCCATCCAATATAGATCAGAGTTAGAAAATTGTTAAGGACATTGTGAAATATCATGGAAGTTGTACAAACTTTCATTTTGAAGGATAGTAAAAATAGATAATTCAAGGTTTTACAGTAAAGATAGAAAAAGAGATTGGCTTTTCAAAGTTAGGCGTGGTCTCCTCCGCAGAAAAAGCTCATCCTTACAAGATTTTTCTGTACTTATTCAAAGAGTATAACGTGTCTCTCTTGAAAATCATGATAGGTTGAACATTTTTGCTAACGGAAGCAAGACACACCCTCAGGAACATCAGGTATGTTGCTGCCCAGACAACAATAGGACATTTGGTCTATTCATTTTAAATGTAATTCCTTCTTGAAATTGCACACCTTTAAATTTAAAGTGCTAAGTCCAAATTATTTAGTTTCTGCTGTGGTTGCTGTCTGCAATACACTTACCATAATGATACAGGCAACCCCTCTCTTTTCTCTGCCATACACTATGGGGACTTCTTAGGCAATGACTATCCTTTTTGGAGATTTTGTTTATTTCACTGTCAGTTTTATTATATTTTCTTACCTTTTCCAGTAAATTTTACTAGATCATATATATTGCAGAAAGTATCTATAATATACTGTAAATCTTACTTTCATGTTATTCTCATTATACGTGTTAATGGGGAAATTTAATGAGGAAACACTGCACAAAAAGGAGAATGATACAGAAATTGTGTCACTCATCTCAACACTTTTTAGTGTGGAAATGGGTGGATTTCTCTGAACCAGGAATCAAATGTGACACTTTCTTTTCTTGATTCCTCAGGACTATGATGAACTCATCACAGGGTCCAGATAAGATAAGTAGAAGAATGTTAAGTGATCAGATAAAACTCACACATAGGCATTCATAACCCATCTTAATTAGTACCAATCAGGAAACTAATTAAACTAAACCTAAAAATAAAGCTGTGCTAGCTCCTGTGAAGACCTCTGGGCTTCATCAATGAGCTGATCTAAACACCTGAATCTTCAGCTGCAGCGGCTGCTGCTTCTGCAGAGCCCTCTAGTGGAGAGCATGGCTATAGCAGTTTCCTAAACCAGGGACTTGGCAATAAAAAAATCTTTCATGAAATCAAGTGAAATGAGTGCTGGCACAAGCCATTCATGCCTTCTTGTTTTTAGATGTGATGGTACCTCCAACAGATAGATATCCTATATGTGAGCTTGACTTGTAAATTTATTCCAGCTTTTGTACTCCAAAGTGAATTGAAGAAGTCTAAGTTTTTACTTGGGCCTTGACTTGTGCAAATTATTTCAATAATAATAATAATAATAATAATAATAATAATAATAATAATATTTAAGCCTAAACTAAGTTAGGGAAATTGCAAAGTGAACACATTTGAAGTAATAAGAATATAATATGCATGTTTTGAATCCTTTCATTGCCATAATTAAGAACTAATGGAGGGTTTAACTTTCTTCTAAGGAAAAATTTATATCATCAGTATATTTGTAATTATTTTTAAATGTTTTAGGTGCACTCCTCTTTACCTTGATTTATTTTTTCAATTTAGTTAACTTTTGAGTTTCAATCACCTCTGTAAAATGTGTATTTTTTATTTAAGGAAATAGATTTGGATATATAAAAACCTAGAGTTTGAGACTGAAGTAACTTCCATTTTAACTTGGGAAATACTGCACAGGTAAAGATGATTGACATTAAGATGTGGATTACCTGCCACATTTTAAATTATTTATCATTATTTAACCACTGTATTGACATGACATAATAGGGATCACTGACCCATAGCACAATCTAGGAGACAAATTAGAAAAGCAGGTGAGGTTATTTGGGCACTTGTGGAAACCAGAGCATCCGTGAAAAATCACAAATGTTTGACACTGTTGAATATAAGATCCCTATGACTTAATATGGATTATTTTTCCGGATCCCAGCTGAATTGACGACTATGGTTAGACAAGCACATAATCAGTTAATTTTTCTGTATTGAGTAATGCTATTTTATGTTCAGGCTTACAAGATACTTGAGAAACAAAATTGAAGCCATGTGTTCTCAAAATATACTTCTATAGAGCATTTAATAATCCTTTACCACTTTTTGTTTTTTATTAAAAACTATCCTGGATGCATCTACATTTATTTTTACCTAAGCCATAAATATAGCTTCAGTTATGACACCATTAAAACAAATTTCCTTCAATCAATTAGCCACATTGCTATTCTTTTACCAAACCATATATCAATATACCAAAAAGCTCATTAAAAGCTTATTTGTATTTAAAATTAATGCATTAGAAATGAAAAAAATTACTTTTTCATCTTTAGATAAACCTCCTAATACTTGTAAACACGGATTCATTTTGCATTGTCATAGGTTTGTTTTTACAATGGTTTTCTTATGCTCGTTAAGGTTACAAATCTCCTTGGATAGTTCAAAATCAGCCACAATACATATCTTGAGAAATTATCATCCAACTGTAACGATCACATATTCAACATATCTGAAATAAAATGAAAGAGGTTGTTATACACACTGTGTTGAATAGTGTCTTCTCTCTTCTAGATAATGTTTAGTATTTACTTTGTCAGGAAAGAAAAAATATTGGGCAAACAATTCATACCCTTGAAACAGTTAATTAACAATGTAGATCAGTAAATTATAAAATGCTTACAAGAGTGATTTAGATAGAACTAAAATAAGAGTTCGCAGCAATGATGAATTCATCTTCACTATATTCTTTCAAGAAGAGAGGGATTTAGGGTAATAAAGTATTGTCTAACTAGTTTGTGAGAGCATTAGGTTTATCTTGACGTTTACTGGGAGATAAGGTAGAATTGATTAAGCTATGATTCCTATATTTTTTACTATCTGACATTTTAATATTTTAATACTTGCATTTAAATACCTATCTACATATTTATATTAATTTTCCAAACAAAATTTATGTTTTCTGGAACTCCGCCATACAAAATATTGTCAGATCTGCAAAGACATTGCCTAGGAACTTGTCAGAATTGCAGAATCTCAGGCCCTGTCCTAAATTTACTAAATCATTTGAACTAAGATTTACTAAGTCTGCATTTCAACAAGTGCCCCAATGTCCTGCACATTAAAGACTGAGACCTTCTGCTCTAGAAAACAGAACTGGCTAATATATTGATACAGTATTTTGTTTGTGTGTATGAGTGTGCTTAAGTATATAAATGTATACATGTGTCTAGATATACGAGTATTTCTCAAAAACTGACTGAAAAGAACTGTGATACAGTTTCTGTTTCAGCCAAAACACTCCCTTCACTCCCCCACCACCTCCAGCCCCATATGCTCTTGCTCAGAGTTTGCTCAGAGCTTTGGGATGTTTTCCTTAGATTTCAAGATGAACTCTTGGCTTGTTTTGACTGTCTTTTAGCAAGAGAAATGGCAGACTAGGAAGTAATGGTAGTAGTAAAGTTTGTTTTTAAAAATGGAGAAATGTTCCAGAGATAATAGTGAAAATAAGTATGAGTATGTTTTAAATAGCATTGGTTAGTCCTAACAAGCAAATCACATTTATGATCTATTTTTGCTTTTCTTTTGATAACTTTATAACAATTGAATGAAATCATTCTAATTTACAATTAGCATTTTTCAATTAACTCAGGCATACTAATTTTTATATTGATTGCATAAATTTGCACGTTCAAATTCAAATATATTAATTCAGTGGTTATCAGTACAGCAAATTAATTTGTGCAACCTACTGTGACTATTTTCAAATCCAAAAACAAGTAATTGTCCTTAAAATCACAGCCCTTTTCTTGGGTTATTCTGTTTTTCTAATCACCCTCAAACACTTCAGTAACAGAAGATCCTACAAATTTTCTCCTAGGTATTTTTTCTAATATTTTCTTTGTATAATTTAAGATTTTTCAGATACTTTTCTTGGTGTTGCCTTTGACTGGGTTGAATATAATGAAATCACTAAATGTTTTAGAATTTCTCTAACTGTAAAATGATAGGCTCCAAAGAATTTTGCAGCTTTAAAAACAACTTTTCTGAGAGGGGATTCCCAGTCCTGTTTCCATTCACTGGAAAAACCATTTTTGTTTTTAATTGTCACCAAACTCTACCTTTTTTTTTTTGGGCTGACTGTCCCCTTCCTGAAATTTTCAGCTTTCTAATCATCTCTAACTCACTCTTCCTTTACCTTTTTTAAAATAGTATTTAATCCTACTCAATGAATTCTGATAATTATACATCCTCCATCTGCCTTCTGAACATTTTATTTAACAGGATTGAATTTTTCCTCACTGTTTATGATCTGTCTGGACAATTTCATCTACTGCAGTGGCTTAATGTATTGTACTAATGGCTGTTCAGTTTGTAGTTTCTAACCTGTCTTCCCTTCTGGGCATTTATATCTAGCTTTTGGCTTAAATGTATCTACACTTGCATCTCTCCATGTCCTAAACAGAAGTCATTATTTCCCCCACCTTTTCTTCATATCCCAAATTTAATCCCCTAAACTCCTTGGTCAATTAATTGTTTCACTAAGTCAACTAAATATAGGAGGGATAACATCTTATAAGCCTCTTCCATTTTGTAATACTCTCATTATATCTTGCTTTTCCCTTTTCTAGACTTGCCTTCTCTAAGCTTACCTTCTTGAAAGAGTAGTATATTTATTGTTTTAACTTCCTCACTTTCTATTTACTCTTTTATTTTAATCCTACTTGCCAACCAACTATTCCACCAAAACTGCTACCACCAAAGTCATTAAAACCTTCGGTCGTCAAACCCTACTGTCACTTTTCAGTCAATATCTCATTGGATATTTTTGTTAAATGCATTTTTGACCATGAACTGTTTGTGAAACCCTTAAAAAGTCTGGCTTCCAAGATGCTAATCCCTTCTAGTTCCTTGTTCCTTTCTGTTTCTGCCTGTCTTTTAAATGAAATGAGGCTTGCCTCATTTCATTGCACTTTGCTTTATTGTTCTTCACAGACATTGTGTTTTTTACAAATTGAAGGTCAATGGCAACCCTGCATCAGGCAAGTCTATAGGTGCCATTTTTTCCAACAGCATTTGCTCTCTTCTCATTGCTGTGCCACACTTTGGTAATTCTCACAATATTTCACATTTTTCATTACTCTTATATTTGTTGTGGTGATCCGTGATCAGTGATCTTTGATGTTACTATTGTAATTGTTTTGACATTTTTGAAGCAATAATTTTTTAATTAAGGTACTTTTTTTTTAGACAATGCTTTAACATGCTGAATAGACTGTAGTATAGTGTAAACATATCTTTTACACGCACTGGGAAACCAAAAAATCTGCCTGACTTGCTTTATTGCCATAGCAGCTTTACTGTGGTGGTCTGGAACCAACCTGTAGTATCTCCAAGGTCTGCCCATATTGGTATATGCTAGGGTTTCATCCTTGGCCAACTGATCTTTTTGTCAACACTTTGCTTACATGAACAAACTTATTTTTTATACTAATTACAGTTGTCCCTCCCTCAGCAACCTTCCAGGATTTTTCCAGAACCTCCTTGAATACCAAAATATGTGAATGCTCAAGTCCCTTACATAAAATTAGAAGCACAATCAATACAGTCAGCCCTCCGCAGTACAGGGTTCAGCATCTGAGGAACGGAGGGTCACCTGTATGTGCAGAAGAAATTATTTCCAAAGGAACAACTCCAGTCGAAATCTTTGTCTCCTAATAGGTCATCTACCCTTGGGGTTCTCTCAGGTCACTTCATCTATATAAACCTAAAATAGAAATTTTGTATCTTATGCCCATTCTCTCTTCTCAAATCTCTCTTGCAGTCCTGACTGCCTCCTTGCTCACGCTATAGATCGAGAGGCCTTCTAGACATATCCATCTACCTCATTTCCCACAATCAGTCTATGAAGTTGTTTGCCAATTCCACCCACTAACATTTGTGTGATTTGTAGTTCTACTGTCCCTGCTCAGTATGAGACCCTCTAGATCGCTCTTCTAGATCAAGATAAAAAAAAAAAGTATTGAATGATTTTAATGTGCCAAGCACTAGGCTTACACTTTATCTGTACCATCCCAAATCTCATAAAATCCTTACAACATCCCTATGAGATAGGATCTGTTATTATTGGAATTTTACTAAGAGGAACAGAGCCAGGGCAGTCTGGATCAAGAGCCCCACTTGTACCTCTTCATGGTATTGGCTATCCTATTGCAACGGGATACTAATTGGTCTCTTGGCTCCTAACTGGTGTTTTTGCTTCCATTTTACCCTCCCCACTTAATTATGTCAAAATGATCTTTTTAAAATGCTTATTAAATATGACTGTTTTCTACCTCACATCACCCTCAAGCCCAAGGTCCTTAGAGCAGCTCACAGAATTCACTGTAACCTTGTTCTTCCCAACCCTCCTGTCTCCTCTTTCCCATACCTCTTGACACTCCAAATCCATTTTCTAGTAATAGAGGTGTATGTTATTTCCTCCCAAAAGCATGCTTTTCATGTTTAATATCTCACCTCTGAGCTCTGTGCTTTAAAACACATCTGTCCAGGTGCCACTCAATTGCCATCTACTCCAAGGAAGTTCCCTTTAATTTCTAACTTGAGATACCCCCACCTCTCCACATTGTTCTATGGAAATACACATACCTCTATCTAACACTTGTATAATTTCTTGATGTGATTCTAAATTATTTTAGAGGGCTCTTATTCATGTTTTTTCCCTCAGTTTCTAGCACATGATCAGGCAAATGTTAGGTACTCACATTCTGCTAAACTGAACTATGAAGGGAATTAAATATTGCAAATGTCTCAGTCATCTCCCTCTTCCTCAGCCTCCGAATGCATTTTTTTTTCCTTTGCGGAATATAGATTGTTCCACCTCAAATGTGTATTTTAATTTCATCGTGTATCTTCCCCCTCTTTCTGTCAGATGGATTCTAGTTCAGTTCCTTATTACTTTAGTTATTTAAAAATGGCTTTGAATCTCACCATTCTGCCTTTAGTTTTCCCTCCTTCACACTCAGCTGTGGTTCTCAAACGTCAGGGATCAAAAGGATTAGCTGAGGAGCTTGCCATGTTGCAAGTTCGTGGGTCCCAACCTCAGAGATTGAGATTCCGTGAGTCTGTGGTGGGGAGAAGGGATGTGCACTTTTGATAAGTATTCCAGGTACTTCAAGAGCAGGGGCCCTATTACCACAGGTGGAGACACTCTGCTCAGTGCTATCAATAAATTTTTTTCCTAAAACTCAGATATGATCAAGTTCTTACTTGCTGAAATGCTTTTTATGTCTCTCTTTCACCTAGAATATATTGTAAAGTCATTGACATGTGGCATAGACATTTCTGCAGTTTCCAATCTGCCTTTTGAAGAACATCTCCTAGCACTCTGTCTCCCCGCCCTTTCTCTTCCCTGTATCCTAGCCTTTTTTGTATCACACATGCTCTTTGCTCTATACCTGCCAGATGCTTTCTTTCGCCTTGACTTGGAAACTATTGCTTTTGTTTATGTTCCATCTGCTTGCTGGCAGTGCCTTCCAAACCATTCTCCAATTAGCGAACTCCTACTCATCCTTCAAACTACATCTCAGTTATTACTTTTTTGATGAGGCTTTCCCTGAATCGGCTGCCCACACCTCTATCATCTACTACGACTTGGGCTGAATTCCCTTTAGCCCTCTGTTTGCTGGCATCACTCTTTTTCACATCTATTCCAAATGGCATTGAGACTATGGAAACTTAGTTATTATCCAATGTCTCTTGACCTAGAGAATCTGTAATTGAAACATCCTATTTTATTTAAATTCTATTCCCAGGCCAGGAATTGCTTTTTACTTATTTTCACACTATTGTAGCTTCTTTCAAACATGAATGCCTCTTTCCACAGTGATAAGCAGGTTAAGTGTTAAAAGAGAAGTAGTGTGAGGGGAAGCCAGTGGACATGGATATCAGCACATTGGCATGTTTTTCCAAAATGTTTTTTAATTGTCACTTCCAAAGAAGACCTTATTTTCTTTCAAGTTTCAGAGAAATTTTATCTAAACTTAGAACAATGGAAAGGCTAAAGTTGTGTTGGAACTTTAAAAAATGCCAGAGTTACCACTATCTGAATCCTCTTTTCAGTCTCTCTCATTATTTTCAATTCTGACAGACTTGGCACTTGAAGAGGGTTCTACAGCCTCCGGTGACATAATGTGGGAAGAAGTTAGACATACAAAGTAACAAGGCACACACAAAAAAGTGAGCAGAGTCACTCTTTTTTCCTGGCTTCCTCTACCCACGCACCCCCAACCCTTGTTTCCAGCCAACAAACTAGTATCAGAAGCCACTTACTTAAATTCGTCTGAAAATCATATTCTCTCATTAAAAACATAGTGTTTGTAAAAAGAATATCTTATTAGCAAGGCCTTTCAAACCCTTATTTAGATTCCACAACTTAAAGCTCTAAAATTGATCACTGATCTTACAGCTGTCAACTTACCTTTACTTTCTAGAGTTGTGCAAGGAATGTAAGAGTCTTGCTTTCTCTTAAGAATAGGAAAAGAGAGGTAAGCGGGAGGATATTTGAGTGATCATTTTCTGGGGAATGTTTTCAAGATAAACAAGAGTAGTTCTCAAAATATAAATTACAAAATTATTTGGCTGAAATAGATTACAATTATACTGTCCAGCAAAGGAACTGGAAATAAGAGAAACTATTTATAGCCATGGTGTAAAGTAAGTGAGAAAGTGCAAGGACACTCTTATTTAGCCTTTGGATTTGGAATGCTAAAGAAGAACAGCATCCAACTATTATCAGGTTGGAAATGGCTGCAAAGCTAAATGGGGAGCTGTGAATTATGCATTGTTTATCTCACAGAACCCAGAGATCCTAATGCTAGATGGTGAAGGAGGGAAGGCAGTGATGTGCTGTCAAAAACTTTAAGCTTGATTTCTATTACTCTTATTTATACCCACAGCATAGAACAAGGTATGCGTGCTGACCTGCATCTATTCCTAGGGCTGGCTGCTCATTTCCTTAGGATGCTTAAGGTTACTTCCTAGTTTGGAAAACCAAAGTGCACTTTATGTTCACTGAAATCCTGTGCCAAATCTCTTTAAGAAGTCCTCTTTAAGAAGATACCACTTAGTGTAGAAGTGAAGAGACTTTCTGATCTGGGGTGTGTGTTAGTGTCTTTCTGCACCAGGAAGGACTTGCAAAGAGTTATGGTCATGTCGAATACAGTGAAGGAATAATCCTAATTTCCCTTTGAATACAATCAACTATATACATATGTATATATACATACAGATATATGTTTATACATATGTGTATATACATACATATATGTGTGTATATACTACATACATATATACACATATGTATATAGTTGATTGTATTCAAAGGAAAATTAGGATTATGTATCTGTATATATACATAAATATATTTATATATATTTTAATGAAGGGCTCTTGTTCTTTCAATAACAAACATTTCTCTGGCACTTCAATTTCTTTTCCACTCCCTCTGCCACATGACACTCTATCAAGGTTTCTGGTTTCTTAAGGGTATTAACGTGCAAGAACATGTACTGCAAACAATAAAAGAGCTGCTTTCCATTGAAAATAAAGAGGGGGTGTTTTTCTCTCCCCACCACTACTCTCCACCACCGCATCATCACGACTTCTGGATTTCCTGCGCCTTCAGTGACGCCGCCAACTCCCACCCCCTTGCTCCCCAGCTCCAGGCTGCAGAGCTGTCTGCGAGCCCGGGCGCGCTGTCCTGTTCTTCAGCGCTCGCTTCCGACGGCACTAGGACCCAGGGAAGTCCCTGAGCGAGGTTCGCGGAAAGGCAGCCAGACTCCTCCTTATCTCCAGTGTCAAACTTGACATCAGCCTGCGAGCGGAGCATGGTAACTTCTCCAGCAATCAGAGCGCTCCCCCTCACATCAGTGGCATGCTTCATGGAGATATGCTCCTCTCACTGCCCTCTGCACCAGCAACATGGATTGTCACCTCTCCATCCTCCTCCTTCTCAGCTGCTCTGTCCTCAGCTGCTTCGGGGAACTGACTCTCCAACCTTCCAATGAAGGTAAGCCAGGTACCAGCGACGCGCACAGCCCTGCCCCGCGGGGCTAACGCTCTTCCAAGCACGTTCTCACCGAAGCTTTTTCAGGTCCTCGAGGTGCCTCCGAATAAAGCGGTTTGCTCTCAGAGTAAACTAAAGAGGTGCTTTTATTTTCGGCTGTCTTCTAAAACACTTTAAGAGATCATTTTGGATTGCCTAGACCTAAAATATGTTTTTAATCTGATACCAACTCAAGCAGTTACCTTGTTTGTCAATTTGAAGCAGAAAGAAAGAAAAATCCTCGTTTTACAACGCAGTGTGTTAATTGCCAAACAGCCATGGCAGTATTTTATTTACTAATTATGACCATGTAGTACTCTGAGAAGTTTAAAAGAATATTCCACCCTCCTCTCTAGATTTAGTATTTTTAAAGGTAATGACAGGTTGTTCCTACTTAGGATCATGGCATTTATGAATGGGCTAAAGGGAAATCAGAGTTTGTTGTAGCGGAGATGTGTGTGTGTGTGAGTTTGTGCGTGTATTTGCTGCAACTGCTGTATTGAAGTGATGTGTATCCCGCCAGGCGGTGGTTTGCTCTATGGTACAGGTTCTAATGAGCAGCATATGCCACATTAACATAAGTAATATTTGCAGGAATTACAATAAGCTAATTGGATTTTCTTTGTTTAAGGGCTTATACACGAATAGGAGAATGTATTTAATGAATAGTGAAAAGCTCCTGGGTAGGTGTAGTAAATAACTGAACAGCAAATTAAGAAAGAATGTTCATGTGCAGCAAATGGTATTTCCTTAATGTTGGGTTATTTGTCTTCCTCCTAATGGGCACTCTTCCCTTTTCAATGGATTAAACTGCAAACCTAATATTAAGGACACCAATGTTTCCTATAAGATTGTGTGCTTAATAGAGACATTGCCTTTTTCTTGTATACCTTTTGTGATCTGTTCCTAATGATTTGTGAATATAATTGCTAACTCTTAAGACAAACTTTTCTGAATAATTGATTGCAACACTTACAACTTTGATTTCCTCAATCATTTTGAACTTATAACAACAACATTTAACAATTTATTTTGCAATTTAGCAATCAATACTGAGCAATTGATGTGCAAATGCTACATTATATATTATATCACTAACTAAAAAATATATGGGCAAACCAATACCATTGTATATTGTATATATTATTTTTAAAAAGCACATGTCAAAACTCAAAAATATTTAGAAACTTTTAAATTAAATATAAAAACTGCCTCTCATATTCGGTGACCTACTTTCACTGCTAATAGAGCAGTTTAATTTCATTCTTTCCTTAGTGACTGCTTTTATCAACTTGGCAGATTTCATTAAATTTTTTGTGTCTTTTTTATTGGGAAATTAAAAATTCTAAAATAAAAGGATCAAGAAATTATCTTACCTTCAAGTGACTTTATTTTTACAAATGAAATTAAAATGTTTATTTGAAAGTAAAGGTCAGTCATTTTTTATGAATGAAAGGCAAGAGTATTATAATGAGTAATATATGAATAAGTTAAAATTAGTGTTTATTCTTTTTGTTTCTTTGAAAATATTAAAGTAGTGATAACAGCTAGAAAAACAGTAATATTATTCCCATTCTGCTATGATGAATTGTATTTCTCCAGATGGAATATTTATAAACTATTTAGATAATGGATTTCAGTGAATTAATAATGCACAGGGATATAGCTGAGAGTCATTATTTTTGTGCAAAACATAACCTTTCGGTAAATTGCAAGAGAAAAAAAGGCCCTTTAAACTTACTGACACGTATAAAATTAATGACTATTAATTTAATGAAGTAGGAATTATCAAATGCAAATTCCTTTTAGGCCCCACCTTGTGTATATTTAGGTATATAATGCATATTATTATACAGGTAGATACACATTAACAATATTTGTACAAAAAAGTAAATATATTCAGAAAGACGACATCATTACATTCAATTTGCTTGAGCAAAAGTTTATCTATCCATTGTTTAAGGGGTTATTCTTTCCAGATCATGTCCTATGGTAGTGTCTCCTTTTTCTTCTGAGGTCATGAAGGGAAGCTTTGAAACAAAATTTAAAATGAATGATTTAACTTGGGTAATATCTGAGTAAGACTTCAAATATTAATGCAATAGCTTGTGACTTAGTAGTAGAGTTGAACAACATGAAAAGTGAAAAATCCAAGCATGTGCCAAGATTTCTATGCAATTCTTCTAACAATGTCATTTATTCAAAAAGCAATGTCTTTGAAAATTCACATATTGGGTGGAAGGAATAATGATAAAATGAATATCATTAATATAGGCTCCTAATATAAATTTTGACAACTGAAATACAAAATACTAGGTTGCATTTAAAATAATATGCTAAAAATTATAGAAAATTTACTACAAATTTACCAGAATTTATTCTGCAATCTATTATGAAGTTATTCATGATAGAACTAAAAGAGAACAAAAACCAACCACTGAGTTAATTGCTAGGAAATGTGCCATTGTGTGACTTTTTTTTTAAATTTGAGATTTGATAATCAAATATCAATTTTGAAATGCCATTGGTCCATGATAAGGGAAAACAACTTAGAAAACAGTTTTAATATGAACTTTCCTTTTATCAATCCAGTTAC
This sequence comes from Hippopotamus amphibius kiboko, assembly GCF_030028045.1. NCBI lineage: Eukaryota > Metazoa > Chordata > Mammalia > Artiodactyla > Hippopotamidae > Hippopotamus > Hippopotamus amphibius. Next base: position 76,479,166 of record NC_080195.1, on the reverse strand, counting down.
AGATAACTTTCCAATATGCTTTCAAGAAAATAATTCCAGATGTGACTTTCTATGACTGGCCTCTTTGATGATAATTATTTATCATTTTGATGATCATTTAAATCCAGAATTGGCCTTTATACTTCAATAGAAATTTTACAAAAGCTGGGTGGAACTTTATTGAAATCTTACCAGGTCTGTTTACATGACACAACAGAGAAAAGACTTCCAATGGGGAATCAACTACTTTTCATGACAAAATGAGGATTGTTACACTATGTGTTAGTAGAAAAGGTTATATATTTGCTCCCTGTGCCCATCCTAGAAGGATGATGATAATGGTAAATAAAAATAACTTTACAAACAGGTTAAAACTTGATATAAAGTAAAGAATCGACTACTATTAGTTCAATCTCTGTTAGCAGTGGATCAAGTACACTCTTTAAACACTTTCGAACATTGGAAGCTTTCTGAGGCAGAATGCACTGCTTATTCATCAGTATATAATACACTAAATCATTTTTCTATCCAAAAGTTTGTAATTTAGATTAACATTTACCTATGAGTTCTTTACATTGGAAACCAGTTTTCGAAATAAAAGTGAATAAAATTCATTCCGCATATTTATATACTACTTTCTTGGGGGAGACTTTTATTGGAGTGGTTGGGACACTGTATGAAATGTATTTCACTGAACATAAATCACTTAAGTACAAAAGGATACTATGTGATAGTTTAAAGCTTAAAAGTAAAACTTAGAGATGAACACTATGCTTCCCTTTGAATATTAGGTAAATGATGGAGACAATAAATATTCAAATAATAGATTTTTCCCTTTTTAAAAATTAGTGTGAATTGGCATCATTTTCATGTGTAAACACTTATCCTCAAATAATACATTGTGATTGAAACATTAATAGAGAACTAAGCTATCATATCATCTTTATAGTTTTTCTTTAAAGAGGGTTTACATTTGCTTTTAATAGCACTTTATCATTTTAGACTAAATAATTGAATACATTATACATTTTTGTAATTTAATAGCTCTCCTAATAGCTCGCCCCTACTTCCCCCCAACAGTTATAACTGTGCTATTTGCCTGGAGGTAGGAGAAACCTTAATTTCACTATTTTATAACCCACAACAGTTAACACTTGACCTAGGTCATTAACAGGATTATCAGCAAATTTGTTTAAGCTTTTACTGACAACCTGAATTGCTACGATAATATTTTGATTGTGCCGGAAAGAAACTTCTTGTAACCTCTCAAAATCTATCACGAAATTAATTCATTCTGAATCTATATCTTCCTAAAGACTAATATTGATAATAATAATTCAAGTGGGGAAATGTCCACTTTGATACCCCTTCTCCTCACTCTTATTATGTTTTATATATCACAGCATTTTTGTTATGAATGAGCAATTAAAAACTTTTAAATAGTAAATATTCTGGCAATAACAATCGATTTATAAATACAAATCAGCTTCATTGTAAGTATGAACAGTTTCAATTTTATACTTTTTTATTATTGGTGCTGTTGTTGACATTTTTCTGCCCATTTCAAGTTATAAAGTCAATTGAATATGTTTATAACTCAGAAGCAACTGGAACCATAAAAGGGAAACTACATGTAATAAAACATTACTCCATGTAAGATTATGGTTGCATTTTATATAAAGTTGTCTTTCCCGTGAAACACTAGTAATTGGGAGCTACAATGAAAACTTAAAATTAATAGAAACATTTTAAACAAAATGTTGTGCACAGTCAGAACTTAAAGGAATTTTTTTTTAACCTTGTGTAGTAGGTTTAGGGAATTTCATGTGAAGATTTTTATTACTTGAATAAAATTATGGTTTACTCTTTTCTTATATAATTTAGTAGTTTCACCTTGACTCATAAGAAACATTATCATTAAAGAAAAGATTTAATAAGATTCTTTATCGTGTCTATATATTATCCACATTTTGATATTCAAATTTTGGTGTGTTTTTTGAGTCCTTCACTTTTAATAGTTTCTCAAAATAACTTTCTTTATGAAGTTCCTAAAATGTTAAAATTGTTTCTGAAACTCTGGAATTTTTCTGAAATAAAATATATGCAATTTTTAAATATCAAATAATCAGTTACATATGCAAAGGATTTTTAAAGGCAAAACATATTTCCACAGTATATTTGATTTACTAACTTCCACGCAAATGGAAACAGCAAGAAATGTTCTTGAGAGTTACATTTTCCAAGTCATAAAATCTTCAAGAAAATATTAATAAAACTTTCCACAAATCATCAAAACTCGATAAGTTCTTACAGACATTTACTTACTCAGAAATCTGTGATGTGGGTTACCTTTGATTTTAGTCATTTTCCAATGATTTTGTTTGGCATAAATACTAGATGGAAGGAGAAATATGTATTTCTTGGAAGAACACTAAGTTTTGCAAATCATTTTCTGACAGGATCCTTAACTTTATTTTTAATATACACATTTGTCTTTAAAACTTTTAATAAACCTTGTTCTTTTAATTCTTGTTTGGTAAAAGATTTAGAAAAATAGATGCAGGTGTCTGCTTCTTGATTCTGTTTTCAGAGATCTGGATTTTATCACCAGGGAGGGTCAGAGCAGGGCTTTTACCAAGTGCACAAGTAGCTTTCCACAGATTTTTCAAATAAAGGGATGACTAGTGGTGTAAAATGTTACTATATTATTCATCCAGGTATACTGAAGACCAGGATTTGAAATTTATTTCTAAAAAATTTGAAAATTCTTCTGTAATGACTTTAGAAATAAAAGCATTGTTGGACATTTATAAACTGCAAAGGCTTCCAAGCCACAAATCAACCTAGGCAGACACTCCTCCTGGGAATCAGGGTGTGGGCACATGTGCACCCCTCGATTTCACTCTCTGGGTCGGTTACCAGCTCCCTAGAATCAGGTAGTTCTTGGAATCTGGCAGAAGCTTTTCTCTTGGAAAAGTCTGAAAGTCAGCAAGTTTTTAGTTTGCCTCCTTCCAGCTTTGTGTGAAATAAAAAATAAATTTTAAAAAAGGTGGTGGATTACCAAGAGAAAAAAGTCTTTGCAAGAGAAAAGAAAATAAAAAGTCGATTAGAAAGTTGGAGAGGTAGAGAAATACAAAGATTCTAAAACCAATGATAATGTTTGTCTTTTGCTTAAAAGAAAAAATATTTATCACTTCAAACATCTGGCTAGTCAATTTTTATTAAATTTCTAAAAGTCTGCGCGCGCGCACACCCACCCACCCACACAAAGGGTGCATTTGGGGAGGGGTGGGGCTGGAGGGGGCATTACGTGCATTTGTTTCTCCTCTCAAGTTTACACATTTTTGATGTTTCCCCTGAAGAAAATATTTTATCTAGGAAAGTTTTGAGAGTGTAAGCCAGACCCCTTTGGAAGCCTGGGCGAATGCATGTGGAGGATGGATGGAATCAAAACCAGTTCAGCAAATAAAGCCTGCAACTTGGAGTGATGTTATTAAACTAGAAGCCCTGAGTGGGGAACCCCCTCCCTCCCTTCATTTTCTAAACCATGTCCTGCTGTTCCAGTCAAAGCAGAGGGTGCAAATCCACATAATCCAAACCAACATGGTGAAGTCAGAATAATAGGCGAGGAAGGAGGGGGAAAACAAGTGGCAGAACTGTACAAACAAACTGTTGTGAATAATCTTAGCCATGAACTGGGGTGGTCAACAGGAGAGATGATGGCGCTTCTCTTTCTTCGTATCACACCTCCCACATTTGATAAAGCAATACTGATTAAATTTCAAAAGTGTGCTCTGAGAAATTTTAGCACGAAACAGAGCTTTACGGGGAATGACAGGGATGTGGCAACAGAGAGATGAGCAGGCGCCCTCGCGACCGCCACACCCACCAGCAGGGCATCTCAGTCTCAAACTATCCTCCTCCGCCGGGACCAGGCTCATAGGTGCGGCGCGAAAACGGAGTCTCCCAACAATTCCCTACTTTTCACGCCGCATCGGATTCGAGATCGGATCAGAAAAGCCCAACTCCGGGTCCACGTCCCCCAGCTCAGCCCCCGGGGTTCGGTGGGTTCTTTGTGCGCCAACATCTCACGCCCCGCGGCCAAAAGCGCGCGGCCCGAGCGCTGCGAGCCGGCGCGGCCTCCTGGGGGCGGCGGGCGGCGGGCACGCGCGGAGCCCCTGCGGCGGCCGGCTTCTCTGGGGCGTCGGGCGCTCCCGGCCCGGGGAGGAGGCTGGAGCCAGCGGGCCGCGAGGGCGCCAAGTTCCGCGGAAACGAGCACCGGGCGGAGGCGGGGCGGGCGAGAGGCAGACGTGCGCCCTCTGCCTGCGGCCGCGGAGCTGCGGGCGCTCGGAGAGGCGGCGGCCTCCCCACCACCTGGACTCGCCCTACCTGGGGAGAGCGCGAGCGGCTCGGACGGGCCAGGCAAGTCCCGACTCTCACAGCAGTCCCCGACCCGAGGTCTCTGTCGCCCCCGGCCCTCGACTGCCCCTCCCCCCGTCGCCGTCAATCTTCTCAGCTTGGGGTCCGGGGTTGGCACGGTCTCTTTCCTTCTCAGCTCCGGACCCGCCAGGTGACAGGTGTGGGAGGGGGACACGGTTCTCCGCGTTCACAGAACTCTCTGCACAGTTGGGAAAGCGCCTGGTATCGGCCCGCTCGGTTTGGACGAGCCTGAGATGGCCATTGTCTGCTTGCGGCTGTCTTTCCCGACTCCTCTATTTCTTGAATTTTCTAAAGACCTCTCCTTTTGTCTCTAGACGAAAATGAAGAACTTTTTTTTTTTTTTTCAGTTTTCTTTAAGACCATCTACTAATTCCACTTGTTAGGCCCCCAGAGAGAGCTAAGGGGCATGTTCCACAGACCCCCTCCCCACCCCGTGCACCATCTAAAGTTGTCTGTTTCCCCCCAGAGCCCCATATTTGATTGGCACAGTTTTTTATTAAAAGGGGATTTTCCCTCTTCTGGAAGGGTTTCTGGGAGCGGTATTACCCAGCTGGGTTAGTAGTTGGATGATGCTGATGTCTGTGTGGTCGTCAAAACTTTAGTGTTTTCCATAAAGGATGGAATTGTTGAATCCAGAGCATCACACGACTAAATATGGCCTCAGTGTCATGCCCAGTAATCAGATAACAATTACACAGACGTCCACTAATTGGAAAGATTTTTCCTTTACATTATCATTCAGTACTTCCTGGGCCTCCTTTAATCTTAAAGCAGCCCTAAAGTAGGTATTATGACATCTCCCGTTTTACAACTGAGGAAACTAAGTAAACTCATAATAAAGGAGTAACTGAGCCAGGCCCTCTCCTGTGTGTCTTCTGATTTTAACCTCATGTGTTTTCTCCTGTACACGAATGCCTGTAAATTAAGGAGGTATCCATCTATTCAGGAAAAGAACTCGCTTCTCAATCTCAATCCTATTGAGTATACTAATTTGTCTTGTGACTTGCAAGAAATACTTGGAAATAGAGTATTGTGAAAAATAAGACTTCGAAGTACTTTCACAAAAGTACTTCAAAGAGTACTTTGAATCTGCAGTGTTTGCCCTCATAAGTTATGATTATCCGTATAGGTTGGGGACTTATTAAGAATTAAAGAAAATTTGATGTGGACAGACGAATTGGAGATGTGATCTGTGATGTATTTTCTTCACCTTCTTACCTCTGTTTTCCTTCCCTGACACTCAAACACTCTTTTCCTCACCCTGGAAAGATTCTTGTCAAGAATTCCGTACATAGGAGAGATTGTGAGGCAATTGTCAGTATATCCTGGATGTGATTTTTTAGTTTTATATAATAAAAACAAAGTGTGAATTAACTATTGGAATTGTCATAAGGTCAGTAATGGGTGGAGGTAGAACTTGGCCTAGAAAGTAGACTTTAATTTCTGTGGAAACTTTCCCCTATTTAAAAGATAATTTATAAATTACTTAAGTTGAGAAAATAAATTATAAAGATTTATCTCCTCTTTCATAAAAACACTTGTACTCTAAGTGGAGGCATTCAGAAAAGGTAGCTAAAACAGGGTTCTGAAAGGTAGCAAATTAAGTTGGGGGCAATTATATTTTTCATGTGGGTATATCAGCACATATGTTTTGCATTAATTGCTGCAATAAATTCTGTTAACCTGGCAAAGAGCAAAAATAGCATATTGATGACATAAGGCTTTCAAATCAGAAAGCTGCTTTCAGTATCTTGCTTTCTTCACTGTAACATGAAAAAAAAAAAAAGTTTTCAAATGTGTTATCCTTTAGGTTCCCAGTGAGTTTTCTAACCACTCAAGCTACTGGCACATTTTTTATGAGCAAAATCAAATGCTTAGCAACAAACTTGTTTTCTCACTTCTGAAGGATTAGAATCAACAACTATTTTCACCACCATTTAATGTTCTCGTTCATATGTGATTTTGCAGAGCACTCTCAAATCAAGAAAATGTAAACGTGACTTCAAAGTCTCCAAACTGAATTGCCTCTTGTTTTAAGACAAAAATTCTTAACAGATTACATGGTGGGGACTGGAGCAAAGGGAGAAGCCTGGATTAATTGCTTATTTATTGCTGATAAGTCCACTTAATCAATATCAAAATGGTTTCATCATAAATTTTCTATATATTCATTAAGGGGAGGTTAGTTTATCAGCTTTCAAATAATAGTTAAGAAAGATCAATAAACTCTGAAGGTTCTTTAAAAAAAATAACACCTGTCCCCTCAACCCCCAACCCCCTCCCTTGATAAACAATGAGACTTTAAAATTTACTTTTTGCCAGTGATAAAGTTAGTTGGTTTCTAATCAATATGAAATTTAGACATTCCCTATCTCAGGATGAGTAAGGGAAATGGAGAACAGCTTGTGAGTAGTTAATGTACAGTTTATTTCCTGATTTTCAAGTGTAATTTAGCAACCAATAAAATTATATAGGTTTTATAAAGATACTTTTTTTTATTGCATATGATAGCAATCTTCACACTGAGAAGAAGTTAGGCTGGGAAGCTGATTTGCAATTGCTTCCTTGTAGATTGTCTAAATAATCCTCTGGTTAAGCAGAATAACACTGAGGATGTCTGTGTGCAGCATTGTATGTGAGCATGCGTGTGTGTGTGTGTACGTGTGTGTGTGATCAACAGTACTGTCCCCTTAAAAAACTGAATCATTCCCACACTGTGGGCAAAATTTTATGGATGAATATTTACTTTTTGAAATGAAGATGAAGTAAAATTCTGTTTTTCTGAATTACAAATTGGTGATGAGAAAAAAATAAAAACAATCATTTATTTGTCACCATCTAATCTTGTAAAATTTCCCCTGATCACTGATAATAATCAAAGATGGCATAAAATTAGAGTTATATCCAAATTGTGATTTTTTTTCCTTCAATATGCCAAAGCTATTTATGGTATATTTTGTATTTTAACAGAATAAAAATAACTGGCATCATCACCGAAACTATAAATAGAAATTAAATTGTGTTGTTATTCTTTTATTAAGTATATAAACTCCATCAAATATAGCCATTGCCAAATCTTGAAAATATTTTTAAAGAGGCAGAATGAAAGAGAATAGTATTTTTCTCTTGGTTTACTTTTACTATCTAGTTTACCACAGATAAGTTAATACTCATTTACGTTAACTCAAGAAAGATAAACTCAGAGACTTTATTATGATGTTTTGACATTTCTGATCTGAAATTATAATGATTTGATAGTCCTTTTTTTTTGAAAAGAGATTTCCAGGTATAATTATATGTATTTCATCTGAATGAACAAATTAGATTCATCTGTGCTTACAGCGATGGCTTCTCTATATTTTTAGGTACAACTGCTTTCTTTTCCTTAAACATTTGTACACTGAAGGACAGTTTTCTTACTTTTGCTTATAAGTGATGTCCAAAATCATTCTAAATGTTTTAATATCTTTTAAAAATCTGTATAGGATTAGAGAAGGAAGAAATCTAGAAATATGTAAAATTAGTATCCCTTTAAATTTTCCCTTCCAAAGGTGATCCTTTGGAAACTAAGGTTTACTGCCCTAGCCCTAGTGAAAACATTAGAACTCTACATTTAATTTCAAAGGCATAAATTTAAAAACCATTAAAATGAATTAAAAAAATGTTAAAAAATTAACTCATCTTTCATACTTTAATAATTTGTTTTCTGCATTTGTTTATTTACCAAACAGTGCATACCTACAGGATTTTGGAAAAGAAGGTTATCACGAATGTCATGTTGAATGGCCTTGAAGATAAAAACTTAGTTGGGACAGATGACTACAAAATAAATACTTGTATAAAGAACTGTCTTAATATAGATGTGAACATTTTAAAAAATACGATATGAGACTTTAAAGAAGACTAGCTGCCTAAAACAGAGTCCCTGGAATATAGGGCAGACTTTTTTTAAAGATAAAGTTAATAATAACAACAAGCTAATAAAAACAAAGTGAGAAGATTAAATGATTTACCTAATTTCGTGTGGTAGGGATGATTATAACCCAGATTTTTTTTATCGCTTATATCTAGAAAACTTTAAAAGTAGTTTGAATGAATACATAATAATTACATATGTAAGTAAAAAGCACTTTTGAAAGAACTGAACATTCAGAAATAGCTATTTTTATAAGCACATATCTAAGCTCAATGTACATTCTGTGTGAACACATACATGTACACGTGTGTGTATTGGAAATGCACATGAATGGATAACAAAAAAGACCATTTCAAAATGGAAGCTTCTGTAGGTGCTATTCATATTATGACTACATTACCAAGAAAAAGCGCGCCGAGGTTTGTCTGAATTCTATGTTCTCTTGCAGCGATAAATGAAGTTTCCTGACCGTCGCCAGCACTAATTGATACTTTCCATTGACATTATGTTCCTGATATGGAAAGTAAAGGGCTAGAGCTTTGAGTTAAACTGATAGGCATGTGGCACTTCACTGGATCCTTTGTGGCCCTTTATAAAGACCCATATTTATACCTTGAAAAGTGTTTATACGTGTGTGCATGCATGTTGTGTATGTCTGTAAACTACATTCATGGTATTTGACATAAAGTCCAGATGTACTTATCCTCTAGAAGAGGGGTTCCCAATCTCCAGGCGGTGGTACCAGTCCGCCACCTGTTAGGAACCAGGCTGCACAGCAGGAGGTGAGCGGTGGGTGAGCCAGTGAAGCTTCATCTGCTGCTCCCCATGGTTCCCCATCACTCATATTACCGCCTGAACCATATTCCAACCTCCCCCCACCATCTGTGGAAAAATCATCTTCCATGAAACCAGTCTCTGGTGCCAAAAAGGTTGGGGACTGCTGCTCTAGAATATAAGCTATATCCTGATTTTAATTCTCCAGAAATTTAAACCAATTTATTCTGAGTTGGGCTCCTTTTGAAATTAAAAAAGGTTTCGTGACATAAAAATGTCCAAAGGGAAAAAAAAAATGTCCAAAGAATGTTTTTAAATTGAAATTTAATTTTATCTCTATACTTTTTGTTTGCTATGTTAAAATTTGAATCTTATATTCAAGGGACTTCCAGGCACATTTTTATTTTGAAAATAAACTACTATTTTAGAATTGTTCTGTTCCATTTTCATAGCCATTGTTCAAACCCTGACTAAACAGATAGCTTACGTTTCCTAGTCAAAGGTTAATAATCAGTTGATATGATGAAAAATACGAGGGTGAGTCAAAAATTATCCGCACTCCAGTTATATTAAAACTTCTCTAAATTCTACAGCCAGAGTGCAGATAAATTTTGACTCACCCTCGCATGTACCAAGACATTCTGAATTTATGGTATGAAGGCAAAATATATGTGCTAAATTTGGGCACCTATTTGCCCTAATGATTATTTATATAATTTCAAATTGAATGATACATTTTCATTTTTCACTTTTTTAATCTGTCAAAAAAGTCCTTTCAAATTAGAAATAAACAAGTTTTTCTGTTAGTTCTAGAACACTTTAAAAAGCTAAAATGTGTTGAAAAATTAGTGTTTACATAATCATTAACGTTCTACTTTTAGTACCTTGCATTTTGGGAAACACATTTCACTTGTCTAAATGATTCATAATATAGGTTGACAAAGCACAGAAACAAAGAGACCTGCTATTCTACGGACTGTTATCAAAGCTAGGGTTGTTAATGTAGTAAAACTTCATTGACAGAACATCCCCACTCATTTATGTGAAAGAATTATTTTAAGAACACATTCCCAAGGGATATTTTAATAGCTCTTTTCTCCATAATAGTATTAATGTGAGAGTGCCCTTCAGATTTTTCATATTAAAAAAAAAAAAGAAAATTTTAATGCTTTAGAAACAACAGAGTTAACATTTATTAAAGTATCCAAGTTTCAAGTGGAATTTTGGTCTGTGCTTCTGTTATTTCCTTGAGCTGCTCTTGTCATGAGAACACAAACATCTTACTGTGAAACTGTGTATTTTGATTCTAACGAATTCTTCCTACTCTTGGCAAAGATTGAGATGTGGTAGCTAATTACAGTTTCTTTTTTTAATTAGGACCTGCCTATATAGAAGTTAATCCAAAATTATTGTCCCAGAAGAAAAGCTAGTAAGAAAAAGTTGATAGTGTACCACCTTGTCCCATAAATAAACCATTAAGATACCATGTGACAAAAGAGGTTTTTCACAGAAATGTCGAGCACTGCAGAATTTTAAAAAAAATTTACATAATTATTTTAGTTGGTTATGTGATATAGAAATTATCATAAATTAGTATTTCTATGACACAAAATGCCTGTGAAATTTAAGAGTACAGAAAGTTTTATCTGCACACAATTAATCAATTATAGTTGACTTCATTTATAATTTTAAAACATTTTTATAATTTTTAGTCTGTGAAATACAATACTAATGATCTATTACAGAGATGTTTTAATTATGTTTAGGTAGAAATAAATGTAAACAGGAAGCTGATAGGAGATGTTAACTAAGAATATGTAATCCTAGTAGATAAAAATTATATTGAAATAGATAAGTACATTAATTAAACTGACTTCTCTAAATTTCTTCTCAGTGGCATACCCAGGTGCATACAGTAAAAGTGAAAAGCTGAGCTTTGGTGGACTCATGTCAGAAAGTACATATTGATTTCCTGATTCCATGTTTTAGTTGACCACAGTACTATATAGAGAATTACACCGAGATCAAAATTTATTACTTCCTGTATCATTTTCGTCTATTTGTGACATTTAAGTATAACCTACAAGCAGATTAAAGGACTCTTCTGCTATCTGTAACCTAGAGCAAAGCTACTCTTTTCATCATAACAGAAAGTGATGAAAATGATAAAGATTGTGTACCAGAAATGTGGCTGGGACAAGTACAGTGATGGGGTAAACAGGAAAGGAAAAGTCATTATTTTTTAGTAAAAATAAGATATAATCAAAGGATGGGCTTGTTTCCTACTGTAGTGGTTTCATAGTTATTTGCAACTGGTTATAAAAGCACCTTATTACTGAAGGTTTTACAAGGAAACATGTCTATTATTACAAGTCTGAAATTCTTTAGCCATTAAACACTATTGCTCACCATGAAATTTCTAAATGTTTTCATAAAATGCAACTGTAGCATTACCACAAAGCATAGATGTTATTAAATAATTGAAACGATTTTCCACTTCAGTAAGAAACTGTGGCATTTAATTTTAAAAATTATTTGAACACTGTCTATATATTCGCTGCACTTAATCTATAAGACATGAATATTTGTTTAATTCTTAAGTCTTTCTGAGTGGACAGACAGCCACTATGAATCAGAATTTTGAAATGCTCTTGAAAAAGTCCTGACGTATTCATGATTCTTTAAAAGTAGAACTCCGGAAATTTATACTAAAGTTTTTAATCTGTCCTTACTGAGAACATTTGTTTCAAAATCTTATTTTAGTGACTGAGTCCTTTAAAAATGTTTAATGCATTCTTATTAGTAAGAAGGGAAGGTGGTGTAAATTCTTGGCACAGACAATTCTTCATGACATTGTCAATGCCAGTGAGCAAAGGAGTAGACATTTGATTCTGCTTCTTCATTATGGGAGAGAGTGAGAAGGGAAGAGAGAGCAAGACTTCTGAGCATCTTAAATCCACAATTCAGCCAAGTGGGAAATGTGACAGTGGCAGGAATGACTGCAAGGTTTCCTTCTTTCCAGAAGCACTTACAACCAACCTGAGCCAGTTTACCCCATACTTTGCTTTTGTTCCTTTACTTCATTCTATACCTTCTAATTCCCATCAGATATCACACATCATTTTGACCAGCAAAACTCACTTTAGTGCCCACCTGAAAGCCAATTCAAGGAGGCTGAGTAAGGATTCCCTTACTGTTTTCATGAATGTAAACCCCTTCACCTATTTATACATTCTTTTTTGTATTTAAAAGCAGTGAGCTAGACAGAGTAAAGCATGTGAAAGACATCCAGAACCATACCCACCCAGACTTCCTATAGTGATTTTTTTTTGCCAAAAAGCTCCTTTTTATATCTCAAGTGGCGTCTAACACTTCAAAGTGTGTCCAATTTAAATCACTTTTAGAAGTTAGTAGATGCTATACAGCTCTTTGAATGGAAAATATTCTGAAATTAATGAAATGGCATATTTTCTGTTACAAACAAAAATATTTGGAACTCATACCATTGGAATATGAAAACTGGTAAGAGACCATTTATATCTTTGGCAAATAACCTGGCAAGAGGCAGTTATTAAAGAATTAGTCCATTTGTATATTCCCACCTACCCTTAAGAATAATTTCCTAACTTTTTTGTTAAAATTCTTAATTGTAACCTCAAAAATTTCAGAAATTAAAATAAATGTTCCATATTACAAATTCTCATTAAAACTCAGACTACAATGTATTTGTACATCACAATTCTATCTGCCTTGGCATTTGAATAGTGGTACCACTTGAAAGGCTATGATCAGGTCTGCATCATTTTGGGGAGAGGAAAGCATTAGTAACACATATTCTTGCCTATATCAGTGTGGGGTTTAAGACATTCCATGGCAAGGTTAGATTTAGTCAATGTATCCAGAGACATCACTCACAGCAGGTTGACTTTCAAATTCTATTAACTTTCTCCTCTTCTTATCTCAATTATGCCACACTCAGATTGCTATACAACAGATCACAGGAGACTTGAGGTTTATATCCTGGCAAGTTCCAGTCTAGCAATCATTGACTTTAAGTGGCTAGAATTCTTAGATTGTGTTGTTCTTATTTGGCTATAAACAAAAAACACTTTAAAAACCCCAAATAAGTGCTTTTAAAAAGATTTTTGGTGTCGCTTTTCTTCTCTGTTAGGCCATATATTGATGGTTGATTTTCAATACAATTCAGAAGATAAAATGAAACTGTTGTTAGTTAATATTTTAAGTTTAGAAGAACATTGAATCCGTGTAGCATGTTATAAACTGAGGTGGCTTTAAGTAAATTTATATTATCTGATCATCAGGGCAAGGCTGTGAGATAACCAGTGCAGACATAATTATGTTTGATAGACAAGAGGGTCAGAATCACGAGTAGTGCTGCCAGTTGTGTTGCCTCATTCATGTTAAATGGCATGCACTAAAAATTCACTTTCTGAGTAAATGCGATACATTTAGTTAATCTCTTACACTTATTTTAATTGGCAGTGCAATACAATTCTTTTTGGTTTAGCTTTTCTCCTTTGAGTAGAAACCAAATGCTGTGATATACTTAATTCAGTCCTTTTCCCCTCATCATTCTCATCAGAGAAAACTTAAGGGTGTAGTTCCTTAGTTAACCTACATTCCAGTGAGTAATTTACTAAGTGGAGAAAATATTTACATCTTCCTTGCCTCAAACACTTTTTCCCTCCGGTTATTAATATTGAAATTAAATCAACCATTTCTCTGAGCAGGTGGCGTGACATATAGTCATCATTTAGTACATGTTCAATTATTATATACACACAAAAACACTGAATCATTTAAATCCCTAAAGGTATTACAAGTATGATCTAATGATTTATGAATACTGGCCCTATAAATTCTACTATGCAAATCCTGTGTAAAACTCAGAGAAATCAACTGATGACTGTGATAGAACCAATAACTGAACTAGGTATGTCTTTTATGTCTTTATCAGAATGAATGTTGGTGACGTACTTTAAAAGTGAGGATGTATTCTCATATTTTGAAAAACTCTTTAACATTATTTAATCTGAAGTGTTATCCGTAACACTAATTGGTAGAAGTTTTTTTTTTTAATATTTTTTTCAGAGATAATTTCAATGTAATTAAGCATACTGTCAATTTCCAAACTGATATCCTGGGAAATAATTCCATTATGGAAATTAAACTGTATAATCCATCCAGCAACTATCTTTTTCTTTTATCTAAATATAATTACTTCTCATTGGGATTAATTTATTGTGAGGTAAAAAAGTTTAATCATTAAGGAATTCCAGTGTAATAGGTTAAGTTTATGTGTTTTTTTTCCTCTGAGAACTTTATCTTCTTTATCTTAATGATTAGGAATTTTTCTTATAGTCACCTAGTATATTTATCTTCTAACCAGCTAATCAAATATCTTCTTTTAAAAAGCAGTGCTTGAAAATTTAGAATTCTAACATCAATCAAATATAATTCTTTTTCTTAACATTTTATAAGATTAATGTTTCCTTTGTAAGAAAATGATTGGGATAATTAAAGAAAGAGTGGTGCTTTTCATGCGTCAGGAAACACTTTATTGACAACATATGGACATGTTGTGCTTTGCATATATTAACATTATGTTTTGATTTGTGAATATATGGAACCCTTCAAAATGACTCTCTCATTGTATTCATTGATTCATCTGCTCTGGTTCATGTTCATAATACCTGCATATTTTATGTAAACTTCCTCTACATATTCCATTAATCAATCATGGGGCGGTTTTCTAATTTAGAAGAAGGATGTGGTAAAACCATAGTTTCCATTATTTAACAGATTGACAATCAACATGAAGCCTTTGTTATTAATTAAAGTATCTTTTTATATTTTAATTTCTAATCCATTTCAGATTAATACTCTCTGTGTTGAAAATAAATCATTTGCCTTTCTCTTTTAATAATGTATTCAAAATGCTACTGCATTCTTGTTATATCTTATTATTCATCAGACTTTTTAATAACTAGCACAAAATTCTGAGTGAAATCATTAAAGTCTTTGGGTAACAATACCCTCTTTAAAAAAGTAAAGCCTTACACAGGCGATATAATACATATTTTTGCTTTGGTTTCTTCTCAGATTGGTAGCTAAGCATTTTGTTCATTACACATAAGTACACAATTTATACAGTATTAAAAATACTCATTACAGAATAATATGTTTGGTTTTGGCCAGGGATAGTATGAAGATGCCGTATCAAATATGCAAAAAAAGAAATATGATTCATTACAAAGCATGTTTAACTAATTTATAGTGAAATCATATGTCAATTTATCAAATTTGTCTTTGCAGTTATTTTGATTTCATGGTAGCATTGATGTTTCCTATATTATAGTTTTATAGCATCCTCTTAAAACCTGTTGTTATTCTGTCAATATATTGAATATACAATATATTTATAAACAAACATAAACAGTTAAAAAAGCCACAGAAACTTTTGATCCCTTAAATTTCCCTGTGGTTGTTTTTCGTTGTGTTTCCCTTCTTATACTCATCTTACACATATAGCGAGAATGAGCAGAGTCGTGTGTTTTGCGCATGTTGATATTATTATATTGGCAATAACAGACAACATTAACTTGACAGAGGTGAATAGAATTCATTCCTTTTAACTGTGTTTGTGTGTCTGTGTTTCCTTTTAGTCAATCTACTGGATTCAAAAACAATTCAAGGGGAGCTGGGCTGGATCTCCTACCCATCACATGGGGTGAGTTTGGGAAACTACTGGAAGGCGCATGATTCTGTCCATTACCTCTCTTAGAGAGCAGGGGGAATTGCTGGGGACAGGAACCCCTGTACTTCTGATGACAGGCTGTGTTTATCAGTATATTCAATGCATGCACTAGCACAGTTTAATATTTGTGGCCAATGGAACTATTGAAAGTGTTGAAGTTTTTTTTCCCCTTCTGAATTTACCGATTGCTTGAATGAACTTAGTTTAATTATTACTACCGTCGTGCAGATGATCTAAGCGTGATCATCTAACATTTTTTGTGATGTGGTCAGAATAGGTGAGTTGAGAAGAGACTCTAAATTTTAAGTAATGTAGAAATTGTGTATTTGAAGATGATTGCCTCCAGAATTGTAGCCTTAAAATCAACTCTGGTGACGATTCCATGTAGGGTAGGGTTTGTTATCAACAGTATAAACCTGTGTTGCCTTAATTCCTTTGCTTAAAATGTCTCCAGTGTGTCTAGATCAGTTTAAAACTGGGCATTTTAATTAGGAAAAATATGGCTGCTTTTAATTCTAAGCTTTGTAAGTACCTTTAATTCTTTATCAAGCCAGACACAGATGACTAAGGTGGGTGACATTTTGGGACCCGAATGTTTTGATGAGCCTTTGTGTGAGAAAATTTTCCTTTTCTTTTTTCAGAAAAAAGAGGGTCATACATTTGGAAAATTCTTGTTCCTACAGAATTCTACAAAAAAAAATGCCTAAACATATCTGTTTTGTTTCCAAGGAGAACCTGTGAAAAATGCAAAGTGCTATTTAGAAATACTTGTGATAGGAATAAATGTATATCTTCCTTTTTCTTCTATGCCAGCCTCTTTTCAAAGAGGTTTTAATTACTTCAATTCAGTATTGGTATTCAGTCTTTAGATTTTTGTGCCTAAACATGCTAATTTTTACTACCAGCTTCTTCTTTACCAACGGATGTTTTGCATCAGGGATACTTCATCTATCTGTCATCTTTGTATCTGCTTCTCTTCCTGGTGCACCTTGACATTGACACGATGCCAAAATCTATCACATAATCAGGCCTTGTTTAGTTGCTTAGCGGGGGAGAGTATGAAGTAAGCCAGGGTTTGGTTTTCCCATAGGTGTAAAAGGAATCAAACAGTTAGGATAAAAGCACATCCTGGGTAGTCATAACGAATGAATTGAAACTCAGGATTGAGCTGGAAAACTCATTTTAAAACTCATCGTCCAAAACTCAAACGTAACTTTAATTTTGATTTTAGAAATTTGAGTTTTTCATTACTCCATTAGATAACATGTCATAGAAACTTGCTGCCTAAGGAGATAGGAAAAGCAAAAACCATACTGACACTATATATATATAGTTAACTTGTATATCAAAGCAGCAGTCTACCTCATGTTTTCCTTTAAAGAAGGTATAAAGACAACATGTTTCTCCATATTGAGAATTTGGAGAAATGAATCCGTTTACCTTGTTAATCTCATAGATTTTATGATGAACAAAGGTAACACTCTTACTTCCAGAGAAATGTTAGATGGGGAGGGATGTTCTAGGACCCTGCCACACGCATGTGCACGTACACCAACCAGCAGTGTCAACACCTGGGAGATTCTTAGAAATACAGCCTCTTAGGTCCCACCCCAGATGAATCAGAATCTGCATATTAACATGGTCCCAAGTGACTCCTAAGCACATTAAATTTAAGAAACACTCCTCAGGGTAACTGGCCTTTTGACTTTTCCCATCTCTCGCCCAATTTCCTACCTCCTTTCTCTTAGGAATTGCTTATGGTTTTCTCATGAACAGTTTTCAGTCTCTCCTTTAGCCTCAAAGCTGACCTCAGGTGCTCTGGTCTCCTCTTCCTGCTTTCCTGGTTGATCTTGCAGCTGTTACCTCACTATTTCAGATGTATTAAATGGCCTAGAACAGCTAGCCAAGCTATCCAAGCTTATCATTAAAACTAGCAAGGAGAAAAAAAAATCTCCCCAACAGATCATGATGTTTATAATACTTTAAGCCTCAAAAGATTAAAAAAAAAGAAAATTCAACTATAGGAATTGTTGTCCTGGGGTGATTTGTAATACATTTTCCCTTTAAATCTTCCCCCTATATTATCTTAACCATAATGTCCATGAGGAAATAAGTGGCACTAATTTAGAAAATGTGACATTAATATTCATTTCTTTTTGAGAAACTGATGATATTCTTGCGTGAAAGCTCAGTTTTTGAGTTAATTTAAATTTGGGACTTAACATCTTTGCTTGTACGATTGTTTCTGCATTTAGAGTCAATTACTTATTTTTATTGCCCAGTAATTGTCATTCAATTTGACAAGGATAGAGGAATTTTGTGTTTGTTTTGGTTTTAAAGGGAGTGGATAGTTAAATCAGTAGTGATATCTATGATGCAAACTTTTCCATAAAAAATGAAGTGATAGCTGGAAACAATTTTGAACTCGTTATTGTTTTAACTAATTAACTCTAATAAGTAGAAGGGCATCTGTTTGCAGGTTAACTAAAATATAAATATAAACCTTGGAGGAAAAAATTATAACAACGTCAGATCATACTGAATCACTGAAATATCCCACTCCCCCTCTTCTTCTTCTCCTCCTCCCCCCCTCCTCCTCTCCCTCACCCCCACTCCTTCTCCCTTCCCCCGCCCCTCCCCCTCCTTCTCCTTTTTGGTGAGAACATTTAAGTTCTACTCTCTCAGCAAATTTCAATTTTATGATATAGTGTTATCAGCTATAGTCACCATGTTATACATTAGATCCTCAGGACTTTTTCATTCTACAGCTGAAAGTTTGTACCCTTTTACCAACCTCTTCCTAGTTCCCACACCCCACCCCTTGGTAACTACTTTTCTACGCTTTGTATAAGTGATATATATATATAAGTGATACCATGCAGTATTTGTTTTTCTCTGTCTGGCTTATTTCACTTAGTGTAATGTCCTCAAGCTCCATCCATGTTGTCGCAAACAACGTGGAAAATCCTGCACTTTTGATTTAGGGCAGTGGTTCTCAATATAATGAGAGGGTGAATAAGGGAGGAGGCAATTTTAATTTTGTCCCATGGGGATATTTGTATGGAGATGTGTTGGTTGTCACAGCCGGGGAGGCAGGGCACTACTGGCATCTAGTGTGGAAGACCAGGGGTCCTGCTAACCATTGTACAAAGAAGAGGGCAGCAAAGAATGATCTGGTCCAAAATGACAGCATCCAGGGTGAGAAACCCTTGCTTCGGAGATGGATAATGGAGCTGCATCAGGAGCTGTGATCACTGAAAAAATCTTGGGGACTGCCAGCAATTTCTCCAAGTCCCAGCCACATTCCCAGTAGAAGCTCTAAATTCCAAATCTTTTGAAATATAAATTTTAAGAAATGGGCCAATAATTCATTCCAAATTTGAAATGAATCTTTCATGGAATGATTGTATCATATGAGCTATATAAAATTAATGTATTTTGGGGAAAATTGTTGAGTGACCCGTTCCTTCATATATATTCTTTTCTACTTCTATTTACCCTCTTCCCCAGAGGTATGTTCACATGTAAAACCTTACAGTTAACCTGTGTGATTTTCTTGGGAAGATTATTTCTATCTCTATTTTTAAGTGGTGCTTCAAATCTTAGAAGAAACCTGGTAGAAAAGTATGGTACTATAGTATTTGACATGGGACAAATTCCCCAAACAAGTATCTATGAAGAAGTGTAATGAAACTTTGGTTTTCTCTAAATGAATTTCATGAAAATAATACTCAAGCTTGTAAACTGAAATTTTCAAGGGGGTCATGAACAGCAATTCATTGTTCAATTAAAGAGTTTTATTTGACACAGTTATTTTCTGGTACTAAGTTTGTTCACTTTAGTAAATTAGACAAGCAATTAACCTTCTCTGGCCCTGTAAACTATGAATTATATTTTTTCAATTCTGGGCTTAATTATCTTCAGAAATTTTAGTAAATAATCCAATAGTTTGAATATTCTTTGATTTAGAGGACAATTAACACATATGAAAGCTCATATATATTTCTGGATTACAACCTAGAAAGAGTCCTTGGTTTGCACGTAACTAGTACTTAAATTCATTGATTGATTGACAACATCTTAGTCTGTGTATCACTACAGAGAAGGGGTTAGAGGGAGGTAGGCTACGTAGTTTTCCCTTAGGATAGTATTGATACGATGGTTAAGCAGTACAAAGGAATCAAGAACCTTGACTCAAAGAAACTCAAGTAAGGAGAAGAGAATGAAGAGAAGGTTGGGAGGCGGGGTGCAGAGAAAGAATAGTCTAAAATGAGAAGTCTCAAAATCAGCAATTGTAGATTTTTTTTTAATTTTATACCACCCCCTCTTTTCAATTCTTTTAAGTTTCCCCCCCTAACGTTTTCCTTAGCTGTTTTTCGGTGTTTTCACAGCGATAATGCTCTTAAATAAAAAACACTCATCCGGCAAATGGAGGCCCCATTGGTTGCTCATCCAGTATCTGTTTCCTGGCTTTTCCTTGCTGATGCAATACTGAAATTTATTCTGTCTTCACCCTCCCATGTGTTCCTGGAATATGACCCCGCTGCCACTTTGCAGGGTGAATATTGATTTATCTGAGAGCAAATCATGATCATTACAGTCATTTTGCCAGTGACTGGTTTAAACAAGAGTAAGTAAAGCCAGTGAGACTGGAACAGAATTCTGGTGACTTCTGGGAAAGGTTTCCTTCCAATAAGAAGAAATGGAGAGAGGCCAGGTGCTTTGTGCCTCTGGGTTTGCCCCGTGATGGCCCAGTGTCCAGTCTGGAGCACCTGCACTGCCTTAATGGCCAGAAAGGTGGAGCCCAGAGAGCATTAGAGAGACCAGCCTGGAACCCTGACATCTTAGAACCACTGAGTTACATAGAAGAATATGCTTTCCTTGTTTAATCCACTCTTTGTATTTCTCATACTTTCCGGTTAAAGGCCTCCTGGTAGAATCCAGGGTTTTATATCCTGGTCAGATACCCTAATTTCTAAATCGAGTCTATGGCAATACATAATTCTATCCTACAGTGTTATTTGTATTTTCCCAGGTGATCTTTTTTTGTGCTTTAGTATGATGATAACATGCAGAATAGAAAAAGAGAATAAGCACATCATGTAGAATTGGCACATCTGCATTTGAATTCTATCATTTATTGCAGTATGATCTAAAACAGGCCTATTAACCTTCATTAACATTTATCCTTACTTTTAAACAAGGGTAACAGTAATTTCTATGTCACAGCACTTTAGAGTGAATGACAGTTGAACAAATGAGATGTTGCTGTATATCTAATTATGAATATGTATATGTATATATATTCTAATGTATGTAAAAGAGGTATACAAATATCATTTCTTAATCTTAGGTAAATGTTACGGTTTTGCCATTCTAATCCAAAATCTTTTGCTAAATTCATTGATATGTCTGCTTAAATCTCAGTCTACACTTGATGTCCTGGAGCTGAATTTTAGAGTAGGAAAACTGATAGTATTGCCTGAGGTGCCAGCAAACACCTCTTCTCAATTAAAAGCCCAAAATATTGCCTTTGACAGCACCTGATTGTTATTTCATTGAATCTGCACAGATAAAAGTTTGCATATAATCTTCAACTACATTTTGAATTGAAAGAATCACCATAAAGTAAATTGGGTGTCCAGTTTATTTTAAATTTTTAAGAATTTTTAGAATTTCTTAGAATTTCCTCAAAAATATTAATATTTCTTCTTCAAGGAGACCTTTTATCTCTCATATGCTACCCTTCTGCCACTCCCCAGGCTAGGACATAACACCTATTAAGCTCATCTGCCTTGTTCTTTGTTGTACCTCCAGAGCTTGTAATTATACATTATTGCAGTTATTTCATTGATATTTATTTCAGCCTGGAAACTGAAAGCTCTTTGAGACCAATACCCATTTTATGAAATTCTCCCTTTTATTCTCCTCATTTAAAGTTCGTGGATTAGTTGTCCATAAATTAAAGTTATCTGAATAAATGCATAATAAAAGCTTTCCAAAATAAGGAAGGATAACTAAACTAATACCGATTTTGCATTTGTTGAGAAAATTTGATGATTTCTAGTCTGTTATTTAAATGGTGTCTGTTAATGACTTCATTCTCTATTCATTGGCATAAACTTAAGTAAGATTATAATATATATATATACATACTATAGTGTATATATTATATTATATATGAGTGTATATTATACATGTACTTATATAATATACAAACATATAATAGTATAGATATATGTCTATGTCTATACTACATATGTTATTTTTTGTACTAGCAGAGCTAGTTAGTTAAATATATTTAGAAAATACTACAAGCCTATGAGTAGGAAGTTAACTGAAAAAAGAAAACTAACGAAAGAGAGCTCTATATTGAAAATTATATAGGTTGTCATCTAAGGGTAAAAAGCCAGGATCCTGCAAATAAATTCCATTTAACCAAAACTAGAAATGTTCAGAATTGAGTGAATAATAGAGAGTAATGGAAACAATTAAAATACTCTCTAAAACAAGTTTCCAGTATAGTATAAATTGCCTTTGATATTGGAATTATTGCTGTTTGTGAAGTCTGGATTCTAAAAATCTTACCTACTGGATTTCTAACTTTTACTTTGTGAATGGTATCTGAAATGCGGGAAGAATATTTTGACAACTGGGTGTCAGCAATAACCACCTGGGACTTTGCCTTGATGAATCACAGTCTAAATTCTGCTTCATATGCTGAATAGTCCATCCAGGAAAATCAAATTTTTGACATGTGTGATATGTGATTCTTGGTCATTTGAAATTTTTCTGCTTAGAATGAACAATGCTATATATTTTAAATGTCACTTTCCCCTATTGTGCTGACCTTTTAAGGAAGGTTGTCTGATCAATTAGAAAAACATGACAAAGTTTTACAGGTTTTTTTAACCTTTCCTTAAAACAAAATATACTGTAAAAGAAGGGAGTGTGTGGATAAATGGCAGAAATCAGCAAAGATAGAATTTATTCTAGCAACATTTAATTTATAAAAATTAAAATGTTATCTTGTATTTGTTTTAACAGAATTTTTATTAGTACTTAAAAAAATAGAAAATATTTTCCATTGCTAATGTTGTATATTTCTATGTGAATCCTCCTCTCTACATCAAAATATTGTTTGTTTATATTTTGAGGGGTTTGGATTAGAATTTTTAAAATATGACATACAATATACTTTGCTTCTTTTACTTTGAGGTATAGCTTTGTGGGATTTAAAGTAGAGGAGACCTGGAACATATTTGGATGAATTTTATTTATTTCAGCTTTGCTTACAAATTTGTGGTATGTGATTCTTACTTAACATACAGTAACTATAAAGTTAAATAAAAAGCTAAGATATATTTAAATAACTCTCATCTCTAATTTGAATGTAAATATTTCACAAATGTATTATGATCATTTCATATTTGTTTTTTAAGGTAGCTTTTTAAAAAATTCGAATCAAAAACAAAGTTTTGCTTCTAGTGGTTTTTTGTATTGATAGCATTTTTTAAAAATAACTTTTTGATACCAGAATTTTTTACTTTGTGTAGCTTCAAATGAATGTACTTTCTGATCAAAAAGGAATGGTTATTAAAATAAAATATAGATGTTAAGCTTAAAAAAGAATGACTTCATAATTAAATTTGTTGCTACATGTGCGAAATAGTACATGGCAGAATGAATATCAGTTTCTGTATTTCTAAGAAATGTTCAGTTCCTTTAATATTTTAAAGAGCATACTTAGAATAAACACTATGTTTTCAAGCTTCCCAGTTTTCATTTGCATGTAGGATATAAATATAACATATATACTCCAGTGGAGACAGGTTTCCATTCTGTCATTCCACTAAGTGTAAGTCAAGAATTTTGATGGGTATTTATAAAAATAATAATTTCCCCTAAGTTTTGCTTATTTACTTTACTCCTTAATTATTTTTTTAAAATTTCATGAGTTAATGGTTTTGACTTTTAGGTTTATTAGTCTCTGGTGGTTAATTTCTTTTGAAAGATTTTTTTTAAAGAAATTAAGTTTGGCCTGTAAAAAGGTATGGTGTAAAACACTTTTTAAATAAGTCCCATGTCCCAAATGATAGCCAGTGGACCTGAGAACATTTAAAGATTATAATATTTACAATACAAACCACTTGAAGTATTTCTGCAAACTTCATAGCTCATTAATTACCATAAGTTTAGTTTGTTTGTTTTTTCTGCTAGTGATGTTCACTTTATTCAAGAATAAAGAAAATACATGAAGAAAAATTATCAATGTAATATCTCAGTTTTCTTGGGAGTTGCTAAAATCATTTATCCCCTTTACATGAAACATAAGAAGGAAAACATCAAGGGGGATAGTGTACTCAATTTTCTGGATAGCCTATGCTTACAAGTGATTTTTATTCATTCTTTTAATAATGCAGTTTAACATATGTATACCCACACATATATATGTGTGTTTATGTATGTACAGTATATATAAAACTATATATATTAAACTAAAGAGTCACATATAGTTAAATATATTTTAAAAAACTGTATATTGAAATTCGTTTAAATTTTTAAACAGTAGTTATTAGAAATGCAAATTTCTGGGCTCCCAACCAAGACCTACTGCTACATTACAAATCCTGGGTTAGGGGCTCAGCAACCTGTTTTTCACAGGCCCTCCATGTGATTCTGATGCTGTTCAAGTTTGGGAATCACTGTGCTAGAAAATCATTATCTGCTGTAATGAGACAGGTGTTACTTGTGAAGGTATTCGGCTGCTGCTTGATACAGTGCTATAGTTCATTCCAAACTCTTAATTAATGCAGCACTATGCATAATTCATGATTAATATAGCTCTGGATATTTTTAAATTTAGAATTTTACAATAAACACAAAGAAAAAACAAAAAAAGGTATTTTACCAGCAACTCAGGGAAATATATTTTTAGCACTTTTGTAACAGGGATTCATTTTAGAATCTTCAAGTTTCTCTCATGTAATCTCGGAGCTCAGTTTGAGCTAATGTAGTCTCTTCAGTACTTGTAAATACTAAAGATATGTATACATCTGCATCCACTGCTCATGATAAAAGAGAGAACATGAAAACCAAAAGACTAGAAAAGCCATGAGTTAAGTGATAGTAAAATTGGAATAAGGGATATGAAAGTTCCCCCATCAAGGAGTTACTAGAATATAAGGTCGTCTGGGGAATGACTATGAAACGTTCCTAGAAAGTTACTGAGATCAGCTTACAATGGATTTTATATGCCCCACTAAAGATATTGGAGATTATTCAAAGGCAGTGTTTTAAAGAAGTGATTCTGTCTGCATCTTTATTCTTGTCCTGCCCCTAGGTTCATCAGTACTGTTTTTTGTTTGTTTGTTTGTTTGTTCTGTTTTTTATATTGCATATATATGCGTTAGCATACAGTATTTGTTTTTCTCTTTCTGGTTTACTTCAATCTGTATGACAGACTCTAGGTCCACCCAGCTCACTACAAATAACTCAGTTTCATTCCTTTTTATGGCTGAGTAATATTCCATTTTACACTACCAAATATATAAATAGATAACTAGGGGGAAGCAGCTGCATAACATAAGGAGATCAATTCGATGCTTGGTGATGGCCTAGAGGGATGGGGTAGGGAGGACTGGAGGGAGGCTCAAGAGGGAGGGGATATGGGGATATATGTGTAAATACAGCTGATTCAAATTGTAAAACAATTATACTCCAATAAAGATCTGAGGAAAAAAAAAAAAGAAGTGATTATGGAGGATGTTGTAATCGAAGAACAGACAGAAGTCAGAAAAAGCAGTTGAAAATCATTGTGAAAGTTCCCATGATAGATTATAGGAACCTAGGATCAGCTTTCTATTCCTTTGGTTATATAGCTTAATGATTTGACATAGGTTAAATTTTCATTACTTTGCTGGCCCTCCAAGAAGGGATATTCTAAAAAAATCAAAAAGAATTTTTATTAACAGATCATTTTTATCATTAAGGCATAAAATAAAGAGAAGCCAAATTTAGCAAATTGAGAAAGTTGTAAGACCTTTAAGGGATTCAGTAGAAATGAAAATTAGTAAACTAAGGAAGATAAAGCAAAAGAAAAAAAGAGAGGTCATAAGATGCTCTTTCAGTAAAAGTAATCAAATTTCCCTTCCATATGACAATACCAGTTAATGTTCTTTCAGGTGTAGGGCTAAGAACAAGCTAAACTTTAGACAAATGGAAGGAGTGCTCTCTCTTCTCAACATGAAGTTATGAGACCATGAATCCAGCAACTAGGGAAGTTCAGCCAGTGCAGGAAGAGAGGAGAGATGCAGTGTGATGGTTTGAAAGAACTTTAACTCTCTGTCTACATTTGGATACTTTATTCTATGTCATGGAAATCAAGACAGCTGGTAGCCATAAACTTTATGTATTTTCTCAAAAGTCTTCAGTGGAGTTTAAAGCTCATGGATGACATGAATCAATTTTGTAAACTGTGCCCTAGAACCATTTGCCATCTGTATCCTGAATGTTGGATGGGTAATCATTTTTTAAAGTAGAGTTAGTGATAATTTTTATTTAAATTTACCCATTCTCTTGCGTGTTGAAAAAGCAAGTAAACAACAGTATAGTCATAAACCAAAAATAACTGTGTAGAAATTTGTGAAAATGTTTATTGATAGAGCTGCTTCACTTTTTTATAAAGGGGGCAAGTTTTTTTATCTTATTTGGAGCAATAGAATATATTTGAATGAGTAATCAATTTTAGAGACAGCAGGGAATTTAGCAGTCATCTAGTGCAATTCCTTAATTACACAGACAAGCAGCTGAAGCTCAGGGAGTCTTAGTGACTTGCTCAAGGTCATATCATTTCTTTCTGAATCTGTGTTCAGTGGTCTTTTCATTAATCCTCTCTGTCTTGGTCTGTGAACAATACTAAAGAATGATTCAAGGTTATTTGATTTAATGTTGGAGAGACTATACGTCATAGAATTTCAGGACTATTTTGTCTGAGTGTCTTGCCTTAACAGCACCCTAAATAATAAACAAATCTTGGAATACATCAGTCAGTGTTGAGCTACTTTTCTCAGCAGTTGAAAAATGCTGATCTTTCATAAGGCCAAGAAGAAAATCGAGTTGTGTAGGATTATTATTAGCTCTCCATTCTCTCATGTATCCATATCCCCTCATCACAGCTTGATTTATGATCCGGGGACTGAGCTGTCACTTTCTGTGTAAAGATTCTTAATTCATTCTCTGACAACTAGAAATTGATTTTAGCTTAGATTAAAATTTAAATCTAAATGTACTTGCATTGAAAGAGTATTTTTAAATGTTAGCTCATAACCAAACAAATCTCGTCTACTCTCAGTTTTCATAAGAACCAATGAATATTTTGAGATCTTTTAAAAAATTAGCAAGTCATTTTAATGTGATTAGTCTTCAAACAGAAGGGTTAGAAGTGATATCTTCTAGCCACTAAATCCTCAAGATTTAAAATGTCTTAAAATTATTAGCAATATTTTTGCCTTCTGAATTGCTAAAGTAGTAAATTTTTGTTGGAATCTGAATAAAATCTGGTCCTCTTATGTATATTCTTTTGGAATATATAATGTGGCTTCCCTGTGAGTGAGACTCAAGTAAAGAAAAAGCTGTCATTTTAATTAATATAACACGAGCTGTACTAACAAGTGGCTTCAGAAGATATTTGTTCATTTGCTTCTAGGTAACTAAGAATCAGTCATTGAACAAGTATAAGCACTTACTCCACTAGACATTTTAGAGTAGAAAGAGAGTGAGAAACAATCTCTGCCCACAAGGAGTTTCTAATATACGTCTATGTTTTGTCTCATTCTTGTACATCCAGCTTTCAGAGCGAAGAAGGAATCTGGTCAGTAGTGTTTGGACATTTAATTCTAGCTGTTGATTATTTCATAATCATATATGTTGCTTGTTTTTAAATTGTGCTTATTTTGGAATAATTTTAGATGTACAAAAAAGTAGCAAAGCTAGTACAGTAGATCCCATATATACTACCATATGCACAAGTTTCTCCTAATGTTAGGATCTTATATAAGCATGGTAATATTTCTAAAAGCTAAGAAACTCACATTAATATATTACTATTAACTAAACTACAGACTATTCAGATTTCGTCAGTTTTTCCACTAATATTCTTCTTCTGATCCAGTATCCAATCCAGGGTACCCCATTGCGTTGAGTATGGAAGAATTTTTTTCCCATCAGTTTCTATCCATTAATATATTTTACCATGTATAAGTTTGACTCTCACCATTTTGTCTTTTTTTTTAAATAATAGAGTTTATTTCTTAGAGTAGTTTTAGATTTACAGAAAAGTTGAGGAGAGAGTATATAGTACACTACACTCTGTACAGAGAATTCACATATACTCTCCCCTTTCCCTTTCTCCTATAATTGACATCTTGCAATGCCATAGTATGTATGTTAAATTTGAAGAACCAATATTGATGCATTGTTTTAACTAAAGTTCATAGTTTACATTAGAGTGCACTTTTTTTGCTGTACAATATTCTAGATTTGGCCAAATGCATAATGTGTCTGTGCACCGTTTCAGTATCACACAGAACATTTTCACTACACTACAAATCCCCTGTGTTGTGCCTATTCATCCCTTTCCCCCTCCTGTGGCAATACTGATCTTTTTACTCTCTTCATAGTTTTCCTTTTCTAAAATGTCCCATAGATGGAATCACATTGTATGTAGACTTTTCAGATTGGCTTCATTCACTTAGCAATGTGCACTTGTTTCCTCTGTGTGTGATGCTGCTTTGTATTTGCTTTGACTTTCATTTTATACTTCTAGTCTTACACATGTTGTTTTGAATTCTGAGTTTTCCAAAGAAGTTTTGTCTATGTACTTCTTCCATTTTCTATTTAATGAGGACTGCTTCTTTTTTGAATCTGTTTTGTTTTTGTTTTACGTAATTCTTAGTCTCAAGTTATAACAAAGCTTTCAGTACAATATACTTAGGAAATATCTGAACATATCAAGATATTCCCTTCTTTGCATAGTATCACTTGTAAGATGACAAAGTGTATTTCTTCTACATTTTTGTTACTTTTACAATACTGTTCAATTATTTATTTTTGGTTAGAGTCCCAAATATTAGGTTTGCTTCTCATTTTCCAAATACTTTGAATCTATAGCCATGGTGAATTGTAATTGTTTATACTTCTTAATTCCCTAATTTTTAGGCTATGAGAGTTTAATGAGAGTTGAGGAAAAAAGTAAGAATAGGCACAATCTACTAATTGAAATGTAACAGTTGGTTGACTGACTTTAGTTGTATAATTTAAAACAAATTAGGGAATAATAATCACATAATTCTTACACTATCAATAGCATGCATTTGATAATGCCGCAGGATTTCATAGAGCATTCAACAAGATAAAAATAAAATTAAATTTACCTTCATAAAAATAGACAAGTTTCTTTTTCTTCACAGGATGAAAAAAATGATTCCTATAAAGTATAAAGAACTTTATTTTCTGGTGATCTATTTAAGAAAGAGATAAAGGGAGAGGGAGAGGATTGGAAAACTGGTATTATTTTGCCTAAAATCACAATTCTCAAAATTTTGCTCCTAATAAATTTGCTTTATTTTTTTCTAAATCAAATATGTTAGAAATTTATTTTAGTTATATGTGTGTATCCACGCATACAGAGAGATACAGACACACATAGAAACATGCACATACATATAATAATTTTTCTTTTACATAGAGATTCTTCAGGTAAACATATAGAAAGTTTTTAAAAATAATATCCATTATAAACATTCTCAATAAAACCATTCTCTTATGTGGACTCAGTCAGTTTTCAGATGGCTAAGCTCTTTGAGATAAACCAGTTTTTTTATTGAAGTATAATTGATATACAATATTGCATTAATTTCAGATGTATAACATAGTGATTTGATATTTTTATACATTACAAAATAACCACCATGATAAATCTAGTTACCATTTGTCACCAT
Organism: Hippopotamus amphibius kiboko; assembly: GCF_030028045.1. NCBI lineage: Eukaryota > Metazoa > Chordata > Mammalia > Artiodactyla > Hippopotamidae > Hippopotamus > Hippopotamus amphibius. The sequence continues at coordinate 76,449,279 of NC_080195.1, read as the reverse complement.
ACAAAGTTATTACAATATATTGACTACATTTACCATGCTGTACATTACATCCCTGTGACATTTTTGTTTTACAACTGGAAATGTGTACCTCATAATCCCCTTTACCTAGTTTGTTTAACTCCTGCCCTCCTCCCCTCTGGCAACCACCAGTTTGTTCTCTGTATCTATGAGTCTGTTTTTGTTTTGTTTGGTTGGTTTTTGGATTCCACATATAGGTGAAATTTTATGGTATTTGTCCTTCTTTATCTGACTTATTTCACTTAACATAATACCCTCTAGGTCCGTCCATTATATTGCAAATGGAAAGATTTTACTTCATTTTTTATGGCTGAGTAATATTCCATTGCATATCTATACCGCATCTTTTTTTGTTAATATAAATTTATTTATTTAATTGGCTGTGTTGGGTATTTTTTGCTGTGTGTGGGCTTTCTTTTAGTTGCGATGAGTGGGGGCTACTCTTCATTGTGGTGCACAGGCTTCTCATTGCCATAGCTTCTCTTGTTGCAGAGCACGGGCTCTAGGCACATGAGCAGTAGTTGCAGCACATGGGCTCAATAGTTGTGGCTCACGGGCCCTAAAGCACAGGCTCAATAGTTGTGGTGCACAGGCTTAGTTGCTCCGTGGCATGTGGGATCTTCCTGGAGCAGAGATCGAACCTGTGTCCCCTGCATTGGCAGGCAGATTCTTAACCACTGCACTACCTAGGAAGCCCCATACCACATCTTCTTTATCCATTCATCTACCAAAGGACATGGAGGGTGCTTTATCAAACTTTAACGCTTTTGCACAACAAAGGAAACCATTAACAAAACAAAAAGCCAGCCTACTGAATGGGAGAAGATATTTGCAAATATGATAAGGAGTTAATATCCAAAATATACTAAAAGAGAGGAGTAATACCACTCTATATCAAAAAAGCAAAACAACCTGATTAAAAAAATGGGCAGAAGACCTGAATAAACATTTTTCCAAAGAACACATACAGGTGGCCAACAGGCAAGTGAAAAGATGCTCAGTATCACTAATCATCTGGGAAATGCAAATCCAAACTACTATGAGATACCACCTCTCATCTGTTAGGATGGCTATGACCAAAAAGAAAACAAAAAATAGTGTTGGCAAGGATGTGGAGAAAAGGGAACCTTCATGCAGTTGGTGGTGGGAATGCAAATTGGTGCAGCCACAGTGGAAAACAGTATAGAGGGTCCTCAAAAAGTTTAAAAAATAGAATTAACATGCAATTTAGCATTTATACTACTGGGTATTTATCTGAAGAAAATGAAAAAACTAATTTGAAAATACATATATACCCTAATGTTCATTGCAGCATTGTTTACAATAAACTGATTCTTATCAAAATTATTTATAATAATGTTGAATGATCTCTATAATGTAGACATTTGAAAGATCTTACCTTGTGGCTTTTTCTTCATAAATTTGTCTGAATTTATAATATTCAATAATTTATATCCTCCTCACTGAATGAAATGATTAAAATACCTCAAATTTAAAAAAATCTCCTCCATGTTCTTTCTCTCAGATGATGCATTAAATATCTACTTAGTCACCTAGTGTAGAGACCTTTGATTCAATCCTGATTCATTGTTTCTTTTTATTCATATAAAATTATTCACTATTTCCTAAGGAATCTTTCTCAAATATTTTTAGGATTTATTTCCCACTCTCCAGCTTCCCTGTTGCTGTATCTCAGTCTAACAAGCATCACTGAAGGAGGTACCAGGGTATAAAAAGATCTTTGGCTTAATTAAGTAATATTATTTAATGATGAAAGAAAACAAATAAAAATAATAAAAAAAATGAAATACAGTGTTAAAAGGAACAGATGCTAATTGTGGAAAAGTGTTTGTTGATCTGATCTTATGACTAATTCTCACCCATGAGGACTTTTGCCTAGAAGTGTAACGTGGGGCAGAAATGGAAGTTGTTATAAACAGAGATGACTACTAACTAACAGTTAAAATAGTGGAATAACCCACATATTAGCAAAGAATAAGTTTAGGAAATATCCATCAGTTCCTTTGACAGGAAGTATCCAGTAGCTGGTAAAAAAAGAGGAAACCAAAGCTGAAAAGTCTCTGTTTTACCTTATTTAAGTCAAAGAAAAAGAATGGGTGGGGCATGGGAGCAGTAGAGTTCAATAAACATGAGAAGGAGAAAGGCATTTGGGAGAAATGATACTACATTTCAGAGTGCGTAATTCCTAGAATGTACTAATATTTTGGGGAGAGACAGAATGGCCTTGTGTGTTGATGATAATATGCAAATAACCAATGTGTGTGTGTATGTGTGTGCATGTGTGTGTATTTATTTACTTACTGGATATTAAAATATATATTAAAATAAAAACTGGATAGTTAATAGAGTTGATATAAAAGGATCATTGTAAAGAATAAGTGTTTATTCATATACCTGTTCTTAAATCATCTTGAAGATGGTGGGACTAGTGACTGTGGATTTACTGTTTTACAGGGAAGACTCTGCTCTTAGTCTCCGTCTCTAAATCTGTCTTTTTCACTTTTTGGATTTAAAATTTTAATTGATGAGCAAAAGAGAAAAGAAATGTTTGGTAAATTTTGTTTAAGAGCTCCTGAAAAGAACATATGAATAAATTAAGATCACATGTCTGTATCAACATTTACACAAAATGTTTCCATCTTTCATGAAACAGGAGCCCAAATTGAATTGAATTTAGTTTTCTCTAGGTTTCTTATTTTTAAAGATTGAAAAATGATCAGTGAAAAGCCATGCTTTTTAAATTAGCAACAACATGTGCTTTAAAAAATCATGCATATCTTTCAGAATAGTAGAGCATCCTTTTGGAACATCTTTTGAGAATTGATTTAATCTGATATGTGTGTGTGTGTGTGTGTGTGTGTGTGTGTGTGTGTGTGTATGTATGTATCTTTTTCTTTTCAATCTACCCATTTCAGGAAAGGTCTGTTTGTCATTTCACTTGTAAAAACAGTTGGTGAATACATCTGAGTTATTTAGAATTCACGTCATTGCCACTTCAGTCTATAAAGGAATAGTAGAAATCACTGTCCTTCCCAGGAACTACCTAAATTAAATATTTGCAAATAGAAAATATAATTTAATTGGGTTTACAATATAATAGAAATGTTTTTAAAATGCACATCAGTATTGGCACCTGAAGGTACTGAGTCACAGAGAACTAGAATGGCATAATGCAAAATTTGAAGCCAGCACATGCTGATCAAGTATCATAGACCTTTAAAGGGGAGAGAGGAATAGCAGCAGGGCCCATAGGGCTCCAGGAGTCTGTTGAAGTGGAGAATACCCTGCCTAAACAATTGTGAAGTGTTCTATACAGTTCAGTGGATTTCATGGAGTATTGGTTTCTTCCTAAAACCAGGTAAGTCTTATATGATTTTACAGACACAAACTTAAAAGTTGTATGAAGTTTTTTGCTCTTGAAAAGTCTCCATTCATTCTATAAATATTTACTAAAAATATCCTATTTACTGAGGCAGCACCAGATATTTTTTAAGGTACTGATTTGAAAATGGAACAAGCACTATTTTTAAACATTAATTATCTTCAGGATTTCCCTTTCTGAAATAGAAAATCATTGAAACTAGTCATATATAAATGCTATGTCATCCATCAGACACTAGTCATGAACTTCAAGTGGTTAGTGGGTACTTATTGAAAGTCTATCCATGTTAAATGCATAGGAAGAGTAAGAAAAGTCACTATACATATACTACAGAAAATAGAAAAGTTTTGAATCTTTATAAAATTTAAGAAGTTGTAAGGAGCAAGTTAATACAGTTTAAATGCAAAAAAAGAAATTTACTGACATGCCAATATGTGATAGACAAGGGAGGGGTAATTGATACTAATTAATAGGAAGTTTTAGGTAGATTTTTCTGTCTTCCTCTCAGGCCTTGTAATAAAGGAATAAAATTTGTAATAGAATTCACAAGTAAAGGCACCAAAATTTATTCCCATGTACAAGTACCAGCTTGTTCTCAAGTAGGACTACAACCTACCATAAGCAATAGGTTCTGTTGCTGTATATCCATTTCCTCATATCTCTGGTTCTCTGCTCAGTGACACAGTTGGGATAGAAAAGGAGGATATGACTCTTAAAGGGTATAGGTGGCATGTGAATGACCTCATGATTAATTAAGCACTTACTAAGTTCAACTGTGTCTAATCACACAACAGATACTGCAGGTATGAAAGTCAAAGTGATGACAAACAACTAGACTTCCATGGGGGATGTTTGATCAGTTAAATAAATGCCTTGAATTCTGAACTAGATGTAAAATCATCAATGGTCTTCAGGAAATTTGACAGTAAAATTTGATACATATTCCTATTATATATGAAAACTTGTTTATATTATATGTATAGACAGATAAAAATATACATTAAATATTGAAAAAAGGAGAAATTAAAAAATCTAAAACAAATATCAATAGCAGGGGTAAATGTACCTCATTTTGGAGACCTGCTAGTGTAGATAGTAGATGACAGTCTTCATTTTATTATCAATGGTCATTTCTAGAATTTGAAAATTAATGTAACTTCTCCAAATACATGTATACGCCTTTGAGAAGGCTTCAAAATACTGATAATAGATCAAAATTCTATGCTACTGAAATGTTACTAGATATCACTTTGAATTTAATATGTATTAAGTTTTCTCCATACCATTAATTGCTTACCTCATATAAAACAATCAGAATGACAAACTGATACAGAAAGAACAGAGCCTCATATGCATCTGTCAGACAGTCATAAATTTAACATCTTTAGTAAAGGATTTGCTTCTTATAAATTTGGACAAGTTCTAACACATTTTCCTGGTTATGCTCAGGGTTAAATCCTATGGGAGAAGACATACTCAATGCTTTAACTTTGGTAATAAGAAAAATGCTATGAACAAATTATTTATTGTAAGAGGAATGGGGCAATTGATGATTCATAAAAGCAGCAGAGAGGTAGATCCAGTTATCATGGCTGGATTGTGTGCCACTGAAAGTCAGTTGTGTCTAATTCCCTACTCCAAAGTCCCATTCAATCCTTTCTCCTAAGAAGAAGAATCTCTATTTTATTCAGACTGACATTGTACTGTGCTAAAGGAATACATTTCCCAGCTTCTATCAAATCAAAGTGTGTACATATGATTAAGTTTTGAGTAATGTGATGTAAACAAGGGTATGGGACTTCTAAGAAGATGCCATACAGGAAATCTGGCATTTGGGTATCGATTGGCACTACAGCAGTCATCTTATAATATCAGGATGCAAGCCACATACTGGAGCAGTGTGGTAAAGAGCTGAGAGAAGCCTGGCCCACTGATGTTTTCAGGGAGCTGCCATTGCAGGTACAAACTGTCTGCTTCTAAGCTGTTAATGTGAGAAAGTTAAACCTTGTATATTAGTGAAGATTTTCCAGATCCCATCTCTACTAACAGAAAATGATTACTAACTAATATACCAAACATATACTATTTTAGAGAAACCTAAGTCTAGTATGGTTATGTGCATACATACACACATTCTGCATTCTATATAGAAGCATGATATTAGAAATAAAAGTACAGATGAACCTTTTTCCAGGGCAGGAATAGAGGTGCAGATGTAGAGGACAGAAGTGTGGACACAAGGGGATGGGGGAGCGGAGGGTGGGATGAACTGGGAGATTGGGTTTGACATAAATACACTACCAAGTGTAAAATAGATAGCTAGTGAGAATCTGCCGTTTAGCACAGGAAGCTCAGCTCAGTGCTGTGTGATGACCTAGGTGGGTGGGATGGCGGGGGATGGGAGGGAGGTTCAAGGGAGGAATGTATGTATACATACAGCTGATTCACTTTGTTGTACAGCAGAAACTAACACAACATTGTAAAGCATTTATACTCCAATAAAAAAAGAAATAGTAGAAATTAAATAGAATATAGAAATTAAATGTTAATACATGAAATTTGCCAATTCATTTCATAGTCTGGCATATCCCAAAACTTAAGAAAAATCTTCTTCCAAATTCTGTTTGCAGTGATCTGTCCACCTCAACTCTTAAAAATCGTGAGAGGCATTTACAAGCAGCTGAAGGGGGGATTTTTGATTTTTAAAATCATAGATGTCCTGTGTTGAAAAAGGATTCAAAACTGCAATGTTGTTTGAAAGGAGTTTTCCATTTGATAAAGACTGCTGTCCCACCTTGAGATTGTGAATTAGATTATTTGCATTATTTCATATATATTCCTGGGTATTTTAACTCATTTTTCTCTGGATCACAAAGGTAATCATCATCATTATGGTGTTCATATTAATTTGTATCTATGTGTTCCCTGCTTTATCTGATGGCAATTACAAATCCTATCTCTAGTTGAACGAATGAGATGAGGCAACACAACACACATAAGTCACATACATTAGAATTAACAAAATACTCTCAGTTGTCTACTTCTGGTCAACATAAAACAACCTCCTCATGCTGTTTCTTATTATGATTAAAGGCTCTCAGAAACTACACAGGCCTTCTTTCTCTGCCCCCAACCTCCTTTCACATATGGAAGTTTTAACTTAGGGTCAGGACCATTCAAGATGTCTAGGTGATTTCATTCATCTGTTTTTGTGAATAATTCTCAGGACCTAAAATGTTCATATTGTTAAACATTTTAGAGAGGACTAATGAAACATAAACTCTTACTATGAAAAAAAAATTGGAATTCAAATCATTATTCTTTCATTTATGGTTTCAACCTTCAGAAACATCTTATAATTTTCTAAAAGATCATGCTTATATTGCTCATCCAATCAAATATTTTTGCAGAATCAAGTCGCAGTATGGTACAAAGTGAAAATTACTTTTATGATTATAGGAATACATTTAATACAAAAATGGATGTGAAAAATCACAAGGCGATTGTTAGTGAGTTTTGTATATGAAAGAGGAAATGTGAATGTGTATATGTTAATAGCAATTTGAAAGTATTCGTTGTGAACTAGGGACTAAATTCCAGCATTTTTGATGTCAATTTGCTGGGGAAGTTTAGAAGAGTCTTTCAAAGTACAGTTTTTAGTATTTATCTGTAAAATTGTTGAATTATTTTATTGTCTTTTTTTGGGTAAATATTAGGTGTATATTTATAAGCTGAGTGGAGAAAAAAATCTAAATATAGGTTAGTACAATAAAGCATATATAAATTAGCCAGGTATAATAAGCACCTCACTATACGTTAATTACTAACTGATATGTATACAGTACAACTATAGATGTTTAGAAAATGAAGAGATACACAGTGAACTGGAGTGGTTAGGGAAAGAGACCTTCAAAGCTGAAATTTCAGCTTTGCCTTGGAGGGTGTGTACAAGTTGAGTGAAGATGGGAATGTTTCCTACCCACTCCACTGGGTTCATAAGATGTCTTGCTCTTCTGCTTATTTCTTTCACACTAGTGGCAACTTCATCAACTTTGCTGTTGCCTCTTCATTTCCAGAATTCTCCAAAATGCAGATTCATATATTCAACTTCCTTCTTAACATATCCATTTCAAATTAAACTGATTAAAAACTGATTTCCTCTTTCTCTCCCTACCCCACCCACAAAATATATTTCTTCTGCAGTCTTCCTCATCTCAGTTCATGGCCACTTCCTCCTTTCAGATGATTACACCAAAAACTTTGGAGTCAAATTTGACCCCTTCCTTTCTCTTACATTTCAGTTGCAATGGTGGTGAATCATGTTGACTCTCCTTTCAAAATATATCAGGAATATAGCTATTTCTTATGATCTCCACTGCTACCACCCTGGCCAGGCCACGACCATCTTTCTGCCGGGATTACGGTAAAACTTGAGCGCACTGCTTCTGCCTTTATCCCATTACAACTACAGTCCACTTTGAAATTAAAACACTAAGTCAGCTATGTTGCTATGCTCACAACCCTCCAATGGTTTCCCATCTCACTCAAAGTCCTCAAAATTGCCTAGAAGGCCCAGCTCAACTCCCTCCAGTGATGTCAGTGCCCTCATCCTGTCCCCTTCCTCACGAGGCTCCACCCTTCCTGGCCTCCACAGTGACCTTGGACAAGCCTGGTCTGCTTTTATCCCTGATTGTCAGCACTTACTCCTCCCTCTTTCTGCAAACTAGCCTGTCCCTGAGGCACCTCCTCTCATATTTTTCATTTCTTTTCCCTTCAGATGCCAACCTCTCAGTAAGGCTTGCCTTGATCACTCTGTTTTAAATTTCATTTCCTCCCTTACACAACACTCCCTGGGGCATGTCCTACTTCTATTATCTCTGTAACATTTATTTCACCTTTTCACATTCTCCATAGTGTATTTAATTTAAAAAAGTTATATTCCCTTACCATTAGAACAGGAAGGTGGGCATTTTTGGCTCCTTTGTTTTCCACGTTATCCCCAGAGCCCAGGACAAGACTTGTCACAGGTGAGCACTCAATAAATATTTGTTGAATGCTTCAAGAAATTAATAAATGTAGAATAAAGTATCTTCCCCCTATGAATTCTTCAGAATTGAAAAGAATCAGTGGACTATGTATGCTTATATTATATAATGTGTGAAGATTATGAACAGGGTACAGAAAATCATAGTCTTTTATTAATTTTGAAAATCCTGGTTTGGAGCCTAGTTTCTAAGATTGCTTTGTTTAATGGATGGCTACAGTAAGAAGTATTTTAAATTTCTTGATTAAGCTAGCTTCATTTTATAAATCTTGTAAAATACTTCAATCCTTTGGCAGCTGATTTGTAAACAACTGTCTATAACTGGTAGACTGGTCAAAAGACTGAAAAATGTAATACGAAGTTTTAAGAATCAAATGGGTGATGGTTTAAAAAGAATGGAGCTTTAAAAAATCAATATTTTATTTGAGACGTAACGGAGTTATCCTTATATTTCATTCAAAGATAAATGACACACTCAGTAGACCAACTTCTTTAATCCACACAAAAGTATCTAAGAGCATGTACAAAATGATTGCTATAGTGGAGCAAATAATAATTGCAAAATGTGATAGATTAATTTATCCACAATCCTTTGACAAGAATTGATATATAAGCTTTAAGTCCTAGATAAATATGGAATAAATGATTATATATCTAGCTTTTCTTTATTGAGCTAAAAAGACAACCTTTATCTTAAAATCCTTCACGAATAACTATCTTATCTGCTTTTAATCTTTCCATTTTGGTGCTTTCATCTACAGTTTAGATATTTCTATTAGTTTTATTAATCAATAGAAAAATAATCGTTAAAAGGTTTAGAAGATTTTTGTTTATGTTTTTAAAGATAAAATTTGCTTAAAGAATTTTTGAAGTCTGTTCAAGTGACACTATTAAGCACTTCCTGTGCCTATGTCTGATAGAATTGTACATTAAACAGAAAAAGACAAATTATGACATGATTCCAGGTTGGAGGAGTTTGGGAGCTAGTAGGGACAGAAATATATATGAAGCTGATAAGTAATGAGCAGTATTCAAAATTATGAGTAATGATCTTGTGTATCCTTTAATAGCTTAGAAACTATTTCTTATATAACTCTGGTTTCTTCCAATCTATGCCATTTAAAACAAATTTCTCAAAATACAGGAAGCATAAAATAGCTTTTTCTAGTTATGTTAAGGAGACTATCAGGTTGCATTTAGTGAGTGCTTACTTTGTGTCAGGCACTGACAATGTGTATTATGTATATGATTTCATTTAATCTTTCCAACAATGCATTAATTTCAAGTATGATATTAATCAGAAGGATGCTACTACAGATAAGAGAGTATACAAAAATGTTAAACAAGATTTCAGATTAGATCACCTATGATAAGGATCCATTTTTATGTTGAGTGGCTTTTCCATTGTTAATGGAAATCCTGAAGAGGAAAGGAATCAATACTTTTTTTTTTTAAACAATGCCAGGCTCCACAGACATCATTTGTGAAAGAAAAACAAAACGAAACAGCAAAATAACCAATTTTACAGTTATATTTTAACAAGTTTAAATTAAAAAAAAAAATCTTTGTATATACCTGTTGTTGAGAATTGAGTTTTCTTGAGAGTCAAAATAGGACTTTAGTGATTTCTTTTCTGAGATTACCCTTTCTCATCTTTGAAAACATTGAACAGATTCATGGTTTATACAGTATATAGTTGAATGTCGGGAACCACGTCCTGTTGCAGTGGTAGGAGTAATTACAGCTGTCAGTTCTTTCAACATGAGAAAACAACATCGTTTCAACTTTACAAGAAACAGATTGTAAGTTTCCAAAGGAAAAGAAATAACAATCTTTATGTAATGAACAGTGTGGTGATTGTTAAACTAGTCAACTTGGGCATTTGAAGGGATTCATTTACTAGAGGCTGTTGGGAAGAAGATAACTTTTATATGCAAGTTGGAGAGACTTTATGAATGAATAAACAAAAACAGGAGTACTAAGTATCTTATCAGGACAAGACTAATGAGTAGTAGACTTTTCAGGATAGAGAAATGGTGTCTGAAGAGACTTGCCATAACTGCTTTCACGTGAGTTTTGATTTTTGTGAAAGCACGTCCTTTGTATCTGGGTGTTCCTCACATCTGCTTTATTTGGATGTTAGAGATGCAGGGTTTCATTACACATACTGAAGAAGAAAGTAGATTAAATGGGGAAAAGTTGAAGACATTATAAAATGAACAGCAAATGTTCTTATTTTTAATCTCCAGTAAAAAAAAAAGTTTATTTTTTAAGCAATTTGTTTAGTGTATAATGCTTCATCTCTTTTATTTTTTTCTATGCGGAGGGGTGATTTGGTGTGCTTTTGGCAAAATTAGAGCACAGTGCCAGGCTCAGATGTTTAAGAAATTGACAGAAAAGGTAATGTATTGTTTTGTTTTGTTTTTTCCACTGTGAGATAAGACTTCAAGATCTGATTTTCTAGTGTCCGCCGTTTGCTTTCCCCTTTCTTAACGAAAAATTTTGCTTCTTAGTCTAGGCAAAAATAAGAATGAAATTAGTTGGCACATTATCAAAACAAGTGAACATGCAAAAGCTAAAAGAGGATATTATAATGCCAGACAGACCAGTAACATTTTATTTTAAAAAAGTAGGCTATGAAAGTGCTAAATATATTAGGATGGTTTTTTCTGACTACTTTTTATGGCATCACTTTCCTTTTTCACTTTATACTCACTCATGTCCACTACACATTTTTTTTTCCTGAACAAATTGTACCTAAGGGCAGCCAGATGGCCTAGGACAGAAAACAGGACACCTCTCATTGCTTGGACAGGTTTCAAAATTGACACAGCATCAGTGCACAAATGAATCCGGATAATGTGTCAGAAACAAGGTGTCTGTTTCTTAATGTGTAGCGTGCAAAAGCTGAAGGAATAAAATAAACTTCCATGGACACTTTCGGTTTGTAGATATGTAAGGTTAAAATTGTGATGAAGTGAAGTTTTCTATTGGGATAAAAGCCAGGACACTAAGGTAGTGTGATGCAGTGTCCTAGTCTCAGCCAACCGAATTCCACCCATTGCTGACTGGACCACTTATTCTCAAGTTTTACTCCAGAAAAATTATGGTTAAAAATAACTTCATTAAAAAAAATTGCCAACTATTCCTTAATACAGGTTTCAAAGAATTTTCTAAGGTCATTGAATTAAAACAAATTCTATTTGACCTTTATTAACAGACATCCTTTCTCATACTTCAGCTGTTATCCATAACACCTGTAGCAAATTCCTATGGTGTTCTTTCACAAAACCAGATCGCTTACAAAGTTGATGGAAAGGGAAAAGAAGCAAGTTGCATAGAATATCACATTTCTTTTAGGTGTTTTCCCTGATTTCCTTTGGGTTCTGAAGTATGTACTTAAGTTTATGGTTATCTGAATAACCGTACTGCTCCAAGCAGATGGCTGTTGTAAAAGGGTAATATTGGAAGAATAAAGACCAGGCCAGGGGGACCTAGAAGCAGAGAGGAAACCCTCTGGGGGCTGATGACGTACATATATTGATTTCACAATTATCCTACAGGTGACTAATTCCAGGAAGTTGTCTCTTCATATCTCTAGTGGTGCAGTGGTAAACAGAAAAATTTGTGCTTGGAAGTGGACGACATAGACAACAAACACCGTTAATGATATACACGGTGTTAGATGGCGACCTATGCGGTGGAAAAACATAAGAAAATAACATTAAAGCAGGGGAGGGAGATAGTGTTGAAATTTCAGATAGGGTTGGCAGAGAAAAGCCAGAGAAGGTGACGTGACATAAAGACCTGGCAGTGGTGAGGCCTTTTCTGCCTACCCAGGGGGGAGGCTCTGCATTGTCTTATTTATTTATAACAAATTTACATTGTTCGGTGTACACCAGCACTTTACAAGCACTAATTCATTTATTCCACATGGTAACCTATGAGGCACATTTTATTTTCATTTTATAGAGGAGAAAACTAAAATATAATGAAGGTAAGAAAATTGCCCAAGACCATACAACCAGTGTGCGGTGGAAACAGGATTTAAACCTAAACATCTTGACTCCAGAATGTTCTAAACCATTTCTTTAGGTGCTTCTCCAAAAAGTTGAATTATCACTATAAAGCCTACTACTCCACTGAGGATTACCTTTAATACTAATAGTAGAAGATAAGTCGTCTCTCATTATAAGACTTTGTCACTTCCATTTGGGTACAATTATAAGTTGGTGGGCTTTTACTGTTTTACTGTTTATTAGAAGGAAATAAAGAACATACAATTTATTAGTTGGCTATTTTATTTGGTTAAGAATTCCAAATCCATAAGAAGACAATGTATTATTGCATAAAATTTTAAACAAGTAAAATAAGTTTATAGGATGCTACTTATCATGTTGCCTTCTTTCAGATTCATAACAAACTAACTCATTAATGTCTTAAAGATTTTGAGAAGTCCTGTTTTAAAGACACATGATTTGCTTTTTTTTTTTTTAATATTTATTTATTTTTTTGGGTGTGTTGGGTCTTCGTTGCCGCATGGAGGATTTCTCTATTTGCGGTGAGCAGGGTCTACTCTTCCTTGCAGTGTGCAGGCTTCTCATTGCAGTGGCTTCTCTTGTTGTGGAGCACAGGCTCTAGGTGCAAGGGCTTCAGTAGTTGCAGCACGCGGGCTCAGTAGTTGTGGCTCACGGGCTTAGTTGCTCCGAGGCACATGGGATCTTCCTGGACAGGGATCGAAACTGTGACCCCTGCATTGGCAGGCAGATTCTCAACCACTGCACCACCAGGGAAATCCCTGACTTTTTCTTTATAAGCCATTGTTTTTCAAACATTTTTTACAGTGGGCCTCTCAGTAATAATGTAATAACTGTTACCATTACAAAGGACCCCAGTGTCCCAAGGAGCACTGTTTAATAAACAGTACAAAAAGAGGACTAGATCAAGCTGCTTTTCAAATATGAAATTAATTCTATCTGAAAAGAATAAAAATTTCGTAGACTATTGCATATGAAAAATATAAATGTACTTGACCTTAATTCCCTTGAATAAAGAAAACATCTCTTAAACATATGTTGTGGAAAGAAGAAATATTTATCTTTTCATTATTTGCTTAAATAATACATTGTTATGTAGGTGAGGACAACATATCATAAATAACTTTACCCATATCTTAAAAGGAATATATACATTATTTATTTAATGACATATCAGTGTATTTTGTAGTGCTAAGACTGGCATATTGATCAAAAATCTTTCTAATGAGATTTCACTGATTCATGAAGCCAGTATTTTTCAAAAATCAACTGTATATTTTGGTACACTGAGATTTCATTTCCATGTCATGTCTGTAGCCCTGATCCTTTTATACCAAACTGCAGTTCTTTGTTATTTTAACTTTTTAAAAAATTTTATACACGTTTTAAAGGTTACTTTCCATTTATAGTTATGAAACGATATTGGCGATATTCCCCATTTGTACAGTACCTCCTTGAGTTTATCTTACTCCCAATAGTTTGTACCTCCCACTCCCCCACCCACATATTGCCTCTCCCCACCACCACTGGCAACCGCTCGTTTGTTCTCCATATCTGTGAATCTGCTTTTTTTGGTAATATTCACAAGTTTGTTGTAATTTTTAGATTCCACATATAATTTATATCATATGATATTTGTCTTTCTCTGTCTGACTTGTTTCACTTAACATAATGCCCTCCAGGTCCATCCATATTGCTGCCAATGGCAAAATTTTACTATTTCTTATGGCTGAGTAGTATTTCATTGCAGCGGTCTGCAACATTTTTGGCACCAGGAACTGGTTTCCTGGGAGACAATTTTTCCACAGACCGGGGTGGGCTTGGGGGATGGGATCAGGATGATTCTAGTGCATTACATTTATTGTGCACTTTATTTCCAATATTATTACATTGTAATATATAATGTAATAATTATACTACTCACCATAATGCAGAATCAGTGGGAGCACTGAGCTTGTTTTCCGGCAACTAGTTGGTCCCATCTGGGGGTGATGGGAGACAGTGACAGCCGAAGTGTGTCGCTTATGTCCAGTCTACTCTGTAATCTCATTTTGGTTGCTGTCACTGCAGAAAACCCTGCTTCACAAAGATAGGATGTTGGAAATGGAAGCAGGCTGTTCAGTGCTTTTGTGGCAATCTCAGAGTATTCCTCCTTGACTTTAATCCAGAATGTATGGAGATATGAAATTGTCTCAAACATACTTTTAATGCCACCATCATTTGCAATCTCAAGCAGTTGATCGTCTTCTAGCACAAAGTTGATTCACCTGGCTGATACACAAATCGGTCGCAGGTACATTCCTTCCCAGTTCAGAGGTCTTTTGTGGTTGGGAAGTAATGCTCAAACTCTTTCGAAAGCTGAGATAGGTGATTGTGCACCAGCTGGGAAAAAAAAGGCCCTGGCTCATTCTCTTTTAAAATCTCTGCCAATGTTTGAAACATGTCAGAAATCCCAGTGTTCACTCACTGGACCCATAATTACAGTTTGGCTGTGAATGCAGCCACTTTATCTGCTGACTTGAACACAGTTGTCATTCTCCCCTGAAGCGACAGATTGAGTTTGTTGAGCAGGTTGAATATGTCACACAAGTAAGCACGTTTTGTGACCCATTCTGTGTCACTGAAACAAGCTGCCAGTGGTGACTGTTCTTCTAGATCTCTGGAGCAGCTCTCATCACTCAGAAACTCTGGCCAGTGATCTACCTTTAGA
This sequence comes from Hippopotamus amphibius kiboko, assembly GCF_030028045.1. Taxonomy (NCBI): domain Eukaryota; kingdom Metazoa; phylum Chordata; class Mammalia; order Artiodactyla; family Hippopotamidae; genus Hippopotamus; species Hippopotamus amphibius. The sequence goes on along the minus strand of NC_080195.1, from coordinate 76,434,067 downwards.
AAGCCATCTCACTTTTTTTTTTTAAATTAATTTATTTTATTGGCTGTGTTGGGTCTTTTTTTTTTTTGCTGTGCGTGGGCTTTCTTTTGGTTACGGTGAGTGGGGGCTACTTTGTTGTGGTGTGCGGGCTGCTCATTGCCGTGGTGTCTCTTGTTGTGGAGCACGGGCTTGAGGTGCCTGGGCTTCAGTAGTTGCAGCACATGGGCTCAATAGTTGTGGCTCACGGGCTCTAAAGCACAGGCTTGATAGTTGTGGTGCACGGGCTTAGTTGCTCCTCGGCATGTGGGATCTTCCTGGAGCAGGGATCGAACCCGTGTCCCCTGCATTGGCAGGCGGATTCCTAACCACTGTGCCACCTAGGAAGCCCCAGCCTTCTCACTTCTGTGTATAAGAGAAGATGTGTGTGCTCTGCGTCCATCTCTTCACAAAGCTGCATGAGCTGATGTGAGTTCAGGGCATATACTTTAATGTGGTTGATAATTTTAATCACATCCTGCAAATCGTTGTTAAGTTCAGGTGACATTTTTCAGCTAGCCGGCATTTCTCTGTAGATGACATTGTGCATAGACTCACACTCAGAAGTGACCTCTTTGACCTGAGTAGTGAAACCAGAAAGCCGTCCAGTCATGGCTGCTGCTCCATCCGTGCACATACCCACACAAAATGACCAGTTCAGTTTTCCTGATGTGTAATCATTCAAAGACTTGAATAGTTGTGCAGCTGTGGTTTGGTTGGCAACCAAAGTGCACATAACATATCCTCATGCATGTCCTCCTGAAAACTATATCACATAAAAACAAACATTGTTGCCTTGTTTTCAACATCAGTAGACATGTCAACCTGGATTGCATACCACGGTGACTCATTAATCCTAACAATTGTGCCTCAATATCCTCTGCTGTTTCATCAATTTGTCTAGTTATGGCACTAGCCAAAAGAGGAACATGTGCCACCTTTTGAACTGCAGCCTCTCCTAAAATTTCATGACAAATGTCCTTAGCAGCAGACAGGATCAACTCTTCAACAATAGTAAAGGTCTTCTTAGCTTTAGCAGTGCGGTTAGCCACTAAGAATGATGCTCTCAGTGCAGACACATTTGATGAAGTGGTGGCCTTCAATAATTGCTTCTGTTCTTCATGTTCACATTTTTTTCTTTGAAAAAATGCAGAGGCTTGTATTCTAATGCAGGGTGCTTGGTCTCCTTGTGGTGAAGCAGTTTTGAAGGTTTCATGGCTTTGTTGGATAGCCTGTCACACATGTTATTCAAAGTGGGCTTGGAGAACGTGAATCACCTGTTGCAATGTACTTGTAATTTAACTAGGACTCTTGGAATTTTCTTTTAAATGCAGCTTTCTTTTTATTGGCAGTCTTAGAGTCTTTTGCCATCTTATCATCGGGTCTTTGACCCTTTGCAAAGAATCTCTCTAACGACATTTGTTTTTCACTCATTTTGGCTAGGGTTAGCTTGTGGGCTTAACCAAAACTGTGACTGAGACAGTGTGCAGAGTGGGAAAGAGGCGTAGAGGGAAGTGGTAAATAAAATAATGGGTGGGCCACATGCAGACTAAAATAAGTGTCAGATTCTGACTTAAAGCCTGCCACCAGATGCAGCTGTACAGTTGAAGTACATCAACTCACTTGCCACTATAATGCCTGCTGCCAGGTGCAGCTTAATTGTCACTTGCCACTGATAGGGTTTTGATATGAGTCTGCAAGCAATTGATTTATTATGGGCTCTGCACAGTCAAACATGCCTGCTAATGATAATCTGTATCTGCAGCTGCTCCCCAGCACTAGCATCACTGCCTCAGCTCGACCTTAGAGCATCAGGCATTAGATTCTCATAAGGAGTGAGTAACCTAGATCCCTCGCATGCGCGGTTCACAGTAGGGTTCCAGCGCCTATGAGGAGCTAATGCCATCGCTGATCTGACAGGAAGTGGAGCTCAGGTGGTAATGCGAGCGATGGGGAGCAGTTGTAAATACAGGTGAAGTTTTGCTCACTTACCGGCTGCTCACCTCCTGCTGTTTGGCCTGATTCCTAACAGGCCACGGATCAGTACCAGAACTGGGGATTTGGGACCCCTGTTTCATTTTATATATATATACACACCACATCTTCTTTATCTATTCATTTTTTGATAGACACTTAGGTTGCTTTCATATCTTCATTATTGTATGTAATGCTGCTACGAACACTGGAGGGCATGTATCTTTTTGAATTAGTTTTTTGGTTTTTTTTTTTTTTTTGTATATATACTTAGTGTAATTGCTGGGTCATATGGTAGTTCTATTTTTAAGTTTTTTGAGAAATCTCTAAACAGTATTTCACAGTGCCTGCACCAATTTACATTTCCACCAAGAGCATACGTGTTCCCTTTCCTCTATATCCATGCCAACATTTGTTATTTGTGTTCCTTCTGATGTTAGCCATTCTGACAGATATGAGGTGATATCTCATTGTGATTTTGATTTGCATTTCCCTGATGATTAGCAACGTTGAGCATCTTTTCATATGCCTGTTGGCCATCTGCATTTCCTCTTTTGAAAAATGTCTATTCAGTTCTTATGCACATTTTTAAAATTGGGTTGTTTGTTTTTTTGATGTTGAGTTGTATGAGCTACTTGTATATGCTGGATGTTAATCCCTTAGGTCACATCATTTTCAAATATTTTCTCGCAATCAGTAGGTTGACTTTTCTTTTTGTTGATAGTTTCCTATTCTGTGCAAAAACTGTTAAGTTTAATTAGGTTCCATTTGTTTATTTTTGCTTTTATTTCCCTTACTTTAGGGGGCAGATCAAGAAGAATTTTGCTGCAATTTATGTCACAGAGTATTCTGCCTATGCTTTCCTCTAGGAATTTTATAGTACCTGGTCTTACATTTAGGTCTTTAATCCATTTTCAGTTTATTTTTGTATATAGTGTTAGAGAATGTTCTAATTTCATTCTTTTACGTGTATCAATAGATGTCCAGTTTTCCCAGCACCACTTACTGAATAGACTGTCTTTTCTTTACTGGATATTCTTGCTTCCTTTGTCGTAGATTTATTGATCTTAAGTGCATGGATTTATTTCTGGGCTCTCTATCCTGTTCCATTGATCTACATGTCTTTTTCTGTGCCAGTACCATACTGTTTTGATTACTGTAGCTTTATACTATAGTCTGACATTAGGGCGAGTGATTCCTCCATCTCTATTCATTCTCAACGCTGTTTTGGCTATTCAGGTTCTTTTGTGTTTCAATATAAAAGTTTAACTTATTTGTTCTAATTCTGTGAAAAATGTCATTTGTAATTTGATAGGGATTGCATTGAATCTGTAGATTGCCTTCAGTAGTATAGTCACTTTAACAACATTGATTCTTCCAATCCAAGAACATGGTCTATCTTCCCATTCTTTTGGTATCAGAGTGATGCTGGCCTCATAGAACCTTACATCTAAAGGAACTAGAGAAAGAAGAACAAATAAAATCCAAACAGTGCAGGAAAAGAAATAAAGATTAGAGCAGAAATTAAGGAAATAGAGACTAAAAACAAACAAACAAACAAAAAACACTAGAAAATATCAGTGAAACTAAATGCTGGTTCTTTGAAAAGATAAAAAAAGTTGATAAAACTTTAGGCAGATTCATCATGAAAAAAAGGGAGATGGCCCAGATAAATAAAATCAGAAATGAAAAAGAAGTTACAACCAACACCACAGAAATACAAGGATAATAAGAGACTGCTATGAATAACTATATGTCGATAAAATGGACAACCTAGAAGAAATGGACAAATTCCTAGAAAGGTAGAATCTCCCAAGATGGAACCACAAAGAAATAGAAAATATGAACAGACCAATTACCAGTTATGAAATTTAATCAGCAATTTAAAAACTTCCAACAAACAAAAGTCCAGGACCAGATGGTTTCATAGGTGAATTCTACCAAACATTTAGAGAAGAGTTAACACCTATCCTTCTGAAACTATTCCAAAAAATTTCAGAGGAAGGAACAAACTGCAATTCTTTTACCAAATCAGATACTCATTTTATGTCTCAGAGCTCTTAGTTGTTAGCATCAGAAACCCACTCAGGCTGATTTAGTCAGAAAAGGAATTTACTGAAAGGAATTTTACAGCAAGAACTGACAGCCCAGCTCAGAAGGCAGCAGGATCCAAGTTGAGGAGGATGCAATGAGGACCACAGCAAACACCACCAAAATCTGTTGGTGAAGTCCCTGCAGTCACCTCTAACTTTATTTAGTTCTTGGCTATGGCTGCTGCCACCAATGACAAGGAAGTCTGTGGAACCTAGATGGCATTGCTGAAGCCAATGCCACAGGAATAAATCCTGCATTGTCTCTCACTTTCATTTCACAGTGCTGGCCAGGAATAGCCAATGAGCCATGCACTAGCTGCCAGTTGGAGCCACAGAAAATAAGTGGAGAGCACTTGATGGTTGTGTATTCAAATATAGGAAGGTGGCTTAGTTCCTGGGAATCCAAGGTGGATAAATATCTTTACAGCCTTAATATTACCATTCTTGTTATTATTTTTATCATTTTAATTGTTATGTTGGAGTATACTCAAGTACTCAGTGTAATAAAACATTATCTCTGCATGGTGAATTGTGAAATTTGGTGTTGGAATATAAGCATGGTTCTTAAGAAAACAAATACCAGCTAGGTTTTATGTAGACCTTGGGTACTTCTCCCCCTTCCTCACTTCCTCTTTTCCCTTTTCTTTCTTTCTTTCTTTCTTTCTTTCTTTCTTTCTTTCTTTCTTTCTTTCTTTCTTCCTTCCTTCCTTCCTTCCTTCCTTCCTTCCTTCCTTCCTTCCTTCCTTTCTTTCTTTCTTTCTTTCTTTCTTTCTTTCTTTCTTTCTTTCTTTCTTTCTTTCTTTCTTTCTTTCTTTTTCTGTCTCTTTCCTTTCTCTCTCCATTTTTTCTCCCTTTCCTTTATTTCTTTTTCCTTCATTTCTTCCTTCCTTCCTTTTCCTTCCTTCCTTTTTTTATTTCTGTCTTCTTTAATTTTTTCCTTTTCTTCTTCTTCCTTTCCTTCTTTTCTCTTCCTTTTTTCCTTTTCTTTTTTTTTGATTTCTCCAAAAATAGAAACATTGCACTATATTTGAATATATATAAATATATATGGCAATTACTCTTGCACCTTAAGACCTTTATCCTAATAATGTATATACTCTAGGAGTTGGAATAAAAAATGTTGGTCATCAGTTTTCTTGTACTCTCTCAGGAGAGGCAGTTTGCAAATGCAGCAAATAAGTATAATATATAATATGTTAGAAGTCGATAATGCTATGGAACAATTCAAATTGATCTTACATTCATCCAGGAGGAGATAGACAACAGATATAATAAATAAGTAAATTGTTTAATATGTTAATATTGATGTGATATGGAAAAATAGAAAAAGCAGTTTAGAGTATCATTGATACTGGTTTCTTATATAAAATGATGGTAATATTTAGGTTGTTTCCCTTTCAATTGTTAAGAGGATAAAATGGGACTTCATGTGAAGGCCCTATGAAAAGTTTTTAGGATTATAAAATTATCAAAATTTTTAAATAAGTAATTGTAAATAAATACTCATAAGTAAATAACTGCTTTATATACCAGCACTCAGAGAAAACCAACATTGGGATTTGGGTATATATATATATATATTTTTTTTTTTCTATACACTCCTTTTAACATAGAATCATATTGTACAAGCAAACTTGTATCCTGTTTATTACTATCCCTAATTAATGTTGCAGCATAAGCTTTCTTCAGTATTGCTACAAACTTGGTATTTCTCTTTGCCAAGTGTTTTCTAGGCTCTCTATACCAAACCCATCAGCGGAATTGTTTTACTTTTTTGGTCTCCTCAGCTCACTAATTGCTTCCATCTCACAGCCTCAAATGTCTCTACCCTGCAAATTTTTTTCTTTTTTAATTTCCTGTATCAGAGTCATTCTTATACATTTTTGGTCTCAGGACCCCTTGATACCCTTAAAAATTATTGAGGTTTTGTTTTTATGGGTTATGTCTGTCAATAATTACACTAATGGGAATTAAACTGAGAAATTTAAAGAAATTACTAATTCATCTAAAAAATAATAGTAAGCTCACTAGATGCTAACATGAGAGATATGATATCATCACACATCATAGAGCTGCTGGTAAACTCCATACTAATGAGACAATTAGCATGAAAAGGCAAATGCCACCTTATTACTATGAAAATCATTTTGACCTTCTTGGACCATGATATATCAGAAACCTAGAGTAAAAAAGGAAAATTTTGAATAGGTAATACATTGATATGGTTCACCCATCTCTGCCAGTAGGTCATCTAACCTTTCCAGATGCCATTCATGTTATTAATTGTGTATTTATATGTGGATAAGAATTGTGTCAGGGTATATAATTTAAATTGAATGGAAGTTTTCAATCATGTTTTTCTACAGCCTAGTTTTTTTTTTGTTTTTTTTTTTGAAACCAAACCATATGTTTTCGGAATCTTTCACATAAAGAGCTTCCATTTTTTTATTTTTATGTTTGCATAGTACCGCACAGTATGAATGTACCATGATTTATTTAACTAGTTTCTTACTGCCAATGAGTCATTTATTTTTTTTCTCTTTTCCCCCCCAAAACAAACATGGCTGCAATGAATAACCTGGTATGAGTATCATTTTGCAATTGAGTAAAAATATCTTTGTTAAATGCTTAGAATAGACATTGCTGGGCCCAACTTTGTGTGAATATTAAATTTTTATAAATATTGTCAAATTGCCCTCAGTAGAGGTTGTACCAGTTTACTCTCTTGCTAGCAGTCTGTGGAGGAACTGGTTTCTCTATCCTTTTGCCCAAACAACCTGGTGTTAAGTTTACAGATCTTTGGCAAGTCCTTCATTTATCATAATTTTTATTATTTTCAACCTGTCATGCTTAATGACACTTTCTACCCAATCACAACAAGTAGGAGATATACACAAGTTCTGGGAATTAGCTGGATGAACACACAATTATCATTCCTATAGGGATGCTTGAGACTGAAGAGAGGTACTACTTATAATTAAAATGAGACAACAGGTATAAAATGAGACTGTTCTAGGCATACTAGGGTATGTGGTATCCTAGGAGACATGCAACATGGAAATGGAAACACAGGAGTAAGTCAGTGAACACACCGTATACAGGAGAAGTTAGAGCATAAAGAATAAACCACTGTGTTAGTAATGTATACATAATATATTTTTAGCTACAAGGAATGACAATGTTAACTTTGTGGAGAACCAAACACAGTGAACTGGGAAGTTGTTTTCTATGATCGGACTTCTGCTCATTGTGTGCAGTGGTGCTTTCTTCAGTGTCACTCTTCTTACTCTTCTCTTGCCCAGAAACCACATGCCCAGCCTCTCCTTCTTTCTCCATTATTGTGAGTTGGGTTTCCTTGGAAGAAGACTCCAGGAAGGAGTTCAGCATGATGGACATTTATTAAGAAGCAGCTTGGGGATCCATCCCTGGGGAAGGAAGAAGAGGAATCAGGAGGGCAGAAGGAGAAGTGGAGCTGGGGTACAGGCCCACCCCAGCTTGCATGACCTGAAACAGTCTTTTAGAATTATCTCGAATTGGGCTGAAATGGCCAGGCCTTTTCATTCCTGCATGTTCAGCCTTTGGGTGCAGCACCCTGGCAAGGGCGTGAGCTCTGGCATGGCTGCTTCCTGAAACAGAGACAAGCTCTGAAGGGATTGAGAGCTGCTGCCTGTTGGCAGCACTCCTGGCAGCCAGGGTGCCAAGCCCTTCGGTGAAGAGGGTCCTGAGTGGCAAGTTGCATTGTCAGCCCTGTGTATCAGCACGGTCACTCAACAAAGATTATTTATACTGTTATAAATAATTAAAGCTTAGGTTTACCAGGAATATTTAATTTTATCGTGAGAACAGTAAATGAGCCAAAAGAGTGCTTATAGCCTTGGAAACAGGCAGAGCTAAACTTGACTCCTGCTATCGCCTCTTATTCACTGTAAGCTTCATGTTTTCCTTCTCTAAGGTGAGGGTGATGATGCTTATTCCATGGGGCTACTGCACAAGTTAAGTGGTTTAGTTTCTGTAAAGAGTTTAGCTCACTACCTCGTGCAGAGTGAGCATTCAACAACGATGACTCATTTTTAAAGGATAGCAATAATAACTTCATTAACTTTTAGTTTCAAGTATAATACTTTGACTTGGCAGGGGGTGGGGTAGTTGTGGATAGGGGAAGGGAAGGGGTAGGATGAAAAGCTTTCCTAGAACATCTCATTTATGTATTTATATGGCTGCTGATTCATTAAGCTATCCCTGTTGCTATTCTATTCTATTCTATTCTATTCTATTCTATTCTATTCTAGTCCATTCTATTCATATTAAATGCTAAATCTGTAATATTCATGATTTAAAAATTACAGAATTTTTGTGAGTTCCTTCACTCTGTAACGTATGCGTCTAGGGTAAGATGGGAACTCTAAATATCCTAAATGGATGCTAACTGTGGGCACCTGAAATCCCCTCCTGAAAGTCGGGAGACCCCCAGGTTTCTTGATTTCTGTCATGGGCTATGGGTCTTGGCTACTGATGTGGGAAAAATGGGATGTGAGAGGAGGGTCACATCCCAGTTCTTAGGTGAGTTCCTGAAATGGGCCACCAAGTGAGTGAGAGTCCTTGGTGTCTCACAGGAAAGAATTCAAGAGCAAGCCATAGTAAAGTGAAGGCAGGTTTCTTCAGAGAGATGCATACTCCAGAGACAGTGTGGTCTATCTCAAAAGGCGAGAGTACCCCAAGATGTGGGGCTGGTTAGTTTTTATGGGCTGGGTAATTTCATAGGCTAACATGTGGGAGGAATATTCTAACTATCTTGGAGAAGGGGTGAGGATTTCCAGGAGTTGGGGCACTACCCACTTTTTGGCCTTTTATGGTCGGCCTCCGAACTGCCATGGGACCTGGGGGTGTGTCTCTTAGCACACTAATGCGTTACAATGAGCATATAATGAGGCTCAAGGTCTACTGGAAGTCACATCTTCCACCGTCTTGGGCCTAGTAGGTTCTAACCAGTTTTTGTGGTATCCTGTTCTTCTTAATGGTTGTGCCCTTCTTTTAATGGTTGTGCCCTGCCCGCTTCCTTTCTGTCTCACTACAGCCATGTGGCATAGAAAAATTCAACATTCTTGGATGAGTCAGAATCAACTGAGAGGATGAAACCTACAAAAGTTTCATCCCAAGAGTGATGGGCTAGGGACGGGAGAGAAAAAAGTTCCATTCTAAAATGAAGGACCCCTATTTGAGGTCAACACAAGAAGTCTGGTTGGTTTATCCAGTTGAATTAGGGTCAGATTAGAGAATAGGATCCTTTAAGCATCTGACTGTGCCTCATTTGGGTAAAGAAGTCAGCCTTTAAGAGCACCAAACCAGGGTAGAAAATGCTATCAAATGGTATTAACGGAATAGAAACCATTCAGATTATTCCAGTGATAATGTTGAATTGTTCAGATAGGAGTAAAATTTCAGACGTAAAGGAGCAGAGAAAAGTTATTGATCTAGAGATGCGTGGACCTGCTAAGCAGCCTAGACAAAATCCACTCTAAAAATAAAGCCACGGAACTTTTGCATAATGGATGTTATTGCTTGAATCAACTGGGAAATCTTTGTTGGGGGACATTTCCCAAAACTTATTCCACACTTGACCTATCCTCATTCTTGCCATTCACAGCTTTTCACCTGCCCATTGGGTCTGCTTCCACCCATACTCTCTTGGGGGTCAAACCCATTAGTTTTTCCTGAATTCCTCTGACCTACCAGAAATTTTTCAACACAAAATTCTAGATGCCTTAATGATCCTTTTCTTTCATGGAAAAAAATTAAGTAGGCAGTGGAAATGATCTCTAGATTATTCAATTAAAGCATGTGCTTTTCTTCCCATTTGCTCTTCGGAGAGCATCAAATTAGTACTAATGGACTATGCTCGTATGCTAATGCCTCCAAACACCCAGTAGAATAGCCATGAAGTGTATCTTAGTAACTAGATGAATTTATTTAATAGAAGGAATAAACTGATGTTAATCAGGATACTTTAAATGGAATTTTATTTATACAACTGCACAGAGACCATTGGTAGTACTACTCAAAAAGGTTTTGAATACAACATTGCTGATTTGGGGTTCTCGTATATTTAATACTTTAGAAACTTACATTTTAGAAATTTGGTCTTTAAAGATTGCAGGAGCTCTGTATTATCTTTCTGTCACTTCTAATCAGTGAGGGATTAGAAGCATAAAACAGATTAATAAAGGAGACATTCTGTACGTGATTCTGATTCTAAACAATACCACTGGGACCCATGGGAAAAGCCAGTCTGGTATTCTTTCTAGCTACAGTGAGAAAGTTGGAAGAGAAAACAAAGAACTTTCATTTAAGAATAAGACAATTTGCCAATGCTAATCCTTAAAAATTGATCTTGAAAATTAAAATAAAACATCATAGTATACAACCCACCCAATATGTATTATCAGCATATAAAACTCCTCCAAGGAAGTAATGCATTTTGTAGAAATGATTTTTTAATAAATGCAGTGTAATACAAACAGATTTCAAATTGGTCAAATTCTTTCCATCCCCAATGCTGCCACCATGGTGCAGACCACCATCTCCTAATTGGTCTCCTACATGTAATAAAAATGTCACTGCTCTTCCTGCTGCCTTTCCCTTTAAAATCTCCACATTGCAGTCGAGGTGATCTATTTTAAAACACGCATTTTATGTTAATCCTCTGCTTAATTTTTAATGTTATTACTTTCAGAAAAAAAGTCATCTTTTTTATATTGTTCCTTTCTACGCTCCATTATATTGAACACTTACCTACACATCTTTTGAAGGAAGAGCAAACATCAGCTTTTGTACAACAAACAAAATCCAGACTTCTTTCCAAGGCTGACTAGGCTTTGGGTGGTACAGCTCCTGCCGTGCTTCTTTCAAACCTCATCTCTGCCAGATTATGCTGTGATCACACTGGCCAATTTTCAGTTTCTGAGAAGCACCAAATGCTTTCGTTCATTAGGGCTCTTATTCTTGTGTTTTCATTTTCCCAGAACACTTTCCCCTGTCTCTTCAAATGTGGTTCACCCTATGGTTTTAGATGCTATCATCATCTTTGCCTTACAGATAATGAAACTGAGGCCAGAGAGCTTAAGCAACTTGCCCAAAGGCTAATTAACAGCCAATAAGTGGCAGAGTTAAGACCCCAGTGTTCTAACTCCAGATGCTGGGGTTTTCACCTCAAGACCTCCATGGTACCACCCTGCTGGCCTAGTTCTCAGCTTAAATGTCAGGCCTTCCCTGATCCACTGTCTAAACTAGGCCTAGCAACATTCCTTGTTATCTTCTATTTCTTCCCTTATCTTCTCCTTCATACAATTTATCACAATTTGTAATTATTTATTATGGTAACTTTTTCATTAAAAAAAATTGTTCACTAAATTAAAAGATTTCTGAGAACAAAAGCCAAATATACTCAGTACATGAACTCTCCTTTCGAATTAAGCACTTGCAACATTTTTGCTTGAAGTAGCTGAAGCCCACTAGGAGGCCAGGCTGGTGTTGGATATGACTGTAGCTCTTGAAATGACACAAAGTCATTTAAGGTATAATAACTGCTGTGTTCTGATTTTCATTGTGGTACCATCATAACAGCCATATTACAAGGTTCTCTTTCATGCAAAAAGAACTAAAACAAAAACAAAGCAACAGAAGTCTTTGGAATATTGAAGATACGTCAGTTATCATCTATTTTGAGATTTTCTCCTTTTCTTCTCCAATTTCATCTGCTTCCTCCAACTTTCTCTCTTTTTTGCTTATGCTTCTTGGTACCATCCACTTGTAACCAGTTTTCAAAGTGGTGTTTCAGCAGAATCATCAGACTCAAAATATTTTGGAATGAGGTTTAGGGAAGATTCAGATAGAATTCGTACTCAGAGTGAATTGACCTGGCAATATCGAAGGGCTCCCTTGAGCAGATGATTCTCTGAGAGCATCAGTTAGCCAAAACACAAAACACAAGCACAGAAACGAAGCAAGTATGATGTAATATTAAAAAGGGGTGGAGCGAGGGCATTTTTCTGACTGGTCACAGCCAGGAAAAATATTCTGGCAAATTGGCCCATTTCTCCTGAAAATGTCTGAGGTGAAATGGAGCATCCTAATTTTTTTATGCAAAGGAAATAATTCAGGAGGATGATAGTTTAGTGATATATGTCTTCATGGCCTAAAACTCAAAGGCCTGAGAAAAAAGGTTAAAATTTAAGTAAAGTGAAGGGCAGATAATTTAAAACATTTATTTTCTCTTTAATTAGTATTTTCTCTGCTTTCAATGAGAAGATAAAGTATAATTACAAGACAGAGCATGGGTAGGGCAAAGGAGGGGAATGATAGGATAATGAAGTTTGTCTGTAACATCATCTCTATATGGGGAGAAATAACATTGCAGAGAATAAATAGAAATTAAAATGCATTGCCTTCAGCTGAGTGTTATACTTTACTGAATAGTTAGAAATGTTAGCAGTTATTAGAAATACTAATGTCAGTGGTAAAAACACGGGTGTCTCAGGTTTTGTCCTAAATGAAGGTCAGATTGTGCTGTAGACTTAATGTCAAGGGTCCCTTCCTTCAGAAAGTATAGTGACTGTCTAAGGGCTGACACTAAAGAGAAATATTTGCACGTTATTAAAGCTCTTTCTTGTTTTTCAGCAGCGTAGAATTCCCATAGCAAGGTCATTACCTTTTTTTTTTGACTTCTAACCGCCTCATCTTTATACCATTTGCAAACATATTTTTAGCATTGCAAAAGGTGGGAGCAATATTTTCTCCACTAATTTCCATCTTTCATTTAATATATATATTCTTTACAAAATTCTGATGACATTTTATTTGAAGTATTCAAACTCTCAGAAAGTCCCTGGGAAGAAGGTTTGAGGTTGGCACTGGATAAAAAGACAACCTTGAACTAATTTTAAAGTTTGCAATTAGCAGAGATCACAGTGTGGCAAGTAAAAGTTTTAATGATAGACTGGCCTAGGCCTTGAGGTAAATTATGCATAATTATTCATAACTGCTATTTTTGGCTTGCCTGATTTGTCCTAGACCTCTGGCTGAGGAAACAATTTGAAATAATTAGAGTACTAGTGCATTGACAGTGATGGATGAATTGAATACTTCTTGTGCCAAACATGCATCTTGATAGGAAGCAGATAACTTTGGCAACTGTGGTATTTTGTTATTGGATCTCTGAAAGTAGAAAGTTTGTGTTTTTCTTGTGTGTGTGTGTGTGTGTGTCTGTGATTTTTATAGGTTATTTTGAATTCTTCTCTAAAGACTTCAGTCTTTAAGGAGACTATGATTAAAAACAAACCGAAAACAGCATTTTTAAAAACTGTTGCTATAAAACTTCTATTTTATTTATTTATTTATTTATTTATTTATTTATTTATTTATTTATTTATTGCTAATGTTTGCATGCCTATTGTTGAAAGTTGGAATTATGGTGAATGTAAATATAATTTCACATTAAGAAACTTCCTTTAAATTTTGATTTCTTGGAAATTCTTTTAGTGTTCAGTATATTATATCATAACTGTAGTTAAGAAAAAGAAGTACTGATAATGAATTACATGCAATGCTTTTTGAAATAGAGAAATTTTAAGTAATACATAAGACTACTATATATGTGTCTAAAGTAAGAACAAAATGGATATTTGCTGCATGCTAAATTCCTGTTGCTAAGTAAATAAAGCGTATCTTTATAAGTAATGATATTTGTATGTATATAATAATAATTTTTAGATAAATGTCTTGAAACAGAAAATATTGAGTAGTTCTGCTATACCATCAGAAGATAAAACTAGCAGAAAAATTAAAGAAAAAGAATCTGAGAGATCTTTTGAATTTATTGTCCATAAATTGTATAAAACTCCTTTCTTAATTAGCAAATAGAAACACAATATATTCACATTTTTCAGTAGAATAAACACCAACAATTGTCTCTGTCTGGAGACAACAATTGCCTCTTGGCTGGAGATTTAGACAAACAGCCAGACAATCTTTGTTTTAATGAAAAAGCTTCAGCCCATTTAGGTCACCTGAATGCAAAATTAGACTTCTTTTTTCTAAAACCATAAAGTAATTTAAAAGTGTAAAAAGACTGAATTTCCAGACAACCTTTGAAATCTATACTAGTTGAATTTTATCACTCTGCTAATGGTATATGTTATTTTCTTTATTTTAAGATAGTTTCTTAAGATATTCAAGCTTTCAGTAGAAACTATCACTTTTTAAGGTAGGAGGTATATTTTTTTATTACATGCATTACTTGCATCTTAGCTATGCTTCTGAAATGCTGTCTAATGCACTTGTGTTTTTATTCTATATTACTTTTAACCATGATTAAATTATTTAAATGATCTTGCCTTTTATATACAAGATAAACTACAATCTTACATAATCTACTCATTTGCTAATTGTTGTATATAATAAAACAATTATTTGATGTAACTCTACCCCAAATGAAGAGGAAAAATGCACATATGTCACCATACAATTTTTTCTGTGTATTATTAGATATCATGTATTTCAGATGTCTGTGTCCCTGAACTTGAAAAAGCTGTTTTTGCAGGGTCACTAGGCCATAAAAAAAGAGTTTCCTTTCAAGTTAGTTCTTTCGCCATTTTATTCTTTGGTTTACAACCCAAATGTAACACAGCTTGTTTTACTGAGATGTAAATGCCACTTTACAATCTTAACTTTGGTTTTTGATTCACATTTTTTGATAGAAATTGTAGCATTGAGTCTGCTTTTCCTGAAGAACTTTGTTAATTAGAGTATCCCATAAGGTTACTTACTGGTGGTGACAGAATCAAGTAAGCGATTTTGGAAATCAGTAAACTTTAATATTGAGATTAGCCTCATAAAAGGAAGATTGCATTACACACTAAAGTTGAGACATGGGGATCCTTGGCTTAGTCTATTTTATTTTCTTCATAAGTAGCTTATTATATTGGATTACCAACCTTAAAGGACACCTTACTCTGGCTCTCCATCCTGACGAAATGAAACAGCAGTACTCTGGTGGCAGAGGTATCCCCTGGTCCTTTGAATTCACACATTTTGGGGGTAAAATGTGGCCAGAGAGCTGATGGCATATGAACTGCTGTCTTCTACAGTTTGCTTCTGTGTCCCCTAGGACACCTCTCTCTACTAAAGGTAGAGCAAGAGGATAGACAATGGGATCCTGAGCCCAAATAGAAATATTGAGTGAATCCTAAATCTGAATTACAATAAAAGACTTCTTGTAAAATAATACATGAGTGCATATTGCTATGGTTATTTTTGTTAATGTTACCTAGCATTAAGTTCAGTAGTTCATTTGCCTAACAGATCATTAAAAATAAAAGATGTTTACAGCATGAAAAGCCAATGTTTACTTTTTATTACCCTGTTTCACGAATTACATTCTCATACTTCCGCTCAGCTGCATGGGGAAGCAAACCCTTTAACAGATTTGACCCCAGGAAAAGGGGCTCTGTTTAGCATCACTACATGGGCACCTATTTGCCGCCTGGTACAAACTGGCCTCTGCATTACATGCTGATTGCGTTGCTCCAAATTTATGAGTTGTTTCAAAAACTGTATAAAGAAGGAAGCATTTTACCCTCTAAATTAAAGTGAAGTGTTGTACTAGAGGTTTACCTATTCCTGTTCAGTTCCTTGTGACAGGATTTTAAAAGGCACATCATATTTACCAAATGCCTTTTCTCACTGGGAGCCAAGTAGATTCAATTTCATGGCAACAGCCCAGTATTGAAATATACGAGAACAGTAATTTTCAAATTTATTGACTATCACTAATCAGCACTAAAGAAAGAGTTGCTGTCTTTTTTTAAGGTGGAAGCAGTGAATTCTGACATACAGTGTAGCAGGTGGTGAATATGATAGGTTTTTTTCCTTATAATAGCATAAGTTGATATTTAATTTTGAGGCTTATGTTGAATGAATATGGTGGGACATAAAACTCCATCTCGCATTTGTTTTATTCTAAGAAAATGGCAAATGATAATATAATGGGCAAGAAAATGTCTTTTATAATTTATTTCCTTCACTAATTTCTTAATTGCTTCGGGCTACAACCTCAGGCAGGGCTTGTTTCCAAAATGGCAGTATTTTTTCTTATGATATGATTTTTCACAGTCTTCCCACAAAATGTCTGTTATTTGGGCAGATGGTCAAGGCTCTACCTAGAGCACTGTGGAAATCCTCCCAAAGGAGGGAGTTGAAGGAAGGGTAGCACACAGCCAGCAAACCAAAGGTCCTTGGCTTCTCTTAAATATAATTTGCCACCTCCTGATTGCAAGTCATGTTTAAATGCAAGGCTCATGGAGATGTGCATGTCATTGATAACGTTTCCCTCGGGGCACAGTGTGAGCCTGACTGTAATCTTTCCATAGACAGAAGCCCTCTGTTTGGGTGGAAGGCATTTTAAAGTAGTTTTCTGTGAGATAGATTGCAATTTCTCCCATTTGCTTTTTGTTTCTTCCTCCTGCCTAACCAACTGCCCCTTCCTTTCTCCTCCCGCAATCGTCCCCTTTAAGTTTGAAGCCATCAATTCATGTATTTAAATGTCCTTGGAAACTGAAAGTAATCTAGAAGGTTATTAGCATATTGTTATACATGTTAATAGCCTGACACCAAGGATGGGCTTTTTCTTTCATGGGTGTTGTTGTGAACATTACCAGTTTAAATGGGGAAAATCTTCCCCATTCAGAGTGTCGCCCTGGCCCTTCATTCACTTGTCAGGAGCTCATTGTGTGCCCAAACCTTGTCAGAGGCTTCTGGAGGGTTAGTGGCAGCAGCTTGCCATTGAGAGCTGGGAAGAGGGCTGCTGGGGATGGGGAGAGACTGGCCTAGGCAGCCAGGTGGTGGCCAACTGGCCAGTAACTGACAGACAATTTAACCTAACTAGGCTGTACAGTCAGGCCTGCGTTACAAAAGGCCCACATGTGTCCTTCGCAAGCTTCATTAACTCTTTTGGCTGGGACTCTACTCCGCTGACATATTAATTAGTTGCCATGCTTTCTCTTACTCCAACGTAACCTTTCCATTGGTCACTCAAGTGGATTCGTGGGACGCTATTAGAATAATATGTATGCAGTTACTGGGAAAAAATAACTGTAAGAGGAAGAAAATATTCCCTACCACTGGACTGATGTTATATGGGCAAAAATATATAAAAGGAAAATGTGACCATTAATATTTTACTCAGAAAGGTGATCTATTCCATATTGTTAATAAAAATAGGACATCAATTACTGTGTAATTATGTACTGATAGGCATAAAATTGTCTTGCTTTTTTCTGTCTTTGCAGTGAAAAGAAAGGAAAATACTACAAAAGAATATTTTGAGGCATTTTAGACTATCTTAGTGACCAGAGTAACCTGACTTTGGTATTATAAATTGATTCAAGGTTTTGAGTTTTACAAGTTAAAAAAGTCTTAATAAAGGAAAGTGGTTATAAATGTTTTTTAAATTATACAAAGTTTAGAGCACTCAGAATCTGTGAAATGTTTCATATGTATGTAGGTAGATTGTATAAATATATTTACTGACAAAAAACACAAGTTTTTTTTGTATTTCACCTTGGCTGCTTTATATTACATAAGCAAGAGCCATATCATGTGAACTATGTTAATATAGATGCATCGTGTTAAATTTAATGATAGATGAGCCTAATTTGTATTTTTTGTTTGTTTCGCTTATAGACTATTTCTTGGCAGAGATGGTCTATAGATATAAATTAATTTAGAAAAGTCCAAAGGCCAAAAATGCATTTTATATCTCTGCTCTTAGTAAGCAATAAATCTTCAGTGATGTAATACTTTTAACTTCTCACAGCAAATTAGTCACTTGTCAAGTCCATTGAGAGAGTAAATTCAGTCATTTCATCATTTTATATCTTATGATTTTTTTCCAACTTAAGCAAAGTTTTATATTGTAGTTAATTTAATATTCTACAGAAGATAAAAACCTACAAAGGAACAAGTACAATGTGTTATTTGTGTACTTATTGTTAAATACATGAGTTTTCATTAGCCGTGTAAAAACAATAATTCTAAAAGTAACTTTCGCCATCCTTTTACGCTGCATTGCTAGGGAGGGAGAAACTGTTCAAAGCCTGGTCATGAGCAGTACCTCTACTTACTTTTCGGTCAGCCTAGTTATAATATTCCAGGCTGTAGTTAGTTATTATGACTCTTATTCGGGCTGGTTCTAAAATAAGCCTAGCCTAAGCAATTATTGAGGTCTAAATCTAGATTGGTTAGTTTTAAACTATGTGTATAAAAAAATTAAATACTATCACAGTTTAAGGACAAAACAATGATTTCCCTGAAACATTGGCTGATATTTCCTAAGCAATGTTCAATAAAACAAAGAGTGACTTCAAAAAAATGGTGGTTAGTGCTGGCAGTCTGGTGGCATCCTGTTCTCAGATGACCTCACATGTGTATGTTTTGAGGTGTATGTTTTGGAGGAAAAGGGTCGATATTGAAAGTAGAAGCAAGAAAACATTCTCTAGCTACCACAGAGAACAAACTCAAGAAGAATATTTGTAAGAAAAATGAGTATCAGAGATGAGGTGTAACAGTTTTCATTTCAATTTATGTTTATATTTGATAAATAGTCAAAATTATGTATAGAATCTTTTCATGAAAACTGCAAATTAAATATTAAGGAGACTAGGGCTTTTGTGGCAGTAGTAGTCATCTTCTCCTTGGCCCTAGGTTTTCTCATGAATTTATATAGCAATAAAGATGATAATACCTGTCTTTAGATGTGTGTCAGTCTTCTTCATAATCAGGAAGAGCTCTGAATAGAATTGATCAAGGCAAAGATGTGGGTGTGGCCATTATGAGTATTTAATTATTGTTTTTATTAGGGAAATGAGATTATTTGCAGCTAAATGCAATGAATTTATTATCTGTTGGTAGATTGGGTCTGTTTGAGTTTGTTTTTTAATCCATTTCCAAAGAGTGTGTTCACATATAATTTGCACATCACTTCAGGAAGTAAAATTATGGAAAGATTGGATGGAGAGAGTATATTTGCACTATGTTCTAGCAAGTCCATCATTTTTCTAAGAATCTGTGTCTTGAACGTAAATTGGAATTTATTGGTACCCTTAATTTTCAAGTTATAAGCTAGACCCAGTAGTCTTGGAAACACCTATCTTGATGAAAACGTATTCCTTTTTTCTTAAGCATCAGATGAAGCTATAAAACAAATATCAGAGTATGATATCTAGAGAGGTGATAATATGTAATAAAAGCAGAAAATCTGGAGAGAACTTACACTAGTCAAATTAATGAAATGCCAATAATTATAAGATTTTCTGATCCTGCGTTTTTAAAAAATCAAATTAAGCGTTGTAAATCTGACAACAACAGCATTTGCAAAGGAAAAAAAAACATTACAGCATTTTGTGATACTGGTTTTGTTGTCTCAATTTAATTAGAGGCATATGATAATAACATTCTCTGGTCCTGCATAATTCTTTTTCAGTTAAACCAAGCTTTGAAAATCTGATGACAATAGGTTTTGTAAGGAAAAAAAAAGTGATAGTATTTTTAAAATTTGACCCTGAACCTTTCACCTGAAGAAATAAACATGAGTTGGTTGTGTTTGGCAGTAGAATATTGTCTTTGAAAATACGCCCTTTTTATTTGATATGATCCAAAATAATGCTTAAACAAATTGGGTCACAAGTGCCAGCACTTGATAATTTAAAGTGTTGTAAAAATGATTGGTGTTTACAAGTACAATTTGCTCCAGGAAAATTTGGCACTCCTTTAAGTTGGAAAAGTGTCAGTATTTTATGATATATTTTATACCAGCCATACGCAGATTGCAAGATCCATTCCAAGTACAAGTGCTAGACAGCTTTAAACTATTCATTTAAAGTTGTGATTTACAGGTGCAGTATAGTTACTGGTCATTTATTAAAGCACACCATTTTTAAATACTAAAACACAGGAATAGGCAAATACATGTATATTTATATATGTATATATTTGTATATATATATAGGGTTTATTTTGAATCGTGTTGAACTATTAACTCCTTAAGATCTTTTACTTAAATAGTAAGGTTTTGTTTTCTTTTAATAGGCTTTTAAAATCATTATTCCTAAATATTAGTTTACAAAATTATTCCATTTTAAGTATTTTATTCCTACAAGTTTGTTAAAATATTTTCCTTAAAGGAAAAGCTGCTTTCTAAAAATTTCCTTTTGGTTTCTGAACTGTGCCTATGTTTTTATTCTGGTTCTCCTATATTCTGACGTTCCTCGGGTTAAAAAAGAGAAGACAGAGGAGAAAGAGGAGGAAGGAGGGGAGTGGGAGGAGGAAAGAAGGAAGAGGGAGAGGAGGAAAGAGGGTGGGGAGGCAGAGGAGGGCATGATTATTCTATTCTCCAGGACTTAATTTTCTTTCTAATTAGGTTTAATCTGTTTTGTTTTGTTTTAAGTTGTTTTTCTTTTGGTCACCACCACCTCCAGTTGATGCTAACTTGAGGGCAGCTTTGTCTTATTTTATATACAAGTTCCATGTTAGTTTTGAGAGATATTTAAATATTCTAATACAGAAACTAAATCTTCTAGCCTTTACTTATTCCATTGCTGTGTTTGTGATGAAAATCTCAGTACAGTCCAATTTGGGGATAGCAGTAGCATGGCACAGTAGAAAGATTATGGGTGTCCAAGTTAAAAGCTTTGACTTGGGGATATCTTTTATCCACTGACTCTCTATTTTTGTCTTAATCATTCAATCTTTCTTACTCTCGGTAAATTCACTTGTAGAATGAGCGTAATAACACATCTCACAAAGTTGTATTTGACTGTATTTTGTAAAGCATTTTACATGTATTAGCTGCCTTAAATATTGCTTAGAACAAGGCATGTTGTAAATGTAGTTAACTATAAGTATATAAATAAATGTATAATAAAATATATTCACTGTTAGAATTTGTTGTGTAAGTTACTTGGAATTTTTTTGGAATGCCCTGTAGGAAAATGAATGAGGGGAATAAATAAAATTCAAAAATGACTTTCAAAATATGTAATTTTTTGTATGATAATTAAAATAAAGACATACAAATTTTGATTTTAGTGTTTTAGACACTCATGCAAACAAATATACACAAAAACACAGAGACAGGTATCTACAGGTATCTACACACATACACACATACACACACAAGAGTTTTCTAGACATTGATGATTAACTAATTCACAAAACCAAAACATTTGCCTACATGTAGGTTGCATAAAGGGCTCATGTGTGTATGTGGGGGTGGGGGTGGGTCTACCACTTTTCATAATCATTTGGAATTTTCCTAAGTATTGTGAGGGTAATTTTTCTGCTTGTATCTGATTCCATATCTTATAACAGACATTTTTACCTCTAAGCATGTGCAGAATGCTAGCCAGCTACCTGCCAGAGAGTCTCTGCAGCAGCTCTGCAATAGACACTTGTCTGGGTGTTGTGCAGGCCTTGGTGTGCTCTGACAACTGAGTGCTGAAATCTCTGGGGGGCTTCCAGGAGAGACTGCAAGTCTGATGCCTTGGATTGCCTGTCTGCATTTAGAACTCTAACAATAAAAAAAGATTTATCTCTCATGCATCTGCCTTCTCTCTTCTGATTTGATGTTCTCTTTCCCATTGCTAAGATTTCAGTCAGCAACTTCAAAGACTGACACAGGCTGACAGCACAGTGCAGATGGGTACAGTTACCTTTCTCCCTTTCACCTTTGGATTTCATTTTTGTCAACATGTTTTGAAATTGTCAATTAGATTTAAGACTTACTTTGTTACAAAAGGGTTTTGAAAAGCCAAAGTGCCGGAAAATGTAAAAAAAAAAAAAAAAAGCAAATATTCAAGTGTTAGTTCAAATCAGTAATTACAAATTAAATGCACTCTTTTATCGCAGCGCCCTGTACGTCTCCCTGTGGGTAATTTAAAGTGTGGTATTGTCCACAACATTTCATGTGTTCTATATTTGTATTTTCTCTTTTCTGCTGCCTAATTTATTTTGTCTTCTTCTACTTTTCTTTCCCTTATTCATTTTATTTCTGTCCTATTTAGATATTGTGAGATTCAAGGAAATGTCATGAATTGATTAATTTACTATACCCAGAATTTTCCAAAGAAACTTGAGGCATACAGCAAAAATATAATGTCTAAAAATAATGAAAACAATACTCCCCAAAAGGAACAAAAGTATTGGAGGAAAAATCCAAGAAGGTGGACTATATTGATACCTATTTAATCAAGAATGTTATATTTCCAGTTTGGATTTTACCAATATTTCAACCAATATTGAAACTTCATCTTGTATATGGATGGTCTTGAAATATTGAGAACAATCATTTTATTGAACCACCTCAAGGTGTAGTTCCTTTAACATTATGATTCATAAATTACTTTTAATTAGAGAGGCACAATATTTTGGAGGCTTATCAAGAGACACATGTAGCCTTTTTTAATATGTGATCATTTCAGTTCATTTTTATTTATTTATTATAACAAATATTTTTGCTGTCTGTCTGGATGTTCCATTTTTCATTTGCGGAAAGACAGGACTAATATATAAAAGAATGCTATTGAATAACATAATTTCACATACATTACAGTTGATTTAGGAATTAGAAATGAAAACCTGTCTGTGGAGTCATTTGTCTTTGCAAAGATGCACCAACTGTTTTGAAAGAAATTCTTGTTCTGAACTTTTAAACCTTGGCAAATAATGGCCCCTATGAATGCATTATTTATTACTGTAGATGGTATACTATCTGTGAAGGTCGTGGATTAGGATAGACTTTGCTTTAGTTATTTTAGATGTATTGAAAAGCATATTTTAAGGATTTCTGTGTTTTAGATATTATTTTTGAATAATACAATTTAATATTTGAAATTATAATTTCAAGACAGTTACATCCTAAAGAATCCACATTTTTAAAAGCATTTGAATACCTTAACTTCTATTTGCTGAGATGAATAAGAAGTTCATATTTAGGGATAAGTAAATAAAAAATAAGGATATGTTTTATATCAATTGCTGCTTATCAGTAGCATCTGAATCTTTTTTTAATTAATTAATTGGCTGGGTTGGGTCTTCGTGGCTGAGCAAGCATCTGAATCTTGAGACTAAAACTTTTCTGTATCTTAACATCCTAATTTGATTGCTTTTGGTCATGGTATATCATACCATAATAAGATAGTCAATAAATATTTGTGGTACAGAAACTATAGGTGTAATGTATTATTAACATGTGATGCCTTTCAAAAAGCTAGGGGTACAAAATATATCACTTATATTTTATTATACAATTAATTTGCATTGTCCCTTTTTTAACCTGAAGAAAGTAATTTCTTTATCCTCTATAACCAACCATTCTAGAAATGTTATTTTGATTTCTTCCAATGTTATTTCATGTGCATTTTCGTGTTTTGCCAAAGATCCGAACAAAAATTGCAAAGTGATATTGGAAAGAGAAATCATTTGGGAGTCTAATGAATATGTCTCTAGTATTTTTCTTAGTGTAATGCTGATCTCTGGTCTCTCTAACTCTGATCCTTCCTTCAATTATCACATTGGGGTGAGGTGTAGACAGGGTTATCAAAGACCGGATTTTAAATAGGTCTAATTAAAGAAGAAGGAGGGGAGCTTTAAGAATGAGTTACCGTCTGATTTTATTTCTGAAATAATAGAACACATACTCCATCATCTAAGAAGAAAGAATTCATACGATCCATTCTGAGTCTCTATGATCTTTGGTCCAGGCTGACCCAAGGGGAACGTAGAGGTAAAAAGTTTGAATCTTCTCTCATCTTTTTTTGTTTGGATTGAGGTCACTGGTGGGGCAGAGCAGGGAACTATGTGGATAACTGTAGGGAAGACAGCCTTTGAGCCAATGCTAAGTGTTATGTTCAAATGCTGCCAGTATTTTTAAAGTTTAACTAGAAAAAAAAAAAAAGATCTTAAAAAAATGTGGACAATGAAATCCTTGTCTAGCTCCTTTTTTACTTTTTCCTATTAACACATAGAGTCACAAGCCAGTGTTACCAAGTCAAACACACTCACACTTGTAGATACATGTTCCCAGCAGGGTTTCATTTGTGCTTAGTGCTGCGGTTTGGTGAAAAACCCTCTCATGTGTGTAGTTGTTTTCATTTTTGAGCTTGTCACAGCATGAAATCAGTGTCTCACTGAGAGCAAGTTGTTTTTTTTTTTTTTTTTCCTTTTTAATACCCTGAGACTTAGAGGCTAAGTAATTTGAATGTCTGAATATGCAGAAATATAGCTCAAGTGTGGTTTGTTTATATCTATCAATTCCTATTATCAAAAATTAGAAAAGTTAAAGGAAAACAATGTGATGTGTAGTTGAAGATGTTTGGGAAACCTGTTCTTTTTGTTTCCATGTTTTTCTTGAACGGAGTGAATAATTTCTTCCTTAAAAGTCTACAAATGCATGGTGAACTAATTATAAGATATTAAAACAGCTATGCATTCAAAAAATAGTCTCAATTAGAGCCCTCCCGTTTCTTCCATATATCTAAAATATCTTAGCTAGACCAGGCTTGAATGTGAAAATGTTTAGGCATTGTCATTTATACAATTCTAATCCTGGTGTTTCATTCTTCTGTAAGTTTTCCACTCTACCAGAAACTGAGTCAGAAGCTAGTTTCTCTTGATTTTTGAAGCTGTATGCTCAGTCGCCGAAAGAGAAAGATGAGACCGTACCCTTAAATTTATAGTGTGTATATTTGCTGACTGGCATGCGACAGGAGCTCTGGTTAGAAAGCCACAGCTCTATGATGCTTTGGGTCAAGTGTTGTTTTGACATTATGCTTACTTTACAGTAATCAGCATATTAAACTGAGGAGAGTTTGCTCATATATATAAAATGCAGAGTATGAAAAGCAGCAGTTTAGTAGCATTATAGGGCCAAGCAAGGTTAAGGTTTGCTTGCTTTGTGGTGCAGCTGATAAAACAATTGGACTGTTTCCAAGATTCCTTGACTCCAGCTTTGTCATTTATTTTTCTCTGCCATTATTTTTAAAGGGGGAAAAAAAGACTTATTTCCATGAAACTCTGAGGTGGTAAACCTGTACTTTACATGAAAGAAAAACATTTTTTTGCAAGTGAAATCCATATGGAAATACTCCAGCAAGTTCAATTTGTGTAATTTGTTAAGACTTACTTATATAGGAGGAGCTAAAATAATTTCCATAGAGTTAAAAAAAAAGAAAAAAGAGAGAGATTTTGTCACAGTCTTTTGACCAAGATTTGGACAAACCAAATGAATGATTAACCACTTTAAACAGAACATTTTCCATACTCTCTAACATATAGCAATTAAAATTTGCTTTCATAGTTTTGCTTTCATAGTTTTGTGTTAAACACAAATGCTCCTATATTATAATCAAGCAATTTGTCTTTGAAAGACTTAAAATAATCTCCTAGTTTCATTATTTAAACTGTTCTCTTAATCTGTCTGTTTCTGTTTATACTGCAGTTCATTATTTTTAGACTTGCAATGAATTTACATGTATATATTGGTGTCTACCTTGTCCTTAAAATTGTAGGAGGTGTTTTGAAGAACACAGAAAAATTCCTGAGGAGTTTACATCTAGCTGAGTAAATATAACAAAGATATATTAAATAAATGAATAATGCCATACTATCTGGATCTCCTGATTTTTACTGAATAATTTTTTTTTCTTATAGCAAAAGGTAGCAATTATAGATTGTGTCATATAGTTCAGTTTTGTACACTGACTGACATTTTTGAGGAGACAGACATTCAAATGGATCTACTTGATAGGTTATCAATACCCATCTCAGAAGAGGATGTCGCCAAATAAACTAGAAAAGTAATTCAAAGACAGTGTGAAGGAGATGGTGATGGAGAGAGATGAAACACTTAATACTGTGTGTTGTCTTAAACCTGTTTGAGTTTCTAAATTTTCAGTGCCTCTGTCAATAAGCATGCCTTAAATGTTGTTCTCCAGTATTATAAGGTATCAGTTCTCATGACATAATTTAAGAAGTATGGGGCATAAAGAAAATTCCATGTTCAAAAATTATGAACAACTTTAACTTGATGACAACAAAACATTAAACCAAATGCAGACCCCTTTAAGCACAGAGGCCCGTGCAGCTGCACTGATCACATGTCCCAAAAGCCAGCACTGAAAGCATGGTAGAGCGACAGCCTCCAAAGTAAGACATGGTTTCCAGTTCTTCAAATTATTATTCCTTGGCAAAATACTAGTACCTTCTTAAAGGGTTGCTGGAAAGATTAATGAAATACTGCATATAAACTATTTAAGCAGCCATGGGCATTTAGAGACCATTTGACAAATGATAATTCTTATGTCCATTCTTATGTTAGCTTTATTGCATTATAATTTTTCTCTTATTTACTGACCGTACGCTCATAAATTTCTCTTCTACTTCTTTTCCTCCACTTTTCTTTTCCATGATTTTAATCCACTTCCCCCAACCCCCTTTCACTGAAAGGTAAATTCTGGTCTCAGGACAGCCTTTATTTCCTATAGCAAGGGCATACTCAGTGGTGGTACTTTACTATCCCAATCCTGCCTCCATTCTGAGAACATTTTCTCATCAAATTCTCTTGACATCTGTAAAAGATCAGTCCAGGAATGTATAATTGCTAGCAGTGTAGTCTATGCAGTACAGAAAATATGGCTGTTCATGGTGGAGAGTAGCCCAGTCACTGAAGTTTGAATATATCAGGGTGTCCTTTAAAAATAAGAGATAGGAATGCATTGATAGTTTGGTATAGGAAATTTTATAGTTTGAATAGATGTCAAATTGACTCTCCATGTAGTCCATGTAGAATTTCACTTATATCAGTAGTTTCAAAAGATACAGTTTACATTATGCCAGGAAGAGGAAAATGTTAAAGTCTGTTGAATAATAAAAGGAAAAGTCAATGTATATACAGTACACAATCTGAATAGGAAAAGTACAGTTTAGAGTTTTTTTTAAATTATGGGTGTTAAATTTGCATGTGTACATGTGAGTAATTCTTTTACTTTACCTGAAAATAGTATATATATAAAAATTGAGATATAACCAACACAAATCTAGCCTGTTTTTCTACTTATGTAATAATGTAAGCGAGGTAAGATGTTCTCCACTCACTTCTTTCTAGGGAACCTTAGAAAGATCAAAACCATCTCTACATGATGTAAAAATCCACACATTATTGTTTTCTAAATCACATGATTTATATTACTTTGTTTAAAGATGTTTAAATGAAATTTATCTATGATAAATAACTTGGTCTTTGGATTAAAATACACAAAGCAAACAATAAAACTTGTTAGAATTTCAGATATTTCTTATTTTTTTCCTCAGATTTTTATTTGGGTATAATTGCTTCACAACATTGTGCAGTTTCTGCTGTACAACAAAGTGAATTGGCTATATTTACACATATACCCCCACATCCCCTCCTCTTGAGCCTCCCTCCTCTCCTCCCTATCCGACACCTCTAGGTCATCACCAAGCATCAAGTTGATCTCCCTGTGTTAAGCAGCTACTTCCCACTAGCTATCTATTTTACATTTGGTAGTGTGTATGTGCCTATGCTACTCTCTCACTTCGTCCCAACATCCCCCTTCCCCACCACCGTGTCCTCAAGATGATTCTTTACATCTGCGTCTTTATTCTTGTCCTGCCCCTGGATTCATAAGTTCCGTTTTTGTTTTTGTTTTTTTAGATTCCATATATATGCATTAGCATACAGTATTTGTTTTTCTCTTTCTGGCTTACTTCACTCTATATGACAGACTCTAAGTCCATCCACCTCACTACAAATAACCCCATTTCATTCCTTCTAATGGCTAAGTAATATTCCATTGTATATATGTGCCACATCTTCTTTATCCATTCATCTGTTGATGGGCATTTAGATTGCTTCCATGTCCTCGCTAAGTAAATAGTGCTGCAATGAATATTGTGGTACATGTATCTTTTTGAATTATGGTTTTCTCACGGTATGTGGCCATAGTAGAACTGCTGGGTCATGTGGTAGTTCTATTTTTATTTTTTTAAGGAAACTCCATACTATTCTCCATAATGGTTTATCAATTTAAATTTCCACCAACAGTGCAGGAGGGTTCCCTTTTCTCCACACCCTCTTCAGCGTTTATTGTTACAGATTTTTTATGATGGCCATTCTGACCAGTGTGAGGTGATACCTCATTGTGCTTTGATTTGCATTTCTCTAATGATTAGTGATGTTGAGCATCTTTTCATGTGTTTGTTAGCTATCTGTATGTCTTCTTTGGAGAAATGTCTATTTAGATCTTCTGCCCATTTTTGGATTGGGTTGTTTGTTTGTTTGTTTTACATTGAGCTGCATGAGCTGCTTGTATATTTTGGAGATTAATCCTTTGTCAGTTGCTGCATTGGCTTCCATTCTGAGGGCTCTCTTTTTGTCTTGTTTATGGAAACTTTCGCTGTGCAAAAGCTTTTAAGTTTCACTAGGTCCCATTTGTTTATTTTTGTTTTTATTTTCATTATTCTAGGAGGTGGGTCAAAAAGGATCTTGCTGTCATTTATGTCATAGAGTGTTCTGCCTGTGTTTTCCTCTAAGAGTTTTATAGTGTCTGGCCTTACATTAGGTCTTTAATCCATTTTCAGTTTCTTTTTGTGTATGGTGTTAGGAAGTGTTCTAATTTCATTCTTTTATATGTAGCTGTCCAATCTTCCCAGCACCACTTATTGAAGAGGCTGTCTTTTCTCCATTGTATATTCTTGCCTTAAGGTGAACATATGTGTGGGGGGTTATCTCAGAATATCAGATATTTCTGAACCTGAAAGGAAAACTGATTACAAATGTAATTTTATTTTTAGTATTCAGAGAGGAATTTCTTGAAGTCAGAGTCCCAGTATAATTTAAAACCATCCAAACTGTTTGGAGATGTACCCTGATAATTAAAACAATTAATTAAATTAATAAACATAAATTGCATATCTCATATATTTCCCTTGCCCCACATGTTTTCTGAGCCCTTGAGACATGTTTATCCCATTTTGGGTAGTCCTTGCTATGGACTGAATATTCATGTCCTCCTGAAAATTTATATGTTAAAGCCTGAACCCCCAATGTGATGGGATTTGGAGGTGGACCTTCAGAAAGTAATCAAGTCATGAGAATGGAGCCATATTGAATGGGGTTAGTGCCCTTATAAGAAGAAACATGAGAGAGAAGATCTCTCTCTGCTGTCTGCTGTGTGAGGATATGAAACAAAGATAGGTTGAAGCCACCTAATCTATGGTAATTTCTTATAACAACTCAAGCTAAGATAACATTAGATCACACTTTGGGTGGGATCTGAAAGATTTGGTCTTTTCTCAGGGCTGCAATTAGGTCTTCTCTTGCTGTGCCACCCCATCAAATACCCAAAGATATGTTAACATTTTCCTGATCACAGTGTGTATTAAACCCACAGGGCCATAGTATTTTTTTTTCTTCTTTTATTTTTATTTTTATTTTTTTAAATTTTATTTATTTATTTATTATTTTTTGGGGGGTACACCAAGCTCATGATTGAACTTGGGGCCATAGTATTTTAATATTTTCAGTCTCGCACCTTTCTTTCTCTGTCACTTAAGTCCTTAATCATTGTCTAAATTTCTGAAATATCTCACACACACACACACACACACACACACACACACACACATGCATATTCCACACAACTAATTTTTCTCTGTGGTGATTTAACCTACTGTGCAAAAAAAAAAAAAGAATTTATCTAAAGAAAACAGATGCATTCTAGTCCTTTTTCTGTTATTATGATGATTTCTTTTTAAAGAATTTATGTCCTTTTTACTTTATGAGAAGAAATCTTAAATTTTCAACTCTATACATTTTTGAGTGACTCAAGAAGCAGCTGTCATTTTTTCGGAATTGGGAAATAGCTACAGATTTTTATACTAGCACCCTATCTGAAATTCCTTTGAAAAACTCTAGGCTTGTATGTAATCATGGCTGTAAAAGTCTATGAGATTCTGTGTATTAAATAAAATTACTGAAATTTAAATGATCGATTAAATATCTTACAAATATAAAAATGTTTTGTATGTAATTTTTACAAACATTTTGATGTATCAGTTTTTCTTACTGCTCTTTAAAGATTTGACTTTTTTCTTTTAAAATATTTACGTGATTCAGAGCAACATCTGGAATTTTAAGGATGTTGGTATTCTTAAGTGTTTCATGGACCAAGTAGCTATAGAGCTCACTAGCAAAAGATGGTAGTTTTTCCTGCTCAAGTTAATCTCAGATAGTTGGAAAATGAAAGAACCAGTTCCCCTCAGGGAGAATGTGATTTTCCTTTGCATTCGGGGAGCACACATGAGGACAAGCATGCAAAAGTAGTTGAGTGGCTGTTTGATTTGTTTGAGTGACTTCATCAAAATGGAGCCCCCTGCACAGCAGAGTGTCTTAGTACATTCCAGGCCACAGGGATTTTGTGGCATCAAAACCATTGCACTCAATTTGTACTCAAAAGACCTCCATTCATTGGGTTGGTGGTTTACATTGGCATTAATCTAATTACATTCCGGTTGTTTAGAATTTAGTTTAGATATGCCATAAGTGATCCTACTTTCAGTAATCATATGTGGAAATTCTAAAGCAGCAGTCAGTAGAGGACTTCTAAAATAAACAAGCACTGGAACAACCAAACTCTTATGTTTTCCAGGAGTATAATCCAAAATATAAACACATGCTGAAAAGCTCTTTAAAAAATCATTGAAAGATTTTTCATGACACTCAAAGTTTTTCATGCCAGAATTCCTGGTATCTGCTGTGATTGCTATAACAGAATGAAATAATCCTTACGAAAATGGAATCTTTTCACCCTTCTCTGCCTGCTTTTCTAATAAGGCTGGATGATGATGGGGAATCAGGTGGAAAGGTACAGGCTTAGGAAAAGCAGTAGCAGCAGTGATATTAGTATTTCCAAGAGAGAAACTGCTGTTCCCAGGATTAAATCATCCACGTGCTCCCCAATTTTGTGTCCATTATCAACAGGGAGATTGGTAGCTCTAATCTGGGAAGCATGTTCTTGATTTCTATGTGTCTAAAATAGAAGAGTCCACTTTATTATTTGCTTTTTGTCCTATTTCTAGGTTATTCTTCTGATATGAGCTCTGTCTTTATCTGCATGTGTATGTTACGAAGACAGTGTATGACTGTGTATGTGCACCTATTATCAGGGGATGACTGAGAACCTAAACCTAGAAACATGATGCTGTCCTTTGATATATAATGCAAAGTAAAAACATTATAAGTAATATAATTATAAGATAGGTTAGCAAAGTTCCAGTTTTTCCCCTGAAAATAACTTTTTATGTTTATCTTTTCTTTTGAATGTATCAAACATCTTTTTAGATTTTGGAAATTAAAAGAAACAACCACACAAACTAAAAGTTTGGTGAACTTGCTGTTTCCTAGGTGCATGTTGATCTGTCTGGTGGCTAATTCATCAGTAGTGGATGAATTAGGCATTTAACCAGCTAAGTATGCAGAAAGGGACTTCTGTTTGATATATATCTAGTAGGTGGGAAAATAGAGACTTCAGTGTCGTTAAGTAATTACCAAATGTCACACAGACATTGCTAGAAACAGAATTAGAATTCAGGTCTCTCAATTGTTCAGTTTCTTATCACCCTTACTCTCTGCCTCCCCAATATTTCAGTGTTGGCTAAAGGACTGTATCTTTTATATCTTTTCTAGGTCTAAAACTTGAGAGAAGTTTAGAGTAGGTGGGGTTTGAAGAATGTGTTTTGTTTCTCCAGTTATAGTCTCTCATTTTTCACTTCACGTGGGTCCTCACAC
This sequence comes from Hippopotamus amphibius kiboko, assembly GCF_030028045.1. Lineage (NCBI taxonomy): Eukaryota > Metazoa > Chordata > Mammalia > Artiodactyla > Hippopotamidae > Hippopotamus > Hippopotamus amphibius. The sequence goes on along the minus strand of NC_080195.1, from coordinate 76,402,072 downwards.
TCTCCACAGAGCCTGCCCTTCCACCCTTTATGCTATCAGGGAGCGTTTTTGGTTCAGATCATCGCACTATTATGCAAATGGCAGTTTGGGTTTGATATACGATCACTTTCAGGGATGCGAACATTTGCAGGGACAAGCAGTCTGATTTAGATGAAATAATGACTGAAGAGTGGAACTTCTGTTGCCTTAAATAGTGGATTTTGAGAGGAAGATCACCTCCTTGTCAATTGGTCAAATTTAAAGCATATAAAAATCTGCCTATTTTGTTTGCAAGAAAGGCTCTTTTCTCCCTGCCTGCACCGCTTCCTCCCTCCCTCCCTTCGGAGGGGCATGTTTCTAGAAATGAAAACTTAAGTCACAATATTACATTTTCAATTAGTACAGTTAATGGCTCCATCTTACTTTCACGTAAACCTTTCTTGATAGACTCTCACTGTATTATCATAAGATGCTAATCTGTCTTGACACTAGATTGTGACTTCCTCAAGGTCTTAATAACCTTTACCTTGTCTGAAAGGCCCAGGGACCTCTCTAAATACCTCTGTTCATCCGTATAATGGTATAAGCTTTACCTATCAATAAATGCCCCCCATTTAATGTAGACCAGATGGTAAGCTTACAACTCACCTACAGCTTAGTTTACATTTTTTTCTTAAAAAAGTTTTTTTATTATTTCAAAAGAAAAACTGCTTAAACTCATATTCCACTGTCACAAATTCAATTATATGAAATGAGAACAAGTCAAACGTCACATAGAGAAGTATTTTCTGATATTTTGTTAGTTGTGCTTATGCAGTACTGCCAATTACATTTATTAGCCCTAAATATTAAACAGCTGGCAGAATTCCATTGTATATAAATAAGACATTTGAGACCTGGACAAGTGCCATTTTGAATACAGCCAGCTGGTGCTTTTTACAGTTTCATTCAGCCTGGCAGTACTGATTCCACAGTGCACTCAGTGTTTAGGAAAATGACAATAGAAAAACAGGTTCTGAAGAGGGGATTCTGTAGGAAATTCCACTGTGTATAAATATACCATTTCAAAGACTTGTTAAACCAAGGAAGTTATACTTTATGCACCTGTTTGTTGAATTTGTTTGCATTTTTTTGTTACCTGAGCTATGTTTTTCCTCTTTAATTTTCTATGTGCCCATTTGGTAGAGCTCTGAGTAACATCATGCAAAATGATTCCTGCTTTATTTTTTCCTCTTTCAATAATATTAAATTTTTTTCCACATTTATATTAATCATGAAATTGTATTGACCTTAACAATAGTGTACAGTTTAGATTCTCAGTTCATACGTTGAATTTACTCTTTTGGGGTAATACAAACTTTAATTTTTATTTTCACCAGTATTTTCATGTGAATGCCTTACCTTTGTTGAGTTACTATATAAGGTCTTTTATCATGTTATTACATCAAATTAGTGTTTTAAAAATGTAAATTCATAATCTTATTACATTGAATATGATATGTACATAAATGTTGATAAAGTTACTTGAACATTTATGAATATAGTGAATATAAAGTAAATGTTAAATGATGAATTTGGACTTAGTACAATTCTAAAAATATTTCCTTGTTTTGATTGACTACGTGTATTCTTAGAATTAATTGGTAAATATCGTAGAAAATATTGGTTGATATATATCATGTGTGTGCATTTGTGTGTGTATGAAAAGGCTAAATTCAGCAGCAGCCTTGTCACTGTAGGCACTTATCTGAGATAACTGGCCATGATATAGCTCTGTGGCATCACGTAAAGGATTGGGTTAAGGAATGCAATGTATCATCTCTCTTGACTTGTTAGAAAATAAATCTATTACATATTAACAAACACAAAAATTCTCTTAGCGCTTCAATATATTTCTTTGACAATCTATTATATTTTAAATCATATAAGAAGTATATCCAAAAAAAAAGAAGTATATCCTAGGTAAAAACAAGCAATCTGAAGAAATACAAAATTTTAATGGGCAATGTAAAACAGCTTACTTTATTCTAAAACTATAAAAGAAAATGATCTAATGCGTGGCATTTGTTTTCATTTGTTTTGTGATTTAATGATTTGCATTATAAAAAGAAATGGATTCATTCTTTTTCATAGTTACCCCTTTAGTACTCATACATAATTCTTCCTCAATAAAATGTTATTGAATAAAGAAATAGATGAAGTACATCCAGATTGGAATAAGCCAGCTAACACCTCATTTTATAGTGGATTCGCCAATGACATCCATGTTACTAAATGCAGTGACTAAGTCCTCAACCCTCAACTTTCTCCTTTGGCAGGAGCATTTGACAAAGCTTATCATTAATTATCTTCTTTTTTTTTCTTTTTTTTAAGGACCTTTATCAAGATATAATTGACATACAATAAAGTGCATATATTTAAAGTGTACAATTTGATATATTTTTTTCTTCTTAGTAATGTATATATATGGCAATCTCGATCTCCTAGTTCATCCCACCCCAACACCCCCTGCTTTCCCCTCTTGGTGTCTGTATGTTTGTTCTCTACATCTGTGTCTCTATTTCTGCCTTGCAAACTGGTTTATGTGTACCATTTTTCTAGACTCCCCATATATGTGTTAATGTACAATATTTGTTTTTCTCTTTCTGACTTACTTCACTCTTATGACAGACTCTAGGTCCATCCATGTCTCTACAAATGTTCCAGTTTTGTTCCTTTTTATGGCTAAGATTCCATTGTATATATGTACCACATCTTCCTTATCCATTCACCTGTTAATGGACATTTAGGCTGCTTCCATGTCCTGGCTATCGTAAATAGTGCTGCAATTGAACATTGGAGTGCATGTGTCTTTTTGAATTATGGTGTTCTCTGGCTATACGCCCAGTAGTGGGATTGCTGGGTCATATGGTAATTCCATTTTTAGTTTTCTAAGGAACCTCCATACTGTTCTCCATAGTGGCTGCATCAGTTTATATTCCCACCAACAGTGCAAAAGTGTTCCCTTTTCTCCACACCCTCTCCAGCATTTATGTTTTCAGATTTTCTGATGATGCCCATTCTAACTAGTGTGAGATGATACCTCATTGTAGTTTTGATTTGGATTTCTCTAAAAATTAGTGATGTTGAGCAGCTTTTCATGTGCCTCTTGGCCATCTGTATGTCTTCTTTGGAGAAATGCCTATTTAGGTCTTCTGCCCATTTTTTGATTGGGTTGTTTGTTTTTTTGATATTGAGCTGTATGAACTGTTTATATTTTTTGGAGATTAATTCTTTGTTGATTCATTTGCAAATATTTTCTCCCATTCTGAAAGTTGTCTTTCCATCTTGTTTATAATTTCCTTTGCTGTGCAAAAGCTTTTAAGTTTCATTAGGTCTCATTTGTTTATTTTTGGTTCTATTTCCATTACTCTAGGAGGTGGGTCAAAAAAGATCTTGCTATGATTTATGTCAAAAAGTGTTCTTCTTATGTTTTCCTCTAAGAGTTTTGTAGGGGCTGGCCTTACATTTAGATCTTTAATCCATTTTGAGTTTATTTTTGTGTTTTGTGTTTGGGAGTGTTCTAATTTCATTCTTTTACATGTAGCTGTCCAGTTTTTCCAGTACCACTTATTGAAGAGGCTGTCTTTTCTCCATTGTATATCCTTGCCTCCTTTGTCATAGATTAGTTGACCATATTTTATCTTTGGGCTTTCTATCCTGTTCCATTGATCAGTATTTCTGTTTTTGTGCCAGTATCATATTGTCTTGATTACTGTAGCTTTGTAGTATGGTCTGAAGTCAAGGAGTCTGATTGCTCCAGCTCTGTTTTTTTCCCTCAAGTTTGCTTTCGCTATTTGGGGCCTTTTGTGTCTCCATACAAATTTTAGGATTTTTTGTTCCAGTTCTGTAAAAAATGCCACTGGTAATTTGATAGGGATTGCATTGAATCTGTAGATTGGTTTGGGTAGTATAGACATTTTCACAATGTTGAAATTATCTTCTTCTTCTAGAAAATTTTTCTTCATTTGGTGTTGGAGTATAATTTTTGTAGTTCTCTTGCTTTACTAGTTACTTTTCTTTTGGCTCTTTTGCTAGATTCTCCCAATATTCTTGATTTCTAATAAGTGAAGAACTCCAGACCTCACTCTTCAAAACTCTTCTCTCTATGGTTATTTCCTAATCAACCTCACCATCTGTATATTGGCATATCACATCTCTGTCTTCATTGTGCTTCTGAATTCCAGACTCACAATAATACAGGGTTGTTGCCATCTTTGCTTAAATGTCCAATAGACATTTATAACTAATACATCCAAAGTACCTTCATATTTATCCCACAGACCTTCTCCTCCTATACAGTTAATCTTCTCATCTTGACAAATAGTTTCCTTCCTCACATCACTCAGACCTCTGCCCATAACAGTTTATCAGCATAGTGGTTCTTGACCACTGTATCCCTTTACCCTCTTTGATTTTTCATTATTTTCTCTCTTTCTTCCCCTAGAAAACAAGTTCCATTGAACATGGGGCTTTCCTGTTTTTTTTTTCCCCTACTAACTCTATACCCAGTCTTCAATAGTGTCTGGTTCATAATAGGCCCTCAATAAATACTTTTGAATGGATTGAATGTAAGACTGTAATAAGTGTTTCTTTCATGTTCTACCTAGACCAGATGCTTGTGCCTGGAGTATAGTAATTAAATGGATTCTTGTCTGCTTAGAAAATGTTTATAAAAATTTCTGAAGGGAATAAATTTGAGTCTTTCTCAAGAGTATAAAGAGGACTAAACAAAAATGATTGATCCTACATTATGAAATGAGAAATATGTCATAGACTATAATGGATATAACGTGGGATTGCCATTAATGTCTAAACTTTTATTAGTATTAATACCCAATCCTTCATTCCAAGTACAGTAATGAAAACTATAGTAAGAAATTTAGCTCTATTCTGAATCATATATCTCTTCTTGAAAATACTGATTTTCAGAGATATTTCTTTGAGTTGTTCATTACCCCATATCAACCTGCCCTGACAGTTGTTTTTATGCCAAAAAAGAATGCTTGCTTTAATTTGCAATATTTTTCCACATCAGCTGCTCTTTTTAAAATATCACTATAATTACTCTATTTTTAACAATGAAACGTAAAAAGGAGACATTAATTTTGTTCAATATGTTCTGCAATGTATTATTAATATATGTCTTCCTTTGTGCAATAGCCCTGTTATTTTCTACCCAGATATAATAATGGAAAACAAGTTTTAAACTCAGCTCCTTTTATTTGGAAGCATAATTTCAACATTAGGTCTTAGCTGAAAACAGGTCTCTCATTGTGCAGAAACTTGGACTCTAAGACACTTCCTGTGCAACGCCATTAAACATCCTCCATCTGTAGCCATTCAAGGTTTTGCTGCTTAACTGTTTCATGACTACTTAACCTAAAGGCTATATATGCTTCTCTGATGTATTTTATGGATCTTATTGAAATCAGGAAGCATTTCCCTTTACTTATCTTTTTAACCCTTGCTAGAAAATACTGATAAAAAACACATAATTTTTGTAGGCTGGCTCAATTATAATAAAAAGTCTGACATTCTTTTTCTAATTCTGTTTGAAATTCTGTTTGCTGAGAACATCTATGAAAATATTTGAACCAGCAATTTCAGAGAACAATATATCAACCAATTAACTAAGCACCAAAAATGTAACCTTCATTTCAATATTAAAATTTAAAATATTGCATAAATATTATTACATGGTATATCCATTGCTAGGACTACCATAACAATGTACCACAGACTGGGTGGCTTAAGCAACAAAAATTAATTTTCTTATAAGCTAGAAGTCCAAGATCAAGGCGTCAGAACGGTTGGTTCTTTCCAGGGCCAAGAGGAAAGGATATGTTCCAGGCCTTTCTGCTTGGCTTATACATGGCTCTCTTAATCCTGTGTCTTCACGTAGTTTTTTCTCTGTGCTGTCTGTGTCCAAATATTCTCTTCTTATAAGGCCCCCAATCATGTTGGATCAGGGTGCACCCTAACAATCTCATTGTAACTTGTCTCTTTAAAGACTTTATCTCCAAATATGTTTAAATCCTGAGGTACTAGGGGTTAGGACTTAAACATATGAATTTTGGAAGGGACACAATTCAGCCCATAACACATGGTTAAATAGCATACCTGTTTCATTTTGGTTTTATTATTGGAAAAATTAAAATATAGTGTTTCTCCTTCATTGGTTGAGCAAATATTTATTGTATGACCCCAGCTAGATATTGTAACAGATTAGGAGACAACAGTACTTAAGAAAAATTAAAGTGGAATTTCTTCGGACCATTAATATACTCTCTAGCGTACCATGGTTCCCTTGAGACACCATTGTGCCCAACCAGCTTTATACTTTATATGATCTTCCCATGAAAGTATATAAATTTTCAAGTGCTCTGGTAGATTCTTTAGCTGCACAAAGAATTTGTACTCTTAAAGATCACATAAATTTACCTTCAGGGAAAATGTAACCTCTTTGGAGAAAAATGCTTAAGCAAATCAGTGCAGTAAGGGGTAATATATGCAATAGTGGAATTATTTAGAAGGTGATGGAAATGTACACCTGAGGAACAAGGGACTCAGGCTTACCTGGGAGGGAAGAAATCGTAACAGACCAGGTGCCATATGAATTGGGACATAAAGATCAAATAGTAGCTCACTGCATAGGCACTGGGAAGCAGCAGAGTAGGGAAAAGCGGAATTTTGATTTTTACATGATTGGAAGTGTGACACATAAGTGTCTCTTGGAATGAACCCCCCAAGTGAAAATAATAATAATAAACACTAGAAGGAAAAGGAAAATAAGCAAAACTAAATCAATGGGGAAGTGTGATTAGGAGTACCGTCTGTGAGCTAGAGTGCCTAAGTTCAAATCTTCTCTCGGTCACTTCCTAGAGTGTGTCGACAGGATCATGCATAATATTTTGGTAGCTTAGTGTCCTTATCTATCCGAAGAAGATATTAGTAATCTGTCACCCTATAGGGTAGTCATGAGAATTATATTAATTTATACATGTCAAAACTTAGAAAATTGCTCAATAGAAAATAGTCAGTGCATGGTTATGTTGGGAACTAGGTAAGCCTGATGAAAGAACACCAAACTCCAAGAACCCTAGGCATTTTGTTCTAAACATCACATTACACTGTACAGTGTTCATTAACTTACATTCAGCCATCTGTAATACTATTGGATGATAGCTGATTTTGAAAATGTTGTACTCTGGACTTTCTTAGATCCAGATTTATAGGAATAAAGGGTTAATTGTCTTCAAAATAACAAGGCTAAGATTTTAAAGCAGTAAACTATGATAATGAATACAAATAAGGGTAAAATATACTATATATGAAATCACAACCATATATATGCATTATATATATACTACATATATTACATATATTATGAAGTGGTATATATTACATATAATACATATTACATATGTATAATAAGTAGAAATAAATGCTAAGTGGTATTTATAGCAACCCAAATAGTTGTGGAATTTAGGAATTATTTCTCCATTAACCAGAGTATAAAATTGACTAGGACATCCTACTGGAATATTTTCTTTCCAATGTATTTATAAAAATCTGTAACTAATATTGGTTTTCTTCAATATAGTAGTATGATCCTCCTTAATTTCCCAGAGTTGACTTGGGTTTCCTATTTTGAAGAGGATCATAATATAGAAAACAAACTAGTATATGTTATCATTTTGGATGCCATACAGCCCTAAATGCTGAAGGATTTTGGAGGCATGTCATATTCGGAAAATAATACTAGGAGCCATCATGCTGCTAATCCAGCACAAACAACTGCTTTGAAATATACCAGCATTAGCCACTTTTGATCAGGAAAGCAGAAACTGATCATCAGTTGTAAAATTAGAAGCAGAATTTAGAAAATCATTTTCCATGAAATGTATGTTGACACATCTGTTATTTATACCTAAACTTTGGATCTGTCTTTGAATATTCTCTGAAATATTTTGTAGACAGTTGAACTAAAATTTATTTGGATAGTAAATAGGGATATAATAACAAAGTTGTAGTTTATATTACTATAACATTTGAAACCACAAAATAATATATTTTGTTGAATACCTTCTCTTTGTGTGGAGCATTTATAAGATATGGGAACATTTAAGATACCATAAATAAATAAATGGTCAAACTGTGAACAAAGAAAACAAGAACTCTGTAACTTATGTAGTTGGAATTATTTTTGGATCCAAAAATTTTTTAAAGTTCAGAATTGCTCTCAAGATAATTAATAACTGTTCCCAGTTGATAGTGGCCTTGGCATTACTGTGGTAACAATTGTTGTAATTTGATAAACATATTTTGCACAATTTAATGTCATTAGAAAAATTTCCTTGATCATTTTATATTGGATCAATTATTTTTTCTTTGTAGTATTTTGTTACACAAGATAATGTTCTGAATATATACCACCTGGCTTTATATGTTTATTCCAGTGTGTTTATTTGCTATCTAAATATTAGCTAAATAATAATGAACCATTTTTCCATTCTTGAAATGTTTAAATTTTTATTCACCCCTAAAATTTTATGAAATCCTAGGTGTTACACTTATTTCTAATCCTGGACATGTGCTTATTTAAGATCCCAATTTATTTCATTGTTTTCGCTTCTAATCATATTCACTTTGGGCTATGAAACTGAACACACTATGTTGTAGAACATTTGTAATCGTATAATTTTCACAGTGGAATGTTTACGACTTTTGTTTACAGTTGCCTTTAAGTCATGATTGAAATAAGGTTAAGTCCATTCTCAAATATTCTCCCAGAAATGTAAGTTTTTTAAAAAAAACTACTAGCATTTCAGAACATGTTAAAATGTACTATAAAGGGGATAAATTGACATGCTTATAAAATGAAATTTTAAAAAGGCGGTGAGTTTCACCTAAAAATACAGCAATGGAAAATATAGCAAGGCATATTCTTGCACTTGTTTCAAACCCATCCATCTTTGCCCATAATTGTTAAAATTTCATATAGATAACTAGTGAATCAGAGCGCTACCAAAACTGACATTAAAACTAGTCCCTTCTGTCTTGCAGAGGTAGTGTGGTATATTGGTACTAATGCAACACTGAGAATAAGACCTGGATCTTGTTTGGTCTGTGTTGGACCCTTAGCATTGTGACATTGGACACTTTTATGTCTCTCCAGATGTCAGTTTCTTCATCTGTGAAGGAAGTCTCTAGGTCCCTGTATGTGGTAAAATCCATTTTGCCAGGCTCTTTCTCCGGAGAATCACTGAATCTTTTATGTTCAATAATAAGATTGTCTTTTAAAAAACTACATTTACTGCCTCAACCTATTCTCTGCCATACCCTCCTTAGTTCCAGAAAGTTTTGGAAAAACCTCTGCTACCTTAAAAAACAAATCTTTGTAAGTCACCTGTATCCTTCTGCTAACCAATTCATTCTTTTCAGACCATATGCTATTTACTTTAAAGTATTTTTCATATTAAATACAAAGTTCTTGAAATTCTCTCCTGTCTGGTATCTCTGACTTTTTTTCTTCTTGTTCTACCCATACATCTGTACATGCTCCTTTTCTAGCAGTATTTACTATACTTAACTTGAAAAACCTTTTTAATGTAGATAACATTAAAATATGAATGCTTTGAAAGAGCAATATTTATAACATTTCCATTCTTTCATCAGCTCATCTTTCTCTTCCTAAGCTGTAAATATAAGCACTTCAAAATACAGTTTCTAAAATTCCCATTGTTTTATGTATTTTAAAAATCATCTTAATCATTTCCAAAGTTTTAATTATACAACTCCAAAATCTGAAGTTCTACTCTTAGACTGTTTTTTTTTTCTGCTGACTTTTGGGTGACCTTTCCAACTTTTGAAAACATCTTTGTGTTTCTTGTTGACACATCTGGCTCCGCTTATATTAAACAAAACTGTTCCTCTTCCTCACATAAATTTTTCCACCTATATTGCTGCCTCTCTCTGCTAATGACATTCATTTCCAATTCACTAAGACAGATTAGTGGAAAATAGGAAAGGCTTTGTAATGGAAGAGTTCTGGGTTTGAATCCAGGGTCCACCATTTACAGCTGTGTGATTTGGGGTGAAGGGTTGAGTCTCTTACTAGGATTCATTTGTCTCCTCTGTCGGATTAATTGATCATAATGCCTGCCTCACAGGGGTTTTACAAGGATAAAATGATGCGTTGCTGGGAAAGCCCATTACTATAATGGCTTCATAAAATGGTCAATATGATTATCAAATGTTAACTCAGAGTCATTATCAGGTTTTCATTTTTTTCAAAGCAAATATCCATCAGTTGCCAAGTCTGAATTTTACCTCTGAAATACTATTTGCACTCAGAAATTAACCCATTCATTTACTCATTCAATAAATGGATTATGTGGAACTGTGTTGGGTGCTGGGACTCAATAATGAGCAAAATGGAAACGCTCTCATCACCCCTCCCTTGGTTAACTATAGTATCTCTAATTCATCTCTCTCCATTCCTTCTCCAACCCATCCTTAATACTCTTGTCAAAGTAATGTCCCTAAGTCTGGTCTTTGTTTGAATCTCTTGAGTGATGAGAAAAACCTCAATTACTTTCCAGACTATTCTCATGACCATCGTCCACTCCTCCTCTAACTTTCTACTGTTCTCTTCATAGCAACCAGAGTGATCCTGAAAAAAGGTGAGTCTTCTCAGTCCTCTGTTCACATCCCAGGACTGGACCTGAATTCCTCCAACTCTTCCCCTCCCTCCCTCCCTCTGTCCCGGCCATACTCTATTTTTTCTTTCTTCCTAGGGTATTGCAGATACACTCCACTCCTTATGGCTTTTTACGCCAGACACACTCCTCGAGGCTTTTTACTTCTATTTCCTTTGCCTGGAATGATCTTTCCTGATGTATCCATTCTCCTTTAGTCAAATACACCTGCCCAGTGAACTCTCTCTCTATCATGAACCATCCTTTCAGGCCTGTATTTAAACAACACCTTTCTGGTGAAGTCTTTGTGGGCCATTCTTTTTTAAATACCACTATATAAGAAGACATAAGTTTTACATCTTCATATGTTTTTAGTCTGTCTATCCCACTAGAATGTAAGCTCTCTGAAGAGAGAGATTTCTGACCATTTGTTCACTGCTATAATTCCAGCACCGTATAGAATCCTTAGCACATAATGGGTTCTGATAAACACATGTCAGATTAATCAGGGAAAGACTAGCTTCATCTTTCACTTCAGCAGCTTCATAATCCTCAAACGCAGTCAGTGTATTTGTGTTTTTATGTTTTTTTACATATTGGTTCCTCTGCCTGGAATGTGTTATTTTTCTTCTTTCTCCATCATCACCCATTCTCACTAGTCAAAATTCCACTTAACGTTTAAATTTCTTGCCTATATGACAACTCCTGGCTGCTATTCTTTTTCTCTGGTCTCACGTTGGCTGTTGCCATTCTTTGATGGTGTCTGTTGTAGTCTCCACCCTTCTATAATATCCTGCACCCAGTCTAACATCAAGTCCTTTGGATCTATCACCAAAAGAGTTCCAGAATCTGTTCTCCCCACCTTTACCAATAATATTCTATCCTCTGTCACTTGAACTATTATAATAGCTTCTTAATGATCTAATGTCATAGGCCTTTGTTCTTTACAGTTTATTTTCCACACAGCACCCCTTGACCATTTTAATACATGAAGCAGATCATGTCACTCCTCTGGCCAAACCCTTTACTGAATCCTCCCTTGTCTGAGAATAAAATCCAAAGTCCCTCACACGGCCAATAAGGACCTAAATGCTCTTATACTCAACTTCCTCTCTGACCTAATGTTTCACCACTTCACCCCTGGATCGCTCTATTTCAGCCACAGTGGCCTCCTTGCTATGCCTTGATCACAACACCACCCTCAATCTCACAGCCCATGGGCTTTCTGTTCTCTCAGTCTGGGATGCTATATCTACAGATATTCTTTAGGCCTGGTTACTCACTTCATTCAAGTGGCTGCAAAAATGAGAACTTATCCCTGGTTACCCTATTTGAATTGTCATTTCATCAACCCACCTATGGTATTCTATCCCCTTAGCTTGTTTTCACGTTTGTTTTTCCTTGTAATAGTTATCCTCAGCTCGTGTGTGTGTGTGTGTGTGTGTGTGTGTGTGTGTGTGTGTGTGTATGTTTACTCTTTGTTTTCTTTCAAGGAGAACATGAGCTCCATGAAAACACTGGTGTTTTTATAGTTATTTTTTCCGTGGAGAAGGAGGTACCCAGGCATAGAAGAGTGCCTGGCTCGCAATGGATTTCTGTTGAATGAATGCGTGACTGTCTAACATTAGGCTTACACAAACACATTTCCATTCCTGTAATTAAGATTTTTCAAGGTCAGGAAACCATGACTTCTGCACCTTTATCATAATGGTAGTACTAGAAAACAATTTTGTAACATGTAAGTGTTTAATAAATATTTTTTTTACATAGCAGGTAACAACTATGTAAGCATTTATTAACTACCAATAAAATCTATTAAGCAACTGAGCAATACTGTGAGACAGGTTCAATTATCATCTCCTAGACATAACTGAAACTTAACACAGTGACCAGTATGAAGTAAAAGGGTAATAGTAATAATATGTATTTTTATTTTATTAAAATATGTGTCTATGAATATGATAGATCTTATACTTTTTATTTTAAAAAGAATAGTGAAAGGAATTGAAGCCAAATGTCTAATAAAGTTATAGAACTATAGTACCTAGTAAAGTGTGGAATAACATTGGCAAAACTTTACTCTGCACAGAATAGCAAATTTATCATAGATAAAAGACAGCAGGCTCATTTATAATATAAATATGAAGCAGTCTAATAGTCAGTTGGCTTTTGCCATTAATTATATTTATTGAATTTCAAAACAGTAAAACAAATTGCACTTGTCAGAAACTGTGGTGACCTTTAACAAATTTGAAGAATCTCTAGACTAGTGAAGTAAGAATAGGAAATAGAAATATCTTGAATTTAAAATACATTCCTATTACTTTATAAGGAAAAAATCCATATATTCCAATGACATTTTTTTGTTAACTTTAGCAGAACAATAATAACATTTGTTTACTGCTTCCCACATGCTGCAGACTGTTACAACTGTTTAAAATGCATAATCTACTTTTGTTCACAGCATCTCTAGAAAGAGTTTACTCTGATTTTTCCCATTTTACAGTTTGTGTGAAGTACAGTCTACTAAACCTCCTATGAAGGAGCAGAGCTAGGCTTCAAACCTAGGGTCTGTCTGTCTCTAGAGCTTAAACCCATAATCGGGCTCCCTAGCATACTCAGTGGATAAAGGATGAAAAATATTCTAAGGAAACAGGGTTGCCACCCTTCTGGGAAGAACAGCCAAAGATGCAGCTTTAAAATTGTTGCTGTAAAGCAGCTTACATTTCAGAAAAATGCTTTCAGGAATTACACTTATTGTGTTAAAAAATAAACTGAGTTATCTGAAGATCTGTAAAACTTAGCATATATTCCACAGTGACATGAGTGAATTTCATTTCCGCCACTGTGAGTGCTCCACAGGTATATCATAAATTGCTATAAATCACTGTGTCTGTGACCCATTATCATAGCAGGAAATTACATGAATCTCACAACTGGTATGAAATGTACTGCTGTCACTGCTATGCATTAATTTCTAAGTAGTTGGCCATTTGTAATAATACTGTAAATGTCCATTTTAGCACAGTTTTCAGTCTAGACAAGTTAAGCCAATGTGCATGGAATTTTCCCCTACATTTTCAAGCAGTTATACTGAATTCTAAAATTACCTTTTCATTGGGCAATTTCATATTAAATATTTTTCCAAGAATTGGAAACATGATAGTCTCATTGTTTTACTCTGTAATGTTTAAGGGAAATTTATTCTATGAGAAGTGAAGTTCTTTGGCTATATGTGAACAGAAAGAGTGAAAAAATTTCCGGTAAATATAAACAATTTTCCTCAACTTTTACAGAATAGATAAATGGTTTATTAATGATTTTTTAACTATTTGGGCTTTCTCTTTATGGAGGTAATTTTCAGACAATGGTATATGTACTTCATAGTTATAGCTCTAAAAATAACATTTTTGCAATTCTGTTTCTTTTATATTACAAATAGAAATATTTCACCATTAAAATCAAACCTCTATAGTGCAAATTATCCTTTTCCTATTTTTCCTTTACATTTACCTCTTTCCCCTCACAGGAAGAGTAAATTCAAATAGCAGGTTTAATTGAAAACTTTGGATAGCAGTGAATTCAGATATTGCCTCCCCACGGTATATTTTATATTTTAGTATATCATATCTCTTCCACGTTAATTCTTCTGGCTAGAAATTCACTTTTTGGTAGATCTTTAAGCATTTTGCATCATTTTGGAAAGTTTTTTCATGGCCATCCACTGTCTCTCAAACTTTTTTCATCTTTCAAAAGATTCTTGCTATATATTCTAAAAACCTTTATCATAAATTTATTAACAAATATTTTTTAGAAATTCATTTCCTATTTATTTTTTTAATTTTTATAAAATGCTTATAAATATGGTATTTGTCTTATATTTAGTTGGTTTAGGGCACTTTTTGACACATAACTATCCAGAGTATTGATTTTTAAAACTCAGTGCCTTCTGTACCCCTAAGCATACTTCTGTGCTGTATTAGTTATGTAAGTTTAACATTTGGCACATCACATGATATTTAATTTTAGTAAAAATCTCTATAAGGTATTTGGTTTTAAGCACACAGCTAAATGTTTGAGAGGGAAAGATAAGCCAAATCAGAGACCATAAAGGGGAAAAAGACAATGAATGAAGAAATAAATGAAAATGTCTTAATAAAATAAAAATGGATATAATATAAGGACAGTATGTTCCTTAAGGACAGGTACCTTTCCTTTCTCCTTCATTACTACATTATCAACATAGAGCTTGGCACATAGTAATTACTCAATAAACATTAATTAAATGTAATTGAAATCAGATATATAGAATCTAATGAGAACACTATTTCATAAAAGGAAAACTATGTTGTTTACATACATGTACCTTGAATTTTTTTCTGTTGTTGCTTGCACTCTTTCAGTAAAAACAGGAGTCTTTCTGAAATATGTTTTAGTAGTCAAAAAATTATAATGAGCTGCGTTACTCTTTGCACATGTAGCTGTATCCTATATAAATTCATAAGAAAAAATATATCCCTTTATAATCTTTTGGGAAATGTTCACTATTCATTCATTCAACAGAGGTCATCTTCTTCAGGCTTCTCTTATGGATCTTTGCAGTGGTCTTTCTGAAGCCCCTCATTTTCCTTCCCTTTGGAGAAGCAACCCCCAGTCCGGAGTAAACCGTATGCCTCTTTTCAGTAGTTTCTCACAGTAGCAAATGAAGTAAAAATGCATCAGTTGATATTCACAAATTGGTCCAGGCCTTTCTTTTCTAAGTAACTGCCCACATGCTTGCTGCTCAATGCCCGACGTTCCAGCCATACTAGAACCCAGTTCCTTAAACAGGTTCTGTCCTCACAAGTCTTGGCTGTTTGCTCACACGTTTTCTTTCAGTGTGCCCCCATATTTCTGCCTGTAGAAGTTCTAGTCATCCTACCTTTCCATTTCTTCTTTTTTAATGCTTTCCTAGAACCTCCTTCCAGCAGTAATCCTTCCTTGCCCCACAGCTCCTTGCAGCACCTCAAATAGACAGCCTAACATCATCTGCCTTCTGTGATACTTATACCTCTCCCTCCAGCATCAACTTCTGGATAGCAAAAGTCACATTTTACTTATTTTTTTACTATCCACAGTTTTTAACCTGGACTTTTCATATAGAAATATTTAATAAACGCATGTGGAATCAAATAAAACTGCTCTTACAGAAGCATCCTAAAACACAAATCATTACAGAAATCACAGTAGGAGACTACCAAATTACAGCAAACTCTGAAAGTTGTGGCATGTCTAAAACTAGTTGTCTTGCATTTATACAAGGAGAAATATATGATTGAAGGTAACCCTCCCACACACACTGTTTACATCTTTTTTTAATGCACACGTTTTGCATTTACTAACCGATGTGAAATAGAAGACTACTATTTGATTTACGTTGTTTATTATAATAATCTCTTACAAATCTTTGTGGGAGGTAGAAGATGAGGTTATTCAGGTGAACTTCTACATAAAGCACATCTGGGCCTTGGCAAATCTGGAATCAAAAAACAGGTGGGCTGAGGCTGAGCAAAAGCTCCTTCTACAGAGACAGAGGCCAGGCTATCTGGAAACTTTAGACGTAATTTCTGAGGAGATTCAGAAATCTTGGAAGCTGATATTGGAGTATGCTGTCAGGTCAAGTTGAGGTCAAAAGTTGGCCAAGGGACATAGAACATTGGTTTCCAACCCTAGGGAATCTTCTAGGCACATTCTAATCACCTAGGCAATGTAAAAAGAAACAGTTTGGATAGGCAGCTATGAAGCAGTATTTTTAAAAAGCTCCCTGGCTACTGCTTACCCCAAAATAAGAACCTTTGAGGTGAGGAAATTAGACGGACTGTAGTAAGACGTCTGGAATATTTGTGCGCGGGTGCAAAGATGTGGCAACAGCCATGAAATCTCAATACAGTATGGAAGGAGAATAATTCAAATTAAAGCCCTAGAATGGTGAGCTGAGGCTGCCCTAGTTCTTGTCTCAGTCTAGGGGTTCTAGAAACTGAGAAGTACTGAGACTGAAGATGGAAGCATTTGTGAGTATGAGGTGCTGAGTAAAGACAGAGAATTGAAGGTAGGGACTGATGGGGGCCCAAGGACCCCCACATGCTCAAGCTTTCAGAAGACACTGCCTTGAATAGCCTGCGTCTTGTTCTAACTACAGAACATACCAGGGTCTACCCAATATCTGAACAGAGAACATAAATTTTCCTGGTCCTAACTCTCTCTTACTCTGTGAAATTCTTTGTTGCCTATCCTCAATAATAAGCTCTGGTCCTTTCATGCTTTTCATGGTTTTCCAACTCTTTTCAGTATACTTTACCCAAACTGGGACATTGTCCTGTTTTCAACAAGACACTTCTAATACCATTATCACATTTCTGCTGAATACTTAGGAGTCGAAGGTGGGTGGGAAAAGGGATAGTAGTCACCATCTCAGGCATTTACCTTCTAAGCATTTTTATCCTTAGACTCTGGCTGGCATCTTGTTACTGATGCTAGATTTTCAATATCAAATCCCCATCTTCTTTCTCCTCAGTCCTCTGGTTTCAAATGTATCTCTCTGATTTGACAGAAAATCATCATCAACAGCAACGAAATCCCCCAGACCCCCAAATTCTATTTCTCATTTGTCTCACCTGTTTTATTTTACTCTACCTTTTAACGTGAGACTATTACAAATGTGTATCTGTGTATGTGTGTGTACTGTTGAGAGCTATGGACTAAGAAAAATGATTTATTAATAAATGGAAATAAAATGATTTTCTTAGATATATCTGTGCATGACAGTTGACAGTGACATCCTTCCTGTGCATGATTATGTACTGCCACGCTTAAAATGCTGATGCATGGTGAATGTGCAGATATTTCTAGGATGAACACTACATTTTGAAATAGCTATGATGTGTACAAAGGGAGAGAAACATAGGAGTAGAAACATGAGTGGAGAAATAATAACATGAAGCAACTTAATATCACTTACAATTATTGAGTGCAAGATTAGAAACTACGTTTAAACCTTATAAGATAAATCATAAACTTATTTTTCTCACTTTCTTAGTTTTTCTTTATGGTAGCCTATGCACTACATGCATGCAGGTTCTCCTTCTCTTGAAGAAAATGTACACATTTTCCTCCTTACTCCCTGTTGGCAAGGAGCTAAAAATGTATCCAAAGCAAGTAATTAATATCAATGAGTATAAATCTTTAATTACTATAATTGAGGTTTATCAGAATGAGAGTTATTAGGTTAAATGCTGATTAATTGTTGAAAAATACATTTTCCCTCAAAATACGTTTGACTCAGTGACAAGGAGCTGTGCTATCTAGAAAATATAAGTTGATTCTCCTTCCTTCACATTTTAGACTGTATTTTGGTGATGACGAGGTTCACTGTGCTTATGCTACAGGGAATAGGTGTCAGAAGGACCCTTCTTAGGGGAAAGAAGTCTGGACGTGTGGTTTTCTCATAGCTGTAACAATCTGGAAAAAGAAAAAAAAAAACAAGAAATTCAGCTGTGGTCTCTGTGGTCTAATGATAAAAGTTTATAGTAAGAATCTGGGAACCAGGCTAAATACAAGAATTATTGATTTTGGAGAATTTGAGCTTCAGAGAGAATTTGAGTTCTCACTAGGGCCCTTTCTGCTGAAGACAATGTTACTGCTGGATACCCCATGAAGAGATTTTTTTTTTTTTAAGGATTAGAAAAATGAAGAGATAGATGCTTTTCCTACCTCTCAATTCTATATGTCACTAATTCTATGTCATCCATTTTCTTTGTCCACATTGGCCTACGATAATGACTATGGCAGTTGTTATCTCTAATAAATTATGAACATATGCATTAGTTCTTGGAGTAGGAAGATAAGGTAAATATGAGTATTCTTTAAGTTTGTAAAATGTAAGCATTATAACAGCAACTTTAATTAATGATATCTGTTGTTGTTGTTGCTGTTGAAAAAATGCTTATTTAGGAATTTTATTTCCACTGTCTAGTCCTCAGCAAATGCCAGAGTTAGAGACCTGCTGTTTTTTGCAGGTGGTCTTAGATGGCAAGCCACTGTCACTTACAGGCAATTTGGTCTTCATTACAAATTAATGAAGTGATAATTGCTCTCTGCAACCTTTTTATGCGCAAGGCATGCTGGTGCTGTTTGCATTATCTTCTTGTAATTTGTACCTCTGCATTCAAGGACTTGTGATAGCTTGCCAAATTAGCATTTGGAGGAAAATGTTAAAATACAGTGAGATCTCCATAATTAAAATCATATTTTACATTGAATTATGAACATTTTTACATAGTGTCATTTCTGTTTGATGTCTAGTAAAATGCTGTCCATAGCAGGAGAAACTTGCAACTGATTCATCAATCAAAGTACAAACTCATATCTGTTCTGATAAGGAAATCTTGAAGTAAAAACTTTTAAGTCAGTGGTTAATTTTTAAATATGATGTCCATGAATTAATGTTCTGTAAAATGCCCACAGAAAACATTTATTCCCTGGAGTTTTTGTGAGCTCTGTGTTTTATAATGCCACTGTAGAATCAATGTAGTAATGGTAATAGAGAAGATGCAACATAATACTAACTTTTTAACATCACAGTTTTTCGGAGCTCCAACTCAGTTCACTCTTTTTAATTTTTCTGATATTAAAGTTATACATTAATTTTGTTTTGAATGTAACTTTACTATTACAGGCACCTAAGCGTAAAATCCTCAGAACTGAGAATCTCATGTATACTTTTCTTCTTAAAAGCTCTCCACATAATACATTTACAGAGTGGATGTTTGAAAATGATATAGTGGCTATTATTAACAGTAGGGTATGAATATTTTCTCATATTAAGATGTAGATATATCTTATTAGGTCTAAGGTTTTCTAAAATAATCAAAATTTGTTGGATCTTGGGCGTGACAATGAAGACAAGCCAATTTTGCCTCCAGAAAATGTGTTTCTCATATTCCAGATCCTGAATAATCAAAGTTATTAAAATAAGTAGTACTGTTTAGTTATTTGCTTTCATTTTGTTCTTAGGTGGGTAAGAGAACTAAGGAGAATAAAGAGTTTTAAAACTGTATTTCTCACACTGGTGGGGTCCACAAATTGGTTTTGAAAATTCAAACTCTAATGTAAATGATTATTTTTTTCTCTAATGAGGTTCAAAGGCCAAATAAATGCTATATTTCTTTGCTTTCAGTTACCATCAATTTAAAAAAATAATATTTTATCTCATTTTGTGACTGGAAGTTGTGGATTGGTATTCCTATGTGTTTTTAATAAGTATAAATAGAAAAAGTGTTAATATACTTTAAATGCTTTAGTTTAAAAGTATTTAAAACTTATTCCTTATGAAAATAAGTAACTCTCTTAATGGAGAAAAATTTGGGAATCCATTTATAATGAGCTTCACAAGGATTTCATTTATTTATTTATTTACAAAATTAAAATATATTTGCTAATAAGAACTTCATATTTATTATTTCCTTGAATTATTCCTACATATATTATAAGAAAAAATAAATTTTATGCGTCTCCCAAAAGATGAAGCTGTGTGCTGCATATTATAGAGGATAGGAAGAAGTCTAAAATCTAACAAGTGCATATGAAACAAAATTAAACTAATCTAAGCATGTATCATGAATTAAATTTATAAATAAAAAGTATTTAATGTGTCCTATAAAAGAGAAAGTTTCTTAAGCATGGCAGGGTTATGGGAGGCATCAAGAAGAAAAGAGCACAGATCAGTGCTCTTTTCTTTAATACCATAAAAAAAGAAGATCCAACATTTCTTTTGAAAACAGTAAAAAAGTTCACAGTGACAAAAACATAGTATGTACGTAAGTGAAACATATAATTCACTAAGCTCGATTCAAACTTTTAGATAAAATTAAATGTAGGTTGGGATCAGTTTTTGGAACAACACAAATGCCAAACTAAAGAGTTTGAAATTATTGCATAGGTAATGGGGAGCCATAGAAGATTAGGACTCTGTTATGACATGGAAAAATATGTGTTTTCCTGGCAGAAATAGGCTACACTGGGCATGTATAGAGAAAGTGTAGATACAAGGATAATAGTTAGAAACAGATGGTATAATAGTTGTAGAATCATAAGTAACACAAACAATATGGTAACTCATTAACTCTCCCTCTCTCTCTCTTTTTTTTCCTTCTTTGATTCTTCAAGTGGGAAGAGATCAGTGGTGTTGATGAACATTACACACCCATCAGGACTTACCAGGTGTGCAATGTCATGGATCATAGTCAAAATAATTGGCTGAGGACAAACTGGGTCCCCAGGAACTCAGCGCAGAAGATCTATGTGGAGCTCAAGTTCACCCTCCGGGACTGCAATAGCATTCCGTTGGTATTGGGAACTTGCAAGGAGACTTTCAACCTGTACTACATGGAGTCTGATGATGATCATGGGGTCAAATTCCGAGAACATCAGTTTACAAAGATTGACACCATTGCAGCTGATGAAAGTTTCACGCAAATGGATCTTGGGGATCGTATTCTTAAACTCAACACCGAGATTAGAGAAGTAGGTCCTGTCAACAAAAAGGGATTTTATTTGGCTTTTCAAGATGTTGGTGCTTGTGTTGCCTTAGTGTCTGTGAGAGTGTACTTCAAAAAGTGCCCGTTTACAGTGAAGAATCTGGCTATGTTTCCAGACACGGTACCCATGGATTCCCAATCCCTGGTGGAAGTTAGAGGTTCTTGTGTTAACAATTCTAAGGAGGAAGATCCTCCCAGGATGTACTGCAGTACAGAAGGTGAATGGCTTGTACCCATTGGCAAGTGCTCATGCAACGCTGGCTATGAAGAAAGAGGTTTTATGTGCCAAGGTAAGAGTCTTCTCTCTTTTCCCTAGAGTGGTGTTTCTTTCTCGTGAGTTTATGGTAGAGTAATTGAAAGAAATGAGCCCTGCCTGAACTCACTTGGCAGCAAAACCTGCCTCAAACTGAACAGAGTCTATTTATAGACTAAATGTATTCCACTTAATGTGTCATTTCATAATTTGTTGTAGAAATAGTAGCATGTTTGACTATGTGGTGCTAGCCTACATTCCACGAGACCAATTGAAAGAAAAAAAAAAATCTCTGTCTCTGTTATGTAGGGGGAAGAACATCCTGGGCACTCAGCTAATCTGATTCTAGCAGAATTGGATCCTGCATTGACTATGTCTGTTTGTGCTCATCAACCTCATAGCAATATGTAATCCATTGCTCTAAAATATAGTGTTTTCTTCAGTGCTATCAGTGCGTAAAATATGGGTTTACATACAAAGCATTAGTGCTTTACTAAAAATTATTTTATTTAAAAATCCAGGGTTGGTGCTTCGGTGTTTAGTGTATAGAGGAGTAATTGAAAAATTTTTAAATTTTGCTTCATTTGGCTTTTTTGGCTGCTCAGGAGGATATATATATATATACACACACACCCCACATCTTTGGTGGGAGTGCATATGTGATCCTTTATATAGTATCAGAGAACCTGAACTATATCATCAAGTTGATTTTTATTAAAAATCTCTTTGCACTTGAAGTAAAATCAATTAAAAGATCATCTTTTCTCATAGAATATTATATCAGATGAAAAATTCCACTTAATCCCAAACTTTGTTATTTATCATTAGGCAAAGTTTTGTGTTTAAGAACACACTGAAATTATTATTAAAATTTTAAATATATTAATACAGGAGAACTTAACTAGTCCTTGAAATCTAGTCTGTTTTATTACCTTTGTCTGCTGTTAAACTCTGTCAAAAGAATTGAGTTTGGTATTCTACTTGTGGCCATTCAGTACGTCTCAAGTCCATGTGGAAGAAATAATCTACTTCATACATAAATTGACCTTTCTAAGAATCTGAACAGAATATAGCATTTTGCTTTTGACTATAGTTTATAAAGTTTGTTTTTAATGACACCAAATGGTACAGTCTAGTCTGATACTTCTCCATGTTATCGAGGTCCTTGGCAAGAGCTATCAGAATACTGTTACTAAGCATGATTTTGAAAGTTCTAAAATTAAAGCAACATACTAGCTACTACTTGCTTATATCTATACATGCGTGGAGAGAAGTCTCAGTAGCCTTTATATTCCACTTTCAATTATATTTTATCACTATGGTATTGTTTGTGATATATTTGTGGGATTTATTTTAAATAAAATAATAAAGGCCTAGATCATAAGAACTGAAAAATTGTCCATTCCCTCCAATTGTGGTTTCTACTGGTGCAGTTTCTGATATCCACACCAGGAAAGGAATAGATGTGTCCTGACTCAGCAATATATATCAATATATGCTGAGCTATCTTATAAAATATTCCTTTGAGCAAGAAACCTAATCATTGTTTGGATATTTGGACTTTAATTTGTATATGATGCTTTATATTTCATTCACAGTTATAAGAAATAGAAAAATAAGTATCAGCAAGTAAATAGAATCATAAAAATGTTAATAGAAATAAATAAAACACACATAATTAGCCTGTATTACATGCTGTCTTGAAAACAAACTTCAGTGGAAGAATTTTAGAAAAGAGAGTCATATAAAGTTGTATCCAGAAAGTTCACAATTTAGAATTGCTTCTATTTTTTAACCTCATTTTAATTTACTGAACCACTTTAAAGTAACTATTATGCTACTCAGTGGTACCCTATGTATAAATTATTCCTGGAGATAATATTTATGCCAAACTTTTACATCCTTGAGTCTTGTAGTTTATTATATTGAAGGACATCGATAGCACCTCCTTGATATAGTAATGCTATATTATCCCAAACTTTTTAAACATTTAAAAATACTAGTTGCAGAATGAGAGATACATATACATAAATAGCATAGAATTTTTTATTCTAAGAAAAATATCTTGAAGATAAACCAATAAAAATAATTATAGTGGAATTACAGATAGCACATGAAATGGGATATGATTGGGATATAAAAGGGGGTTGACTTTTCATTGATGTTACTTAAAGGTGCAGCTTGTTCCTATGGTTGTATCTTGACATTTGCTAATGTTGCCAGGTGAATTTTGGCTTCCTCTCTTTTCATAATAAGTAAAAAAAAATCTTTGTGTATTCAGATTATTAGACGATGTGTCAAGGTATTCTATTTTACGATGATTTACATGTAGTACTGAGTCTCAACCAACTTTATCTTAATGAATATTTCTTTTAATATGTCTGTTTAGTGCATAGTCTACTCTGTCTTAAAAATCCAATACTCAATGAATTAATTCTGCAGCTTGGTATCTGTAATAGAGTAGGTCAGCATGGCTGAAAGCTTATAATTTTGCTGTTGTTGTCAGTGGCAGTGCTGTTATATGTTATGGTTTCCTTTTTAATTTTTAAATTTTGGTTGGTTTTAATAAGCTTGTGGACTAGTCAGAATAGCTTGCTGTGACTCTCACAAATCATTGTTTTATCATCAGCACTTCAATTCAGGCACACAAAGGAATGGTAATACTGAGAAAAGATACAGATGAAAAGATAACTAAATAAATTTCATGTATTTCAAGAGTTCATTTTTGTTTTACAAAAAGATGAAACAATACCTTGACGTACACATACAGCCAGATTTTAAACGCCTCAGGATCATTTTATAACACAATGATTAGCAACCACAGGCTTACAGTTGCCTAAAACAGGAAAACAGGACTCATTAACTTTGTCTCAACAAATATTTAAAGAGCATCTACTTCATTCTAAAAAGTACAGTATGAATTCAGAGATTTTTAAAAATATTCATTAAGCGCTTATTGGAGCCAGACACTGTGCTGATTTGCTAAGTTATGTCCATGATTGATCTCATTTATCCCTCAAAATAACCTATAAGTACATCTTATTGTTATCTCCATTTTTAAAATGAGAAAAAAAAGGCTTTGATAGGTTAAATATTTTGCCTTAGATCCCTTAGTGAGTGCTGAAGTTGAGATCTGAAACCAGGCAGTCTGATTCTGAAGGTTGCAGTTGTAACCTCAACCCACACTTCTTCCCTGTGATTCAGTCTGATGGTGGCAGAGACCAGGAGACCCCACGGGGACACAGATTCTACTGGAGTTAGAGTATTGTATATTGAAGGATGAGTAGGACCATAGAGAATTGGCACAAAGTAATCTGTCAATATACTATTGTCATCTATTTCAGCTTATTTATCACATCTTTCTGTTTCTAGATTTTTAAGAAAGAAGAATTACTAGCCAAAATGTCCTGGGAGAACTAAGCTTAGCCTAGGTGATGTCTAACAAAGTCTGGATATCTGGATTGTCAAGCATCTTAGATATGCCAATAAGTCTACCAAATTTAATTCAATATCGCTAACCATCTGTAAGTTCTAAGTAATAATGTATCAGACACCAGAGAAACATAGATGAATAAGTCAGTGTATCTCCATTCTAAGAGCTCAAAATCTAGTATGAAAGACAGATAAATAAATGAATAATTTCAGTGCAAGACAGACCAATAAATCTTCTCCTGGGTACAAACTGCCTTGGCAAGGTAGGGAAAGGACAGATTAATTTTGAGTATTTCAAAATTAATAATGGAAACTGTTTATTAATAATGAGAAACCTGTGTATTGAGAGTTTTGGACTCATCACTATTGTGCTTAGAAACTTTTGGGGTAGGGAGAAAGGGATGATTACCTCACCCAGCTTATGCATTCCAGAAGGTGCTGTTTATAATTTGTTTTTTAAATCAACATCTCAGAAATCTTATAGAAGTTCCATTAAAGCTTTGCATTCTGATCTTGTTCCATAGGGAGGCCTTATGAAGGATCTAAATTTCCTAAATAGGTCATTTTCTGACTTCAGTGATGAAATATTCTGAATTTTCTATTTCACTCTACATGGATATTTGGGATAGTCAAAGTTCAGTGAACTAAATGATGAAAACGAGACAATCTCTGATAGGAAAAATATATTGATAAAATATTTTGTAGTCAATAAACTCATCCATCAATTTTAGAACTGTAAATAAAACCAAACTTATCTTTATACAGGATCAGAATTTTAACCATGTCATTATACTTCTCTTGTATTTGATACAAACTTTAACAACAGCCCACTTTTTCTGAAATGAGAAAAAGTAGTAAAGGTATGCTTTGACCATTTATTCAACTATTAAACATTTATTGAACCTCTACTATGTGCCAAATTTTGCCAAGGGCACTAGAAAGAAAAAGATGAACTTTATCGCTGCTAAACTAGTTTGGTTTATAGTTCAAAAATGTGTGTATGTGTTTTAAAATGTTTTGGTCTCTGCCTCCAAAAGAACATATATTTTTAAGTGAAATATTAGAGCTAAGTCAATAGTTTAAACTTAAAAATATGCTGTGAGTGTGTTGAGGGAGGAAGTATTTGTATGGAAGGAGATGAGTGATGGGAAAATAAAAATTTCTGCAATAAGATGCTTTATGTTGCTGATCTTTTCCTTTGCAAGAGGAGATTGAACATGGGAAAAGTAAGAGTAGACAACGATGCACCTTTCTCTTTCAAGGACTGGTTAGAGAGAGGAAATAAGGGAAAGTGAAAGAAATATTAATAGCTAAAGAATCATTCATGAATTGCATGCCAAAGTGAAAATACAGAAAAAAGTATGTTCAGAAGGGTAGAGAGTACTTATTATAATGAATCTGGTAAAATCGAAATACACATAAAAGTAACTAAACAAACTTAAACTAAGAGGTAATATAAACATTAGTAAGGAGAGTAAGAAGTCCTGCATTGACTTGATTTCTAGGAGTTTCTCTAATATATAATTTTAAAATATGGCCTTTCTTTAAATGTTATCTCTTATGGTATCTCTTTTAATTTACTGTGTGTGTGGCTCAAGCCTTATTTGGGCCATGGTCCTGAAATTTGGGCAAACTTGCTGAATGTTGAAAGTATGGCTAAATTATAGGTTGAGTTGTTATTATAGGATGTCAGTAAACCTCTTTTTAACCCGATAATGTTGAAAAATCAAAATTATAAGACCTAATCATATGCTATTTGCTTTCAGTCGTTAACAGTCAAGATTTACTTGGTTCATTTCACTTGGGAAATCCATATTTCTTAACTCTCAGCATAACACTTTTCACTTTTTAAGATTGGAGGTGTGGGGAACTTTCACATTAATGCAAGGGGAACTTTGTAATCTGTGTGTGTGTGTATTTTTTAATCCTAGCTAATGAATTATGTTATCTGTTTTAATTTAGTTTGGAGAGAAGAAGTGAGAGTTCTAATGGCTTTTTATATAGTCAATTAATAAATTACACTTGAAGCAGATACCAGGCAGTTACTCTAAATATTCCTCCTCCTACAAACTTTGTTTAGACTTAATGTACCAAATACCTTATTAATGTCACTGAAGAATCTGTTGCTCTGTGTTTTATCTGTGTGTTCATTGTGGAATGTTAACTTTATTCCTTGTTCTTGTACATTAGCAGCTGAATAGAAAAGTGTGTTTGATGTGACATATGACAACATCTAGACTTCTTGATGATTGTCCGTAATTATGTTTGTTTCACCTACCAGCTCTTACTCTTTACTCATTTCTCTGTCTGTTCAGAAAGTCTCTTAAAGAAGCAATCAAGCTTTCAATTACAGAATGATTTAAAGATTCTGCTTCCTCTGACAGAGGAGCTAGAGAAAACTGAAAACTTTGGACGTTTCTTAGCACCTACCTAGTCTGTGTGCATCTCTAGAAGTACGAGGTGTTCATACGTTTTAGTGAATTTAGAAGCATTTCTTTACAGTTGTTTTTGGACTGGAAATTTCTTGAGGGGAGGGACTACATCATGTCTTTTTAATGGACATTGTGCCTACAACCTAGCAGAATATAACTGAGGAAGTTTTCGATTTGATACGTACTAGATGAATAATTATTGGGAGATTTCTATGCCAACTATGCATTCTTATAATGTAAGTTCTGTAGAGAATATACCTTTCATTATATATCTTTGAATCCACTAAGTTTTTCATTTGACTATATGCATTTGACTATTAGGTCACATACAGTTGCAACACACTGAGACTGGAATCATCTGAACTATCATTATAGTAATAAATAGATTAAGAAAAGTAATAACAATACTTTATATAGTACCTGAGAGAATACTTTTTCTCTTTTATGAATCTGTGGTGAATATTATTTTTCTGGCTTGCAAAAATTAATTTCCACTAGTTTCATACCTATAATAAAGCAAGGATATAACTATGAAGATGCTGAAATAACTTAATTTTACACATTTGGTACTTAAAGCATTTATTCATCCTTTAATGACTGCACTGCAATTATCAGGCTTTTTACCTTACTCTATAAATATTTTATTCATTTTCCCTGATTTTAAAATGACACCACTCCGTTTCCAATTTGCCTTTAACTGTTGCACACATGACTTTTCAAACCATAGAATTTATTTGAATAAAAAGTATGCCAGTAAGTAAAATGTAAATAACTTTCAAATAAAATCGTTATGACAGCTTTATGATAGCTGCAAAACCTTTAATTTATTCAAGTTTTTACCTCGTCTCACCAATTTATATAATAAATTATGGTAGTATTAACACGATTCAGAAAACTTCCTTGATTTTGTCTTCAACCTTCAGTTTGCATCTAATTGTTCACTTAGCCAAAGGCTCTTGTCTTGAGCTTGGGCTCAAGCGTCCCAGAAATGTTGTGTGGATAAACAATTTGAGCCTCAGTTTCCTTATCCACAAAAGGGTAGCAATAATATCTACCCTTTAGAATTGCCAGCGAATTTATGCTTAGCCCATTGTAGAGCACCTAGCACTGGATAAAAGGTATTTGAACATCATCATTATTGTCATTCATCAGTGTCATTAGATTGTATAACCTTCCTTACTCTCTTGTTTTAATCTGTTAAAATGCTTATACATGACAAACTCACCCATTCAACAGTGTCTCTCTTACCTTAAACATTAGAACTTAGAGATACCTTGAGTGAGAGCAACTGTCTTTAATGAGTTTATATCTATTTATTTTTCATTAATTGGTTGTCCACCTTCTTCCAAACAAGAGTTTTCTTTCCTGAGGGGACTTTATTTTTAGTTCCATTAAACCTCTAGTCTGTTCAATCATAGGTGATATTTCCTCTACTATTTTATTTTTTTGTTAGCTTTCATTTTTCTTCTTCTAAACATTAGTGACCCTTGATTTTTCCCATCTTGTATTTAACTGTCTCTTATTTTCTTTAAACAGATCTTTTCCACTGATTTTTCAAAAATGGTCTGAATTTACATATAAACATTTTTATATTGTATACCCAGGAAGACTTTCAGATTTTAACTGATTTAAGAAAGTATTATTTAGGAAACAAGCAAACAATGACAATAGTAAAATAAAATTGCTACATTTCAAAAACATTAAACCTAGAATTTTTGCCCACTGTTTTATGCCCTGACATTTATTGTATACAAGACTAGATTAGATAGTTGATGAGGATGTAATAATAAATAACATTCTAGCCTTGAAGAAATCATGGGAATCAAAAATAAGTAATCAAGTAAGTAAGAATGTTGGTCAAACCAATTTACTGGGCTCTGTATAGAAAAAAAGTATATCTATTTGATTTATTTTAGGTATTTATTATGGTCACTTGAGAATGACCCAAATAGTAAAAAAAGCAGTGGAGAAAACAGTATATATTGTATGATGTAAATGCCAAATGTGTTTGCATGAATTACTATGTGATATTACTGGAAACTTTCAATCAAATTATGTCAACTCACTATCTAAACAGTAATTAAGTAAAAACTCCCTTCAAATATGAAAAAGAGAGGAAAAATAAGGGAGTGTATTTGATTCGTGACTTAAGTATTGTAGTTCATTTTTAGTCTGTATAAAAGCAAACAGTATAAATGTAAACCATGGATTTGCATGTTTAAGATACTAGAAAGAAATGTGAAATCTTTGGTCTGTATATACTACAAATCAGATTATTTTGAGCAGTCAGAGACTTTTTTTTATTATATAATGAAGTGAAACAAAATTATTTATTTATTTAATTTTCACATTCTGCATCCTTTACATATTTTACCTCTACACTGATCCCATGGCCATAGGTGTTTTGTTTTGTTTTGTTTTTAAATTTAGAGACAATTTAATTACAAGCATAATTAGGAGAGATATGACTGTCGTTAAATTTTGGGAGTAGAACAAAATCATATCTCACCATTTAAATACCTCGTAATGAATAAGAACAAGTAAATGGTCTGCAATGAACCAGCATAAAAGACCTTAAAAAATCACAGGCAGTTTTATACATGTTAACATTATCACACAAGATTATAACTAAATAAGAATTATAGTGTTTTAGTAAAATATAGATTATTTTACCTTATAATTATCTTTAGTTATATAATATCAGTTACATTGTTCAAAGAGGAATACATAGTAAGACATTTCTTCTCTCAATAAATGTTTTACTACTCTTTATCTAACCTGGAAGACCATTTTTTATGTCAGCATTAAGGTATTTTCCAGAGGTTCTATCCCAGTTCACAGTCATGCCTTATCAAATAGCTATAGGATATTTGCTTTTAGGATATAAGGTTCTTTTCTCTCATTTATTTTTCACTATGATAAGGTCTGTGAACTTTCAGACACTTTGTCTGGTCCAGTGTTTCAAAGCTGCAAATAATAGTTTAGGTAATACCTATGTGCCAAATGTACAGTCTTTGTGGAACCCAAATAATTTGCTTATTGTGTGGTTTGTTTGAGAGTCTGCCTGTGGCAAATATGTATTAAGCTTCCCAGGACCGTATTCGCTATGAGAATCTAAGGCACTGAAAAAATGATTTCAATTGCAGACAGTTCAACAGCTCTGATTTTCCTTGAAATAGGTTGTTTCTGTCACTGCATTTTCAGTCTCATTTTCAAAGGAAGATCAGAATATTGCTCTGATACCACTCAAAAAATATTTATTAAATGTAGACTCATCTGAAAAGTGATTAGAATTTTCCAAGAAAAAGCCACATCTGTGAAAGGCAGAATATTGGTTGTTTTGAAAATATAAAATTTATATTTATTTTGGCGTCTTAATGAATATCACCTTGTCCAATAGCTCGTGTATCCGCCTTCGTAATTTACCATCAAACCTAGTTGGACCCTGCGGGAAGGCTTAAAATTTCATTTCTTTAACTTAGATTACTTTGGGGTTCATATAGACAGCCTTCCGTGATTCTGATTTGCTGAATGCCATTATATAATTTTTTTTAAAGCTTAAATATTATATGACCTATGGCTTTTGTAAAAAATATTCATCTCCAATTTTTCAAACTTATGCTTTTTCTTTCTAGCTGTTGAGATATTATCAAACTTCTATATTTTTAAAAGTTGAGGAATGCAGTGTAATTTTTTTTCAGAATACATGGAACAATTCTAAAAAGAGATTATTGATATTTCGTTAACTTTTCCAATTTGTTTTGTTTTAATCAACCCCTGCCAGAGGAAAGAGAATCAAACCCCATGCAAAATAAACCGAGAACTAGATCTTTTTCTCTTTCTTGAGATACACAGTTTGTGAAGTTCATTGGTAATAGTTTTGCAAAGATTGTTTTGCTAATACAGATTCATTGAACACTTTCCATCTTCTTTTCCGTGATTTATCCCCTCATTTCCGTCTGTGTTTGGATAGTTTTGACAATCCCTTATTAGTTCCAGAGTAGAACTTACAAGAGCTAATAAGGGTTTACATTACAGCTCTTGACAGCTGGCACTTTAATAGAGAGCGGTTGTAGAGAGAAGTATGATTTTTGATAATATTTGATGAAAGTGTTCCCAAAGTCAGAGCTATTTGGAAAGAGTCATATGACTAGAAAGAGTGCATGTATACTCTGCTGTTGTAGCTTCTCATCTTCCAGGCTATGGGCAAAACAATCCTATTGGCAGATAACTCTAAAATCACTTATGGACGCCTCTTTTAGAGAACAGAATCTATGATAGTAATAGAACTATACTAGAATAAAACTTTGGTCATGTTATCATCTACCGCTCTTCCTTTAGTCCTCTGAGTCCTCTGTAGTTGTTGATTGTCTTTTAAAAACACAATCACAATGTGGACATCTAATCACAGATTTGCTCTGTGCAAGGAGACCCAGGAATCCCAAGGGGGAGTAAAGATCATGAAACTCATAATCATCATATGATCAGTTACAGATTTTTTGTATTATTTTAAAAAATAAGTATTAAGAATAGCTTCTAATGGCAAAAGACCCTGAATGTAAAATATTCCTGAACTCTCTGTTCAGTGGTCAGTTACAAAGCCACAAAAGGTTAAAAGTGGATGCTCTAATTGAGAACAGCTGCTACTTTTTGACATGAAGACTCACTTTCAACAAGAAAAGAGAAAGCATATGCTATGGAATGGGAGAATACCATTCTTGAATTAATGCATAAAGAACATGTACAGGTTTGTGAAACTCAGAAACAAACCTGTGTATATAAATGGTTGGCAAGAAATAATTTTGCTTCCCTGGTAGTTATTAGGGAGGCAAATCTATATTTCAGAAATTTGGGTCCATTTCCTGTCTATCTCATGCTACTGTACTGAAGATACATGAAATATTTCAATCTGATTTAGCACATGTAAAGGTTCTCTGACATAGAGAAGTTATTAATGTGCTGAACTGGGAAGAAGGAGATTACAGTTGTTGCTCCCAAGTATCTCGGATTCTAAAAGGTACATGGACTGAATTTTTGTTAAAAGGAAGCAAGGCAATATTTATGAGGAAATAAAAGTGGAATGAGCATGAAAGACAAATATTGTTTAAGGACTTATCAAAATGTGCTGCAAAGGTGTAATAAAAGGAGAGATTTCAGTGTTTATGGGGTTAGATATTCTATCATTTACTCATTTTTGTCAACATCAATGAGTGCCTACTATACCAAGGATTCACTGGAAATGTGGCACTGAACCAAACATAAAAATGTCCCTGCCCTCAAGGAACTTAGATTTTAGTGGAAAATGAAGAAATCAAATGCTAATACAGACTCTTTCAGTGTACTACTCATAGAATTTTAAAGCCTAGACTAATACTCTCAACTCAGGCAGTTTTGCCTCCAAGGGACATTTGTCAATGTGTGAAGATACTTTTGGTTGTCACAAAAGGGAGAGGAGATTGTTATTGGCATCTAGTGCTTAGAGGCCGGAGATGCTGCTAAATATCCTATAATGTACAGGGCAGCCTCTAGAACAAAGAATTATCCAGGCAAATCATGTCAAGTTTGAGAAAACCTGATCTAGAATAAACCTTCCTTTTGCAGAGCTATAAATTAAGGCTAAAAGATCAAATTATACATTAGCAGAGCCTAAATTGGAACACAAGCTGAAGCATCTCACTCACGATTTTACCGCAGGACTCATCCATTCTGGAATTTGTTTAGAAATATATACAACTTTCGAAGGCATATGAAGTCCTACGAACTACTTAGCTAATAGGAAAGTGACCCTTATGCAAAGAAAAACAAAATGTAGATTCTTTATCCAAGAGAAAGAATAAAGATTTCAGGAATATTCACATGAAGGTGGATATTTAAAAACAGGAAATGAATGTTACTTGCACAGAGCTGAAAAAAGTGACTGACAATCAGTGGCTAGGATTTGGTAGTGTAAGAACTGAGAATGTGAACAGTGTAATAAAAAGAGATATCAAAGAGAAAACCTTTGGAGATTGAGGGAATTTTCTCATGCAAAGGGTTCAGACAGCTGCTGTGGAGTTAGTTCCCTTTTAGGATACTCTGACATGCTGACACGAAATGAAATCTGACATTTGACTCCATTTATTCTGTAATGTGATGCTAATGCAAGGATGACAGGTAAATGTGGTTATATTATAGGACGTATTGTATTAATAGCCTTTGTATAAAAAGTTCCTGTGGTTCTAGTTCTATGACTGTCCCTTCTTTGAAAATTAGAAGAACACCTCCACATCAGCTGTTTCTTTTAAAAATTGCTATTTCTGTCCTCTAGCATGTAACTGAGCCTGGCACTTCATTTAATTCTCCCAATGGCCCATGAAGAAGGCACTATCATGTCCCCATTTCCCATGAGAGGAAACGAAAGGCTTAGAGAAATTGCACACTTGTCCAAGGTCACACACAATTAGTAAGCGTGAAACTGGACCTTGAGTGTAGAGCACTTGTACGTGACCAGTGTTCCCTCCGCTTCCCTAGTACAGAGAATCTGGGAAAGTAAGGAATCTGAAGCCCACCAGCCTCTGTTTTCAGAAATAGCCTGTGCAGCTCAGGGCTATAGTTACTGCAAGAATGCTTTTGAGGATGTTATTCAATACCTTTCATTATATCCTCTCTCTGAGACCCCCTCACATTTACTTCAGGCTCCAGTGCCAGAAGTGCTTGTGTTCCTTGGGCTATTGGCTTGTTTTCACTTTTGGAAATCGATTCATGTTATGGTCATGCCATCTTGTTTGCAATCCCTGTAAAAGAACACAGAATTATGTGTCTTCCTATATCCTGCACACAGCTACACCCACTTAAGAAGTCTTTTGGATACTAGACTCACAATCTTATTCTTTATATTCCCTTTGTGCACTATTCTTCACCTTTTAAAAAGCATTTTATAGTAATTGATTCCATCTTGAATGGTGGGTATCCTGTCTCAAGTATAAGTCATAAATACATTTGAATTGCCATTTATTGATTGCCTAGTGTGTAGTCAGTGATTAACATACCGTTTAATCTTCAACATAAGCCTTACAAGGTAAATATTATTAGCCATATTTTACCAGGGCAGGGCTAAGAGAATTTACTAATTTGCCTTGTGTCACAATGCCAGGATGTAAATTTAGGTCTAATTCTGAAACCCAATCCTTTTTGTAATATAGTAAGCTAATATTTTTCTTTTGATGATATTTTGCATGGCATCATAATGAGAAAATAAGCAAATTCTTGCTGCTAAAGGAGTGGCTGGAGAATTTGGTTACTGGAATTGAGAAAAAAGATTGACGATAGTTATTTAAAGAGGCAAGAACTTCACATTCATTAACATAATACTTTCCTCTTTTTTTCAGTGTAGAATTGGGTAAGATAACACAAAAAAGGTTGTAACAGGGTATGGGTATCTGTGGCCCTTCTTTTCCAGGCGTGTGGAACTGAGTCACGCCTTTAATTACCTCTGCTTCTATTTCCATTGCCCCTGCTGTTGCTGAGGACATGATTGATAGGAGATGATGGCAAGTGTGGAACCAGGGCTCACAAAACACGCGCTATGTGCCCAATGTGTATGCTGGCACAATATGCTTCATTATTAGCTTGACAGGTCTCCAAGTGGCAGATTGCAAATGAATTTTGGAGATGGCTGACATATATGCTACACATACTGGGTTTTTGCAACGCTCATAAACACTGATATATATAAAAATATACACACATGTAAACATACATGCATGTATGCATGTGAATAAGTATATATGTATATAGACATATATAACATGGACATGTGTATTATATGCATGTATGTAGGCAGATTGTATGTTCATATACATATATACATTAACACTATGTATTTAGCTTATATAAATATTTACTTATTATAATATGTGTTCTTATAAATGTACTTAAACATATTTATTTCTAAAAAAATTAAGTTGAGTGAAGTATAGACTATCAAAATGAACTTCAGTTGGTGTTGGGCTGCTCCTTACATTCTTATGTTTCTTGGTATTGCTTTTAGAATGAGGCAGTATACAAAATAAGTTAACAAATATAACATGCATAATTTCCAAAATTTGGGGGGATAGACACAGTCATAAATCTTTACACTTTTTTAGGTAAATAAATGTAGTTTAGAATGCACATGCTTCCTGAATTACTGATCAGGTTGTTTTATATAAGGATCATGTATAAAACTAATTTTTCTTTGAAAAGATTATTGATGTTATACATTATAAAGTTTTGTGTTGCGATTAGAAATTTTTTAACTTTTTAAGCTTTCCAGAATATGAAGGCTTATATAAAGCAACTTTTTATTGATATAGTGTAACTTTTTAAATATCGATGTTCAAGAACAGAAGTAATTCCCTATGGTTTCACTCTTTATAGTTGTTATATTTTAGTGACAAGATATACACTGCTTTATATCCAAATCTGTGTAATGATGATGGGTGGGATAATGGTGTTCTATTAGTGCTTCAGTGCAGAGCTACTGGGAAAAGAAAGCTGAAAGTAAAAGCAGACTATATCCTTCATAAGGTTGATGGTTGCTCTTATTAGTGATGAAAAGGAAATGAGAAAATGCATTGGCTTGCTTTTTATTAAGCACAGTAGGTAAAGCAGATGAATGCTTGAAAGCTCATTGAGCTGCCATAAAGAAATTTAAACATTGTTCATATTGGCCAGTAGCCAGACTCATGCTGTAAACTCCAGACAAGAGTCAGCATTGCCGAGGAATTGTCAGCTCAATTTGTAGAAGATGGTTTCTGCACATTCTTAGTTCAGGAATAAACCTGAGGTTTACACAGCAGGGTTGGTAGAATTGCATTTGTTTTACATGACTTGATATACATCTAAATTTATCACGAAAGATCCAATGAGATTCCTTAGTATAAGATTATGTCACTTGATTTTACTTATTTAGACCTTATTTTTAATCACTTTATAAAACAAGAAATACATGTTATAATGTCTGATATTTATGAATAAGTTTGGTTTCCACATGTTTGACCTAGAATATTTTCTAAGAGTCAGAGTTAGAAGAGAACTGTAAAATATAGCACTAAAATATTGATAGTAAATAAGATATTAAATATGGTACTAAATTTTTTAAGTGAATAAAAAGCAAACTTTGTTATTGCTATAGATTCTAATTGTTCTGATTAGCAGCTGTGCTTTCTTACTCCTTCATAAATCTTTTCAGAGCTTAGTTCAAAAATCTGTACACAATAGATGCATCTTCTGTGTGAATATTGATATTAACATATGCACTATATCAACATATAACAGAAGAAATAAAGCAGTAGGAGAATGTGGGTAACTCCCTGGAACAGAGGCACACATGGTGGACACAGGAGCACATTCACCTAGGCATTTATTATACCCTTATTTTTTGTTATTTTAGAGACGGCATCTCTCCTTACTACACAAATCATTTTCCATAAAAACTATTCAAAATTATGCTTCATAAAATACAGACATAATCTAAATATTTGACTGGTCAACCATACTGGTTGACCAGAAAATTAAAATGAGACCTTCAGGGCAGATGAATAGAAATAGTTAATTAACAATAAAATGATAAACAAATTTTATGTACTAGTAAACACATAGTTTGCCTCACATCAGTTCACTTTTAAATATTGTTTAATCTCCTTTAAAAAAAAAAGAATGGCTGCAAAGAGGAAATAACAGGAAAGTAATTGCCTTCATTTCTAAAGAAGAAGGCTGGAAACAGCCCTTAGTTTATATTAAAGATACGAACACCCTTATAAAGCCCATACATTCTAAATACTCTTTTAAATGCTTTTTTAAGAACTTTTATTGAGATATAATTGACATTACAATAAATTGCATATATCTAAAGTGTACAATTTAATATTTTTTCTTATTAGTAATGTATATATGGCAATCCTAATCTCCCAATTCATCCCACCCCAAAAATGGACAGTGAAAACAGTTGCTTAATTTCTCATACATTATAAAAAGGCTTCTTTGATTTGTGAAATTACTTTCCTAATTCAAAGCAAGATACAAAATTAAATTAAATGTAAAAGGCAATGGATTTCTTTTAAAAAATACAAATAGAGGGTGAAAAGGGATTTGGAAATTACCAAGTTATCTACGTCTAAAATTATCCATCCTGGAATATCTATCTTAAGATGCAAAAATTTGAAGGGTTGTAACAGTAATTCCATTTTATTTGCTACTATTCATTTGTTGGTCACTTAAGAGGCATGATTATATGCTGCTGCTTAGATGATTGTCATAATAAGAAAAAATGCCTTTATAATCTAGTAGACTCTATGCCTGAGAAAGTCAGAGAAGATATTCTATGAATCCTCTGAGGACACTCTATGCTTCCCTGGAAGGCTTTTGGTATGTTCAAAACATTTTTCTAAAACTACGTTGGGTTTGAAACTAAACTGGAAGGAACCTTTACATTTTCTGTAAAATTTTATATACCTCAATCACCCACATATTTCTATATTTCTATTAGCTTAATAGTTATCATGTTTATAACATTACACCATAAGAACCTAATATATTTTCTAAGAAAAATGCATTTTTCTCCAAATAACTTTACAGGAAACATCTTTTCTGGGTGGCACATATTTCTTCTAGGTGTGTCATGAGTTCCTATAGTAAAGTTCTTTATTCTTACAGCAATACTGAGACTCCAATCAGAGCCTATCTTATTTTACAGACATATTTACAACTGCTGATTAATTTGGTTTCAGAGCTGCTAGGGGATGAAGGCTAAAAGTTAAAAAAAATGGGGGGAGAGGATTTACATAGAGTGAGTACCTTGGCAGCAAGGAAACAAGACAAAAGCCAGAAGGGGTATGATAGCATGTACTCAAGTTCCATTGGTGCTGGGGCCATTGTAGAGCCACTGTCTTCTATGCCTGAGTAAATTCTGAGTGTATCCTAACACTTTATGCAAAGTGCATAAAGCAAGGAGATATATTGAATGGTAGCCTTGAGGTATCAATAAATGTTTAAATTATACTATGTCCACTCTGGTAAAGAATTAAGTAGTTATATACATTATAAAGTTTCCTTCACAGGAAACAATGATTAGAAGCATCATTGCTTTAATCAATATAAATGGCATAAATCAGAGGATCTGGGTTTTATCTTTGTTCTACATCTTATTCACTGTGTGACTGTGGGCAAAGTACTTAACCACTCTGGGTCCTCATATGTAAGTTGGAAATAACTAGAAGTAACAATAGCATCTCCTTTGTGTTGGGAGGGTAAAGTAAGAAAATGAAACCGCTCCCAGCATATAATAAGTAATTAAGTATCAGCTTTTATCATAACCCAAATAAAGCCTTAGTTAGGAGGAAAAGTCAGCTATCTAGAAAGTTTTTTTTTTTTTCTTGGAAGTTCCAGAATCCAGAGAATCAAAGTTTTGAAATACATCAAAAAAAAAAAGGGCCAAATCAAACAAAATAAATTCTAAATAAAGAGTACACAATTTGTCTTATAACATTCAATATTTCGGTTCTCTACATTGAAAGGTCTTCAATTCATACTTATTTATGCATAGAACTTAGACTAATCCATGATTGGATAGTTTTTCAGAATCAAACAATTTTACTTAGTTCAGTAATTGGTTTTGATGGTCTGTCTAACATGGTTCAGGGTTGTTTCTTTTAAAACAAGGCATGTCATACCATTCTGAATTCTTTATAAATTCTGAATTACTTTGCTGTGACAGTATTTTTCTTTATCATGTAGAAAATCAGTTCTTATTCAAGGCCAAATAATTAGCTACTTTGCAAATGTCATGAAGTTTGAAGCTCAAGTGTAATTACTGAGACTTAATCACACTTAAATCCTGCAGATGCAATCCATTCTATAAGATTGTGAGTATAAGAGGGAGATGCAGGAATAAGGATGACAATGTGTATATGTACAGGTAGGAAAGTAGAGGACAGATTATAAGGCAGAGAGAGAGTAAGAGAGAGTACATATGTAATACAAATAACCTTGGTTAAAAATGATCAAAAGAGAGAAATCAGTGAAAACCTGATACTCAGGAGTCCTTCAGTTTTATACATGAGTGTTCAGTCAGATATACAAATTGGTACCTATCATGAGTAGTACATGCTTTTTTTAATGTAGTGC
Source organism: Hippopotamus amphibius kiboko (assembly GCF_030028045.1). NCBI lineage: Eukaryota > Metazoa > Chordata > Mammalia > Artiodactyla > Hippopotamidae > Hippopotamus > Hippopotamus amphibius. The sequence continues at coordinate 76,362,516 of NC_080195.1, read as the reverse complement.
TTTAAAAATATTATTTCTAAGTATTTTCATTTCTACCATATTTTCCAAATAAAGAGACAGAAATTCTCACATCAGGATTCTAATTGTAGCTATTAAATGCTAAATCATTTTTAAGTGAATTGTTTCAAATTGCCTTTGAGAATAGGTGATAGCTTTTCTCTTGTATATTCTGGAAATTGACCTCAGACTTTGGAGGGAGTCATTTAGATGTTGAGGAGATATAAGTTCAAGGTATCACTTCCATGTCTCTGATTCCTCATTTTTCAATCATAATTTATTTCTGTGTGTTTTTTGAGTAAATATTAAATTGAGGTAAAGAACTTACATATCACTAAAGGTTGAATATTTGTCAGTATTCAGTATATGAAGGAAAAATCTTATAAGTCATGACAAATTTAAACTCTGAAACTTGGAGCAAAATTCCTCAAGTGCTCTGTACCCTTCCAGGAACAACTTGTGAGTCCTGTTTGTGTGCATTCAGATGCGAGAGTGGTGATTGATTCTTAAGCTTTACCTGTGATTTCAGAAGGCCGCATGTTATTATTTTATTCGTTGAAACACTTCAGGAAAATTTACTATAATAATTCAGAGTACAAATATCCCAGAACATGATGACTATTATTTTGGGCAGTTTATTTGTTATGTCTCATGTCCAAGAATGACTAACTCTTATATTAGGTTGTTTAAACTGGAAAGGTCAAATGACTTAAGCTTCCAAAAATTCATTTAGCAAATTTCACATTTGCTTTCAGCACTGTGGTTCTTTTCACCAAAGTACATACATGTTGGGGTTACAAGTACAGTAAATTTATAAAGTTAATTATAGTGTATTGTGCATATCACAGTCATTTTGTTGATAGTTCAATATTATGTTTGGCATGTGTGATAACATCTCAAAGTAGATTTGCTGTAACTCTGACTTCAGTATCCTTAGTTGGAAATGACTGCTGTGTTAGACACATGGTCCCCAGATAAAATGCCTACTTTGATTCACTTTTAAATTAAAAAAAAAGTTTCTGCTGTAAAAAATTTCACCTATTAGCTAATATTCATGGACAGGATATATGTAATCGGCAATGTGTAGTTAGGTGGTGCACCAAAGTCTGGAAGTAAAAAGAGAATATTGAAGATGAAAACTTGACTGGGATGTAGTATTACTTGGGAAAAAATGTAGAAAATGCAAATGGGAGAGCCTGCCAATATAGTTATAGTGGGTTAATTTCCTGGTGTTCCCATAGAGACCTAATAAATACAATATATTCACAAGTTCATTATACTATGTTTAGTGCCCTTGTCATTCAACACATTTGGGAATGAATACTGAACAGCAATATTCATGTTCAATTTAAATTAATGTCATGTTCATTTAAATGTTGTATATAGTACAATTAGATATATTATCATATGACATAAATATGACTTTAGAAATTATGAATTTTATATGTACATAGTGCTTGACTATTAAATTCAAGGCTTTTTGCAAAGCATTGTGTAGGATGCACCACCTGAGTAACTAAACATACACAAAGTAGCATGAAAGTACCTCAAGCAGTACCTCAAACTGAGGTACGTGTAAAGTGGAGAATCAAAGTTCATGTCTAAGAGGTACATTGTCATTTATACTTTAAGGAAATTAGTTTTCATAACCTCAACTTTCATATGAACTGATGTTGACTTGTGTGAGAATTACATCGTGTTTAAGCTCAAACTCTCAAGTTAATGCTCTTTCCCAATTCCCTTTTCACAATTGCTTTTACCTTTTGTGTGTGTGTGTGTGTGTGTGTGTGTGAAAAGAAAAGCATTCTCTTCATTCTTCTGAAATCTTATTAAGCTGCATTGTTTCCTTATATATGTTAAACAAAAGAGAATTAAAAACTTGGTGTTGAGAATGTGAATGGCTGTATATCAAATTCTATTTCAAATCAAGTGGTTTTAGTTCTTTATTTTCATCCAAATTGAAGAAAGACCTAATTGTCAGTTGATAAAGTAGCAAAAATCATTTTAATGATAGATTAATTTGGTATTTAACATATAACTCAAGTTCAAAGAATTAAGTCATGCTGCTGTAAGACTATTTCCATTTCTATCTATTTATTTATGTAAACAAGATTTCCTAATGCTTACATCTAAAACAATAAAAAAACAGAAATGAATTGATTGTGAGTGCATTGCAATAAGTATTATCTATCCTAATTGGAAAAAAGAAGTCTAGTTCATCTCAATAAAAAATGAATTTCTGACGTTTTACTTTTAATTAAAGTTGTTTTTAAAATTATATACGTATGTAATTTTGATCGGTTTTTTGCTTATAATTGTAATAAGAAAATTCAGGAAAACAAATTGCTGCCTTAGAACATTATAATTAAAAGAAATAAATTGTTAATTTCAATATTTTATTGCAACAATATCTGATGGATTGATCAGTTTAAGATTTTCAAGCAAAAAATGTATGATCTTACCATAACATTTAATGGGGGAGTTGACTGAAAATACAAACTTAAGAAGAAAAGAAAAAGCATAAACATTTTGCCTATTAGAGAACATGATCATTTAGTTTTACATGATAGAGGGTATCAAATCACTATGATATTTAGATTCCATCGGGTGCATTTAAAAGAGTGGTGTTAACAGCTTTATTTTAAAATATCAATATTTACAGTATGCTGGAAATTACATCATTTCCAGTTATTTACACTCATGAGGAAACATTTTAAACGTCAACTTAAAATATTTGAGTCAGTATGTAGGTTTTAAAAGACTATTTTAGGGTGCATGTGAGTAATAAAAGCTAGAAATTCATAGATCTAGGCCAACCATTTTTATTACCAATAAGGAGATGAAGATCTAAAGCAATTAACTATATTACCAAGGTTACCCTCACTAGTTAGTAGCAGTACCCAACTAGAAGGGTCTATGGAGAAAAGAAATGTTTCATGAAGGGTGCAACATTGAAGTTGAAATTTTACTGAATGAAAATGGCCTCTCAAGGCAGTGGAGAGTTTTAAAGATAGGAAAAGTTTTCACCTGTAATTAGCACTGTCATCCCTGAGCCATAGAACATTTTAGTCTGCCTGAAGTGCACAATTTTGTTGGAATGTATTTGTTTTTTGTTTGTTTGTTTGTTTATAAATTTATTTATTTATTTATTATTTTATTGTCTTTGTTGGGTCCTTTTTTTGCTGTGCGCAGGCTTTCTTTTTAGTTGCGGTGAGTGGGGGCTACTCTTCATTGCCGTGCGCGGGCTTCTCACTGCAGTGCCTTCTCTTGTTGTGCAGCACTGACTCTAGGCGCGTGGGCTTCAGTAGTTGCAGCACGTGGGCTCAATAGTTGTGGCTCACGGGCTCTAAAGCACAGGCTCAATAGTTGTGGCGCATGGGCTTAGTTGCTCTGTGGCATGTGGGATCTTCCTGGAGCAGGGATCAAACTGGAGTCCCCTGCATTGGCAGGCGGATTCTTAATCACTGTGCCACCTAGGAAGCCCCTGGAATGTATTTGTATTATAAAGGTTCAAAGTTATGTTGGGCCCAGATGACTTAGATCAAAGATTTTAAATTTTCTTCAAATACCATGTGAGGAATAATCTGTTGAAGGTTTTTTTAGTTGCTGTTGTTGAATAAAGGAGAAAAGTAGTATGAATCTAACATGGAATTTGTAAGTAAGCACTGCCTTAGAAGGTTTTGATCATCTCAGAGGAGGTTATTTGATGAAAACATCATTTTAAAGAAATTAATAAAATGTCACTTTATTTGGCTTTACCTAACTTTAGATGTTACAATATGACTAGGTCCCACTGGAATAGCTCCACTGTTCCAGCACAGACACACCACACACACCATATGCACCACACACACACACACACACACACACACACCCGCATCTCTAAATCTGCTCCCACAAGGGCCCAAGCATGGTGGCCCTTGTCACTGGCTTTCTCCATGGCTAAATATCTATTATTCTGTAATATTCTTCCTACTATATTATGTTTATTCCAAATAAAAGCAATTTATTAAATGAAAAAATCTTATTTGTTACACATTTCCCCCCATATTTCTAATAATTCATTTTACCTAAGAGAAGGAACATATAATTTCTTCCTTTTATTAATAACTTACACTAGGATGAATTGGATAAGTTTATTGACACAATTTTTCCTAAAGAGTGACTATTTTAGTGCCAGTTTGTTGGGCACAAAAAGCTCACCTGCCGTTTCTTTCAATATGTGACATTAGTAAATATTATTCAAAATACTAACAACCTCTATCAGACCAAACTATTAACACTTAGAGCATATTATTATATATTCAAATACTTCCTATATTGTATGAATACCTAAGTATATATTTACTTAAGTGAACACAATCTAGATTTTATATATTTTATTAAACACATAACTCAGAATGAATGCAGTTTGACATTCACTTCTCTTCCTCTCCCTCCCTCCCTCACTTCTAGCTACAGTTTTAATGTTGTTGCTTTTGTCATTTGTTTGTGTTTTGGGCAGTACTGAAAGTGCTTTTCAAATGTTAATATGCATACAGATTACCTGGAGATCTTGTTAAAAATGCAGGTTTGGATCTGCAGGTCTTGGGTGGAGCCTGAGATTCATCATTGCTAGTAAGCATCAGATTCTATGAATGATGCTGGTCCATGGACCATAGTATTGTAAGACTTTAGAGACTAAAATGACACACATCTACTTTTACTTATAAAACAATTTTCTTAAAGAAGTTTAACTCAGATGTACATATTAAAAATGGAAAGCCAAAATCTGGTGGTTGGGCAAGGAATAGCCATTTCTGGCCAGGTTGATAGATCTGAGAAAGCTTTGCTACTGGGAGAATAAGGAGGTCAGATGTGGAAACAGCAGGTAGTGTGACAGGTGTGTCTGAGCAGATGGGTCAGATTGGGTGGGGCAGGCTAGATGGGTGACAAGCTTGAAATACAAATTTATTTTGGAATGGGAAAGGGGTCTGAGGCTTCAAATAGTTCTGAGGGGAAGAATGACATGTTTGATATGGATAGGTTTAATGTAAAAAAGTACAAACGTACCCTCTTCTGGAGGTATGTTTAAATTTTAGGTTAATGGAAAATTTTAAGTACTAGTGAGGAAAGATAATATTTTATATAATGTAATATAGGCCCAGAAGCCATTTCCCAATTTTATGCTAGATTAAATAATGGAAGACAATTAGTATTACTGTGTGTTACACAAAATGGTCTCTTAAAACTTGAGAAGACTCAAGTAGCCAAGAGGAAATTGGAGTGCTCTGTAATTAATTCTAAACACAGAATCAAAGTGAATGTGGCTTTTTTTTTAATGCTATACTCCAGGATATATAACTATTTGCCTATCATTCATTCAGGTCACTTTTTATATCAAATGTAGACAAATAGTAGATGGAATGAACTTTTCAATTTTACTAACTCATAGCTGTCAGTTTTCTTTTATCTCTGTAGCTGAATTCAATACATATAAGAAAAGTTGCCTTTTCAGGGTATGGGAAAATGCACCCTATTTTATATCCAAGGAAAGTCAAGTTTAGGTTTTCATAAAATATAATAATTTATCCCAATATGAAAGATCGCAGATATTCCATATTTACCTTACATAAATACAGTGACACCAAAGTTAACAAAATGATTAAGATATAAGAGCAGAGTAACCTTTTGTCCTGCATATTTATCAAGTCATTGTTAATTTGAAAAAAGAAATGCACTATGTGAGAGCTGTGAGTTTCACTTTTATTTGGGGACTTACTGAGGACTATAACCTGGGAGACAGCCTCTCAAATAGCTCTGAAGGACTGCTCTGAAGAGGTAGAGGGGAGACACCAGTGATTTTGCTGAAGGACTATTTCAATCAAGCATACATCTCATCTTAGTAGATGGTTACTGCTAGTCACAAGGAACAGATATCTCGGTTAAAGATTTTACTGCTTTTCTAAGTATGAGAATATGCAAGAATCCAGGTCATAAAAAATTTCTCCTGAAATATTTCTAAGTCAGACAGAGAAAGACAAATATCATATGATATCACTTATATGTGGAATCTAAAAAAAAATGTTACAAATGAACTTATTTACAAAACAGAAATAGAGTCACAGATGTAGAAAACAAACTTACGGTTACCAAGGGGGGAGAGGTGGGAGGAATAAATTGGGAGATTGAGATTGACGTATACACACTACTATATATAAAACAGATAACTAATAAGAACCTACTGTATATCACAGGGAACTCTACTCAATACTCTGTAACGACCTATATTGGAAAAAAATCTAAGAGTGGATATATATATATGTATAACTGATTCCCTTTGCTGTACAGCAGAAACTAACACAGCATTGTAAAGCAACTATACTCTAATAAAAGTTAATTTTAAAAAAAAGAAGAAAGCAAAAAAAAAAAAAAAAGAAAAGAAACTATTTGGCCCATTTCCTCAGAGTACAGAATGCCTCATTTCTGATCTTCTCCCTGAATTCCTTCCAGGGTATATATGTCTCAGGGACTGCCGTGGCTAAGGACTCAGTCCATGCAGAACCAGATGGTTAGAACACTCTTTGCTTTACATATCGTTCACTTACTCTATCATAGCTGAAGATGAATGCTTTAGAGAACAGACAATATTAAAATGAGAAAATGGAAGCATTTATTGGTAGCATTTATTTTAGTGTAATATATGCAGTAACAATGCTATCAACATAATTTCAGTGTTCCCTCTAAGACCTACATTGTCTTCCCTATTTTTCTGTCTTTGGTATTGAACTAGCACGTGTAAAGGAGGATGTCTGCTCTTTTTGCTCTGTTGTTCAGGCATGAACAGCAGGCCCTGCCTTTGGTACTGAGGCTATTCATAAGATCAAAGCTTTTAAAAATGTTTTCTTTGTTATTGTTGTTGACATGACTTTTTGCTTCTACTTCCCCTGCTGGGCCAGACCCTAAGAACTTTGCACAGGCTGTTATTTTTTCTCATGTGCTGAATTGCAGTTGGCTTGAAGACTGCAAGGGGAGAGTGAAAATTATACTGGTTCCTCAATTAGAGTTGCCTACAGGTCTTGTGCTAACTGGAGACTAGAGTGTCATGCTACCTCTCTCTCTGAGGGAAACAGTGGAAGGCATAACTAAGATAAATGAAGGCATTTTGGAGTTTGTCAGCTAGAAAAGGCAAAAAAGTTAACTAAAGGGAATTTTTCTCTCATAGACTTTCAATTACATTTTCCATCATGCAAAGATGTTAAGATAGCCTGAGGCTGCTTAGGATGGAAATAATGAGAATAATTCATTTATTTTGAGATCTTTAAGTTCATTTTGTCACTAATATTTAAAGGAATTGCATGTTGTTGAAGCAATAGATCAGATGTCTTATTTTCAATCTGGAGTCAAATGTAATCACATAGATATTCCTTAAAGCAGAAAAATAAAGTAGTGATGACTGGGCTGCTTTTAAAATGCATATTTATTTAAAATTGTAGCTGGAATGTGAGCCACCCATTCTCTGCTCCAGAGAGGTTCTCTGGTATAGAGAACCATCAAAGAAATGGTTCCCTATCCAACTGTTCTTCAGAAGGTGCCTATACAATCAGTGGGCTGTAGAGTTAGCTATACCTGTAGGCTAGCTTGGCACTCAATGTGATGAATGATTTATGGGTTAAAGCAGGCAAGCATGAAAAAAAAGTTTGATAATTTATGCCAGGATTTCAATGTCCTATTAATTTTTAAAAACCTTATTAATTTTTAAAAACTTAGTGACATCATTTATGTTTTTATACATATATTGTTACGGAGAAACTCTGTGTATGTTGTTAACACAAGTTCATGTGCGCAACACATAGTGAGGCCAAACAAACCTAAATGTTGGAGTTTGAAGCCAAGAAAGGCTGATTGCAGGGCCATGCAAGGAGACGGGTGGCTTATACCCTGAAAGCCCCAAGCTCTCCGAATGGTTTTGGCAAAGCGTTTTTAAAAGCCAGGTGGGGGGGGGGGGTCACAGGGTATGTGATCAGCTGGTGCACAGTTCTCTGATTGGCTGATGGTGAGGGAACAGGGTGGTGTCACAGAGGTTAACTTTTTCAGTTCTTATGCTCCAGGAGGCCTGGGGGCTGTGTGTTCATGGCCATCAGGTGGTTACCATCTTTCATTTGGTGGGAGATTTTCACACCTGTAAAACAACTCAGGAAATGTGCATCAAATACTGTTATCTAGGTACTTCAGAGAGGAGCTACAGCAGAGGAAATGGGGGAGAGTCTGTCCCGGGAAGGCCCCAGAGGGTCCTGCTCAGTTACAATGTGGGATTTTTGAAGTTCTTTGTAATGATAATTTGTCACTTTTAAAACATAATCAATTAGAGGGACTTAAGTTACATTTTATTTTCTTTTTATTGAGATGTCTGTATTTTTTTTCTTAGCTCAGGTAGGTTTTTTCAGGAGACCAGGCCTATATGAGACACATATAAACTAAATACATTACTATTGCAATAATTGAAGTGACAGGGGTTTCTCTCTTCTTTTATCTTTTGTGCAAGCAGAACAAGCATGGCATTTAGGGGCTTGCAGTTGAGGTGGGATTAAGCTGGAAGGTAGAATAGTAGAAAGAAGCTTCTGATAAGACGGCACAGATCTGAGTGGCAAAGCTCCATAGTTACAGTTTTAAGAGTTTTACTTCTCAGATAAACCAAAGGCAAGGGATATGGTGTAGGAATTTAACAAATTAAGCCATAAAAGTGAAAAAAATTGCCGCTTTGAATTGATATAAAATGAAAGAGCAATTTAAATATAGTTTTATAGAGTAATAATGATGCTATATAAACAGGAATAAAAATAGAATAAATATAATATTAATGAAGTAATTCTATAAAATCTTAATATCAACAGAAAAGAGAATTTGATTCATACTGGAGCGGACATTAAATTTTGGTGTTATTAATTTTCCATGGGACAGCTGTCTTCATGTATTTTAATCAACAAAATCTTGTAAAGCTCTACAGAACCATGTAGAAAAAAGTAATTATTTAAACTACACAGTAATGTACCACAATTCAATCCTTGTGAAGGGATTTAATTTATATTTCATTGTTTATTTTCTGTCAACTCTGTAACTAAGTAAGGTAATTTTGGTTAGTTATGATTTGACACATATAGACCAATAAAAGTTGCCACTTTCTTCCATGGTAATGGAGCTATTAATTACTTCTAGAGGTGAATTTCAGAAGTATACTGAATTAGAAAATAATGAGGCTTTTTGCCATGCTATAGTGTTTGGATGGGATTTGGCTGGATTGTTTTCAAGATAGATGCTCTGCTGACACTCATTGATAGCTTGCAGAATAGAAAAATGTTCATGATGAGTGTACTCTTGAACAAAGTTTTTACACTCAAAGGGACAAAACACAATGACTTTTAGTGACAAAATGGAGATTTAAGCCTAAACTCAAACTTATTTTACATAAACATTTTTACCCCTAGGTGAATTCTTCACTTAATTACTGTAGCTTCATAATAAGTCCTGATATCTGAAAAGGCAAGTCTCTCCTTCTTGCCCATAGTTATTACTGACAATTCTTGCCCCTTTTTTCTTTCACACACATTTAAGAACCATGTTGTTAAGTGCTATGAAAATTCCTGTGAGATTTTTATTGGAATTCCTAAAACTGAAGGTAAATTTAGGAAAAAATGATATATTTTCAATATATTATTCTTATTCATGAATATGGTATATCTATACATTTATTAATACTTATTGAATATATTTTCATAAAGTTTATCCTTTTTCTTTTTGAAACCTTGATAAATTCTTACTGCTAAATTTTCATTTATATTAAAATTAAATTTAGCTTATCAAAATACGTTTTAAGAGAGTAAAACAAGTTTCAAATGGAGAATTTTTCTCAACACTTATAACTAAAAAATATATGTATTAGTAATATATAAAAAATTTCTATGTATTAATAAATAAGTATGAATAGAAAAGTGAGCAAAAGTCATAAACTGACATTTTCCCAAAAGCAAACATATATGTTCAATAAACATAGGAAGAATGTTCAATATCATTAATAATCAGAGAGATGCAAGTCAACCAGGTAGTGAGTTACCATTTTTAACTATTTAGTTGGAAATATGTATATTTAAATCAGATATTTCTAGTGTTGGGGAAGATGAGGTTTCACAGCTTCTAGTCTAAACTTAATATAATTGTAAGAATTGAAATGTTTTAACTACTTTGAGAAACAGCTTAGTATTATTACAAGAAATAAACTAAGCCATTCTCCTAGATACATAGAAAAACTCTTGTTTATATTCAGCAAGATGTATTTTCCTGAAGCCTGTTCAAACTACATAAGCCCTGGAAATAATCTAAATTTCATTAAAAAGAGAATGGATAACTAAGCTGTAGTACATTTGCACAGTGGAAATACATCAATCCAAATTAATGAAAAAATGATATAAAACTGTGTATGAGTCATTGCAGTATAATACTGAATGACATGTAAGTTCTTAAAGTTGCATCTATCACAATAACCCTATATTATAAAGTTAAAGAGAACAAAAATTTTTTAAAATGTTAAAAATATTTATGAAATGAAGGCCATATAAGTAAATAAATATAAGAAAAGTTCATATTCTGGGTGATTGATTTATAGATACTTATTATAATCAAATGAATGAATGAATACATGCTTGCATGGACAAAAGAATGAACAAATAAGCTAATACGTAAATGCATGAATGATGACCATACATGAGCCAATTTTAAAAGGCTTTTATAAACCAAGAATTATATTCAATTCATTTCCGATAAAAATAAATTTTGAAAGTGATACCATAATTGTCACAAAATCTTATTTTGGTAGACTTTTTTCCTAAGCTTTTCTGCCTATGACTTTAATGGATTTATATGAAATTTAGTTGGTGGTAGATGATTATTATTTGAATGTAAGAGTAACTTCAACCTGTGAAGTTAAATCATAACCAGTTTTGTAGTTTGTAAGATTATGTTAGAATAGAAATTATCTAATTTTGTTCTTAAAACCCTTCATTAGGAGAAAAGATCAATTGGCTCTCAACATATTAACATCAAACAATCAAGGCAAGATTTTTCCTTCTGAGATACCTGAAAGAACAGCAATGACAATATTCAGTATAGTTTTAAATAACTGGTATTTACTATTCATTAGTATGAAAAAAGTATATTTTTAAGGGGAGATGATTATATAACATGGGTTAGCCAGATGGAAATGTGAGGCCAATTTCCATTCAATTTCACAGTTGGTTCAACCTCCTCTGCCAAAGAACCAACACAAAGAATTTGCATAACAATCTCAGTGAAAGCAATAGAGAACTGGGAAACTTAAGAACATTTTTCATGATGCAAGTAGCTTGAAATCTTGCTAAGATATGTGAACCCAGTTCTGAATTTGGTAATTGCATTTTTTCTAAAGATCTCAATATTATTTTTGATATCTTCTGCCTTCAGTCAGAACCACAATCAAGCCTGTCCCAGAGTCACAAAATCATTCTTCTTTTACTACAGTTCTAACATAAGAAATCCATTCTTGAATTTAACAACCCTCAGTTTAGGAAGTATTCATTTTACTGTTTGTTTAAACGCTGATAGTTGTCATTTATGGCAATTTATCTGTAACCAATATAGGTTTTGGGAGGCAGTGTTGCCCAGGAAAATTTGTGAACTAGTGGTCTAAAATATGGAGTTAATCTTTCTTCCTTTACAGCATTGTTAACCTCAACAAATTACTTATTTCATTTCCACAACTTTAAATGCCAAGTGCTTGTAAAATAGTTGTAAATATTTAAAATTAAACTACTTTATAATATTTGTAATAAACTATACCATGGACTTGATTATATTTAAGAGGGAAAGAAATTTTTCTAGGAGCTGTTTGGTAGCCATGAATCTACCCTTTATTATTCTTAGAAACAGAAACCAATTGTATTCTGTCTTATACAGTTAGGTTTATATTAGGTTAAAAATAAGTCCTACTCACCATGGTATAAATACATCTTAAATTTGGCCACGTTTCCTTGCTGGAGTATATGACATAAGTTACACAGTATGCTGGAGTGATTGAACAGCTTTAATCTCTGGGCTTTCTATACTTTGTAGCTCAAAGTCAAAAAGAAAGCCTCACGTGCTATATCTGTAACTGTGTACACTGCATTATGGAATATCAAAAGCAATCAGTCCTCACTCAGAGAGGATCGTACTGTTCAGAGTGAATGCTTTCTTACTGTGAGTTTCATTCCTGAGATCGATTCAAGTAAAGGGAAAAGAACACAGAAGGATATTTTGCCAATGATTTCATTGCTTTCCACATTTCAAAAATACCAGTTTTATAATTTAGATGATTCTTCAGTCCAACCCATTCACTCCCGTAGAGAATTATGCTTTAGGGAAATTAAAGCTAAGCCAACAAAATAATAATAATAATTTATATAATACTAATAAAAAACATTTTATTATTTACATTTTAGAAATGCTAGGAAGTTGCAGGTGCTGTCAAAAACTCAGTCATTATTTGTACAATATATATTTTAACACTACAAAAAACTGTTATGTTCAAATAAAGTAAATACAAACTCACAGGAACATTTTTTTAAAATCAGCCAGCCTTTCTGAACTCAAAACTTGAGTTTAAGGATCTACACACATCACAGACATTTATCACCATGCCTTCTCTCTTTTGCGACCTTTTGAAAGGAGCATAATTCATCAGAAAATATTTTTCAATAATCTCTGCACAAGATAATTTACCTTTTTTTCTGATCTTCAAAGTGACAGATTGCATAGGTTGAGCCTCTGTGACTTAAACCACAGACAGTTTCATGTTTCAGTGTGCTTTTGGGTCTCGCTGGCTGACTTGATTTATAATAGTTGGGATAGTACAAAATTAAAAATTAATTAATTTGAGTGAATTGGTAGTAAAGGGAACTGAGCGGCTGTATTGAGATGCTAATAGGTCTATTCCAGACCTATTCTGACCATCTGATCCTCTAGAATATCCAACAGCTGTGGGAGGCAAAAGTGACGACTGAGCACATTCAGGAGGAAGGGTCAAGAGTGTGGCTCTAACCCCAGTGGGGCCAAAGCAGGGGCTGCTCTTCCCAAGACTGCTTCTGGGATGAAAGCAGGTCGGATGGTGGAAATAATACATTTTATATGAAATTACTAGAAAATCTTTGTATAGAATCAGTGATATGATCTCAGGATATGTTTTTCTGTGGTTTTTTTTAGGGGGGGGCAGTAATTACTTCCTGAGCAGTTTTCTGTAAGGCTTCCAGTAAGTATAGTGCTTGCTTCAATGGCTGTTATAATGGGATAAAAATGCATCATGAATTCAATTAAGACTTCCAGAAAAAAATAACTATTAGTATTCTGAAGTACACATATTGTGCTATACAATGTTTAGTATTATTCATGCATACAGGAAGTGTAATATATCCCTATCCTTTGAAAGAGTGAAATGCACTATTGAATATAGTTATATTTTACAACACATACAATAAAGAGTATTTTCTCTTTTATATAACCATCCAATTTGTAATGTACCCAGTGTAGAATGTTTTTATATCTACCACAATATAAATATAGCATGTATTGTTTTTTCTAATTATGCAAAAGAACATGTTCATTTATGAGATATGGATTATATGAGAGATATGGGAATAGAGTAAGGAAATAAAAATCATTCATATTCTATCTAAGATTATGCTTATATGACTAATTAATAGAAGATTAATAGTAAAGTAATAGAAACTATTTCTGGTAATTATCATTAATAAAAATAATACAGAGCAGCACTGATTTAAGTTATGGAGATTGACAAGCTGATTTGAGACAGTTTCAATAATCATTATAGAACAAGATTTGAAACGCTGAATCAGAAATGACTAAAGCAACACTGTGCTTCTTGAAAACTAAATACATGGATAACAAACAAAAATCAAACAAAAAATTTGGTTTTACAGAGGCACATTTCAGCTTTCCTCTCTTAAAAAACTTTATGTTCCCGAAGAGCACATTATATACCTTATAGATTCCTCACTACAGGATAGCCATTCTATTAATTTGAAGCAATCTGGTATCTAGTCTAATATTAAAAACAAAAACAAACCAAAAAACTGATTGGTAATTTTTAATGTTTCTTCTACTTGACTTCTTGTTTTTCCTCAGGGAGAATAAGAAAAGGCGATTAGCTATTTCACTCAGAACCCAATTACCTCCATGCTTCTGGTGGGAATTTTCATACCACATATTAATCAGTGAATCAGCCAATCACTCTTAACCTCCTGTAGCTGAATGTTAGGTAATTGAAAATTCATTGGCATTTGCCCCTGACCCAGTACATTCAGCTAAAATTTGCTATAGTGGTGGTGATTTTTAAATAGTTTAGCAACCCTGTCATCACTGTTTCTATTACAGGCACCACCAACACTAAGAACTGTAACATCTGTGCTATATTTACCTCTACTACAACTACTACTACCATGTAACTAATACCACCACCACTACTAATACCTAGTATTTACTGAGTTCTTTATTCCAGGCATTATCCTACCACTTTAATATATATTGGTATATTCAATCCTCATAACAACCCTCTTTGCCAAGTACTATTGTTTTCTTTATTTAAAAAATGAAGAAACCTAGATGATTTATCAGTCCTGTCACATGGTTTTAAAACAATGTAATGCACGTTCTTTTTTCTCATTTAAATAGTTCATTATTTCTTTCAACATAAGTAAATAAAAATATAATAATATATTTTATTATGAGGTTATTTTTTTCCAAACAAAAGTATAAGAGAAAATCTATCTCAAGAAATAAACTAAATATTTTCTCTAATTATTGAATAATTTATTTTTCTCCCTAGAGATAAAGTAAAGAGACCATCAGGCAGAATTATAAATCTCAACTCTCACACTCACATTGATGGGATAGCAAATAAAATTATACTTCCCTGTTTCAGAAAACAAGATTAAGTTATCCTTTAGTGCAATAAAATGTTGATTTCAAACCTAGGTTGATTCTTTTAAGGTGCTCTCCAATCAATGAGGATATGAAAGGAAATACATAGTTGGCAGAGTTGGAAATCCAACTCAAAGTCTAAATAGTAATGTACTTATCTAATTGCTGCAAATGCTGCAATATGAGCTGATGAGTTTTAAACCAGTTTCATGTCAAGAACTGTAATTCTACTGAGACAGCCATTCCCGCTACAGGTAAAAATCCACAGACTATTCCTGTTAAAAATAATAGTAATTATTTTTTAGGAGACACACATTGATACTAATGTTTCAAATAAAATAATTAAAAATGAATGCAAAGTTCACTGTGAAAACCATGTCCAGGTGGCACTGCATGATAATGTTTTAGTATTTCCATTATAATTCCTATTTTCTATAGTTTATAATTAATCAAAACACTTGGGTTGGGTGCGGTTCTCCTTAGGTCATTGGACAGATATTAGGAAAACATTATCTCACTCCCAGGGTTCATTTATCACACTACTGGTGCTTTCATAGCTTTTTATTCATTTTATTTAGTAATTTATGAAGTAATTTTCACTTAGGAAGAAATAAAGCCTCCTTCTCTAATACTTTCTTTATACTACCTCTAACAATGCTTTTATCCATAATTCACTAACACAGTACTGTGATTTGGAATTAGGAATTTGATTATTTTGCATTTGAAAACATGAAAATATTGCCATTAAATCTCATTTTATACCTTAGTGATACTGATCTTATATTATTGATACACAAGGTTTAATTCTGAAAAAATATTGGGGGAAATTGACCTATAATGAAAGATTTTAACAGAATTAAAATGGTTTTTAAGTCAGTAATAGAACTATGTTTCCAAGAGTAACTGTTTTTAGGAAATCTGAAGGAAAGTAACTTTATTATATTTTATGTTTGTTTTGCTTATGTTTAAAACTTTAATTAGACAAACCTGTGTATGCTAATATTTTACAGTTTAAATAGTGTGATTTTAAAGATGATATGAACTAATTATATCACATGGATCACATATTTCTATAAATCCAATATATCTGGATTAATTTTCCAGTAGAATGAAGATGAGAACTTTTGAAAATATTTTTATACCATCTATTAATTATTGAAATGTATATGTTTATATTATTTTTTCTATTTACAAAGTTGCTAATTTAGTGATTATAAAGTTTATATAGTAGTGTTTCCACAAATAATAATATGAGAAAAGAAGTAGAGTAGGAAACGTAGAGAAGTATTTCAAATTATCTTTGTTTCTTATATTAAAATAGTATTTTAGCTACTATGGTGTTAATACCAATAATAGTGGTGTTGCTACATAACTTCATTTGTGGCAATTGTATTTGGAAGCCTTTCGTCAGGTAGATGCTGCACAGGTGAATGCTTCTGTAAGATGGATTGGCTTTTGATGTTTTTTTTTCTAATTCTGGCTTTTGTGCTAAGCATTTGTTTTTGGAAACGAAGTGACAGTTTTTCTTATGAAGATGAAGTTGAGAAGATTGTTTTGGGCAAAGTTCAATTGCAGTTAACCCTCCAGATGAACAAGTGTGCTCCTATAACTCGATGTCATTCAGGTCAATCTGAATCATTAAAGAGGATTGCAGAATGAGTAAGTATGGTTGGATATTCTTAAAGAAACATTAAAAAAAGAAGCACCAAACCAGAATAGCAATGTCTGTAATGGTTTTGATTCACTTTTGTTTCATTTTTTAAAAAGATAAATAGCAGAAATCATGTCAATCCTAGAAATAATGAGCACATACTTGGTCTTTTTTTAAAACTCTGAGTCATGTTAAAAATTTATATGTCTTTTGTATCCTTATTTTAGGAAATAGATTTTAAGCTATTATAATTATACATTCTAGAGTATCCAGGTATATATTTATCTGAACAATAGTTGAAGGAAAGAGAGTAGAAAAGAATAAAATATGTCAGTGCTTCATTTTTCTTTTAAAGTATATCACAGTTAATCTTAAAATAGCATTATGCTATTTTCAAATTTTGATATAATCAAACGTTGTAAAATGGCTTTCTATATCTTATAAATGGTTAATGTTATAAATATTAAAAATAATATTTACCCATTGCCAGTGAGATTATTTTCACCCTCAAAGTAATGAAATGAAAAGGGAAAGAAAAATTATACGGTCCTTTACGTTGACTGTTCTGGTGAGATAGAACAAATATAAAAATCTTGTTGACTCTCATAATTGTGAAAAATCCTACTGCAATGGACAAGATTAGTCTGTAACACCTTCTCTGAAGTGTGAATTAAATCTGATGATTCAGGATTATCTGGAGTCCATGTGAATGCCTGTGTACACTGGATAGAACTGGCCATCCATCTGGCAGCCACTATTATCAGAGTGTGAGCCTTGACTGGTTAAATGGATTTTTGCTTCAGGTTAAAAAGTCTTTATAAAAAAAATAATAATAAATAAAAAAACCCATAAAAAATAAAATTAAATTAAAAAAAAGTCTTTAGGGAAGTGGGTCAAATTGTACGACAGCTTTTCTAATTCCTTGCCTATGATGTAAAAGCAAGAGCATAATAATACTTAAAACCCTGCAATATATAAGATCATTTAGACATACTAGAATGGGAAATCTCAGGAGAATAAATTAGACCCACAGTTAGATTCTGGCAAAAGTCTTTTACTGAAAGGATAGGCTAGAATCCCAATCCCTCTTTACTTTTGTCTCCTGTCCTGTGACTCTGGTGTGCTCAGTTTAAACCATAGAAATACTGACTCTTCAAAGGGAAACCCTCTGAGATAGTAACATAACTTTTACGTATGATGTGGGATTGTTACAACTATGTCATCTCCTGCAGTTTAGATCGCATTGATTGAAGATTTTAACGTAGCCAAGAAACATCACACTAGGCTAAAAGCCCCAGTGAAAACTTCCAATACAGTTATGAAAGTTTGAAGTTTATATGTTACTTTATAATTGGGAAAATAGTGTTTTAGATACTCAAAAGCTTAAAGAAATCCTCTCAGCACAGTATAAAATAAATTCTTACAACTCATTAAATCCTATTATGAACTAATTGTTTTATATGCTTTTATTTTTAGAAAAAAATAAGGTATGAAATTGAAATTTTGTATTTTCTAATGAAACTCTGAAGTTTAAAGCTGTTTGGAGTATAAAGTAACATTTTGATGGCTCCCACATCCCTTTAATGTGACCTAGGACATAGCTGTCTATGCTGTGATCCTCTATTGAATAAATCTGGCCCCCTGATGGTCTGATTCTTTGACTCTCCCACTAGGTTGTGTCAAAGAGCTTACAAAGGATACAATGAAGTTGCCATCATTTCCATGGGCTATGGCAGTTCAATCATTGCACGCACAAATATACTGCATGTCAGTTGCCACCCTGCACGTTCTATGATGCTGTGGATGTATTTTTCAATGACTTTACTTTGACAAAAATTTGAATAGCATTTAAGAAAGTTAAATATGAGTTACAGTAAAAAGCATTCTGGGCTTCTTCAGAAATTCACTGCTAACGTTTTAATGATTTATTTATTTTGCCCCTTATTATGTTTGAAAACTTCAGAAAGTAATATCAGTTTAATGGTCTTTGGAACAGTGGATTTTCTTGCTTGATAATATCAAACTGAAGTTCTTGTCCTAGGAGTTCTTACTGATGTTTAATATATATAATTTACAATGTAAACAAGAGCAAGTGTTAGTATATAGTATTTAGGGCCGATTGTATTTGTTGATTTCATCTTTTAATAAGAATAATCAGCACTGTTCAACAAGTATTTGTGGGATATCTACTGTGTACCATTTACTTTTCTAAATATCAGAGATAATTGCAAAGGTAAATAAGTTTCAGTCATTATTCCCAAACAGCTCCCAGTTTAAGACATAAAGAAGAAGAAGAAGTCAAGTAAACGAAACCATTTCAAGGCAATAGAGGTTAACAGAAACCAACCTCTGAGACTGGAAAAGATTCAGGGAATAATACTAAAGAGCACATAAACTTAAGGTAGAACTTGAAGAATTATTAGGAGATAATTAGGCACATAAAAGATGAGATGAATAAAGGAATCTGAAATAAGATAATATCATAACAAAGTTATGAAGGTGAGAAACAAGGTGTAAGCCAGGATGGCAAGTATCTTGGTATTGCTGAAATATAAATTGTGAGGGGTGCAGGCAGTGGTGGAAAATGTTATCTGAGAAACATACCGGGGACAGGTACTATAATATCCTATCATATACCATCCTAGGAACTTCAACTTAGTTTATGTGTGTGTCTGGGAGGTACTTTTTTGCGGGGTGAAGAGTTGGCTTTGAATATCTTAAAACAAACAATTGACATAGATAGATCTTTGTGATGAGAGGAAAGTTAGAGATATAAAAATGGGGACTATTATAGTTGTTAATTCAAGAGATGGCAATGGCTTTATCGAGACCATTTTTTTGTTTTAGTTTTTTAAAATCTTTTTTGGCCATGCCACACAGCTTGTGGGATCTTAGTTTCCTGACCAGGGATCGAGTCCAGGCCCTCAGCAGTGAGAGCATGGAGCCCCAACCACTGGACCAGCAGGGAATTCCCTGAAGCTAGTTTTACAAAACTGAAGAGAGAGGCATAGACCCCAAAAATACATAGACTGTGAAATCCATGAAAATAGGTCACCTAAGGGAGAGAGAAGCCTAGGTGACTCAGTTGTCTAATAAGGAGAAATAGGAAATGTGGGGAAAATACAAACTGAAAAAAGTGATGAGTTCAGTTTTGAGCATTTTATTGTGAAAGTCATTGTAGGATATCCAAGTAAAATTATTAAGCAAACTTTAAATTTGAGTCTAAATTTCATTGCTAAAGACATGATTGACATGTAGATTCATGAAATTCATCGATAACATATCCAACTACAAATCTAGAGTGGATAAGATTGCCCACAGAGACTCAAAAGTGAAGACAATGCTAATGTAAGGAGCCTTGGGGAACACAGATGTTTAAAGGAATTTGATTATTTTCTGTCAATTGCCTATTGTTTATGGTACATATCTTGACTCACCATTTCACTTGTTCCCTTTGTTAATAAACCTACCTACATCTTCCCAATTAAAACACAAACACAAACAAAAAAGCTTTCCCATTATATCTTCTTGTTACCCTACCATTTATCTCCTTTCCTTAATCTAAACTAATAAGGAAATCTAATCATTTCCTTTATGAATTGCATCATCTACCACCTGTGCTTTTTCACCATAAAAATCCCTGTCCATTTTTTCCTTGTGGTACTGTATGAAAATAATGTTCTTAGAGTTCACAATGTGGGACTTGCAAGTTCCAAACCAATGATCTTTTGTCCCAATTATCATCTTCCCTGATCCCTCTGAAGCTAATGCTCTATTGATTGCCAGACTCATTCTATAAAGTCTGCCTTTCCACAGCTCAGTGATTTATCACTCCTGGTCCTTTTGTAATCCCCACAATATGGGTCTACATGACTATTTTTCTCAATTTAAGACATGAACTTCCAATTGCCAGTACTCTGTCTCCATTTTTATTTCCCTTTTGCCTGTTGGCATCTCAAATCTTTTAAAATGTCTTTAGCAGTTGGAATACATTTGGGTATAATAATAGATACCCCTAATTGAACCAGCACAAACAATAGGAAATGTATCCAACTTTACATGGCAGGAAGTCCAGAGATAAGATGTATTTCAGATATATTGTTATCTGAAATCAGCAATATCAGAATGAACCCAGATTCTTTCTCTGCTCTACCATAATCCCTGCAGCTTAATCCTTGGGAGCTGGAAATAATTTGTGGCAATTCCAGGCATTATATCTGGGAGATTGTCTTCCTAGGTTTTCTCGTAGCTGAGAGGGTATTTTTCCCTAGAATTTTCCTTGCCAACTTTACATCACATCTTATTGATTAGAATCAAGTCACTTGTTCATTGCTCAACTATTCACTGTCCTGAAATAATCACTCCTCCATGCTCGAAACCGTGGAAGAGTCAGATTTCCTGAGCGTTATGACAACAAGTGGGGGAGGGTGGATTATGGATACTTGAAATTGTGTCAGAAAGTAATAAAATGAGGATATATGAAAATAAAAAGAAAGGAATAGGAATGGCCATCATCAAAAAATCTAGAAATAACAAATGTTGGAGAGGGTGTGGAGAAAAGGGAACTCTCCTGCACTGTTGGTGGGAGTGTAAATTGATACAGCCACTATGGAAAACAGCTTGGAGGTTCCTTAAAAAACTAAAAATAGAACTACCATGTGATCCAGTAATCCCACTACTGGGCATATACCCAAAGAAAACCCTAATCCCAAAAGAAACATGTACCATAATGTTTATTGCAGCACTATTTACAATAGCCAGGACATGGAAGCAACCTAAATGCTCATCAACAGATGAATGGATAAAGAAGATGTGGCATATATACACAATGGAATATTACTCAGCTATAAAAAGGAATGAGATGGAGCTATATGTAATGAGGTGGATAGATCTAGAGTCTGTCATACAGAGTGAAGTAAGCCAGAAAGAGAAAAACAAATGTTGTATGCTAACTCATATATATGGGATCTAAAAAAAAAGAAAATGGTATTGATGAACCCAGTGACAAAACAAGAATAAGGATGCAGATGCAGAGAATGGACTGGAGGACACGAGGTTGGGATGGGCAGGGGGTGAAGGGGAAGCTGGGACGAAGTAAGAGAGTAGCATAGACATATATATACTACCAACTGTAAAATAGATAGCCAGTGGGATGTTGCTGTATAACAAAGGTAGATCAACTTGATGATGGATGATGCCTTAGAGGGCCGGGACGGGGAGGGTGGGGGGGAGCCGAGGGAGGGAGGGAATATGGGGATATGTGTATAAATACAGCTGATTCACTTTGGTGTACCTCAAAAGCTGGTACAAGAGTGTAAAGCAATTATATTTCAATTAAAAAATGAGGATGGATTCTGGGTTAGCCAACAACATTGTCCATTGTAGTACACTCTCAGCTATCTCATCTCATCAAAAATTTCCAGTTTTTAAGGTTTTTTAACTGAAGTTTCATATTTCTAGTAGCACATTCCTAAATAGGGACAGTCAATTTTGTTTTAAAACTAAAAAGTTGATTCATTTTATCAAAAACCAAAGTCAACATCCTCTCTACAGAATCAGTTCTTCTGAGCCACTTTATCCCAATAATAAAAGCTCCTTTATTCCGTGCTTAGAACCACATAAGCTTTATTGACTTAACTATCCTCACACATTTCATCAATTGATTACTTCTTTCATATTTATTGGCCACTCTGTTTTAGGACTTCAGTAATGCTCAACAATTAGTATTATTAATTATTGTTGGTGGTGGTCTCTTTTGTCTCCTTACCTTTATCTACCCTATGAAGGACTGCAAGATTAATTTTCCTAATTTATTGTTCCATTTATATTACTTTTTAATTTAAATCCTCAGGATCTTTCTTTGCATACGAAATTTCTCAGTCTGGTTTCAAAAGTCTAATCTCATTTACCTTCTGTTCTTATTCCTACTGCTATCCTGCACTGACCTAATACTTAGAATAAACTGGAGATCTCTTGGAATTGAACAAATTGAATATATGAACTACATCAGAATTTCCTTAAAAGGCCCCAAAACATCATTGTCCATTACTTAGCCTTTTTTCTACTGCCCTTTTTTCTTGGAATGGTTTCTGGATATACAAATCCTACCATATATTTTTGCCGTATTTTGTCTCTAATGTCACGTCTGTGTGAAGCCTCAACTGATCTCTAGAATGATAAAATGTCTCCCAATGGATGCTTGGGGATATCCTTCTGTAAGACTGCAAAGTTGACAAGAAGGATTAGTCATCCAAGTAAGCTCTTTAGCCCTTCTTACGAGGCCACATATTTAGCAAACATGAACAATAATCTTTCATGGAATTGTTAGAGACATTAGATATAGAATTAGTTGTCTGGGACTATGAAACAAAAGGTTCAGCCTTAGATTTAAACAGTTAGACTTATAGAATCGTCTAACAATTTTGCTTTTGAAAATTTGAAAGTCTTTAGAAGTTCAATAATCAAAGTTTTGAACATAATCTTGTCAAACTATTGGGTTTTTGTTTGTTATTTTCTTTTTTTACATCAGAATCTCCCATATTAAAAAACAGAAAAAAACAAGGCAGATAAAAACAAACTCTCTTAGATCAGAACCTGTGGGGAAAACACTTCTTTTCAGGATTTTTTTTAACCTCTCAAATAAATGATAATTATTTCTTTAAAGAAGGAGACTAATATAATAACTTACAGAAAGTGATAAATGTTTCAGTCACAGTAACAATTCTGGGCCAAATTAATTTATCATATGCAAATATTGAACATGATATATGAGAAAGGTGATTAAAATCTATGAAGACATCTTATGTGTTAGATATGTTTTACATAATATCTTCACACTGAATACAGGTGATATAAATCTCATTAATAGAACCATAATTAAGAGACATTAAGTAATTTCTCCAAGGCAACATTGTCATTGAAGGGTACAACTGATTTAAACACAAATCAATCTGATTACTGAGCCCACGCTCTTTCAACTCTCACATGACTATAAAGATAAATGTATTAAACAATCAAGTATAATCCATAATAGTATCCAAATACCATTTTTATTTTTTAAAAATTTGAATTTTTGTTAATTTGTCTAACATAGAATAAGTTAATCCTTTGACATGTCTTGCTTTTACTCCATGATACTTTTGTATGTGGATGAAAAATTTTAATTGATTAATATTATAGCCATATATTCAATGTAATAGAAAAATATATGAGGCATTTTATTGTTCCAAGTATTTCAGGATATTTATATTTAAATATATACGTTTATTATTAGTCACATTATTTTGTTTTGTCTTTTTAAATGGAGCATATATGAATAAAAATAATTGTACATACAACCTAAGAGAAAGAAAACCATGAATTATACTTTGAGTTTTAGTTTCTATAGATCTTCAATTCAGGAGTAGTAAATTATAGAGCAAAAACATGTCATGGCTTTACGAACATTTCTTTTAAAAAGAAATATGAACTATTTGCAGAGTAAACATGATTCTATATATCTCTCATACAGCTAACCATTTCCGAATTTCCATGTATGCTTGCCAAGAACAATGATAATTAATGTTTCATTGAATTCTTTGAGAAAAGTTGAATTCCAAAACTGGTTTGGACCATATTTAAACATATATTATGCTCAACTAAATTCCAGAAGAAGAGAGAATATTTTATATTTTTGGCTATTTGCATTAAAAAAAGAAAATCCTCAAGTAGAGTACAGATGCAAAATACATTTGGTTAAAAAAAATTTGTATCGCATTTGCCAGTTGTTCCTTCAGCATTTTTTTTTATTCCACGGTATTTTTCAAAGTCCTTAATAATTAGAAAACACTGAACATTTTGTCTATTCATATTTTTAAAATACTGTTCAAGTTTTTCACGCTCTTACCTTAATAGATGTCAACAATAGGTACAGTATGGTTTGCAGGGAATTCATTGTTCATCTTTAAGACTTTATATATATGTGTGTGTGTACATATATGTTTAATGTGATGTACATGTCATATATATTTCATTTAAGGTATTAGAATAAAAAATGAAAATAGTTTAGGTAAAACATTGATAGAATTTAGTTCTTCTAATTGGTTTGCTTTAAACTTACTTTACCTCCCCCTGCCCCCAGTTTAGTCATTCCCCATAGCCAGATGCCATTCAGCTATTCAAAGCAATAGAAAAAGATTTATGCATTGACAAGTGGAGAGGTGAAACTCTGGTTAAAAGAGTTCTGCAAATGATACTTCTGATCCCAGCAGGAGTTATAGGTTTACATTAAAAAAAAAAAAAGCCAAGTTTTCCCTGTTAATAACTATAAATTATATGCTATAGTATATGATCCCTTTTTTCTTTTTCCCAATGACTAACTATACTTCACTTTAGGGATAAAATCCCTCAAGTACATGACTGAGACAGATTCAATACACTTAAATTTTAGGAACTTTTGAGGTTTTCTTTGGAAAGAATGGATTTATGAAATTGAAAGATACATACAATTCACACCTACATCATGCCCTCCTCCATTTCAAAGTTATACTTTCTTTTAAAATAAAAGAATGAATATTCTCAAAAACACATGCCTGGCTTAGGACAGCCTTTAATCATTAGTGCACTCCTCTGTTCCCTCAGCCTCTATGATGACATGCATTATAACTTGAGCTTTAAAGTATATGTACACATTTATTAGAAAGCTATACTTACAAAGGAGGTCAATTTCTTGTGAAAATGTAAATTTTAAGATATTATTTTAAGTAAATAAGTGCAATTTAGGGAGATAGCTATGTCTGTAAATTTTCCAAAATACCAATTTCATTTCATATTGTCTTAGACACTGAATTTAGTCAATTAATAGGGAAGTTTATGGCTAAAAAATAAACTAAAAATTAAGAAAATCTATTTGAAATTATAGTTCATGGTTAGTTTATTTGAAATAGAAAAATGTAGGATGAGCTTTTTTTTTTTGAACAGTAGCAAAAGCACATGATATGCTGAGCTCATGGTCTTGAACTGAAGAATTGAAATAGTTGCTTTCTTTCCATATTTTAAATATACTATAAATGTTAGGAGTAAAAATCACAGAAAAGGAAGGAATATTTAACCTTCTTAATTAGAGCCCTCAGAAATAATATCAAATGTAGCCATTTACTCTGACCATTGATCGATACAATTTGATAAAAATGGTACTAGAAAACGATGAACAATATTTTCACTATTCTCTTAGCCTTTTGAATTTATGTTTCTCTGCACTGAAGTAATCTCTTTAATTCACATCTAGATCCTGTACTTAACAACAAGGTAAAGTTCTGTAAGCTTTTATTAAAATGTTTTGGAAACATACTTTGGAATTTGCTTTGCTTAGTTAAAAAAATGAATGTCAGCAGATAATAATATATGACTGAAATCACTTTCCTCTGCACTGATCAAATAGAAAATAATCTTTATATATTTAGTTTTGTGATTAGTATTATTTCCTTCTGTGACATTACATTTACTCTAAAAAATAGGAGAGGCTATATAATGAATAAATCTACTTATAATTGTATGTCTAGTAAATCCTGAAATTATTGCTGAAACTGTTTAAAAGTTCCTATCCATATAGCACCAGTTCTATACAAGTACAGCAAAACTTTTTGAAGGACCAACATATTGAGAGCATTTAATATACTTAGGCCACTCTTATTCACACTCTTTCAAATGTGAACATCCCTTTTATAAATATCCCTTAATTACTAATGGTCAGAAAAGTTGGGGGCTTCAATATCCAGCAGAACTGATAACAGATCTCAATTCTGAACTGAAATAAAGGTTTTTCCTATAGGGAAAGCATGCTTTAAACATCATTCAGTAACTTGAACTAGATTGTTCAATTGAGTGGAGTAGGAAGAGGATGATAGGAAAGGGGAGAGTCTCCCATATTTTGTATTTGTAATTTATATTTACAATGAATTTTTACACAGAAATCTATTTAAACCAGGTCTTCACACCCAAAAGAATTATTTAGTAGTTCAAATATATAATAGAGAAACATAATTGTGAGCTTGCCTTATAATCTTCTGTTATATTGTAACACTGTGCCAATGGGGGAAAGATGCTTTCTGAGATTCAAACAATTAACTTATAAAAAGAATGTACAGATCAGAAATTTAACAAAGAACTCCTTTCATAGCAAATGTTCATTTTAAAAAACTTTTACAAAATATTCAGACATTAGGAAATTCTTATATATAGCATATGCCTTTAAAATTAATTTTGTATACACTTTAGATTAAGACAGGTCTATGGTAACATGCTATTATCATCTATGTGACTATATATTTTCTTATCAGCAACAGATTTTTAAAAAAATATTTGACCTTCTGACATTCTTATTTCAACTCTTGTCTCCTGTACTAAGGTGCTGAGTTAGATGTCTGCCCTTCATGGTTCTGTTTTTTGGGGGATTTCCCTTGAATTAGGGCTTTCCAACTATGGCCAGCAGCCCAAATCCTGCCTGCCTGTTTTTGTAAATACAATTTTCTTGAAACACAAACCTATTAACTTATTTACATATTTTCCATGGCTGCTTTTGTACTACAATGTGGCCTGCAAAGCCTAAAATATTTACTATCTGGCTCTTCACAGAAAGTGTGTCCACCCTTTCCTTAAATAAAGCTATGATCTAGTCATCAAAGTACAGTCCTAGATATGTTCAATGAATGCTAAAGGAGTTTCTTGCCAATGCATGGCTTTCAAGCCCAAAGTTTTGCTAAGCACCCAAACACAAAGCTAACATAATAATAAATATTGAGCAAGGGCTTCGTTGTTCTATCCTTTTTGCCTTTCTTTTACGCAGAAATCCAATAGCGAAATAGTGGGAGTGTTCAGGGCAAATCAATTTATATCCTATGATACCAATCTGAGAATATCAAACAAAACAAAACAAAACCCTTTATTCTTGTCTAATACACAAACACATGCCCTCAGATGGAAAATGAGAATGCTGTTCGTAGATGAATCCCCTTCACAATCTCATGATACTTTTCATACTGGTATGGACTGTAAATATTGAGAGTTCATTGTTTCAAGTGTGAAAGTGTGTACATACACGTAATGCTTAAAACAATAAAACTGAATGCTTCAAAGGCTAAATTATTTCACATATATGAAAAACTTCAAATGGCTTGTAAAGCAAATAAGCCTGCACAGCCCAGAACTCTTGACCTTCCCCATCCCACCCCACTCAAAACTTGCCCCATTTAGCGCCACTCCTCCATCTCAATACATGGTAACACTATCGCTCCACTTGCTAAGGCCAAAACACTTGTGGCATGTTGCCTCTTCTCTTTCTTAGGTTCCACATCCAATTTTCTGAAGAACTCTACCTTCAGAAAACAATGAAAATCTAGCCTCTTCCCAATACAGATGGTCCCCAGCTTAACATGGTTCAACTTACGATGTTTCTAATTTACCATGTGTGAAAACAATACACATTCTGTAGAAGCTATACTTTGAATTTTGAATTTTAATCTTTTCCCAGACAAATGGTATGTGGTAAGATACTCTCTCATGATGTGGGGCAGCACCAGGGAGTGGCAGCTCCCAGTCAGCCACGTGATCATGAGGGTAAACAGCCAATACACTTACAACGGAATACACTTACTCTGTGCTCATACAATCATTGTTTTTCACTTTCAGCGAAACTATTACACGTATAGCTATTCTGTACCCATACCATCACTGTTTCTCTTTCAGTACAGTATTCAATAAATTACATGAGATATTTAACACTTTGTTAAAATAGGCTTTATGGTAGCTGAATATGCCCAAGTGTAGGCTAATGTAAGTCTTCTGAGCACGCTTCCGGTGGGATAGGCTAAGCTATGATGTATTGGAGGTTAGGTGTGTTATGTACATTTTGACTTACAACATTTTCAACTGATAGTGGGTTTATTGGGGTGGAGCTCCATGGTAAGTCAAGGAAGATCTGCATATAAAACTGTAGTGCTCTGGCCCCTGTCACCTTTATGTCTTGTTAAGCTTGCAGTAGCTTCATAACTCGCCTTCCCATTTCCACCTTTGGTGCTTCTCCTCCCACGCCGTTCTCAAAACATCAGCATGATCCTTACCATTCTCCACTACAGAAGAGTACAAGTGTTCATTTTATTATTCTTTCAAAATCTTATGGATTGGAATCTTTTTAAAGTATAATGGCATAAGAAACATCTGTATCTATACATCTATGTTTATATCATTGTCATCATCGTGATGTTCTAGGAGATCATGTCACTCATTTGCTCAGAACTTTCCAAAGGAGCCCGTCTCACTCGAAGATAAAGTCAACACCATTAAAATCAAGGTCAGATGGTTGTCAGAGACTAGGGGTGGGGTGAGAATGTTATAATAATTGGAGGGAGTTCTGGGGGATGTTGGAGCAGTTCTGCCCCCTGACTAGTGGTGTTTATACAAATCTATATGTGCAATAAAATTCAAACAACTTTACACCAAATGGCAATGATCAAAAGGGAATCTATGGAAAATCTCCTGGAATGTAAATAAAGTCTGTAGTTTAGTTTATTGTACCAGTATCGATTCTCTGGTTTTGGTTCTATAGTTGTATAATATGTTATCATTGAGGGAAGCTGAGGGAAGCCTATGTGGGGATGTTGTACTATTTATGCATATAAATGAATTCTGAGTCTAAATTCATTTCAAAATAAAAGGTTTTTAAAAGTCTCCGGCAAGGCCTTGCATGACTGGCCTCAGTTAGCTTCACATTCTTGGTTACTACTCCCAAGGTCATGGCCTCTGCTTCCACTGTCAGCCACCTTGCTATTGCTTTGTAGGCATGTCCCACCCTCAGGTCTTTGCTTGAGCAGTGTCCTCAGATACTCCCTTGACTAACCTCCAAGTTTTGACTATCAAGTACAATGGCCTTTAATACTACAACATGCTACTACCCCACACACTTCCCAATCCTCTTACTTTGTTTCACTTTATTTTTTTCCAGAGCGCTTACAACCATCTCTCGTCATCATAATTTTTTTAGCTGTTATGTTTATTTTCTGTCTTTCTGACTAAAATAAAGGTTGCATTAGGACAAGGATCTTTATTTTGTTTATAAATGATACCAAGTGGCTAGAGAAATGCTTCAGGCATAGTAGGTACTCTCTAAATAAGTGCTGAATTAACTAACAGATCTTGGATTTTAAGTAGTGGAAGTTTCTATGTGAGCAATGGGCCATACTCTATTTGAAGAAAAAATGCTGTTTCCAACCACTTTCTATGTGTAAGATTGACTTAAAGCCCCAGCAGAAAACAAATAATATCCTTCAGCTTGCTGCTGCAGGCATTATTGACAGAACATAATGTTATTTCTTTCTTTGCCTTTTTGTTTTGCACAAAGTCAAAATCTCCCTCTGTGCTGACTTCCACACCAGGCTGATTCGTGAAAGGCTGCTGTTTCCTATTGCCTCCTGTTAGTACTCTATGGGCCCCGCAGCAGCTTCACTGAAATCTTTGAGGCTGACCTGCTATTGCTCAATACAAGCAGCTGCGTTGGTGTCCTGCTGTCATGCATTCTCTGCACAGTTGCTTCTGTGGAGTTACATTCCAACAAAGGCTGAGCTTGCTCTTCTTCTTCCTATGCCATTTAATTTCCAGCAAGGTTTGCTGGATGATGATGAGAAGGCACATGAAACAAGTCATGGTGTGTATTTTCAGACTCAGTCCCTAAAAGGCTGTAAGGACACTCTTGAAAATCTGCTAAAGATGGCTTTACATTTTAGAAATTTAGAATAATTTAATCTTACTACTTTAGCATTTGTATATTCTTTTCTCTTGATGCTATTAGAAATGTGATTTGTCGGTCAGGCTGTCTTTATGTGTGCATTGTTTTCCCAAAATGCTAACCTCTGGTTTGTTCTTTGTATGTTCGGCACCTTTTACCACTTCAGCTTTCAGTTAGCAGTCATATGCACAGAGATCTGTTCCCTGACCACTGAATTGAAAATACATTCTTACTTGTTCTTCTCCATGACCACACCCTACTTAGAACTTTTCATTTTATATGTATTTTTAAATCGTGTGAATTTTTTCTTTCCCACTGACCTGCATGCTCTGTGAGGGCATGAGGTGGGGGGGAGGGGGAGTTCTCCTTAGTTTACCACTGTAACTTGGCACCTAGCACAGAATTTGGATATGATAGGTGATCAAAATAAATATTTTGTAAATAAATGTATGTTTGACAAAATTAATTTTCACATGCTATTTGAAGTATAAAAGTATATACATTCATATACCCAGGAAATAATTATAAAAACAAAAGATAACCGCAAGCATCACATAATGATACATAACAAAACTCTGGTATCGCCGTGTACTCACATTGTGATTTGAAATGTTATTTCAACCATTTTATATTTTAAGTAATTATTTAGAATATTGTACTACCTTTAACCTTCAAACACGCACAGTACTTCCATATTTATTATAGCATTCTCTACAATATATACTATCATAGTATTATATATATACTTCAATACCACTATAGTATTGAAGAGACAATATTAGATATAATATAATAGACAAGATAACATTATAATATTGTCTATAAAATAACTATTGATATTATTTCATTTGTTTTCCTCATTGCATATGTATGCCCAAAGGTAAAACATAAAATATGCAATATTTTAAAGCCACAATTTTCATTTTCCACTGGAAAGAACCCAACTAAATTGTAACAAGCCTCAGAAAAATATGTCATGTTTATAATTATCTAGCTTACCTAACTAGGAAGATCAAGTCTGACTCTCCATATACTTCTGTATTCAGTATCTACACTGATTTGAGCCAAAATATTTCAGGGTATTTACTCTGTTGAGAAGTTAATTTCCTAGGGGTGCCGTGACAAGTTACTACAAATTGGGTGGCTTAAAACAACAGAATGTATTATCTTACAGTTCTGAGGCCTAGAAGCCTCAAATCAAGGTAATAACAGGGCCATCCTCCCTCTGAAGATTCTAGGAAAGAATCCTTCCTCACCTCTTCCTGGTTTCAGGTTGCTGCTGGCAATCATTGGCTTGCAGCTATATCACTCTGATTCTGCCTCTGTCTTCACATGGCCTTCTTACCTGTGTGTATCTTCACATGACCCGTTTATAAGGTCACTGGTTCTTGGATTTAGGGCCTATCCTAATCCAATATGACCTCATTTTAACTTAATTACATCTATATAGACCCTATTTCAAAATTAGATTACACTCAGAAGTTCCAGTATTCATGAATTTTGGGGGGACATTATTCAACCCAGTAGTACCTGCCCTCTTGCTCCCCAAATTCATATCCAACCTACATGCAATATACGTTCACTCGTCTCGACCTTTTCAGAATTCTTAACCCATTTCAGCATCAACTGTGAGTCCAAAATCTCATCTAAATATCGTAGAATGAAGAAGTCTCAAATCTCATGCTCTAAGTCAAGTATGGGTGAGACTCTGGATATGACCTGCTCTGGGGCAAAATTCCTCTTCATCTGTTTACTTGTGAAACTAAAAAACAAGTTTCTTGCTTCCAACATGCAATGAAGGGACTGGATGCAAAGAATAAACATTCCCACTCTCATAAGAAGAAAATGGAAGGAATGAGGGGTCATTTGTCCCAAGCAAGTCCAGATCCCAGGAGTGCACATTCTGTTAGGTTTTGGGGTCTGAGAATACTATTCTATGGCTTGATGCTCAGTTCTTTCGGCCCACAGATGCTCTGTCAGCCCTACTCTATGTTCCCTTCCTCTTTAGCTCTCCCATCAATCAATTTCCCCTTAGTGAAATTCTTCTCATCTTTTAGTCTTAATTTAACTATTACTTAAATATTCTGAAGTAGATGATGTCCCTTTGTTATAAATTCTCGTATAAACACTTGTCTACACTGTATTAGGGTTCTGCATAAGAAACAGAAGTAATAGGAGATATAGATAGATGATAGATGATAGATAGATAGATAGATAGATAGATAGATAGATAGATAGATAGATCATAGATATAGATAGGTAGATATAGATATAGATTCTTGAGTGAGATTTATCATAATGAATTAGCTCACTTAATATATGTCCTGCAAACGGATTGTGCCTTCTTTTTCCCCCCCGTGCTATACAATAGGCACTCACCAGCCATCTACTTCATACATAGTAATGTACACATGTTGATCCCAATTTTCCAGTCCATCTCATCCCCTTCCTCCTTGGTGTCCATATGTTTGTTCTTTACGTCTGTGTCTCTAGTTAGCCTTAAGAATGCATTCCAATATACATTAGGGGCAGACAAATACTGTTTGATTTCACTTATACGAGGTACCTAGAATAGCCAAATTCAAAGAATCAGAAAGTACATTGTAGTTGCCAGGGGCCGGGGGGATGGGAAGAGTGAGAATGGTGAATGGGGAATTAGTGTTTAAAAGGGACAGAGTTTCAGTTTAGGAAGGTGAAAAATTTGGGAGATGGGTGATGGTGAAATTTGCACAACAATGTGAATGTACTCAGTACCACTGAACTGTACAGTTAAATATGGTTAAAATAGTATGTTTTATATTATGTGACTTTTACCACAATAAAAAAATCACTAAAAAAAAAATGAGCTCACATGATTATGGAGGTTGAGAAGATCTGCAGTCCGCAAGCTGGAGACCCATGAAAGTCAATGTTGTAAATTCCAGCCTGAGTCCAAAGACCTGAAAACTAAGAATGCTGATTGTGTTAAGTTCTAGTCCAAGGGCAAGAGAAAATCCATCTCTCCACTTTGTTGTTGGACAGAGAGAGAAAGAATTCAACCCTCCTCCACGTTTCTGTTCTATTCCACCCTCAATAGATTAGGTGATGCCCACTCACATTTGGGAGAGCCATCTGCTTTACTCAGTTCACCAATTGGAAGGCTAATCCCTTCTGGAAACACCCTCATAGACACACACAGAGTAATGTTTAACCAGATATCTGGTATCCCTTAGCCCAGCCAAACTGACACATAAAATAAATCATCATGTGCACCTTTGTTTATCAGCACTTATTACAATTAAATAATTTCTGAAATAAATTTGTTAATGTCCATGTCCTCAAGTAGGATGAAAAACTGAGAATAGAAGCGGTATACATCTTTATTTACCCTTCCATCTGCAAAGCATACATCCATGCTTGGCATATACTAGGATCTCAAGGAATACTTATTGAATTAATGAAGAAAAACAGATTTGGAATTCTGTCTTAAAATAAAACAACATGACTTTTCCACCTTGGGAGTTAAAATAATGTCATGGAAAAAAATGCCTGATTCCATATTGAAGTCCCAGAGAGTCATTAAGAATACTGATGAAGTGAAAACTAACTTGTATGCTTTTAATGATCTCAATATTTGAATGGAACTGAGAACTTTTAAAATTATTAAAAATATTTTTGGGGGAACTGATTAAAATTATTTTCAACATCTACAAAGTTATAATTTTAATAAATGAAAAATGCAACAAAATCTTTGCTTTTAAGTAAACTTTCATGTAAGGCTAAATTTTCCAAAACTGGTATCATAGAGAACAGTATTCCTTTAAGGCCAGCTTAGGAAAAATGGGGAATAGACTGGCCAAATAATTTTAGGAAATAATATATTCAATATCCTCCCTCACCCATTGACAGTTTCATAAAGTACATTAATGAGGTAATAGCTCAGAGTAGTACTACAGAAAAGAAATTTTGGTTTTAGGAAAATAAAATTGCCCCTCCAAAGACTTTTATTTTAATAATCTTTGTAAACATTCTAATGCATCTTTATTTCATAAAACACTTTTTGAAAAATGTGCAATGTAAAATGTGATATGGTCTTTATTATTTAATTAATTCCTGTTCCAATCTAGAGTAAATTAGGAAAAAAGATATCATTTCTTTTCAAGAAATAGCATCTGATTTCTTGATTTATCCCTTTATTTGCTAAAATTATTATTTAAGGGAAATGTGTAGTAGAAACAATTGCTTGATTTTTGACCCAGAAGTCAGGGAGTAAGCAATATTTTGCTTCTTTGGACATGGGGACATTATGAAGCCTAGTACATTCTAAATAAAAGTCAGGTCCTAGGAATGAGGACGGGTTGGATACCTGTACTTTTTCCTGTACCCTTCCCTCTCCTCCATGTCAAATTTCCTCTGCCTTAGGTGAAGGTGATACTAGGAAAAAATTACTGTAGGAATGTACATAGGCAATTTCTGTTTCTTGTTTCTAACCGTAGGACCTCTCAGGATTTGACACGAGAGTTTGTTTGGGAATTTGTTGACACTCAGGATTTTCCAATCTAATGAGCACTACCAGAAGATACCTAAACATTTAAATTCCTAGGTTGGCCCTCGACTCCATCTCTTGGATACCTTTAATCCAAACGTACCCCAGAGGAGTACAGTCCTGCAAAGAAAGGCACTCCCAAAATCATTTAACAATAATGAAAACAACAAAAAGTGTGGACTCATTTAATATTCATAAAAATCTATGAAATAGGTATTCTTATTATTTCCATTTCACAGAGAAGGAAATTGAGACCTAGATCTTAAGTCACTTGTCCTAGGTCACATAGTTATTGAGTGAACAGATGAGACTGAACCCAGGTCAACTGGTTTCTTACAGCTATTCCTAATTGCCACACCATATAACAATCATGTTCATTGAAAACTGTTGCCTTATTGAAGCCAGCTTAGTTCCCACCTAGCTGAATTTGAATTTATCTTCATAGTACCAGGACTTAAAAAGTATAGTTTCATATTTTAGGTGTGTCAATATTGAATTGAGGATTTAAATTCAATTGTAGCACAATACATGAATCAGTGAATTTCAATTATTCCTATAAATTTTGATTAAAAACTCAATATTTATATGTAAATGTTTATAAAGGACCTCTTAATTTTCTTCCAATTCTAAAGATATAACTTTTCTTAAGCAATTAGCATATTCAGTCATCATGAGTGATTTAAATATTTTCTTTGTTTCTTTCACACTTTAGATTTATTTTTTTATGTTCTCCTTTGATCTCTATAATTGTTTTTATATTACTGTTCTGATTGGTTATAACAACTGGTTTTATTAAAAAGTGTATCATTAAAAGTAAATCAATTGAAAAATAAGACTGGACTGAAAAAAATTTAGTAATGAAAAAATCACGGTCATTTGCCAAATGTGAAATAACATTCTCAAAACCCATTTTAATGTATTCTAGAACATTTTTCTTCGGAAATAGAGATTCACTTATCCAACATTGAAAGGGTTAAGACCTTTGGAAAGCAACGGCCTTCAAAAAAGATTTAAAATAGAATTTCATTAAAAAAAAATGAAAATGTCTAACGTCTCCTACCATTCCTTCTCATCTGCCTGGGTGCGTTTTTTCTCAGAGAGCATAAGAAAGAGTATAATTAAACTGGATGAACAGAAATCAGAATTTCTAAGGCAGAAGTAGAAATTAAATGAAATAAAACATGTAAAAAAAAAGGTGAGTAGTAACTAAACAGAATAGTGGATGAAGTAAGCTTATCTTGCCAAAGATTATATTATAAAAGTTATAGTAGATGATAAGACCGTCAAGAAATTTAAGACGATGAGCATTGCTGTAATTTTCTTTGTAACTACATTTAAAAAAGATGTCGGTGTATTTGAATTAGAAGTGAATAAGAGTTGACTCAAAGCATATCATTAATTATCCTTGGCTGTTTTACACTGTGGCTAATTCCGTTGTTACTCAGGCAAAGGAGGATTGGTTTATTTAGTATGGAATCCTATTTCCATTTAAAAAGCCTTGGGCACCTGGCACTTACAAGTCAGCCGTGCTGTCCTTCTTGGAAGCCAGAAACAAAATAGCAACAAAAGGATGTTTCCAAATGAGTATTAAAAGTCCTCGTCCATGTTGGAGGAAGGTATATTAAAAAGAAAGGCTTGGAAAGGAGATATTGCTGTTTAGCCAATTAACTTTTTAAAAATAGCTTTACAAAGGTTATTCTGGTATGTCCAACAGCACAAAAATCTATCATTGGTTTATTTCTATTTGAACTTTGACTTATTTTTAATTTTTTTTTTTAAAACTGCAAAAAATAAAATCTGAGAATAAATGGAGACCAAGCAAAGCCTTAAAGTTTTATACTAGAATGCTAATAGTTTCTGAGATGATCCTGAGTTTGAGAAAAGAGCAACAATAAACCAATATGATAACATTTTGTTTTAAAATAGTGTGATTCCATTAGGCTACAAGTATGTTTTGTTAGTAATTTTAACTGGTTCGAAGGTCTGTTACTGGTCTCATTTCACAATGGCTTTCAGTAAAGTTCCTGTCAAATGTTTACAAGGATGGAAAATATATGCGAAGTTCCTAATAGCTAGGATGTGCTTTCTGATGTAGGTTAAGAAAAATTAAGAACTTAATTATTTGTGGTAGGTTAATGTAACTTTATCCATTTTTCCAAAGGATGCATTTAAATGCCAAAAGAAATAATTCACTTGCCTCAGGCCACACAAGTCAGTAGCATGGAGCAGTGTTTGAGAAGGATTAAAATTCATAACTTCTGACACCTAGTCAACTAGGCCATACCAGGTTCAAATGGACCCCAATAGATCAACTTTCTTCTTTATGAAAACATGTGTTTCCTAATGCTTTTGCTGCTGAAAGATATGTCTGTTCATATGGCTAATCTTCATTACTTAGAAAGAAATAATAAGAAATGATCACTCATCTTCAAGTTCACTGCAGTCTCAAAAATTTAAAGTGATACATCATGTTTTTAAAAACTTCAAATTTGATTTTCCCTTTTTAAAAAAATTTCTTAACATGTGGTCTATCTGGATTTTCATATTTCTGTTTTTATTATTTTTGAGCCAGCAAAATTTTATTACATAATCAATGTATTTGAAATTAAGGAAACTGAATGTATTTTCAGGATTATAGATGATTAGACATTATAAATTATATTGATGACACATTAAAAGAGAAAGCCTAACTGTGCTGATTTAAAAAAAATTCTGGTCTATAATTTTAGCACTTTAGCTCTAGCAGTAAATCAGCTGAGACCTAAAATTTACAATGTTCTTTGAGGAAGGTGAAATTTATTATTAGCTTTTATATACTCCATTATTTTCCCAAAGTGCTATAAAATAATTTTACAAGTTATTCTGTGCAGCCTTCCTGTGTTGTGGTGAATAATATAATTTTTCTTATTTACAAGTTAGAGAAAAAAACAAGCTGAGGTCAAAGCAAGGTTTTCTATCTTGCACAAGGTCACAGGATAAACCTGTAAACATTAGTTAGAATTGAAAAATAACAGTTTTATGGTGTGATTCTTTCTACATTCCTACTCTTTTAAACATCACAATCTAATTCAAATATTACTTTTGTAACTCTGTTGCCCAATAATAAGATTTTAAGTAATTAGTGTTCATTGTGTGCCAGACACAATTTTATGTGATAACATTTAATCTTCAAAACAATCCTATGATGAAGATTTTTTTTATACAGTTTACAGAATGTCTGAGGCACAGAGAATGTAAATGACATTCCTGTGCCCAAAAAGGAGCATAGAGCTGTGGTTCTCAAAGTGTGAACCCCAGAGCAGCAGCAGAGTCACTGGAGAGTATGCAGAAATGCAGATGCTGCGGTCCTTACCACACACCAGCTGAGTTAGCAACTCAGACTATAGGGCCCAACAGTATGTGTGTAACATGTTGATTGTGCAGCAAGCTGTAGTCTGAGAACCACTGGTTTGGAACATAGATTCCAGAGGGAGACTACCTGATTTTGAGTGACAAGATTTTCAATTATGAGCTGTGTGTTACTGGTCTCTCAGGGCCTGAGTTGGGTTATCTTTGGAATATGAGTGATGATAATAGTACCTCTTTGAGGAGACTGTGAGAGCACTAAAAGTGTATTTATAACAGACCTCAGGCAGCTAGCGTTTCTTCTGTGAATACAAATTCAGAACTTAATTTTAGTATCCATAGGGTCAGAATTAATTATTATATAAGGATCTATTAATATTATATATTAAAGTATTCTGCATGCTGATTGCAAATGGTTAGTGACTGAGATCTCATATTATTATTGTTGTTGCTGTTAGTAGTACTAAGGGTTATGAGTCTTTATCATTGCTAGCCATTATTTGACTTGTAGAAGACTGGGTTATTGGTTTACCTTTGACCTTAAGCTCAGGAATCCTTTTCCACCCTCCATTTGACTGGATTTCTGACCACTGCCTTCTTATTTGTGCCTGTCTGTCTCTGGCCAGCTGTTGGTCCACCTGTTCTTTATGACTAAGACAGTTAGCTGTGTGGACAGCTTCTCCTGATCTACAGCCAGCCTGACCCTCACTTCTGTCTTATTTCCATACGAAAAGATGCAATAGTGTGTTGAATTTTATAGCTTGAGTAAGAATTCAGTCCACCATAACCATTTTAAATGTATGTCCCCTTTCTTTTAGTTGAAGTCAATAAAAGTTATACTTAAGGACATACATGTTATCAAATTTTGTCTGTGCCTTGTGGTTTTAATTTTTTAAATAAGTTTAATTTCAAATATTATTTGCTACAAAATTTCCCTTGTACATCATTTTTCTCTTTTCCTATTTCTTTCTGACAAAAAAACTTATGCTTTGATTAAAAACAAACAGGCATACAAAAAATCATGCTTCTTCCCCAGAATATTTCCCAAGTTGTAACAATAATGCTCTTTAAAAATTAACCAAGTAGGAAAACTTATAGTGCCTTCCCTTCTACATATTTGCAACTTTTGTGTACAAAAAATATAGATTATTCCTATCATTTACTACTTTCTGTTAATATTATTATATTCCCTCCTTCAGAACTGACACAAAAACGTTGTCTACTCTTATTCATCAAGGAACATTAAGCCTAATAATATTGAAGAAAGGACATCTTTAAATATAAAGTTACTCTATTACCTTTTGTATCTCCTGATAGGCACAAGTTAAGAAAAACAAAACAACTTAGAAATAACAATCTAGCACAGCATTTTTAAATACTCCAAAGTAAGATTATTTTTCTGCAGCATGCAATAAAGTTGAATATATGTCTGATTAGTGTTCATAATGTTAAAAAGACTTTTTATGACTAAAATTCCACAAAGTTAGATTTCACATGGGAAAGTCAAGAGTCCTGCGTGAGTTTGACCTTCTCTGGTCTTCAGTATTCTTGGACATGATTATCTTTAAGATGCTTAGATCTCTGAATTTATGTCCAAGGAAGGGAAGGAGGAGAAGGAGGAATAAGAAAGAAAGAAGAAAGAAAAAATGACCAGAAATATAAGGAAAGAAAATGCTGTCAAATGAGTCAGTTTACATTTACTACTACATAAGCTACATTACCAATGCTTGACTAGTATCTTTAAAAATAAAATTTTTAAATTATAATTTTAACTTAAAATTTAAATTAACAAAGTCCTTAAGTCATATAATTTAGCTATATGCCACACATCACTGGTTGTATTGACAGATTACACGAAAATTATATCAGCATTTAAACTGAAACCCTATCTTTTACAAATAATACAACATCTTTGAACTTTGCTCTGCTGCGTGTCAAGGAATAGTAATCCATGAATATTTGTTAGAAAATGGAAATAAGTCATATGCTATGCCACAAATTTAAATATCCATGTACGTGTGCAATGAGACGAAGAGTGGTGTTCAGCAGAATCATAATTCTCATTTTTCTAGTTGTGTGAGAGAATTTCTTGTTAAATACCTTAAAATCATTCATGTTTAGTACAGTTTTGAATTTTTTACTTGATCCATATTTATATTTACTCTTTTCCTCTTTGTCCACATTCGTATTCAAAATCTATCATGTTTAAAAGTAACCATGTAACCCATAAAAAGGTGGAATATTATTAGTAGAATGAAGGGTAATATTTTTCACAACTTGGTAATATAAAGAAGTTTTAAAGCAAATGTGTAAATTTCAGAGATATTTTATGGAATTAGTTTTCTCTGACAGTTAGTATAAAAGACTTAAGAAATCATGTCTTTGGCCTGAAATAAATTCTGGCTTTATTATTTTTTTAAAAAAAAGAGTTTTATTGAGTTTGACATACAATAAACTACATATATTTAAAGTGTACAATTTGGTTTTTCTTTTCTTATTAGTCATGTGCTTTATACATATGAATGTATATATGGCAATCCCAACCTCCCAATTCATCCCACTCCAACCCCCCCGCTTTCCCCTCTTGGTGTCCATATGTTTGTTCTCTACATCTGTGTCTCCGTTTCTGCCTTGCAAACCAGTTGATCTGTACCATTTTTCTAGATTCCACATATATGCATTAATATATGATATTTGTTTTTCCCTTTCTGATTTACTTCACTCTCTATGACAGCCTCTAGGTCCATCCACGTCTCTACAAATGACCCAATTTCATTCATTTTATGGCTGATTAATATCCCATTGTATATATCGTATCACATCTTTTTTATCCATTTGTCTGTCGATGGATATTTAGGTTGCTTCCAGGATCTGGCTATTGTAAATCAGTGCTGCAATGAACATTGGGGCACATGTTTCTTTTTGGATTATGGTTTTCTCTGGGTATATGCACAGTAGTGGGATTGCTGAGTCATATGGTAGTTCTATTTTTAGTTTTTTGAGGAACATCCATACTGTTCTCCATAGTGCCGTATCAGTTTACATTCCCACCAACTGTGTAGGAGGGTTCCCTTTTTTTTTTTTTTTTTCCATTTGGAGGGTTCCTTTTTCCATCAATTATTATGTGTTCACTAATGGGAATGAATGTTTTCTTTATCTAAGTAAGTGGTTTATTAGTCCAAAAATACATCTATTATCATTGGAAGATAAATTTTCATCTTATTCAAGTAATTTCTGTCAGTGTGTTAGCCAAAAGATTTGATTTCTTATTCCAACTCCTTTAGAGCCACCCATGTTCTCTTTTTTAATTAATTAATTAATTAATTAATTTATTTATTGGCTGTGTTGGGTCTTCATTGATGCGCGCAGGCTTTCTCTAGTTGCTGTGAGTGGGGGCTACTCTTAGTTGCGGCATGCGGGCTTCTCATTGCAGTGGCTTCTCTTGTTGCAGAGCATGGGTTCTAGGCACCTGGGCTTCAGTAGTTGTGGCACGTGGGCTCAATAATTGTGGCTTGCAGGCTCTAGAGCACAGGCTCAGTAGTTGTGGCACACAGGCTTAGTTACACTGTGGCGTGTGGTATCTTCCTGGACCAGGGCTCGAACCCATGTTCCCTGCATTGGCAGGTGGATTCTTAACCACTGTGCTACCAGGGAAGTCCCCCATGTTTTCTTAAAGATGTTGCTTTATGTCTCTAAGCCTCACTTTGTTTATGTGTTAACTTAAAATAGAAATGCTTGTGAATACTTAACATGGAGATATAAATGAGATGAAGTTGTAACCTTAAAAGTCCATAAGAATGTAATTTTCTTTTTACTGTCCATTTCTTTATTTCTCCTATTTATTTTATATCTTTCATTGCTTATACCCTAGATAAAATCCTATATTGATAGAACAGTAGCCAACCTCTTTCTTTTTGCCCATTTCCTTCAGCCTTATTTGTAAAATCTAACTTAGAAGAGAGCTCTCAATAAATACAATCCATGTGAATGCTTTTCAGATGGAAATTGAAGTGGGAAATAA
Organism: Hippopotamus amphibius kiboko; assembly: GCF_030028045.1. NCBI lineage: Eukaryota > Metazoa > Chordata > Mammalia > Artiodactyla > Hippopotamidae > Hippopotamus > Hippopotamus amphibius. The sequence continues at coordinate 76,320,239 of NC_080195.1, read as the reverse complement.
TGTGATGAGTGAAAATACTCAGTTGTAGTACACATAGTTGATCATCCTTACTCTTGGTAGTTATGGTCGATAAATATGAATACAAGTGTAGGTAGTTGTGAGCATCTTGTCACATTTTCATCAGTTGACCAATACATAAACCTTTTTTTGTGATATCATATTTAATATATATTGTTGATTCATTAGCATTAAACTCAAGGCCAACAGCACTATAACTCACGTCTTGAGGAAGATTTTCTAAGTCATGTATTTTCTCTGTAAGGCACATCACAGCCTTCTTGAGTTTAAAACATAGGGCAGCACTTCAGCACTATGCCTTGAGGCCATTTGAAATAGGAACTCACCAGCATAAAGCATAAAAATGTGAAAAACATGGCAGTAAATAGACCACACAAAAGACGTTTGTTTACAGTATGAGACCTGAAACAGGGAAGCAGAATTCCATCTTGTTTGATCTCAGCTGGGAATGTACATGTCAGGGAACAATATTTTTTTGACACTCTGGGCACGCCCTCAGGTGACCAGGGACTGGCCGCAGGTATTGATGTTGGAGTCACAATTAAATTTTAGTGTGTAGGAAAATTCACAAATACAGAATCCACAGGTAATGAGGATCAACTTCATTTGTTATTTCCTATTTATACATCACTCTCTCATTTTGTCCAAGCCTCAAAATAGTTCTTTTTTCCACTTTTGGGCATGTTTTAAACTTATTTACTTTTTAAAACGTAAAGAATAAATCATTCCATCTTTGACAGGTTAGCACTCTAGTGTTTTGTTCTATTTTAGCATTCTTTAGTACTTTATTATATGACAGATACTCAGATGCTAACTAATTGAAATAAATGATTTGTAAGCAACTTGCAAGTATCTTTATAGACAAGAAAAATTAGGGCAAGTGATTTAAATAAAATCATCAGACTCTTTGTTTAATGACCTGTATTAAATTCTAACATTTTCTAATGAGTAAGGAGTAATATCCCAATCTGAGTGCCATAGATTTCCATGAAGTAATAGAGAACAGAAAAATATGACTGTAAGAGATACCACTTGTGTCACAATTAAAATGACTTATCTAGAGGTAAAAATCAATAGAGCCATCATTTTGATATTGTGAATTGAATGTGTGCCTTGTACCCCTTTGTGTCATAGTTCTCTGCACTTCTGAAGGTGGAACTGATTTTTGGATGGTAACCAGGGAGGCTGGATAAGGCAACTTAACCAAGAAAATTTAAGGCAAACTGAAGCTACTAATCACACATAATCCTCACCAACCCACTCTTCCCAGAACAAATACTAAATGAGACGATTTCTGTCTTTCCTGTCCATATCTATCGATCAGGTTTCATGCTCCCATTTCACTAGGTTGATATGTATGGCAGTAACTGCACATTATAATTGTTTTGAATTCTTCCAACATTTTGTTCAGTAGACATTAATACTTCCAGAATTTTATTAATGATGAAACCAAAGCTTAGAGAAGTTGTGACTTGTTCAAATCAAACAGCTAGTAAGTAGTTTAATTAAAATTGAAGTTCAAGTTGGAGAGATTCATCCATAATTTTTCCACTACATCTGGTATTATGTATATCAAACCGAAATCCCTACTATTGGGTATGTTATACAATAGTCCTTGGGGGAGCAATGTCAGTTGTACACACTCCTTTCCCTGAAGATTCGTGTTCTTCAAAAATCACTGACAGCTCCTAAAATAAAGATGTGACAGAAGGAAGAGAAATCCACAAGAACTGTGACAGTTTTAAGACAAGACATGTTCATGATAGAGGAAAATGGATTTCCCTTTATAACTATACAGTCCCTAAACCTTCGCAGTGTGCAGCTGGGAAAATGTGCATTCGCAGTCATACTAATAAAGTTCTTGACTTGTGAGAGTGCCATGCCTTCATTTGTAAAAAGTGAGAATTAAGATACTGCTCTTGGATGCTAAGAGGTTCAAATGAGATATAAGTGAAAGTATCTTTCAAAACACACCTAACTCACTTATAAATGTGCTCACTCCCATCGAATTCCTTCTCCAGCCTTGAATTTTCTCAGTAGTATGTTAAAATGCTTCAATCTTTTGAAGATATAATATATAGTTTGTGCGATTTTATGCAGAGGTCTTCATATTTGGTTTAAGTATTCTAAACATGTATCATGGAAAAAAACCTTGGTTTCTTTTATTCATTAAATAAATATGTATTGAGGACGTATGAAAAGCGATGGCTTTGCTGAGAACTAGTACTGTAATAACAAGTAAAGCAAAATATCTTCCTTCAATAAAAGGGAATACAATGCAATGCAATACAGTACATATTCTGCATAATCCAGGAGATAGATGTACTTGATCAAGTTTTAGAGGGTCGCAGAAGGTAATGTGCAAACTGGACCCCGTGAGATGAATAGCAGTCAGTGAGCACAGGACTGGGGAGAAAAAGCAGAGGGAAAAATTTCTCAAAGAGGCTGCAAGGCAAGAAAAATGGCAGCGCTGGCATTTTTAAAATAGATGCTCTCAAGGATATGCATCTTCTATAAATGTCCCTGCTCTTAAATTGTATATAGGTAATTTCTACTTCAGAACATATTCTGATTGATTTATCAGTGTCACAGAATGCCATCCATAAAAATATGTCAGCCTTTTAAAGAATAAGTGATAGTATGAAAAGGCACCTTCTCTTAATCCCTTCCCCCTCAGATAGGATGTCTTTAGAGCATTGCACTGTACAGAGTGAGGATGTCTCTCCCCGGGGTGCTTAAATTATTGATTGAACCTGTCACTAGCAAATTCTTTAAACTGGATACATTTTGATTGAGTAGGAAGGAATGTTTAAATGGATGCCTGGCTGTGAAGAGAATGGTTTTTCAAATTTCTCCACAGTGCTCCTAATTAAAGTTCTGATAATACAGTATTGTGAGATAACTTGTTCTCTTCTATTTTTAATATGGCAATTTTTAAATGTGCATATAAATTAAAAACACAGGAGTCAAAAGCAGCAGAGATTGATAACAGTTCTTCCTTTATCTCTTAGATGTTGTTTGGGGAAGAAAATATGAAATAGGTTTGATTGAGAGAGAAACTTTTGCTAGGCTTTCTACATTCAGGAGAAAGATTTATGATTCTAATCTGAATAGCCCTCTTAGGAAGTCTAGGTTCTCACCAAACACAGGAAATGATGTATTTTTCTATAGCACTAAAAAACACATTATGTATTAAAGAGGATATCTGAAAGTCAGTCTGTTATGAAGCTACCCAGCTGCAGTCTTAACTTAAATAGATCATACAACTTTTATACTTTTCAAAGTGATATTAAGGATCAATATAACAGTTTTCAACAAGTAGATCCCTTTTAAGATGTCATCTTACAAAGTTCATGATTAATTGCATAGATACTCATATAAAACAGCATTGCCTATCCCATCCCCCCAAAAAACACTCTAGATGCATGCAAAGTAACGAAAACATCAGAGGCCATGCTATCTCTTTGTTTGCTACTGTATTATCAGTTTTCATGTCTTGAGACTATTCTAATATCAAAGCATACATTTTCTCTGAAAACTGTGATTTTTTCTCCAAATAGATGGTTCTCTTATCTTAATGCAAATGATGATGATGAAACACACTAAATCTGAATTTTATGTGAAATTATCACATGCACATAAAATGAAGTAATGATATCTAAAATCCAACTATAATGTAACTGTATAAAAAATCTTTTAAACTTTTGAATATATTTCTAGTCAACAATACAGTAGATATTTCATTCATTGAAAATTCTTTATTATATGAATGTGTGAAAAGTTAAAAATCTGAATTGGCATGAACATCTCAAGAACAACAACAAAAATAAGTCTACACCACAAAACTTATTTGAGAACTAGATGGCAATAGTAGAACTGTTCTAGGCCACTGAAAACATGATGCTTTTAAACAAAGTATTTTACTTATGCATTTCAAGACATGTTACTATAAGAATAACACACCCTGGAGAGCTTTTATTTCATGGGTTTATAGTTCAAACTCTAAACCATCCATTTTAATAGGAAAAATGATCCCAGTATATTCTATTTGTTGCCATAATATGATGCCCTGGTGTTTTGTTGCTCTCTCTCCAAAGATTTCCTGAAACTTTGTCAGTGACTATTCATGTTTCCATTTATGTAAATTCCCAGTGTATTAGCTAATACAATTTAAGCCATCTACTCTTTTTCCTCCTTTTAAAAATCTTTTACTCAATGATTCTCTATCGGACTCTCCTTGGATGATGAACATACCTTCAGTGGGGTGTTTAACTGTCTCCTCACACCACAGTCAGGAGGCTGGCTGTAGCTGCCTTTCCAAGGAAGGTTCATGAGGTTTGTCTAAAATATATTTTATTTTTTGACAAAGATCTTTGCTTTTACAAGCTTTGTGATGGGTTTATACTTTTTACAAGATGCCTTTCTCAAACGTGTATAATTCCCCAACACTCTTTTAAAATTGAGTCAAAACACTTTTCTTTCAGAGGCATTTTACCCCAAAGGCTAGTATGTTATACATATTTCCTGCTTGACTTTTCATTTTAAAAGATTTATTCTTAATCCCAGGCATATTGGGACATTATTCAGACAGGGTATCAAGTTTGCTCGGCCTCAGTGGCATACTGGCAGCCTGCATCTTGCCACAAGAGTAGCTGGAAGCAGGTCTCTGCCCTGTAGGTGGTTAGAGTTGGAGAAGCTTGGCTTTACCAGGTGGGAAATCAACCTGTCAGGAAGAGTCCTGGAAACATGATTAGTTTACTAACTTCATTTAATGAAAACATTTGCAACACAGTGTTCCCTCCACTCCCGGTGTCTGCCATCGCTAAACAATCCAGTGTTTCATGGGCTGAGTGGAACTCCATGTGCACACCCAGCAGGAGGACATTCCAGGCTTGTGGGCTTCCTCTACCTTGTGATCTTGTGGACTTCTTGTGCAAAGCCCTGTTTTTGTGGCTCCTTCTCTGCTCCCTCTCTCAGTAGCCCACAACTACCAATATACAAATTAGGAATAAAGTGAAAGAGAGGTTGCTCTACTATTTTCAGATCTTAATAAATCTTATTAAAGATTTGTATATATAAATTATCAGCTTCTCCGGTAGAACATTTCTAATGACTAGGCTCTGTGCCTCAGAGGTTTGCCTTAATTTCCCAGTAGAAATGCTCTAAAATGAGTACAAATTAACTTTTAGAAAGAAGATAGATTTCATTCCTCTTAAGTGCCTCGCGCTGGGGGAGGGGTGAGTCTGAGCTCACATTTAAGTGTGTTTAGAACTGCATCCTAAACTTGAGGATTCTTAAATATGCATTTTACTTGCTTGGTGGTAGTTTAAACTGCGGAAAATTTGAACCAAATGTGTATATGGTGGGGTTTTTTTCCCTAGGTTTTTAAACAGCAGACTAAGTATCATTTAAATTCTAGAAGTAGCCTTTTATTTTAAATTTAAAATTGTTTTTGCAAGTAAATAGGTATGGCAAAGGAACTAAACTGTTTTCTTAAATATTATTTCTTATTAGTGTGAGCACACACTCACAAAACCCCATTCAGATAGGAAGAAATATGTTCTCTTGTCCTAAGGAATGTGTTTTAAAGGCGTTCTTTCTTACTAATGAAAGTTACTGTTTACCATTCTAGAAAGAGTTAGAGAAAAGGTCAGTAACAAAAAGTTGACTACACTTTAATATTTGTAGTTATTGAATAAGTTGTATTCATATACCTCATACTGTCTATGGCTAATTAATTTTTATACTTTCTTTTATGTATAGCTGTCTTATGATTTCTGGCTTAGACATGCATTTAATAAATGCTAAAAATAAATGGTACCAAAATTTCAAAGATATTATTCAGTTTGTTTAAAATTCAATGATGTGTGCTACTGTGTAAGCTGATTTTTAATGTAAGACTTTGACTAATTGACTATTTTTTTTCTTTTTCTTTTTTTTAACAACTGTTTCTTAATAAGGCCATCTGTCACAATAATGGATCCTATAGTACTTATTTGGTATGATCCTAAAGTATGGGTAGGACAACTATGTTATATACTTGACTACTAATTTGTCTTCTTGTTAATTGTCGGTTACAGTCCTCTTTGCTACGTAGCCAATGGTCATAAAAAATAGTATTTGAACCCTCAGTATTATTATATACTTCATTGGGAAAAGCCACTTTAGACTAAACATGGTATGAAAAGAGACATTTACTTCAGTAACAAGAAATAATCATTACTCAACTTGTTAAACCATAGTATCTGACAATGTTCTATTATCACCCTAAGATTTGAACTTTTTATTTATCCCACTTATAAACTCACAAAAAATATATAAAATTATTAACTACAGTGTTTCAACATTCCTTGTCATGTGTGCACATGTGTGGGTATGTGTGTGTTTGTGCTTGTGTGATAGGAAGCACGAATAAAATACTACGTCAGTACAGACCGATATAAAATTGATGTAATGGCATTTACTTCCAGAACATATCAATGGGTTTATTTAGTAATGTTCGTGTGTCATAATGACTTTTAAATACTATTTCATAGAAAAAGCTGATGTTTCAGGGAGGAAGCTGGATGGACTTTTAAACAGGACTTAAGGAATAGCAGTTTCAGACAGTCCACCTACAATTCTGTGGTTCTGCTATAGAGACAGCATCTCAGAGTTAATAGTAATCAATACAAAGGCTCCAGAGGATTGAAAAGAAAAATGGGGCTGGAGTTGTGGAAGGTGTAGTGCTGTCACCATCTCTTTCTCTTGTACAGCTTATACAAATCAAAGCACTTGAGTGGTGACAAGTGATGTTTCAATTCTCATCGATCAGTACTGAGCGAACTATCCTGGAGGGGATGATTGTTTTTCAGAGAGTCAATCATGGTATAATTGGGTTTCAGTTGAACTAAACAATGCATCAATATAGTTATAAGATATGGTTTGTTACATGAAGGCATCCGCATTGTGTTTATGAGTCTCACCTTTATACACAGCCATGAAATATATAGAGGACATACCACTTAGTAATACATATGACACAATCATATGTATTATATAAAACATTTTAACAATACTGTCTTCACTATTGCTCTCTAACTATGAATAGGGTGGATTTCGAGTTATTTTTCCAAAAGTGGCAGTAGCTATATCTTGCCACATAATTATGCTCCTTGTGGTTGGACTTATTTTAATCGAAGTATAGTTGAATTACAATGTTGTGTTAATTTCTGCTGTACAGCAAAGTGATTCAGTTATCCATACATATATTCTTTTTTATATTCTTTTCCATTATGGTTTATCACAGGATATTGACTACCCTGTGCTATACGGTAGGACTTTGTTGTTTATCCATTTCCTATGTGACAGCTTACATCTGCTAACCCCAACCTCCCACTCCATTCCTTCCCCACCCCGCCCTTCCCCTTGGTAATCACAAGTCTGTTCTCTATGTCTATGAGTCTGTTACTGTTTCATAGATAAGTTCACTTGTGTCATATTTTAGATTCCACATATAAGTGATATCTTATGATATTTATTTATCTCTTTCTGACTTACTTCACAGTATAATAATCTCTAGGTCCATCCATGTTGCTGCAAATGGCATTATTTCATTCTTTCTTTGGCTGAGTAATATCCTGTTGTATATATATGCACTACATCTTCTTTATCCGTTCCTCTGTCAATGGACATTTAGGTTGCTTTCATGTCCTGGCTATTGTAAATAGTGCTGCTATGAACATAGGGGTGCATGTATCTTTTTGAATTGTAGTTTTGTCTGGATATATACCCAGGAATGGGATTGCTGGATCATATGGTAATTCTATTTTTAGTTTTTTGAGGAACCTCCATACTGATTTCCCACAGTGGATGCACCAACTTACATTCCCATGAACAGTTTAGGAGGTTTCTCTTTTCTCCACACCCTCTCCAGTATTTGTTGTTTGTAGACTTTTTAATGGTGGCTGTTCTGATCAGTGTGGGGTGGTACCTCATTGTAGTTTCAATTTGCATTTCTCTAGTAATTAGCAGTGTTGAGCATCTTTTCATGTACTTATTGGCCATCTGTATGTCTTCTTCAGAGAAATGTCTATTTAGGTCTTCTGCTCATTTTTTGATTGGGTTGTTTGCTTTTTGTTGTTGAGTTGAATGAGCTCTTTGTATATTTTGGAAATTAAGCCTTTGTCAGTTGTATTGTTTGCAAATATTTTCTCCCATTCTTTAGGTTGTCTTTTCATTTTGCTTATCATTTTCTTTACCATGTAAAAGCTTGTAAGTTTGATTAGGTCCTATTTGTTTTTTTGTTTTGTTTTGTTTTTATTTCTATTGCCTTGGGAAACCTGTAGAAATATTAGTATGATTTATGTCAGAGGGTGTTTTGCCTATGATCTCTTCTAGGAGTTTTATGGTGTCATTTCTTAAGTTTAAGTCTTTGAGCCATTTTGAGTTTATTTTTGTGTATGGTGTGAGGGTGTGTTGTAACTTCATTGATTTACATGTAGCTGTCCAACTTTCCCAACACCACTTGCTGAAGAGACTGTCTTTTTCCCACTGTATATTCTTGCCTCCTGTTTTGAAGATTAATTGATGATAGGTGTATGAGTTTATTTCTGGGCTCTCTATTCTGTTCTGTTGATCCATATGTCTGTTTTTCTCAATACCATGTCATTTTGATTACTGTAGCTTTGTGTATTGTCTGAAGTCTGGGAGGGTTATGCCTTCTGCTTTGCTCTTTTTCCTCAGGATTGCTTTGACAATTCTAGGTCTTTTATGGTTCCATATAAATTTTAGGATTATTTACTCTTTTTTTGATAAAAGTGTCATGGGTAATTTGATAGGGATAGCATTATATCTATATATAGATTGCTTTGGGTAGTATGGTCATTTTAACAATATTAATTCTTCCAATCCAAAAGCATGGGATATCTTTCTATATCTTAGAATCATCTTCCATTTCCTTTATTAATGTTTTATAGTTCTCAGCATATAAGTCTTTCACCTCCTTGATCAGGCTTATTCCCAAGTATTTTTTTGGTGTGATTTTAAAAGGTATTGTTTTTTACATTCTCTTTCTGCTACTTCATTGTTAGTGTAAAGAAATGCAACTGATTTATGTATGTTAGTCTTGTATCCTGCTACCTTGCTGAATTCATTTGTCAGTTCTAGTAGTTTTTGTGTGGAGTCTCTAGGGTTTTCTATATACAGTATTATGTCATCTGCATATAATGACAGATTTACCTCTTCCCTTCCAATTTGGATACATTTTGTTTCTTTTTCTCATCTGATTCATATGGCTAGGACTTCCAATACTGTGTTGAATAGAAGTGGTGAGAATGGGCATCCTTGTCTTATTCCAGATTTTACCAAAAAGGTTTTCAGCTTTTCACCATTGAGTATTATATTGGCTGTGGATTTGTCATAAACAGCTTTTATTATGTTGAGATATGTTCCCTCTATATCCACTCTGATAAGAGTTTTTATCATGTTGAATTTGGTCAAATGCTTTTTCTGCATCTATTGAGATAATAATAATGTGGTCTTTGTCTTTTCTTTTGCTGATTTGCATGTGTTTAACCATCCTTGTGAACTTGGGATGAATCTCACTTGGTCATAGTGTGTGATCTTTTTAATGTGCTGTTGGTTTCGGTTTGATAATATTTTGTTGAGAATTTTTGCATCTGTATTCATCAAAGATATTGGCCTGTGATTTTCTTTCTTGGTGGTATCTTTGTCTGGTTTTGGTATCAGAGTGATGGTGGCTTCATAGAAAGTCTTTGGGAATGTTCCCTCCTCTTCAAATTTGGAAGAGTTTTAGAAGGATTGGTAAAAGTTCTTTTTTGTATGTTTGGTAGAATTTGCCTGTGAAGCCATCTGGTCCTGACTTTTGTTTGTAGGGAGTTTTTAAATTAAAAATTCTATTTCACTTCTAGTGATTGGTCTGTTCAAATTTTTAGTTTCTTCTTGATTCAGTTTTGGTGGGCTGTATGTTTCCAGACACTTGTCCATTTCTTCTAGGTTTTTGGACTTGTTGGCATATAAGTGTTCATAGTATTCTCCTATGGTTTTCTGTATTTCTGAAGTATCAGTTGTTTCTCCTTTTTCATTTCTTATTTTGTTTATTTGAGTTCTCTCTCTTTTCTTCTTGGTAAGCTTGAGCATAGGTTTGTCAAGTTTGTTTATCCTTTCAAAGAATCAGCTCTTGGTTTTATTGTTTTTTAAATCTCTATTTTATTTACTAGACTTGTATATTTTACTTAGAAGATTAGCTCATGATAATAATAAACATTATTTACTAGATATTCACCATGGTGTTCACATATCTGTGAAGGTCCATTCATGCAGTCTTTTACTCAGAAGATTTATTGAACATTTACTCTGGACTAGACATACCTCTAGGATCATATATCATAGTGAGTAAATATAGACACTGTCTTGGCTCCTCTGGCATTTTCAGCCTTTGAGCCAAAAAAAAAAAAAAATTCAAATAATGATCTAATCAAAATTGTGACGATGGCTATAATAATCTATTCTCAAAGGTCACTGAGAGTGACATTTAAGCGGATATCCTACAGAAATTTAGTGAACACTTACCACACACAGACACTTTAACAGATGTTGGGGAAATAGCAGGAATGCAGATGTGTATCCTTTAATATAGAAGTTATCTATTATTCTTCTTGTTGATTAATCATAAGCCATAGCACCTTTTCTTGGGGTAGATCTGTAAAAGCATAGGTCATCTAATGTGTCTTTCATTCAAGAGATTCTTTTCCTGCTTTTTTTTTTCTCAGCCCCATCCCTGTCTTACACTATGGGGAAGCAATGCTTAATTTATTCATATTCAAGGGAATTGATAGATCATTACTTTTAATGGCATATCACAACTTAATTTGATGCATACCATGTTTTCCCTCATGCTTTTATTTACCATATTGTATTTTTGAAAGATCCATTATCAATTATAGGTGCCAATACTGGGATTTAAAGATAACACGTGAATAAATATGGAAAATGTAGTGAGTTATTGCAATACCCACCATGGGCAGCCAAACAGATTTGTCTTTCCTCTGTAGGAACAAACCAATCCTCTACACCAAAGCTGAAATGTGTCATGGCTTTTTAAATATAACAATATAGGGGGCGGGTCGCGGGAGGGAGGGGAGATGGGGATATATGTATAAATACAGCTGATTCACTTTGGTGTACCTCAAAAGGTGGAACAAGAGCATAAAGCAATTATATTCCAATAAAGAGCTTAAAAATTTAAAAAAATAAAAAAATTAAATTAAACTAAAGCCCCACGGCAAAAATCAAGTTTTAATTGTCATATAAGAAAAAATAACAACATAAATTACTGTGAGACATGCTGATTTTTTTGGGTCAGGTTAACTGATACATGAATAACAGCAGCCATTGAAAGTTTTTGCCTTTATTTTTGGGAATGTAAGTTGTATTCACCTTTGTATAAATACTGATTTAGCAGTTAGCTATTCCTGTACTTCACTTGATATGGGAGTAGCCAGGCAAAAGAATTATTGTAGATCCAACCAATACAAATAACTATGTTTGGAATACAAGCATAAGGAATTTGCTTTCAGATGAAGTAAAAGGGCATGAACAAGTTTTAACTAGTTATTATGGGTAATAGAAAGAATTTATTGTAGCAAAATAGAATCAACAGCAAACCAAAAAATGTTTAAACTGATGAGTAGTGTCAGATTTTCTGAAGTTTCAAGCCCTTGTTTATCTGAGTCTTCATGAAATTCTGTGTAGGTAGCTTTCTAAAGCCGAGGAAAAACATGGAATACTGCATTTTTTTTTCCAGATCTTTATTGGAGTATAATGGTTTTACACTGTTGTGCTAGCTTCCACTGTACAACAAAGTGAATCAGCTGTATTTGTACATATATCCCCATATCCCCTCCCTCTTGAGCCTCCCTCCCACCCTCCTATCCCAACCCTCTAGGTCATCACGAATCATCAAGTTGATCTCCCTGTGTTATGCAGTTGCTTCTCACTAACCATCTATTTTACTTTTAGTAGTGTATATATGTCAATGCTACTCTCTCACTTTGTCTCAGCTTCCCCTTTGCCCCACCCCCCATGTCCTCAAGTCTGTTCTCTACATTTACGTCTTTATTCTTCCCCTGCCACTGAGTTCATCAGTACCATTTTTTTTTTAAGATTCCATATATATGCGTTAGCATATGGTGTTTGTTTTTCTCTTTCTGACTTACTTCACTCTGTATTATTACTGACGTTTACTCATTGGAGGCTGGTAAGGTGGATAAAGCATCTGAATGTGAGAAAGTAACAAAATGGTCCATATATGTTTTTCCCTGATCTTCCCCAGGTAAACTACCAGTAATAATACTGGGGGAAGAAAAACCCAGTTATATTTTTACTTTGCAGGAAACATCTCTGCTAATTTTCAAGTAGACAAACAAACTATCAATCTTAAAATGCCAGGGCCCTTTTTATCTAAATATGCATTTCACAGCACACTGAAGATAAGGAAGGCTTTTTCTGCTATACAATTTGGAATCATCTTGATTTAATTCTGAAACATAAGTAGAAATCATGGTCTGACATAAAATGTGCTGGGATTGTTAGGAGAATATATAATTTCTATTCTTAACTCCACCAATAACTTTTAAGACTGTTGAGTGTGTCGTTGGGCCTCAGTGCAGCATTTATTTATGCTGAACTGTCTGCTGTTTGGCCGATGAAGACATTTTACACATGCATTAAAAGAATGCAGACATAAGAGCTTAAATGAGAGCAGAGCAGAAGCGCAATAACTGGATGACAAAATAACTCAAAAATGTTACTCATTTATATCCCTTTTTCTCCCATATTCTGATTCTTTAAATATAAATCGCATTGTACATCACAGTGAAATACAAAATGAAAGAGAATTTATATTCTATACATATAGATTTGACACAACTGCTATGAATTTGAAAGTTTTGTTTCTTCCCCTTATATAAATATGCACTAGAATTGAAGATAGAAATAATAATGAAACAAATGGAATATGTTTAATTTCCTCTTCTTAATTTTTTTAAAAAGTAAAACTGCAGCTCCTCAATTATAGGGTTTGCATTAAAAAAAAATTCTAGGAACTTCCATGGACTTTTCTATCCATATTTCCTTGTCAGATTTAGCTTTTAGTCATGTATCTTAGTGGTGTGCTAACATAAATATATACCAATGCACTATAAAATGTTATCATTTTATTAATACTAGAATTTTGTTAAAAGTGTTATTAACATTAGTTATATTAATTTGATCAATTAATATTCATGTTAAATTTATTACAAAGTGTATTACTAGAGTTATTCATTATATTTATTTATTATATTTATTAACATAAATGTAATTAATATAGGTGTAGAATTTCATACACTTATATGCAACAATGAACAGAAACTGTATATAAAAATAATTCTAAAAAATTAATTACTTAAGTCAAACTTGTACCCAAAGCACATATTTTTTTTGTCACAGGGGTATATTCTGGATAATATTTACTATTTACATTTTTAAATCCATACACATTATCTTTAATAAACTGCATATTTTTGGAAGTTCTATAAATGCAACTTGCTACATCTTTGATAGGTTTCATTTAAAGACTCAGGGAAAGTGTATAGAACTGTTAATCACTGTGAAGGCTTCAGAAAAATAAACCATTCCAGCAATAGCAATGAGACCACTGATAAATTCGATCTAGAATATTCAGGAATATTTAGATTACATTGAAAAAATGTGAACTCAGTGAAAATTTTACATACCATCAACTTCTCAGATATGAAAACTTAGTGACTTAATTCTACAATCTTTATATTACTGATTTTAAAATCTTGATAATGGGGTTTCCCCGATTACTTTTCCCAAGTGAAAAATAACATTCTGTCCCTTGTTAGCCAGTGATTTTTAAAAATACAATCATATTATGTAACTTCTCTCTCCCCATACCTTTAATAGCTCCCTTCAGCTGTGCTTCCTTTTGCATCTAAAATGAAATTCCACTTCTTGTGATAGCCTGAAAGGCCTTTCCATTTCCTTCTTTATGGAACTTAGCCCCTACCTCTCTCATCCTCACTTATTTTACTCCAACCACTGTTCTTAATACAGAAGTTAGGACCATCATTTAAAAATGTAAGTCATTTCATGTCTCTCTTTTCTTAGTTCAAAGGCTGACAGTTGCTAAGGTCATTTCCTTTGTTTAGAATATTCTCTTCCACCAGACTAATAGTTATCCATCTCTCAATATCAAGGGCTCAGAACAAATGTTACTCCTCAGAGAAGACTTTCTGGGCTTCATTCATTCAAAAATGTTGAAAGAACAGTTACATGATAGGCAGTTGCCTCTGCAGTTGGAATACAACATTGAATGACAGACAGAAATCTCTGCCTTTATCATGTTTAAACCCTAGTAAAGAAGAAATCATACAACAAAATAAGTCCATTAGAAGGTAATACTTTATGAGGAGCAAAAATAAATTGTAAACGGAGAATGAGAAGTTCTAGGGATTAGAGATGCAATTTTTAAAAGGAAGCCCTCCCTGAGAAGGTGACATTTGGATGAAGCCCTGAAGGAATTGAGGAAGCAAACTATGCTGATAGAGGGAGAGGATGCCAGGCATTTGCAGAAGAGCAGAGGCCCTGAGCCAGAAGTATTATTGGTGTGTTTCATGAGGCCAGCTTACCAGGTGCAGAGTGAGGTAGGAAGAGAAGGCGGGCATGTAAGGGAAGTTAACATAAGGGACGTGGGACAGCTCAGGCAGGGCCTTCTTGGCCCATGCTGTGACTCCTGATTTTCTTTTTTTTTTTTTTTTTTTTTTTACTATTTTATTTTATTTTTTTGGGGGGTACACCAGGTTCAATCAACTGTTTTTATACACATATCCCCATATTCCCTCCCTTCCTTGACGCCCCCCCCCGAGTCCCCCCCACCCTCCCTGCCCCAGTCCTCTAAGGCATCTTCCATCCTCGAGTTGGACTCCCTTTGTTATACAACAACTTCCCACTGACTATTTTACAGTTGGTAGTATATATATGTCTGTACTCCTGATTTTCTTCTGAGTAAAATCAGAGCCACCGGAGCCTGTGGATAGAGGAGGCACATCCTTATCCTCCAATTCATGCTCACTCTGCTGTGTTGGGATGAAGCTCTGCGGGCAAAGTGAACCCAGGGAGACCAGTTAGGAAGGTTTCCAGTTCAGTCAAGAGATCCAGGAAGTCTTGGAAAATGGTGGCAGCAGTGGAAGTGGTGAGAACTGATAAAATACTGCATATTTTTTTAAGGTAGAGTTGACAGACTATGCTTTGGACATAAGAAGACAGACAAAGGAGTCGGGGCGGTTCCAGGGCTTTTGGTCTTAGCAAAGGGAAAATGCTGTTTACTGTGATAGGTGACTGCCAGTGTCGCACATCTGAGGAAGGTAACCAGATTATATAGTACCTTTGGGAGTCATAGTTAAGGCCTGGACCTGGGTGAGATGATGAAGGCAGAGTGTACAAACAAAGCAGAGATAATGTGCAAGAACTGAGCCTTGATTCACTCCAAAATTAAGAGGTTATTCATGCGAGCCAGTAAAAGCATTATTTCCCCCTCTCCATTCTCCTAGCCCTCTTAATCTCTGTTACGTGTCTTTGTATTAAGTTCTTAGCAGTTCTCATCTATACCTGAAAATATCTTATTCATTTTCCATATTTACTTGATATCATCTTTTGTACCCACTGGGATATAAGCTTTGTAAGAGCAGGAAGATAATCTGACTCATTCACAAAACCTAATTCATGGGGAGCCCTCTAAAAACACTTATTGAAAGAATTAATTTTGAATCCATCCTTGGATTTTAACAAGAAAAACATTTATAGCTGCAGAATTATTAAGAACAGAAAAATTATAACTAACAATTATTGAGTGCCTAGCACATTTTCCTGCCTTTACATGTAATAATGCCATTTAAACTGCAAAACAACCCTGGAGGGTAAACACTATTATCCTCATTTTACAGATGGGAAAACTGAGGCACAACAATGCTAACTACCTTGCCAAAGGTTATGTGGAACGTAGAAAATTGAGATTCTAAACCAAGGAGCCTGGCTCCCAATGGTAAAAAAGCCTTTTTACCATTATGTTGATGCTTCTCAGGTGAAGGAGGTAATAATCGTGAGGTCAATAAAAGGGTGACATTTACAAGGTTTGGAGGTGCTTGTGAGCTGCCAAGTTAAGGGAGAGAATGATGTCAGCTAAATAAGAGAAAGAACCATCACCATCTTGTGTAATTCTGATATTCTGGGAATGTACATTTTACAGAGAGAAAGTTTATCCGACTTTCCCCCAGAAAACTAAGGAGAAAAGAAAGGAATAAAAGAAGAGTGAGCAAAAAAATATTTGTATTTAGTTTAGCATTAATTTTTTTAGAAGTATAGCTTTTTCATAAAGCTTATTGAGATCAGCTCCCTTATTTACAGGCAGAGAAACTGAGGACATGCCCCAGATTGCATAGATTGATATTGCCCTAAATTGAGGTCAACATCTACCTTCCTACTTCAGCTGTTTCTTCTCCTCACTCAAGATTCTCCCTAAATAGAACATTGATCTTGAGTTTTCCTTAAAAATGGAAGAAAATACACCAAATTGTTCATTTTCCTTTTTTTTCTGACAAATAAAAATGTCTGAATATGGTAACATAACAGATTACTATTCCAGTTCCATAGAGGTATGCCTACCTTATAAGAAAACATACCAGAATTTATTTTGAGGGGAAAAAAGTAAAAAATAGCCTAAGATATGCATGCTTCCTAACAATAGATAATTTACCAGCAGCTACAAAATAGTACAATTAAAAAAAAAACAAACATTTGTTCAGCATTTATATGTAATAGTTACCATTATGAAAAACAATTTCTCGCATACATAGTCAGTGTTGTATATTCAGGCTCGGGTATATATGCATTTGTCTTTTTAATATAATACTTTCTGTGAGCAGAACAGCTTTCTAAATGGATGTGTCATGCCATTACTTGGTAGAACATGAATGAGTACAGCCTTAAACTGGTAATACGCCTTCCTGACACAAATATAGGACTATGATGCTGTATAATATTGACATTTATAGCTATGTTCATAGACTTTATCTCAAATCTTTGAGTGGATACAGAGTGTACTGTATATCTACTTTAAAGTGCCTGTGTGTGGACAAGCACAGAAACTACTATGTGACAAAAAGTGTTACAGACTTCAGTATTCCACTGCTGTGAGTTGTTTTAGAGCCAGTAGAGATATAAGCTTGGCAATCCTTCTCTGCCAGTGCCAAATGGTGACCATAACCCAGCAATGTTCTCAGATGACAAACCCAATCAAAGGTCCCTCTAATTAGCCTGATAATAGATATTGTTTATGTAAACCTTGAACAATACTAGGTATATTAAAACTCGGAAGCACCATAATGGTTGTATAAATGATGTTGCCTTTCTTCAGTGCTATAGAATAATGAGGCATTATGGCTTAGAAAATTGTCAGGAAAATTAAAGTTTAAACCTCAGAATGGAAAGTGTGTTTAACCTGAGACTGATGCAAACGCTTCTAAATGGTTTTAGATATCCTTTGGTGCCGAGACCAGCTCGGCGACTCGAGGTGAGTGACGGGTGCCGCAAGCTTGAAGAAGACACAGACACAGACTGAAGAGAAAAGTGGGACCGGGGGGCTCAAGACCTCTAGGATCAAGAGCCCCACTGACTCATCCCAGGCTGCTTTTATTGAGTTCGTGGGCTAACATTCTCAGGTTACACTCATAAACAGTCAAAGGCCTCACATGATTGAGGCAATTATCTTTGTTTACTTCCTGGGTCTGAGTTGAGCAGGTGTGGATTTGAGCTGGGGGTGGAGAGCAAAACAGCCCTGGGGGCAGGAGACCTCTCTCAGATATTGGGGGTCTGTGCCCCACCCGTGTTGGCCCCTCTGCGACTGTGCCTGTCTTAGGTTGTTCCTCCCTTGAGGAATCTTACCCGTCTCTGGCTAACCAGTCATCCTCCAGGGCCAAACAGGGTGATATAAGGAAGGTTCTATGCACCACCCCTGTTGGCCCCTCTGCGGCTGTGCCTGTCTTAGGTTGTTCCTCCTCTGAGGAATCTTACCCGTCTTTGGCTAACCAGCCATCCTTCAGGACCAAACAGGGTGATATTAGTCTCCACGCCCCGCACCCTCAGCTCCTCCACTGCTCAAGAATCCCATCGCTCGGCCCACATCAAAAAGGTTCCTGAATGTCTTCCCACATCTCCCCCTTTTTGTTTTCGTAGGAGAAGATAAGCCTGTAGGAGAAGATAAGCCTATTCGAGTTATTTCTTTTTCCATCAATCCTTGGAGCGTTCCTCCTGTGCACCTGAGAACTTAAACATAGGATAATTAAAAGACAACAAAAAGTATCAAAATGCTTAGGAGACTGCTGTTCATGCCTTTTATCCAGTCCAATGGATGCAATGCTTTTAATCCATCAGCTATACTTTGTAAAGTAGCAAATTTGGTGTAGAGACTGCAAAAATCATATTGCATGCCAGTTATTTTAGTTTGTAATTGTTGTATGTCCAGTGTGAGACCATCCACTCCATATCCCAGCAGATGTGTCACTGGCATCATGGCCATTCCAGATTTGTAATGTTCTTAAACTTAAGGGAAGTTTCCATATTTCTTTTTGAGCTCTGCCATTCTCTAACTGAGGCCAAGGAGGTATTAATCCAATCCTAAGCCATAAGATGGGACAGGGCGAGTGCATGGCAATATTGGTATATGCCATCACAACCTTTTATAGGGATTGCAGGAGGAGTTTTTTTGGTGTAAACCATTAGAGACTGCATACCCCTTAGGGGACCAGTTTCATACTGTTCCATAGGAACCATTAAGTAGTATCACACCCTCCGTCCCACAGCAAACATCCCAAAGAATCTGATCTTGTCTGTCAGCCCATATCCATTTTATTTTACACAAAGGTCTATCAGGGATGGCATAATTAGTAAACTTAGTCTCCAAAGCTCAAACCTGAAAACAAATGTACAAAGTTCATCTCTGGAGATTCTACATCCCATTCAAGATGGCGTTTCTTTGGAACGCTCATGATATGGCTTAATTCTCCGAGATGGAATCCACACAGGTTCCAGGCCTTGTCCTGGTGACACACAAGCAAACCCTCTTCCCCATGTGATTAACCTTCCTGATGACCAGATATTAGTCAATGGGTCTTGCCACCATATCAGAAAAATTATAGAAGCATCTGGTATAGGAATCCATTGAGTTCTCTTAAGAAACTGCAAAATGGGATTTTTCGGATAGTGATTATCAATTTTCCCAATATAATCAGCAAAGGCAATTTGCCAACTTACACAATTTTGGAAACAAGCCTGAATTTCTTTAGTAGTTAAATTAATAATTATATGTGAAGGGTCAGTTCCAATTAAATGCTTACTTTGAGTTCTTCCCTTCAGAACCAACTGAGTTAATAATTCTAAATAAGGTGACAAGGATTTTACCACAGTATTTGCTAAAAACAACCATTCCACAATTCCTTCATTTTGCATTAATATCCCTGTAGGTGAATGAGGAGAAGGTAAAATAATTAATTGCAATGGCTGATTAACAGTTACTCTCTGTAATTGAGAAGAATGAATTTTATTTTCTACAAGTTTTAGTTCCTCTAAAGCAGCTGATGTTAAAGTTCTTGGACTATTTAATTTTGAATCTCCTTTTAACAAAGCAAATAGGTTAGACAATGCATAGGTGGGGATCCCTATGCATGGGCGAAGCCAATTAATATCTCCTAGGAGTTTTTGCAAATCATTAAGAGTTTGGATTTGATCTGACCTCAGTTCCACCTTTTGTGGTCTAATAGTTGTTCTATCAACTATTGTGCCCAAATATTGATATGGGCTATGCATTTGTACCTTTTCCGGAGCTATTTTAAGTCCTGCTCTATCAAGGCAAAGCTGCATGCTAATATACGCAGAAGTAAGTAAATCTTGATTAGGAGCAGCACACAAGATATCATCCATGTAATGGATAAGATAACAATTAGGAAATTCTAGTCGTACTGGTTCAAGGGCTTTAGCAACAAAATTCTGACAAATAGTAGGACTATTCAACATGCCTTGAGGTAACACCTTCCATTGAAACCTTTTTCGAGGTTCTTTATTATTTAGTGCAGGCACAGAAAAAGCAAATTTTTCTTTATCTTTGGGATGTAATGGAATGGTGAAAAAGCAGTCTTTCAGATCAATAACTATTAAAGGCCAATTAGCAGGGATCATATTAGGTGATGGGAGGCCTGGTTGTAAGGCCCCCATTGGTTGTATAACTGCATTGACTGCTCTGAGATCTGTTAATAAACGCCATTTACCAGTTTTTTTCTTTATTGGAAATACTGGAGAGTTCCATGGGCTAAAAGATTCTTCAATATGTCCTTTTTCTAACTGTTCAGTTACTAATTCTGTTAGAGCTTCTAACTTTTCTATGGTTAAAGGCCACTGCTCAACCCATACAGGTGTATCAGTTTTCCAGGTCAATGGGATTGGTGCTGGGGGAAGCAGTAAGCTTTTACGAACAGTGGCCACTAGTGAAAAGACTGATATCCAAGACCTTCTCTATTTGCATTACCTTCAGCTGGAATGAGAAATAGTTTCCCTTGATGATATTTACCAAGACCTAACCCTGGCTGATATCCTTGATTTATTAGCATTTCTTGACTTTGCATACTGTAAGTATCTAACGTTGGGATGTGGATTTCAGCCTTACATTGTTGCAATAAATCCCTTCCCCATAAATTAATTGGAAGGTCTGCTATATAGGGTTGTAAGTGGGCTGGCTGCCCATCTGGGCCAATACAAGGCAATATTTTAGCACTTTGATGCAAGCCATGAGCTCTACCTAAACCTACCACTGTAATGTCTGCAGGACAAGTAGGCCAGCGAGAAGGCCAATGATGACTGCTTATAATTGAAACATCAGCACCTGTGTCTATTAATCCTCTAAAAGCTTTTCCATTTATAGTTACTGAGCACGTGGGGCGTGTTTCTAAAATTTTTTCAGAGAGGAAAACTCCAGCCTCTCCTGTGCTTCCAAAGCCTCTCGTTCTTACTTTTGTACTATTGCCAATCTTATAATATGGCAGAATAAGCAACTGTGCTATTCTATCACCTGGATGGGCTTTCCATGGAACCGAAGTTGATATCATCACTTTAATTTCTCCAGCATAATCATTATCAATTACTCCAGTATGAATTCTAATTCCTTTTGATGTTAAATCAGACCTTCCTAGTATTAAGCCAACGGTTTCTTTTGGCAAAGGTCCAGTAATTCCTGTTCTGACCAATGTTGGAGTTTCTGCAGGCAGTATAATAATAGATTCTGCACAAGGAAGGTCTAAGGCTGCGCTGCCTGCTGTGGCTGGTGATAATTCCATGGCACTGCGGAGTATTGGGCCACTTCTGTCTGTTTCTAGATCTGATAGGCTCCCTTTGGTTGCGGGGCTAGGAGCGAGCCCCGTTGATAGTTTCCCGACAAAGGGGTTCCATCCTTATGGAAGTTAGATTTACACTGGCTTGACCAGTGAAATCCTTTTCCACATCTTGGACAAAGTCCAGGCTGTTTTTGCCCTTTGATTACATTATCTTGAAAATTAACAGCCCTTCTATCCACTCTCTTCCTACATTGTTTCTTTGTATGTCCTTGTTTACCACAGTTAAAGCATTTCCCTGGAAACTGGTTATTTATTTTCAGTCCAGCCATAGCTTGTGCCATCATTGTTGCTTTAAAGCTCTCAGTTCCCACTCCCTGACACATTCTAATATAATCATTTAATGTTCCCTTTCCTTTCATAGGTCCAACGGCCTTCTTACAATCTGTATTTGCATTTTCAAAGGCCAATAATTGCAAAATAGTATCAGCAGCCTCAGCATTAGTGATCTGCCGCTTGATAGTCTCCTGTAATCTGGCAATAAATTCAGTATAGGGCTCTTTTGCCCCCTGCATGATCTTTTGAAAAGAGACAGGAGCTTGCCCTTTAGCTTCTATTTTCTCCCAGGCTCTTAAGCAACAACATCTCACCTGTTCTATGGCCTGATCTTCCATCAGAATCTGATCTTGAACTCTGCCCCAATTTCCACTACCTATCAATTGATCCAAGGAGATAGGAATCTGCCTTGCTCGATTCTGGTTTGCCATAGTTTCAGCATGATCACACCACCAGGTTTTGAATTGTAAAAATTCTCCCGGGGCTAGTACTGCACGAGCCAATGTTGCCCAATCAGCTGGAATCAAACGAGAGCCTTCGGCTACTCCCTGTATGATACCTATGGTGAATGGAGAATTTACTCCATAATTTTGTACTGATTGTTTCAATTCTTTCAATATTTTGAAGGGTATCGGCTCATGTACTGCCTCATAAATTCCATTGGGATTATTAGGATCCACTCCAGGTGCCACCCTTTCATGAACAGTCACTGGAAATGCCATTTGCATAGCTTCCAGATCTCCCTCTTGTCTAGCCTGCAAAATGCCCTTCTGTAAGGGTGATAAGACTGAGTGTCCTATAGACACAGGAAAGGCATAAGCTCCCCCAGGCGGCATTAAAGAGGGTGGAGGAGGGGGCAGTATAGGAAGTTTGCCCTCCTCCACAACTGAGGGAGCCGAGGGTCTTAATCCCTCAGCCATTTGTATTCCCTTTTGTCTTTCAGTTTTGTTTGGCACCGCACATGCCCATCGGTCCTCTGACGGACCGGCTTCTTCATCAAAGCTATCATTTGAGCCTTCAGGAGCCCATAGAGGCGCTAATAGAGGCTTTAATACTGACTTAATCAGAGACCACATTTGACCAAACAGAACCTGGTACGGGAGTCCCTTTAGAATGCAGTTTTTTAAGTTCGTTCCCAACCTTATCCCTAAGTACATAAACCCAGTGTTAGCCTAAAGAAGGAAACCACATACAGTATTCTCAACTATTTACAGAATTTCTAACAATCGACCTTCACTTGCTTTTTACTCCACCTGCCCTTAGGAGCTGCCGTAACAGGCATACATCTGGTCGATATTAATCTAAACTTTTATTTCCCATATTTTACCCCGAACATAGACTACCCAAGAGATTTACTTACTGGCAGGATTTTCTCAGAGGCCTCTTACTCTCCTCTTGGGGGCTTCACGGCACTTCCCAATTCTTTACTTTTATTAATTTCACTTTCCGTGAGCCTTCGTCACTCAAGCCTTTCGAGCCCCACGTTGGGCGCCACTTGCCGAGACCAGCTCGGCGACTCGAGGTGAGTGACGGGTGCCGCAAGCTTGAAGAAGACACAGACACAGACTGAAGAGAAAAGTGGGACCGGGGGGCTCAAGACCTCTAGGATCAAGAGCCCCACTGACTCATCCCAGGCTGCTTTTATTGAGTTCGTGGGCTAACATTCTCAGGTTACACTCATAAACAGTCAAAGGCCTCACATGATTGAGGCAATTATCTTTGTTTACTTCCTGGGTCCGAGTTGAGCAGGTGTGGATTTGAGCTGGGGGTGGAGAGCAAAACAGCCCTGGGGGCAGGAGACCTCTCTCAGATATTGGGGGTCTGTGCCCCACCCGTGTTGGCCCCTCTGCGACTGTGCCTGTCTTAGGTTGTTCCTCCCTTGAGGAATCTTACCCGTCTCTGGCTAACCAGTCATCCTCCAGGGCCAAACAGGGTGATATAAGGAAGGTTCTATGCACCACCCCTGTTGGCCCCTCTGCGGCTGTGCCTGTCTTAGGTTGTTCCTCCTCTGAGGAATCTTACCCGTCTTTGGCTAACCAGCCATCCTTCAGGACCAAACAGGGTGATATTAGTCTCCACGCCCCGCACCCTCAGCTCCTCCACTGCTCAAGAATCCCATCGCTCGGCCCACATCAAAAAGGTTCCTGAATGTCTTCCCACACTTTGGTCTTAATACAGAATTCTGAAGATACTTCCACCCTATATTGACAGCAAGGTATCACTTATAGATGTGGTAATTATAATACAACAATTACTACAGTAAGAGCTGATATTAATATAGCACCTGCTGTGTGACAAACAAGCTTCCAAGTTTTTACATATCTTAGTCTATGTAGTCATCAGAACAACTTTATGGGGTAGCTACTTTATTACCCCTGTTTTATAAGCTGAGGAACTGAAACAGATAAGTGAGTGGACATGCTCCTGGTCAGAGAGCTAGTATGTGGGATCTACCTATCACCAGGGATCACTGAAGTGTACAGAGCTTAACTTTTCCATATCTGAATTCTTTCAGGGTGGGGAATGTGGGCTGGTAGAGAGAAGCTGGGACTTGGTTCTGTCTGTTATTCTTTATTCCCACTGGCAGCCCCAAATACTAATTAAGTTGCCTTATGGTTGGCTAAATTTGGTATTAAAGTTGGTACTAAAAATGAATGGTTTCCGAATTTATTCCTGAGGATATTCTATGAAAAAGAAAGAACTCATATGTAGTATATTAACATAATCCATCCTTTATAATGGGATCCTGGAGCAGATAGGTTGTGCCAGGCAAGTTTATTTGAGATCCTTATACCAAATACAATTTGTTAAATTTCTCTATCTGAGACATATATATATACATATGTTAATATATATATATACACACACATACATGTATATATTGTATTTAATTTCATTTATGAGTCTCATGTTAGAAATTAAAATTTTATCTAATTTTCTGCATTGAAAAGGTTCAATATGCATGCTAGAAAGTTAAATATGCATGAGTTTTGCATGTACACATGCAAGGGGATGAAAAAGAGAAATGAGACAGTGACAAAGAGAGAGGAAAATAAGTATATAGAGAGGACAAAAAAGTTATAATTCCTACCCATTGCCACTCTGCCATTCTTCCTTTCTTTCCATTGAAGTTTGATTAATAGAACTGGATCCCTTTACATTGCTTTATAGTGAGTGGCCTTTCTGGGGAGTGAAGCCATTGTGGGTAAAGTTTAGCTTTCTGGGATATAAACAACAAAGAAAGCTCAGCCCAAGAGGTACCTGATATAACAGATCATGCTGCCTGGACTTCAGTTTAGGATTCATCCTCTGAAATCTCTCCTGTGTTTTATCAAGTGTAATGTCAAATAATGCAAACTGTGACACTGCCATCAGCTCCTAGTTGGATAATTCTTCTGTTGGTGTCCTAAATGTTCACTTCTGTAGATTATGTCACCATTTTAAGATGATTCTAACGAGGTACTTCTCTCTCTGAAGTTCTATTATATAAGGGTCTACAAACAAAATTATATCTTCCCTCATAAACTTACAAAGTAATGGATATTATTCTAATCAATTCTATCATTATTTACAATAATCTTTTGATAATTTCTGCCAAATTTGTTCTGATATATTCTTCACCACTTCTCTCTGATGGATCAGCAGATAAAAATAATGTTGAAAGTATGGTCTCATCAGAGTTATGTGTGGATAAAAATATATTTTGACATATGCAGCATGAATGGTTTAGAAAAAACAGATACCACCCCTCAAAAATACACTTGAAAATAATATATCAGTAAGTTATGAAAAAGGAACTGTGACAAGTGTTAATTAAAATTGCTTAGTAATTCTTTTTTTTCTTTCTTTTTTTTTTTGTTATACTTAAAAGCAACGTGTAGCCATGTATTTGATCAACAGTAAAACTCTCCATTATCACAAAGGAGGTTGAAGGCATACCTGTAGATAAAAATCACATCCACCTGTCAATTTTAAGCTTTAGCCCTTCATGATAAATTGACCTTCAATGTCACTATTACTATGTAATATATAGGTTAAATAAAAACTAGATAGTAGTCACTCTTTGATAAAAGGATTTGCAGGCAACTTCTTTCTTGGGAGTTATTAGGTGTATTTTGTAATGGAAATAAATTAAGCCTACAACAGAGAGAGAGAGAGAACAGAAATAGCATTTCTTGTATAAATTAACTCTTGATTTAGACTACCCTTCCATAATAAGAAGATGAGAAAGGATGAAGATTATTTACAGGATTCTTGAGTAATAAAATCAATAGGCAAGGGCAGATATAAGATAACTTATGGTCAATTGTAGGTCCTTAAGGCTGAAGAATTATTACTAAGTCACTAACTGAGGACCTTGAAGTGTGATGTTGCATGAGATTACATGTAAGGATCATTTGTTCCATTTTATGATTGTGTCACTTAAAAGATCAGAACAGAACTTTCCACCCTTTGAGGCTAAAAGTCTGGCCTGGTTCATGGGACATATGCCAGCTGGCCAAGATAAATGAAAATATCTGCTTCCTCAATGAACTTGTGATAATGTATGATCCTTAGTCTACTTTTGAAAGCAGAATTAATTAATGGGGGAACAGTACCACCAATGGCTGGGGAACAGAGATGAATATAAACTATCTGACAATCTAGTACTGAGTTGGCAAACTCTCATATTCTGGTGCCCAATAAGATTTTGGGCTTTCTGGGCTACTAAACCTAATTATTTTTATAGTTCTAAGAAAGTTGGTAAGAAGATACTGTAATTCTTTCCAGAAATCACTTTAATAATGAATAAAGGATTATATATTGGGAAGCTAAGGGAGAATAAGGAAGGTACATATAAAAATTGATATAAGCTTTTATGTGAAACTTAGAAAATACATCATACTACATTGCCTAAAATGCCCTGCTTGCACAGGCTATTTATTAATACAATATTGCATTTTTCAAATTTATAAATATATACAGGATAAGATTTTTGACTGTACTATTTGATCTATAGAAAGTGTAGCCTATCAATTGAGGAACCCAGAATTCTAAGTCTCTGAAGTCTCCAGTTTTTAATTTAATTCTCTTTAATTTTGCTTTCTCCCTCTTACACATACACACTCACCCCCCCCACACACACAAGATGACAACTGAAATTTATTTCAAATTTCAAAAGTCTGAATTGAGTACACATTTGTGCAAAGGTTTTTTATAAATGTTTCACGTTTTTGTAATAAATATTGAAGAGTGGGCTGGCTACATCATGTGACATTTAACCTTTTAAGAAAATGCCAAATGTTTTCCAAAGCGTCTGATACATTTTACACTCCTACCAGCAGTGTATGAGAATTCCAGTTTGTTCACATCCTCACCAACCCTTAGCATGGTCAGCCTTTTAAAATTTTTGCCATTCTAATAGATGCATATGTAGTATCTTATTGTAGTTTTGATTTGAACTTCCATAAAGCTTATGGAGCATCTTTTCATGCTTATTTTCCATCTATATATCTTTTGTGAAATGTGTATTTCATTATTTTGTCTTCTTTTGGGGGGTTGGAGGAATTTTTTTTAAAAACCAAGGAGTTTTGAGAGTTCTCTATGTATACTCAATACAAGTTTTTCATCAGATATTTGTTTTGCAAATATTTTCTCCCAGTTCTTGGTTTGCTTTTCATTCTCTCTGTAGCACCTTTTGAAGAGGAGAGCTTTAAATTTTGGTGAAGTTCAATTTGTCAATTTATTTTTTTATTGACTGTGCTATTGCTGTCCTATCTAAGAAATCTTTGCCTATTGTAGGGGTTGGAAAACTTTTTTCTTAAAGGGACAGATAATAAATGACTTAGGCTTTGTGATGTATACAGTCTCTGCCTCAACTAATCGTTTCCCTAGTTATAGTGTGAAAGCAGCCACAAAAAAAAAAGTGTAAATGAATGAATATGACTGGGTACCAGTAATTATTTACTGAAATTTAAATTGCATATACTTTTATGTATTATGAAGTAGTATTCTTCTTTTAAAATTACTTTAGTCATTTAAATATGTAAAAAAATTGTTCTTTACTCACACATCATAGAAATGTAGGTAGAAGGTAGAATTTGGCCTGTAGGCTGTAGCTTCCCAACTCCTCTCCTAATACAAGGTCAGAATGATTTTTCTCCTATGTTTTCTTCTGGAAGTTTTATAGTTTTAGGTTTTTGCAGTAAATCTATGGTTCATTTGAATCATTTTTTGTATTCGATACAAAGTATGGATCAAAGTTCATCTTTTACAAATGGCTAATTGTGTCAGCACTATTTGTTAAAATGATTATATTTTCTCCACTAATTTCCCTTTGCAACTTCGTAGAGAATCATTTGTGAATATGTGTGAGTCTATTGCAGGACTCTGTTCTGTTCTATTGACCTATTTGTTTATCTTAATACAAAAACACATCGACTTAAATTGTTTTGAAATCATTAGTGTTAGCTCCCCAACTTTGTTCTTCTCTTTCAAATTTAATTTATTTAATAGAGATGGAGGTATTTGGGTTATCTCTTCCTTTTTGAGTGAGCTTCATTGCTTGTATCTTTCAAGGAACTTTTTCAGTTCATCTGAAAAAGTCAAAAAAAAACTTGCTATAATAAAAGTTTTCACAGGGTCTTTCTGATAGTATATAGTCTGTAGTAATGTCACTTCTCTTATTTCTAAGTAATTTATGATTTCTCTTTATGTGAGAAAAACACATCATTATGGTTAGAAGTTTCTGATTTTGTTGATCTCAGAGACATATCTTTTGATTTCATTGATATTTTCCATTCTTTTTTTGTTTTCAATTTTATTGATTTCAGTTGTGATTTAAATATTTCCTTTCCTCAGCTTATTTTTAATTTAATCTGCTCTTCTTTTTCAGTTTCCATGATGCAAGATGATGCCACTGATTTGAGACTTTTCTTTTTTAATATAGATGCTTAAGGCTGTAAACTGTGTCTAAGTACTGCTGTATTGTATTATCCAAATTCTAATATGTTGTGTTTTCATTTTCAATCAATTCAAATAGGTTATTTCAGTTTATTATTTGGTTTCCAATATTGGGGGATTTTTTTTCAGAAGTTTTTCTATTAGAATAATAGAAACAAATTTATTGTTAATTTAATTCCTGTTTGGTCTCAAAACAGAATTTTTTCACTTGCATCTTTTAAAATTTCTTCAGACTTGTTTTATGGCCCAAAACATGATCTGTCTTTATAAAGGTTTGGTGTGAACTTAAAAAGAATATTTATTCTGCCCTTATTGACTGTTCTATTAATGTAAGTTAGTGGGTTGATTGTGTTGGCCAATCGTGTTACTGATTTTCTCCACACCTGTTCTTTCAGTTATTGAGAGGTAGTAACTGCTAATTTGTATTTGCCTTTTTCCCCTTGTACTTCTCCCAATTTTTCTTCATTGAGCTCTGTCATCATGTGTATATACATATATGATTGTTATGTCCTCTTGGTTAATTGACACCTTTATCACTTTGATGAACTTCTTTCTCCTGTTATTACTTTTTTTGTTCTGAAATCTCATTTGTCTGGTTTAATATAGTCATCTCAGCTCTCTTTTTTTCTACTTTAACATATCTTTTCTCATCCTAATATTTTAAATCTATATGTGTTCATGTTTAAAGCATGTTTCTTTTAAACAGCATACAATTTGGTCTTGATTTTAGTTTAATCTGATAATCTCTGCCCATTAACTGGGCTGTTTGAGCTATTCTTTTTTTTTTTTTTTTTTTCCGGCTCTAAAGCACTGTTTTTATTTCTCAAATGCAAATGAAACATTTACCAAAATAAACAGCAATAGGATATTAGAAACAAACTTATGCTAATACTCTATATGATGTAGATGAAATAGATATGTATTTAAACAATACAATTGATCTAAGGAGAAATGTAATGTCATAGTAGTTGTACACCTATAAAGAAATTCAATCAGTTACCTAAAAACCTCCATAAGCATTTGTGTTTGTGTGTGTGTGTCTATGTGTGTGCTGGGGGCTGTATGATAATACATTATAACCAAGGGGGCTTTGTTCTAGGAATTCAAAGTTGGTTGAGAACACAAAATATTTTCAATTTAGAATACCACAAAATATATTTAAAGAGGAAATATATCATAAGATTATTTCAACAGATTAAGAAAAATTTGTTTTAATTAAACATCAATTCATGATAAAAACATAGTAAGCTGAATTTAGAAGGGAATTTCCTTAACTTGGTACCAAAAAAGCCCTGTAGGTAATATCCTAATTACTGATGAAATATTAAAATCTATCTCCACACGGATGATAATAAGACAAAAACATCAATTGTCCACTCTTCTAGCAAACATTGTACTAGAGGTCCAAACAGTAAAATAAAATAATGAAAGGAAATATAAGACATTAATATTCAAAGATTTGAAACAAATAAAAGTGGAAACACAGCACACCAAAACCTAGGGAATGATACAAAAGCACTTCTGAGAGGCAAGATTATAGCAATAAATTCACATATTAAAAAAAATCTCAAATAAATAACCTAACTTTATACCTCCAGGAACCAGCAAAAGAAGATCAAATTAAGTGCAAAGTTAGCAGAAGGAATAAAATTTTTATTAGAGTGGAATAAAGAAAATGGAGACCAGAAAAAACAATATGAGAGACCAAAAAAAAAAACTAAGCTTTTTTTTTTTCTTTTGGCTGTGCAGGTTCTTAGTTGAGGAATGTGGGATCTTCCTTGAGGCATGCAGGATCTTTCTTTGCAGCACGCAGGCTTCTCTCTAGTTGTGGTGGTTGGGTTTTCTCTTCTCTTGTTGTGGCATGCAGGCACCAGAGTGTGTGGGCTCTGTAGTTTGCAGCATGCAGGGTCTCTAGTTGAGGCGCACAAGCTTTGTAGTCATGGTGCACCAGCTTGTGGGATCTTAGTTCCCTGACCAGGGATCGAACCCACATCCCCTTCATTGGAAGGCTGATTCTTTACCACTGGACTACCAGGGAAGTCCCCTAAGACATTTTTGAGCAGATATACAAAACTGACAAGCCTTTAGCTAGACTAAGAAAAATGAGAGAAAACTCAAATAAAATCATAAATGAAAGAGACATTACAACTGATATCACCAAAATAGCATAAGATTATAAGAGACTACTATGAAAAATTATATGCCATCAAATTGTATAAACTAGAAGAATGTATTCCAAAGACTGTCAAATAATATACTGGGCATTCAATTTTTGTTCTTCAAATTGCTTCTTTGCTCTCTAGGACCACTTTTCCATGCTCTGACTAAACAGTCTTCACATGGATGCTTCAAAGGTACCTCATATTTAACATGACTTAATCTGAACTCATTCTCTCACCCTGTAACTTGCTCTTTCTCCAATCTTCCTTAAAAATCTGAATAGCATCACATGTCATCCCACTGCATACACCAGGAACTTAGAATTATTCTTCAGTTATAAAAATGATCAATTTCATCTCCAACATATCTTCCAAATCTATCTGCTTCTCTTCATCTTCACCTCCCCTATCCATAGTCATCTATCGCTTGGATTACTGGTGCCTATCTGGTCTGTATTCCTGCTACATTTAATATACTATCCTTTTTTTTTAAGATGATTATGGAGAGTTAGGTTTCAGTCATTATCTTGCTATTTGTTTTCTCTTTCTCCCTCTGTTTCTATTTACTTTGTCTTCTTGTTCTGTCTTCCTTTGGCTTAATCAGTTTTTTCTTATGATTCCATTTTATTTCCTTTGTTAGCTAATAAATTCTAACCCTTCATTTTATTATAGTAGTGTTTTTTTAAAAAAGATTTACTGCATAGATTTTTAACTTATCACTGTCTACATTTAAAAGATAGTATGCCATTTCCTGTATAGTATGAGAATCTTATACTAGTATACTTCTATTTCTCCCCTCCTAGACTTGAAGCTATTGATTTCAAACATTTTACTTTTTTACAGATGCTATAAATCTAATAATACATTGTTATCATTTTAGTTTAAAAATTTAACTATATTTTCAAGAGATTTAAGTACTTACAAAAACTTATATGATTACCAGTGGAGTTACCAATGCTGATGTCTTCAACTCTTTATGTAAATCTATATTTCCATGTAGAATCACTTTATTTTTGCCTGAAAGAATTACAACATTTCTTGTAGTTTAAGTCTGCTGGTGATAAATCACTTGTCTTTGGTTGTCTGAAAAAATGTTTAGTCCACTTTTATTTTTGAATGATATTTCCCTGGGTATAGAATTATGGGTTGATATTTTTCTCTTTCGGCAGTTTGAAGATATTTACTCTTTCCCGGTTCTATAATGAGAAATTTATTGTGTTCTTTATTTCTTTTTATGTGAGGTGTCATTTTCCTGTGACTGCTTTTAAGATTGGCATTATTACTGATTTTGAACAATTGAATGATGATGTGCCTTGGTGAAGTTTAATTTGTGTTTCTTATCGGTGGGGGGGGCATTTATTGATCTTAGAACTGTGTGTTTGAAGTTTTCATCAAATTTGGAAAATTTTAATCATTATTACTTCAAATATTTCCTCCCCCCAAATTGGTAGCTCCAATTACACATATGTTAGGCAAATTGAAGTAGTCGTATGGCTCATGGATACTCTTAACGTTTTTTAAATCAATTTTTTCTGTGTTTTTCCTTTTGGGTATGTGTTCAAGCTCATAAATCTTTTCCATTATAACATCTCATGTGCTATCAGTCCAATTCAGTGTATTTTCACATCAGACATTGTACAGTAGTTTTTATCTCTAGAAGTTTTATTTGAATCATTTTTATATATTTTTATATTTAACTTTTTGAACATAATGGAATACAGTTATAATAATGTCGTAATGTCCATGCCTACTGCTTCTTACATTTATAGCAGTTCTTGGTTGATTTTGAATGACTAATTTTCCTTTTCATTATGAGTTGTATTTTTCTACATGCCTTGTGTTTTTTTAATTGGATGCCAATCGTGAATTTCTCCTTCTTGGGTGCTGAATGTTTTTGCATTCCTATAAATATTCTTGAGCTTTCTTATGGGACACAGTTACGTTATTGGGAAACAGTTTGATCCCTGTAAATTTTCGCTTTTAAGATTTGTTATGTGGCATCAGAGCAGTGTTAAATCAAGAGCTGATTGATTATTGCTCACTATTAAGGCAAGTCACTCCTGGATTCTCTACCTAATGCCCCATGAATCTTGAAGTTTTCCAGTTTGGTTGGTGGCAACAGGCATTTTTCTCAGCCCTGTGTGAGCACTAAACACGATGTCTCTAGTACTTTTGTTAGTTCTTTCCCTGGCCTCACGAAGTTTCCTCACACATGCGCTGAGCAGTAGTCTGCTGAAAACAGATGGTGCATCTCTCACAGCTGTCCTTTAGCTCCCTCTGAGAAGCTCACTCCTCTCCAGTGTTCTCTCTGAGAATTTCAGTCAACTTGGGCTCTGGTACTTCAACTCTACCTCCTTAACTCAGGGAGTTTTTGAGCTCTGGTTTGGGTCACCTTCCTTGTCTTGACACTTGGAGAACCTTAGCAGTAAGATGTTGCACTGTAGTGCTCATCTCATCCATTTCCCTTTTCTTCAGGATCCCTGTTTTTGTTGCCTGATATCCAGTGACTTGAACACTGTTGTTTCATATAATTTTGGTTATTTTTCTTGTTTTTTGCTTTTATTGTTTCTTATGGGATGGTAGATCCAGTCCCTGTTGCTTCATCTTGGCCAGGAGCCAATGTTTGAGTTTTGTTACATATTAATTTTCTGAAACATATTTGTTGTGTTTTTAAATTACATATTAGAGGTGCTGAGGAAGACATAAAAGCCTATAAAATAATATGTGCTACAGAGTATCTTAAAATTAATAAAAGATATGGATATATGTCAATTAAATATTATAGAACAGATTAAAATAATATATGATCAATCACTAAATGGCATGTAAAGACAACAGTTTAACATAATAAGGATTTACTGAGGATTATATGTTTAGAGACACCTTCATAGGGAGTAGTAGAGATAAATTTTCTGAGGCTGGCATGGAATATTTCAAGGTATAGTGGAGGTAAATTTTCTGAGGCTGGCATGGAATATTTGAAGAAAGTCTTTCCATGCAGGTAATGCTATTAAAGGTGTGTTGCAGGGACTTCCCTAGTGGTCCAGTGGTTGGGACTTCGTCTTCCATTGCAGGGGGTGCGGGTTCTATCCCTGGGCCCACAGCTGAGATCCCACAGGCCTCGCGGCCAAGGAAATAAAACTTAAAACAGAAACAATACCATAACAGATTCAAGAGTTTGAAAATGGTCCACATTGAAAAAAAAAAAGTCTTTAAAAAAAAAAAAAGGTGTGTTGTATAGAATGATCAAAGGAGAGATAATTTTAAAGCAGAGGGAGGAAAAAGATGATAATGTGTTTGAAGAAGCATGTAAATGCCAGATTTTAGAAACTTTAGGTGTATCTTTTTACATAAAGGCAGCAGTAAACCGTTAATAATTTTGAAATGTTTGTAATAGGATGATGAAAGCTATTTTGAATAAGAATAATCAGAATGAAGTCACAAGGAAACAGATATTGGGGAGAATATTAAAAATAAAACTATTACATTTATCCAAGTTAAATTAATACATTGGTTATTAGGGTAAAAAGAAAAGATCGACAGAAGAAACATTCCATGGTGCAAATTGGTGATAGTTGATCGCATTTGGGAAAGAGAAAAGGGAACATTTCTAAGATGACTGAAATTTAGATAAAAGAGCATAATGAAACTATCAAAAGGAAATGGAACATCAGGACAGCTTAGTCTGGAACTAAAACTAAAGTGAACCCCCCCAAAATAATGATAGAATACTAAAATAATTGTAAATGGAAATGTTTGTTAAACATGCACTATGTGTAGGCTTTATGCAAAAGTCTTTAATGGACCACCTCATTTAATCATCATAGCTTTGTTATGAATCTCTGTGATTGTCTGCAATTTAGAAATTAGGAAATTAATGTCAGTCTTCTGTTCAAGGTGACAGAGAGGTAGTGAATGGGACAGGATTTGAATCTCAATATACCCAGCTTCATAATCCAGTTTCATGTTATAGATAATTACTATTAAAATGGTATAGGCATCATTTTAAAGAAAACATGTTGGACAGGAGTTTGCCTAACATTGTATATCAAACTTGAAAATAGAATTGATTTGTGCGATATCCAGCCTTAAGGAACAATTTTGATAGCCCTAAGTAACAACCACTCACAGTTTTGCTTAGTTACAGTCCAAGATAGTGTTACTATTTAACTGAATGTTTTTGTATCAAGTTATGTAAGCTTTTCTTCTGGACATAAGAAGATTATTTTATTTTTGTTGTCATGTCATGTTTTTTGTTCCTACGCTAAACAAAGGAAGAATCTAAAACATTAATGCTAGTACTTACCAAGACTTGAACCACAATAGATTTATGTCTTGGGTAATTGTGACTACTTCATTTCACTTATTATCTAGATGCTCAGTAAATCTTCTAATTGACAAGGAACTATTAAAATCTCAAGACCTATAACGTATTTTCTTTCCTTACCAGGTTATTTCTTTTCTATCGAGAAGGTAGTCTTCACTCCAACTTATTTCTTTTTCTTTAATAGAAGAGGTATAGTTAGTATCAACATGAATGATTCTTGCAGCCCACTTAGCACTGTCACCATATACAAAGCTGGAAATACTGACAACGCTACACTCCTGCACACACACAGAAACAGACGAAATGGGAAGACTGAATTACTTAGTACTGACTGTGTTCCAGACACCATGCTAAACAGTTTTATTTAGATGATCTTATTAAGTACTCTCAACAGTTATCTCCATTGTCTGAAATGTATGCAATGTCACTCAGGTGATAAGCTTTGCAGCCAGAACGTAGCCTTCACTGTCTGACTTCAGTGTTCAAGTTTTTAACCATAATGTCATAATGCTCAGAACTATGATATACTGAGTCAATATGGTGTCTGCCATCTATTTTAATAAAGGAAATCCTGTGTGGTGAAGCCAGTTTTTTAAAAGTGAAACCTCTTAAATAAAATGCACAGCCTGTGTCTTCCTACCACATCGCCATACCTACTCTCCTGAGACCTCTTAGAATCACTTTCCTCTCTTTCACGTCTAAGTCATCTCATCTGTGAGACCTCGTTATAAAGTAGTGTGTCTGCTGTTTCCGCATGGTACCAAAGCATACCTTCAGGGTGTGTGATCCATTCTTCAAATAAATATGAGCAACAAATTTTGATTTTTTTTCAAACAGTAAATTTTGTTGTTCACTGTCATTAAGAATTATCCAGAGTCAAAGCTCATGATTAAAATGAATTACCAAATAAGAAAGGCCATTTAGGATAAAAAAAAAAAAAGCCATGTATTTAAAGCACTGTGGGAAATTTTCTCATGCAGCTCATAAAATGTCTCTTAGGGCGATGTCAGAAAATAGTTTTCAAAAATGTTTCGAGTTTCAGCCACATTGTAGAGTATGCACGGAGCCTTCTCAATTTTCCACTTTTAAGCTGCCACAATAATTTGGAATGAGGTATTTTTGATAGGCAAAGTTGATAATGTCACTTATAGCAACAAAATATATACCCAGTCCTGAAAGAGAGAGATTTTACTAAGCTTACTTTGAGCAGAGACTAGCACATTACTATACAGAGGGAATTAATACATGTCCCTTTCAGTATTAAAATTGGGTTTTACATTAATTAAACTGAGTCACGTGATACCTGGATTTACATATGTAAGTACGTGGATCTCTCCATGTGTGTTATGGGTTCAACAACTATATGCACAGAATAATTTTGGTCGTGTGAATTTTAATGTATTGCAATAAGTGTAAATTGCTATGTGAATGGAGAGTGGTGTAAACTGAGAGTTAAGCATAAAATACCAAAGGATATTTATTTACAGTTGAAATCATAATCTCTTCCACTGATTTCCATCAATGGGAATGTACTCTTTTTTTTAATTTATTCTCTAAAAAGAACAACACAACAGAACATACCCTTATATGGTAGTCTAGGATACTGTGATATCAATGTTGATAAGCTCTGTAAAGGTAAGTATTTGAAGCTTAAGAAAAATTACCAGGGATATAGAATACTGAAACAAAATGTGATATGGCTATTTTGTGAATATTGATCTTCTTAACCTTCTGTATATTCAAGTAAGTAAAGAAAAATAAAATGTGACCACCTCACAACTTTAGAAAAATTGTAACCACTCAGACCATTGAAAGAATCTAGTCCTCTTGTCCTACTTGGAAATTTATTAAATAAACAAAAATATAATTATTTTAATGTGAAATAGATTTCTTGTTAGGGATGACATAGTATCAGTTGTACTCATTTTATTTTTAAATCTATAAAATCCCCAATAGTTATATCATCTGTAATTGGAATAGCAATCCACTTAGTCCATATACTAAAGTCAATCATATTTATATTGCAACAAGTTTATGATGTTAGTAAGTACTAAAATCCTCCTATATGATGACATGCTTTTTTTCTCCTTAGAGTTCATTTGCCTGTTACGGATAATCTTTCTATCAGTTTTGTAACAGTCTCTCTTTATACTTTTATTCTAGTTGATATAAAGGAACAAAAGGGATTCTAACATTCAGCTTGCTTTGTGGGAGGTAGCAAAGCCTTTTATTTCAGATCCACTTGAGGAGTTTGTCTCTATCTTAACTCAGTACAAGTTGAGAATAAGGAACTGGGTAGGTGGAAATGATTAGAGAATTGCAGTCAGGAGCAAAGTGGTGAAAGATATTGTATATGAATGAAGACCACCATATGGTATTCATTTCATGTGTGTATCATGGCTGCTTATTTTTCTAATACACTTCTTCCCCATGTGTTTTAAGATATCTAAAAAATCTTCAAAATGTCTTCATATTTTTTAAATTTAAAATCAGAGTGGTTCCCTACTTCCCTAAAAACTAAAGTTTAACTTTTTCCTATTGCTCCTTTATCTCTTTTGTTTTGAATGATATTAGAATTTCAGAAACAACAATAATATATAATCCAATAACAATATTTGTTGCAGGATTATGTAAAGTAGCATTTGAATTGGTTGTTTTCTCCTTGCTTTGTTTAAACTATATTTCTTAATTTTTAAAATAAGTTTGATCGATGGGATTTTTCCCTCTGCACACCATATCTTTTTTCTATTTGTAATTGCTATAATTGCTCTTTTCTGTCTTTTGTTCACTGTTGTCTTCAAAGCTTCTTTCTGGTACCAGTTTCTTTAAATATTTTCACTTTAATTCAAAAAGGTGAGCCTAAAATGCAAACCCTGATATCTGGGAAAAGGGAAGGAAGAAAGTAAGGGAGGGAGAAAGGAAGCAAGGAAAGGAAAAAGGAAGAAAAATAGTGAGGGAGGAAGAGAGGGAAGGAAGAGATCATTTATTAAATTGGAATAGGCTGTCCTACATTTTTATTAGTCCTATACATGTATCTATAAATATCAATTCTTTATACAAAAATGTGAAGCAGGCAATTTAGTCCACATTTAAAAGGATATTTGAGATATATTTTGATTATCAGGGAACATCTCAAATAACCATCTCACGTTGTTTTAATTAGTTTTTATGATAGATTTGGGATCCTAAAAA
Organism: Hippopotamus amphibius kiboko; assembly: GCF_030028045.1. Classification (NCBI taxonomy): domain Eukaryota; kingdom Metazoa; phylum Chordata; class Mammalia; order Artiodactyla; family Hippopotamidae; genus Hippopotamus; species Hippopotamus amphibius. The sequence goes on along the minus strand of NC_080195.1, from coordinate 76,281,825 downwards.
TAAAGCAGCTATTTTTGTTATGGTATGAAAAAGTGGACTTCTAACATCAGGAAGAAACCAAGCAAGTTTAGTACAGAGAACTTCCTCCCCTCACAAATAGTTCAGATGGCTCTTTGTGCATCTCTGTGTATTTATGTCCAGTTCACCAAGGAGAATTTAAACTTGCTGTCCTTTCATGTATTTTTTCCAAATAAAAGTAAGAGCTGATCCTTTGAAGATTTAGAATTAGACCTACTTTTTTTTTTCCTTGCTGATTTTCCAAATACTAACCATTTTCTTTTACATTGAGAATCTGTTGAAACTCGCAACATGGAGAACTTTAGCCCTGTAATATCCCTAGACCCTGCTTTGCTACTCACTTGGGTACAAATTTCAAGGTCCTTGAGTCTTTGAAACCAGCTGTGGCTTTGGATAAAACTTCCACCACCAGTCCTTTCACCAGACTTAGTCTTTTAGCAACAAACTCCCTGCTTCTATCTAGTCCAGTATGAACTAAATTTTAGCCTCAATTTTAGCCACTCTTAACCTTCTATCATCTACTCTCAAAAGAGGCATGGTGATATTTTCAAGATTAGCCAATGCAGGCTTCTCCTTTGTTCCATACCCTCCAGTAGTTCTCCTGTTTATTCAGGATAGAAGCCTTACACAGACTTCGAAGACCACCCATAATTTAACGTTGGGGACTTATTTCCTATTATTCTCTCTATCAGTTCTACCACTCTGGGCATGCTAGCTTTTCTGATGCTCCTGGAATACATCTTCATCCCAGGCTGTTTGTCTTGGTTAATTACTAGGCCAGGAACAGTCTTTCCTAGATGTCTGCACGACATATACCCTTGCTTCCTATAAGTGTTTGCTCAAATCCATGACAAGTTGACTGCTCTTTTCAAAACATTCCCCACACACACTCCCTTACTTCTTTAACTTCCCAGTTTATTTTTCATGTTTCCAGATGAATTACAGTTATATCCAATATAAAACATGATATACATAGTTGCTATATTCATGATGGTCTATTTTATTTCCCTCTCTCTCTTTTCCTTTCCCTCTGCTTACTACACACTGCAGTAGGGCAGGGTTCTTTGTTGTGTTTACTCATGACTCTCAAGTACCTTGAAAATTTCATGGAACAGAAATATTTGATGAATTTATAAATGAAAGTGTTCCCAGCAGTGTCACTAGGTTAACAAGCATCTTCACTTAGTTAACATGATTTGGTTGATGTTGATCCTCTCTAGTCACAGAGAAATAAATAGAAGATTATTTATTTTAAGGATTATTTTTCAATTTTATTTCTGACTGTTGCTTAGCAATTTTCATATGATGCATGATTTTCTCTTGTATTAGGAATCATTTTTATCGTTAAAGAATTATCCCATGTACACTGGCAGGACTTTCCATTTACTCACACCGTTTTTTCATTTTATTATCTCTTTTTTCTTATGATTATAATTATCTTCCCATTCAGAATATCTGTTTCAGCCCTTTTTTTATATAAATTTATTTTATTTATTTATTTATTTATTTATTTTTGGCTGCATTGGGTCTTCGTTGCTGTACACAGGCTTTCTCTAGTTGCACCGAGCAGGGACTACTCTTTGTTGCAGTGCACAGGCTTAGTGTGGTGGTTTCTCTTGTTGTGGATCATGGGCTTTAGGCATGCGGGCTTCAGCAGCTGTGGAATGTGGGCTCAATAGTTGTGACTTGCGGCCTCTAGAGCACAGGCTCTAGTAGCTGTGACTTACAGGCTTAGTTGCTCCATAGCATATGGGATCTTCCTGGACCAGAGATGGAACTCATGTCCCCTGCATTGGCAGGTGGATTCTTAACCACTGCACCACCAGGGAAGCCCTTTCAGCCCCTTCTATGATTTATACTTTTCAATGTGATGAACTGTTTACCATAGCATGTGAAAATTGCTATAGTTGAAAGGAAAGTATAAAGGCCAAAAAGAGTATTATTTTATATGACAAATCATGCTGTCTGTTAATAGAAGACACAGTTAACATGCTGTAACTCTAGTTTTATTCTGTGAAGAATTGTAAGGAAGTTTAAAGTTCATAAGTATAGGCAGAGGTGTTTTTGTTTTTGTTAGTTTTTGCTTTTGTTTTTGTTTTTTGGACCCACCATGTAAAGTAGAGGAAAGAATAGTAGATTGATATTTAGGAAATCATAGATTAGAAAGTCCTCAGCACTACTGCTTTCTTTTTGTCTACCATAAATAGGTCACTTCACACCTCTGAAACTTATTCTTTAATATCTTGTTTACCTCTAAAATTCAGTCATCCTACTATTTCTTTGAGGTTCTTGATTGCTAGAAGAAAAACTACAGTGTGTCTTTGCTGACTCTAGTGTTGGTCACCATTTTTCCTGTTAACCATTACAGCTCTTTGGCTGCTCCCACTTTCAGATCACTGTTTCCTGGATTTGCATCCTTTCTCCTCATCATATAGTCCAACCGTATTATTTCACTCTGTTTTACAATGCAAAGAATAACACTTTGTATAAAACAACCTACTTGCATTTTCCCTTATTTTCCTAACAAGTTAGCAAAAAAAAAAGGTCCAATATTATGTATAATAAAAATAATTTTCATGGAAATTTACATTCCTAGAAGGGGAGAGGTGAATGAAAAAATAAGAGGGACTTCCCTGGTGGCACAGTGGTTAAGAATCCACCTGCCAATGCAGGGGACACGGGTTTGAGCCCTGGTCTGGGAAGATCCCACATGCCGCAGAGCAACTAACCCTGTGTGCCACAGCTACTGAGCCCATGTGCTGCAACTACTGAAGCCCATGTGCTTTAGGGACCGCACACCACAATGAAGAGTAGCCCCTGCTCACCACAACTAGAGAAAGCCCATGCACAGCAACAAAGACCAATGCAGCCCCCAAAATAAATTAATTACTTAAAAAAAATGAGACTGCTGTTGTGTACAGTTACCATTGGTGGAATAAACTGGTACATCTTGCCAAATGTAGCTGTAGAAGAGTAGTGCACATCATCACCCTCAATCTCATCATTACCAGTGTTGTTTGCATGCTTACTCTGTTCCAGGCAATGTTCTAGGTATTCTATATTTAATAACAATTAATCTTAATGACCATAGTATGAGGGAATTAGTGTTTTGATTCACACTATGCAGATGGAAACGTGAGGCAGAGAAAGGCTAAGTGATCTGTTTACCGTTACAGAACTTATAAATGGAGAAGCCAAAATTCTAAGTAAAGTACCTGGCTACAAAGCTCATTTTCTTAATTACTATACTATTTTGATTTTTATCCTACCCATAAAACTATAGACAGGAAATTTAGTCCACCTTAAGACAATTAACTCTATTGAAATCATCATGAAAGCAAAAATAGAAGGTGTTAGGTGACACCTTGAATATTTGTGGTTAGAACAGAATTGACGTTAGCGTGGCTTCCAGAACGTTTAATTTTCCCAGAAAGTACTCAGGGAACATATTGAAGTCCTGAATGACAAATGATAGTTGAATTTTAGGTCAGACCTTTGGGAAACAAAGATATAGGCTGTATAATGGCAGTGAAATTAATGATATAAAACTCAGGTCTGATAGATTGTGAGACTCCCTGGCTTTTCCAGGTCAGTTCACCTAAGCTCAGTCTAGCCGTCCATTCATAGCAAATTGTGAATAATCCTCAGAAAAGCCCTGTGGTTTTGGGTCTGTTTGGTCCTGACCTTGCTGTGGTTTGGCTAGGTTGAAAGCTGAAAGTACAAAGCTGTGTCTTCCACTACTTGTCAAGTGATACTTGCCAACTGTGAAGTTGGTCCTTTTGAATTTGATGTAATCCTTTCTACAGAAAGCAGTGTTCAGGGCTTCTTTGGTTAGGAATGAAGAAATAAGTTTCAGAATTGAAAACTTCTCAAATTAAGTTAGTTGTCTGTTCTTCTCACATTAGACCTATACTTGTAATTTCTCATTTCAGGGAACAATAATTTGGCATTTAACTTTACAATAATATATGTATACTGATGTAAGGGACTACTTTTTCCTAGGTTTCAGGAAGTTTGAAGAATTCCAGTTCCTCTATGCATTGTCTATAGTCTAGATTTTTAGTCTCTTTCTCTATGTTTATATTTACCTGAGATTTTTTAAACCTCGATACACCAAAATAATAACAATAATAATGATAACTACAAATAATAAGCTAACATAAGCAGGGAAAATAAAAAAATCCTTAAGTCTCTTGAAAAATTTTAAGGAAACAGAAAGAATTGTTTAGCCAACATCCCTGAGCAGTTTTGGGATACCCTTGGAATTTTCAAGTGCAGAATCCACACTCAAAGAACTGTGAATTGCTAAATCTAGAGAGTAGCAAAGAAAGCAAAAGCCACAGCATAAATTACTAGGAAAACAGAGAGAAGTCTGAAGGTATACAAAAAGTAAATATTATTCAGTTGGTAGTATTAATAGACTGGTTAAGAACATGGAAAAACTCAGAAGGTAAATCATATTAAAATATCGTTTTAAATAGGGCACATATACAGTTACTAAAATAGCAACTGTACTTTATGTGTGTCAGAATAGGAATCCTCTTGTTTTGATTGTTTGCTTGTTTTAACTTTCTTTCATTTGCTTCCCAAATTTCCTGAATATAATAAGTTTAATCATATAAGATAAATGGAATTTAACTGCAAGGTGTGATGTACAACAGCATCTAGCAGTTTTAGAATAATTTAAAATTGACTCCATGGAGCGTAATAATTAAAGAATATTGATTGCTTGAATCTTCTAATGAAGTCTTGGTAATTTTTAATGTTTTTTTTTTTTTTACCTCCATGAAGCTACCACTAAGTATTTGCTGAGTGCACATTGTGTGTTTGGGCCTGTGTTACATTGTGTGAATTGAAATAAAGAAGGATCACATAGTGGGAGTAGATTTTATCAAAGATGTAACTGCACAAGAGTAAAGAAAAAACTTACCCGTGAAAAGCATTAAGTAACGAAATCGTATATAAGTAAACTGCATGGTACAAACAATTTGTAAATATGTAAAAAAAAAGAGAGAGAAGATTGAGAAGGGGATCAGTGTCAACTGTGATCATCAAAGATGAAAACTAAGCAGGAGTTTAAAAGATGGAGCTGGCTATGTAACTTAGAGTAGGGGAGGAGTCATGCAACGGGACAAAAATAAGAATCGAGGCATAGGGAGCAACTGAGCATGCTGAAGTGAAGTTTATACTAAGAATCCTGACTGGAGTAGTGGAAGGTAAGTAGGAATAAGTCAAAAGGGAGAAATTATTTATGGAGTAGAGCTAAGGGGAAAGGTTTGAATTTTTCTAATAATTTACACAACATATTTTGAGCAGAGAAATGACATTCATCTTAGTAAATATTATGAACCATCGCCTATGTAATAGTTGCTTATAAGTGATAAGATTTGTCACTGAGAGGTGACAGATCTAAGAGGTGCTGAGATTTGTGGAGTGGTGGAGAGATTTATGTAAAAGGAGCTGGGAATCGCAATTTAAATGAAACTCAGTAATCCTTTGTAGGTTGTATTAATTTAGAAGATTAATATTGAATACAGATGTAAAATAGATTAAAGAGCAAAGGCAATGGATTCAGGAAGACATTTGATCTTTTTTCAGACCACTTTTGCAATATGAATGGTCACTCTTTAACCACATTATTTAGAAGGCAAACAGAGGAAGATCCTTAGAAATATTCAAGAAGTTGGATAGTAAAAAGAGAGAATGGTATCTCAGTAGCCAGAATTTTGAAAGCTTTGGAGGTGGAGAGGGTAGTGAAAGTATCAAATGTTGCTAGAAAATAAAGAAAAACGCCTTTATATGTAACCATTGGAAGTATGCTTGACATTTATGCCAATGGATATAAGAAAGTAGAAAAAGAGAGGATAGAATAGGCTTTCCACACTTGTTTTGGAGATAAAAAATTAAAGTTACATTAGCATTTTGGCATGGAGAAGGTGACTAAGAGAGGTTATTGCTTTATTTGCTTTGTTTAGGAAAGTAGTATTGTGAGCTTATCTATAAACTGTTGGAGGAGAGACATAATATGAGACATCATAATTAATAGGGTCAAAAATAGGAGAAGTGAAGACAATCAAGAGAGCAGGGGAAAGTATGGGAGAGGGAAGAATTAAGTTTTAGTTTCAGACTCTCAAAGTCATGATAGTTTCTGTGATTATTGCCAGGCATTTCAACATCCTGAGATGTGTGCGCATGCACACAGACACACAGACACACACAGACACACAGACACACAGACACACAGACACACACAGAGCCCCACATCTATCTGAACTTTATTAGCCTATTCCATATACTCACACACCAGAGCACTAAACATAGGGAACTTAGACTTTACTGTTGTTTTTATTATTTTTGTTTATTTTATTTGATATCCTTCTAATAGAAATATTTTTAGTTTCGCTGCCAAAGGTGTGTTCTCTGAGTCAATAGTAATTTAAGTCAAATTTCTAAATGTTCAAGAAAAATGTTTTTGATAGATACCTGAATACAGGTTTAAAGACCTTGAGAGATATTTGAGTCTGTCCTTCCTTTTTTCTTTCTATGTGATAAAATGCCTCCACAAAAAAATACTCTGTTTCGTAATGTCACTTCTCATATCCTTTGGTTTTTGTCACTGTAAGTTACAAATCTTGTGAATTAAAGCTCAGAAGAAAACTGGATTCGTTACTTCAGAATCAAAATTCTTATTGTTAAGTCAGATCTCCGATGGAAAACCCACAGGGTGACCTTCACATGCCTTAAAACTCTATGTTCTAAGTAGAAAGTGGCACAATTTCCAAAATGTTCACTGACTGTCTCTCAGTACAGTTTTTAATGAGCTGATACCAGTACAACTCTTTGAGCAGTTCAAATCAGTGTTCTTTATATATAAAGTAGGCATATAAAAGTAAAAGACAAGTGAGTAAAAAGGATAGTAGACTGTGTGAGTACTAATTTTAAGAGATAGGAAAAAGATACAATATAATAGTTTTAAAGAAAAAATAGAAATTGAAGACATTATCATAATTATCCTTATAAATACACTGAATAATGACAGACTGCTCTGGAAAAATCATGAAATGCTTCCCTAAAAAAGGTTAGTAGTCATACAGTGTTTCTAAGGTGTATGTTCTTAATGATAAATAGGTTAACTGAAAAGGTACTTTAATTAAGGAGACAAAGTTTAAATTATTTAGCTCCTCTCTTTCTTGATATAGATTACTTTTTCACATTTTTCTTCATACTCTGGATCTTACTACAGTCTCCAAATACCTTCTTTATTCAGCTCTTCAAAAGACAAGAACACATTGTGCAATGTAAATACCTATTAATTAGTAATGAATTTCTGGAAGTCAATACATAAAGTAATCTCCCAATAATGCATCACTGTTATGTCTTGTCAGCCATTTAAATATAAGACCTAGATGATTTAGTTGGGATGCTGATGTTTTATGACCAATATAAAAAGTATCAACAATGGTGAAAAGCAAATTTTAGTTTCTGGAGATGCCTTAGTCAGCCTGTAATTTTTCTTGTTTGTTTTCAGTTTTGTAAGCAGAGTGATTGTAGCACAATCTCTGAACCCAGAATGCCTGGGTTCTTACCCAGATTTTACCATTTCCTATCTAGTTACTTCACTTCTCTGACACTTGGTTTTCTCATAAATGTAATGGAGCTCATAATAATACTGATATAGAGAATTGTAGTGAACATTAAATAAAACATCAGGGAGACCCCTGGCAAACAGTAAGCATTCTACGAATGGCCGCTGCTATTGTTTAACAGTTTCTTTTTTTCAGATGAGAAAACACTACATAATACATAATGATCTACCCTATGTTACAAAAGAGAAATAAAATATGTTTTAGATTCTGGATTACAGCAAGAAAAAATATAAAATAGAAGAATTTAACTTGAACACATTTCCCTTTGTTCTCTTAGCTACTAACCTTGACAAAGGAGTGCTGACATTTTGGAGAAATAGACATTTTGGTGAATATTACAATTTTTGTTCTTGTTTTTGACATTTACTGTTTCAACCAACAACCTAAGTGAAACCATACAAACATTGGTGTCCAAAATGGGACAAAAGGTGATATTGTGATATGAGAAGTAGAGAGGATTTGAAAATTCAGCATTTTGTTTGCATATATATCATTGCCTGAGACTGGAAAGAAACAAATTATAATCATAATAGAGCCAAGACATTTTCAGAATTTTTAGATGTGCTCAAGTTTAACATTCTCTTCAGTGTTAGCCTAAGGACCCAATGGATTTAAGAGAGTCGTGGTCCAAGCCATCAACTGTCTTTTAAAATTCATGTTTATGATTCTGGTTTAGTGAACATGGATTGTCTTTCTCCAGCAAATGCCAGCTCTGGAATTGTTTATTAAGTGTCTATATCATTAATACTTCCAAGGGGCTCTTTGACCTCAGAGTATCCTTCCTTGGCACAGGCACTTGTATTTTCAACACTTCATAACTGGCAATGTGATGTGTAATATTTTCCATGTAATGTCTGAAAAATATTCTGGGATTTGTTGTCTGATGTGAAATCGCCAAGAAAATTGAGGAGTGCTTTGGGGATGGTGCAACTTAGGCACAATTTTGTTGGAAAAGTGGGACACCAAAAATGAAAAGAAAATCCGAAAGTAAATTAAATAGTAATTAAAGTCATAGAAGTGGTGGCATGGAACCTACGTGGCACCTCAGTTTTCCCTGGTCAGCACATTCCTCCGCAAATGTTTTCTGGTTTTACTTCTTTCAAGCCTTTTGCTCACATATATTTGTGACCTCTGGTAATAATAAAATCAACACGTAACGTAACTCTTTGCTGAAGGACTTAAAACACGTAAAGATTATGACTCTTATCTTTTACTTTTATTCATAAATGTCACAAACCCTAAGAAAATTTCTGTGTAGTTGGGAAGGGTGTTTCAAGAGATAACCTAAAATGTGAGATTTGATTCACAGTTATGCAATTAGTGCGGGTTTTTTTCATACTTTCCTTAAGATCTTCTGCATAGACAATCATGCAATATGTGAATCAAGACAGTTTTAAGTATTCCTTTCTAATCTTACCTTTCTCCACCAAATTTTGTCAATTTTCCCCTCATGTTTTTCTGCTCTATTTTTAGGTTCAGTGTTGTCTGATGTTAATAAGTTTTGTCTGATGTTAATGCAGCAACTCCAGTTCTCTTATGCAACTATTTGCTTGGTATATCTTCTTTCATCTTTTCACTTCCAACTGATTTTTTTAGTTTTGAATTTAAAGTGGATTTCTTATAGATAGCATATAATTGAATCTTGCCTTTTGACTTAATCTGACAGACTGCCATAGGTTTGGATTGTTTTAGTTCCTTCACCACTAATGTAAGAGTTAACATGTTTGGATTTAGGTGTGCCATTTGATATTTGTTATCTATTTGTCTGAATACTTCTTTTGTCCTTCTGTTTCTCCTTTAATCTTTTCTGGTTTTGTTGTACGGTTAGTTTAACACAATAGTTAGTATATCATTTTGATTCCTCTATTGACATTTTGATTCCTCTATTGACTTTTCAACATTACTTCTTTGTGTTACTTTTTGGTTCCTGTAGTGATTTCAGGGTACATCTCTAACTTAGCAAAATCTAATTAATTCAGATTGATCCTGAATTACTTCTGGTGAAATATTTTTCAAAAAGTTTTATAAGTATAATTTTCCCTGTCCCCTCTGCTATTGTTGTTATATATACCATATCATATATGTATTAAAATCAAATATAGAGTCTTATATTTACTTTAACCACTCATGTGGCTTTTAAATAATTTAAGAAAAGATACTATTAGTGAATAGTAACAGAATGTGAAAAAAGCAAAAATATGAGACTTTCATTCTGTTATATTTGCCAGCTTCTAAATACCACATATTATTCAATGCTGTCATCAGTAAAATAATATGATATATTCTCTTCTTATCATGGGAGGTGTATAATTTTTGTAAGGTAAACTCTTCTTGTATGAATTCCGAGTTTGATGTTATTGTGGTATCAACTTAGAATTGAGCTGATTATACTCTGCTTGATATTGTATGTGCTCACACACACACACACACTCTAAGAATTAGCATTTCATATTGCTTCTCATTTCACTAAGCATTTCAACATACCTTTCCCCATGTGATTATATTTGAGGGATCTACTGTTTACAGAATATTATATATGAGTTAACTGTGTTCCAGGAGGCTGTTTTCTCTGCCACACATTATATAGCCAGATTTCAAGTTTTGTCAAATTTAGTCACCCCCTTCACCATAAAAGTATTAGCACATGGTCAAATCCATTTTTTGAGCCTATGTAAAAAGCTACATTCTTGATTTTTTAAAGTAGTTTCTTATCAATATTTTTTACTTTGTTTTGTGTTATGATGACACTCAAAGTATGTGAGTAATTTTTTATGTTAACTGTGGGCCATGAATATCACATGGGAGTGAATAAGATATTTTCTTCAAGTGACGGGAGATCTTTAATATAGTGAGAATCAGGGCTGATGTAATGCAAAGCAATTTATAATGTGTTTATCAAAGATCCAAAGCACACTGATTGAAGAGTGAAAACTCCTGGAAATAAATTATGAAAGGATACAAATGAAGACACACATTTTCATGACTGTGCCTCATTTCCAGAGCCTGGTGATAGTCCTGCTGTTTCTCAGCATGCTACCCAATGATGACCTCATCGGTAACATAAGATGCATTCAGCTATCTGGCACCTAGATGGCAGCCTACAAAATATAAACACAGTGCCTTCAAATGGACCATAAAGCCTGACTAAAGTCTACAAATTAGTAATAGGAATACCTGTTACATCATTACATCATTTGGGTACACCCAGCAAATTACTCCCTGATGTATACATTTGAAAAAAAGTATTTTATATGTGTGTGTAAAAAATTGTTCTTATTTTACTTTATGTTTGCTAAAATGTAATGTCATATAACAAGAGAATATACCAACAAAAGTGGACCTGAAAAGGACAGCAGTGAGGAGCATGCTTTGATGGTGTCCACCGTATTACATAAAGAGACTTTTGAAATAAGAGCTACAGTTCAGAGCCCAATGGACAGAAACACTTCAGTGCACCTTCAGGAATTAATAAAAGCTTTTCTGTCCTGTGGAGGATAGTGACTCACATAAATATGTTACCTCTGATCTATTTCAGCAATGACATTTAATCTTCCTTAAGGTTGAATGAATATCACTATATCTTTTGATTTTGGTTGCTTGAAACTTGTGAAGAGAATTTTCTTTAAAAAAATGCAGTGTTGTCATCTCAACCATCTAAGCTTTAGCAGTTCAGGCCTCGTTCCTTTTCTTCAGGCTTTGTAGTGGATCTGCCTCACAAATAGTTTCATGGAGAGAAGTCAGTGATGCTAAGATGCTAGGTGCCAGCAAGCCTAATTGTGAGAGATGAAGCATGGTTTCAGATAAAGATATATTCTTATTTCAGAACTTCATATTCTAGTTGACATTATTCCTTGAGAATACAAACCTGGGATGCAGGTCCCCTGAATTATCTCTAAAACATTATCATAATAAGAAAACATACCCACCGAGGTGTTGTCAGTCAAGGGACAGCTTGAGTGGGGTGTCTGTCAACTTAAATACAGGGCACGGAGAATAAATGAGTCATATTTTTCTGCCCACTTGAAGTGCTTTTCTTGATACTTAATGTACCTGTAAGTGGTAGTCCTTGAAAGGAATTGCACTGAAAGAGAAGTCCTCTTATAACCTAATTTTTGCCTGGGGAGATGTGAGGAAGAAAGCGTTCATCAGTATTAACTGTTTCAAATACTATAGCTGGCATGAAAGTAAACACAGGAGGAGAAAATCACCCTGAATTACGGATGTTATGTGCTATTTTCATGGCACCAGGTGGGAATGTTAACACTTAATCAGTCTCTCTGGCATTATTTCCTATTCGTATTGCCAGCTATATCGCCGTGAAAGATGCTTTGATCCTCTTCTATGGTGTCAAGAACAACAGGCCACAGCATCAGTGACATTCCAATCAGTGGGGTATCATTTCACATTAGTTGTTATCAGATATGATATTTCACTAATGCATTTTGACAATATCTGGCACAATACCAGGTGTCTCTCTCACTCTCTCTATATATATACATATGTATAGATAAGATTAACCACAAAGCACTTTTTTTTCTCACTGTTCTAGATTTTGAAAGCAGAAGGCAATATTCTCTTTTAAAATGTGCTGCAGCTTTCTCCTTGACAGCGCTTAATGCTCTTTTATGGAAAATGAAATTCTTTGATTTTGAATACTTGATACTTATTTCATGTTAAAACAATGCCAACAGTGAAATACTAAGAATTAAAAAATGTTGATATTGCACACAAGCACTGTTATGAAAAATACCTTATATAATAATAAAAGTTCTTTTTTAGTAAGTACCTGCTCTGTGTTAACACTTTATGGTTGTTTCAGTGTTCACAGTCACTCTTTGAGGCAGATGTTTTTGTCCTCAGCATGCACATGTGGAAACTGAGTTCGTAGAGTTTGAATAACTTCTCCAAAATCACTTAGAAAGAGGCAAAGCCCTGGTTCTCCTGAGACGCAACTTTAGCATACCCAAGCACTCTCTACTGTCACTCAAGGCCCTTTTAATATCTATTTATCCAAATTATTCTAAAATTAGAAAAACAGAGAGTTTTGACAATAATTAAAGGAAAGTGTTACAGTGTGATATAAAATGATGGTCGCAGAAAGTCAGATTGAAATAGTTTAAAACACCTCCACAATTAGATTTTCTTTTTGGAGTTGTCTTTTTTTTTACTGTTAGATAATCAGTTAAGTAAAGTAGGAGGAATAGCATGCTAGTGTTTTCCACTAGAAGGAAGGGAAACAAAGGAGTAATAAATACTAATGTTGTAGATCCAAGACAGATTTGATGCACAGGAAAATTTTAGACCTGGGTATGTTCAAATCTAGTTGTGTATTGCAAATGGGAAGAGGAGGGCATTACTGACAAACAGGGATGGGGAAGTTTATGTGTAAAGAGAGAGTTGAAGAGAAGTAACACAATACCATAAAAAAATTAACAACCCATCCAGTGGTTCCAAAAAGACCAGTCCTAACTGCTATATATACAGTCATAAAATATATCTTGACATATATATATATATGTCATATATATATAATATCTATAAAGTCAGACTTATGAGATATCCTGGGTAGAAAACAATCATTTTTGCATTATAACATCAAGAGAATGTTAAGACTTTCCCATTTTGCCTCTAAAATGTTCACAACTTTTATTTTTAATAATGCAAACTCTTAATATGAATGGTTCTATCTGCTTAATATATGAGACAGGCAAACATTTTCCTGAGAATATATTTACAATTAAAAAAAACATAGAGAAAAAACATTTTGTATCAGACCAAAAATAATTCAAACAGGTGAGGTAATGCATTCTTTTGCATCACTTCTACATAAGCAATATTCTTTGAGGTTTCTAAGTGGCTTAAAAGGCGATTTTATAGGTTGAAATATTGTCCTTTCTAGCTTTATGGTCAGAGCAAAACAGTACTTGTCTGGAATGCATATGATATTGCACATGGGGTTAATTAGGTTAGGGATGAATTAATTTGTAACAATTTCCGTTATTTGACAGGCATCAATAATATAGTGTATTACTTGCATTCCAGACATCAGCATACTGCCATGACCCAGTCAGATTCAATTTGGGAAAATCTTGGATCATATGAATATTTTATTATTGATTTTTGTAACATCATATTTTACAATCAGGCCTGGTTATAAAACACCATAATAACTTGTGATATTTTAGAAAGTCATACTGTTGATGAATGGAAATCATACTTTCTGTAGCGAAATAAAAACTCACTGTTCTCTTCCTGGAATGAGATGTTAAGATATAATTTTGTGCATTATTAACAACTATTAAGGAAGTTCCTTTTTTAAGGACTCTCTCCATCCTTTGATTGGACGTTTGTGTTGGGGGGTTGGAGAAGGGTATGATGATAGTTTGTTTAACTTGGTTATCCTGGCTTCTTTTCAAGCCCTTTCCATTCCACACTATTTTTGACTGAGTAATTTGACTTCTTCTAAAATCCTTCTATATGTCCAGGCCCCCACTTCTTCACCCACAATGATTAGAGAAATATCTGATTTTGCACATAAATGATCAGATGGCAGGCTACTTTGATACAGAAGGGTTATGTTGATGGTACCTGTGGTTAAATTCGTTCTATTTCCAAAGAAGAGCTTAAATTTAATTGTAGAACTTTTGGTTATGGAAATGCCAAACTGAATTTACTCATAATATGTAAAAGTACAAAAATGACACCAATAAAGAATGAGCTAGAAAGCACAAGAATTGCTATTAAGTAATGAGTTTTCTTGTTGTATGTATATTTGAAAAGATATAACACCTTACGCAAATGTTTATACTGTGTTAATTACATTTAAACAGTTTTGTGGAATCAGAATTACACAAACACACACACACAAACATATACATACATATACACACATACACATCTCCCAAAAAGAATGATAAAGATTGATGTTCCTTAACCTCAAAGTTGCTCAATCCACACTTCCTTGGTTCTCATACTTTTCATATTTTATTCAGAATATTTTACTCTTTGCTTATTCTTTTGTGGAACTTATCAAATCCTAGTATCTATATATCTCATTCATAATTCCCTATACCTCCTACCCAGTATCATTTCCTCTTTCTCTGTGCTCTAGAATGTAGACAATTTTCTAAATTTCTATTCATAAATGTCATTTATCTTTTTTATCTACTCTTTTTTCTGATAGACTCTGAGAACTTTTGGGGAGAGAGATTGAGGGGGTGAGGGAAAGAGATTGAGAGGGGAGATAATATTGTGGCACTGCGTGAGTACTAGCTAGTGTAAATGCACACACATACACACACTACAAGTGTATATGTATGTATTATGTATGTATTAGAGTTAATTTGTTTCAATAAACAATAACTATCAATTTTGTATCAGGGAGTGTTAAGATTCTTAATATACAAAGATATACAGGATATAACTCCTCTTCTCATTGAATTTTCAGCATAATAGGGCTGAGAGCCCCACAGAGAGATGAGAGTATAATGTATTAAGATTGAAGCATAAGCAAGTGTTAAATTACAAACAGAACTACATAGTTAGTACACCAGTCAGTATGGTGAAAAAACTGAAACTCTTAGAGACTAAGCACAGTGGCACTACTCATCAAAACCTATCCAGAGGAGAGGACTTGCCCCAAACGTGTCCTATTGGGAGACAGGCTTATCCTTTGTTTGCAAATGGGGACCTCAGATTGCATAAACGGATGTCATAAAATGTTGAAAAAGATTCTCTCTCTTTTAATGCTAGCTACCATGTGAATTCCCTATTTAAAACAAAAAAAAATTGGCACCTTTTCAGTTGAGGCTCATGGTGTAACATCTTACTTTTGATATGCTACTTATAAGTATCCTTAGAAATGAACTTAAGATACTCTTAAGTTTGTCTCTACAAATAATGATATACATATACATACATATAAAAGCTTTATAAACACCAGTTTGTTATGTTATTATTAAAAAATGTATGGATTTAAGCAATGGCTATGTTCAAAATGTTCAGAATTCTGAGCACTAGAAATTTCTGATATTGAAAAAATTGCCTACTTCTAAGAAGGGTGACATTGTTTTATTTGTATTATTATACGACTCGCTCGGTTGGTAATATTTAGGAGAATGACAGGCATGCAAGCATGTACAAAGGCTTCAAATAGAAAGTAATGGGGAAAACCAGATGCAAGTGCCAACTCCCTGCCGTTATCCTCCCACGATGCCCAAGCCTTTCACTTCGTCTGGTGCAGCAGCATTTCAGTGGCCTCCAGCTGTGGTCAGAATAGTGTGCTTGTCATGCTATTCCCTAGTGTCCCAAAGGTGTTTAATTTTCAAGTTATAGTTGACACAGAGGAATGGAAATTCAGCAAATGAAAGAGTAACTTGCGATAAGAAACTAAAGGTGGCTAGAGGGATATTATCTTTGCTTTAGGGGAAATATATTCTTCAATATAATCATTGAACCATCTTGTGTCATCTTCTAATCCTGGGAGACCAATGCTAAATAGGTGACGAAGTCTATTTATTCTAGGATATGGGATTTTAAATAAAGTAATCCTGTGAACTTTTTTTTACAGCCATGGAGCTACATAGCAAGAGTTTTTAATCCTTGTTTAAACTTAATTATATGCTTATTTAGAATCTTGATTAGCAAAAATTAGTTCTTAGGTTACCAGCAATGAATATAGAGATACAATATCACAGAAAGCATGTGGAAGTCTTTACAACTTCTGAAAAAGTATTAATGGAATATTCAAATTGGTATTAATGACTTGAATAACTTTATTCATATGATAGGTAACAACCTATCTCAATGAATAGTTACTATAAATTTATAAAGTGAAACTGAAAAGAAATTTCTAGAACAGGATCAATATCATCCGAGCTATTGAAAAGTCAATTTTGTGCCAATAATAATTGATAGAGGAAGGAATGATGGATAATATAAATTTAAGAAGGGGTGCTTGTTTTGTTTCTGTTTCTCCATGGAGAAGTTCACATCACTGGCTTGGCATATAAGACTGCTCCCAGAATCCAATATTGAAACATATGTGTAGAGTAAAATATTATCAAAAGCACATGCATTCCAGGTTAAATTGACCCAGATAAATTTGTTATTTGCTCTTAAATTTCTATGCTGTGAGCACAATGGAAGCAGCATGTGTGTTGGAAGAAGACCTGGTATCAATTCCATCTACAACCACCACTGAGGTCTGAGACCAACTATGGTGTCTGGGATAAATTTCTTCAACATAAGACAGCACCCAGCTAGATAGGGCTGGTCAGCACTAGAACACAGGTCTGTTACCTCCCAAACTGGGGCTGTTCTTTCTCCTACATGAAAAGATAGAGTTGAATAAGGAAGCTGTACTTATAGTTCAAACTATTGATAAAATAACAGTAAGTTAAAATAAGTAAATATGAAGATAAAATAAGTTAAAATATTTTATGCTCTAAGAAAATGTTCCGAAACCACTTCATTAAATAAGTACTTCCTTTAAATTTCTGTTATTCCGTTAGAAACCCTCAATATTCTACTCATTTATTAATTGCTTGTGATTCTGAGGAATGCTTAATTTATTACCAAGTGTGAGTAAACAGAAAAGAGTACCAAAGAGTCTTGTAAACCAGCTTGGACAAAGGAGCAGGTTTAGAAATGTATATAGAATTGAATCCCTAAATATTCAATTAATAAACGCCATAAGAGAAATAGACTCCATGTTGTGCTACTTTTGCAAAAATCAAAAGAATGAGAAAGAGTTAAAATAACATTCTATAAACGTTATTAAGCTTCCTGAAGGAATATAATTTATAAGGCTGAGCTGATGTTCCTAGTGCTATGATATTTAGATGTGTAAATGTGTTGGCTTCTGTTAATTTAAATCTACAGTACCTTATGCAGTGTGGAGCTGAAGTATCTTATTTCTGGGGTTTCACTTGCCATAGAGTAAGTCTAGAATTTTGGTAGAATTATATAAATTTGGCCTAAACTATTCAAACAAATTTCCTTCATTGGAAAAGTCCATTTGGGTAAAAAAACACAGTAACTGCACAAAAAATAGCATATACTTATTCAGGAGAGTGTCCTATTTGGCACCAAGGAATTATTCAAGTACCCATTGAGTCTTTAGAAATAATTCTGTGATCACCTAAGAGAGCCTGCCAATTATTGCCATATGTGAATGTGGTTTTTGCAATCTGGACACTTATCCGCTAGGATTTGGACTAATAGCTCTAGCCTTTTACTTCTCATTAACTGTCAGAAAAGCTATCAGACAGAGGAGACAGTGGTCAGTGCCAACATGATACAGATTTGGACAAGTGGCTGAAAGTTGAAAGGATCATATCACCTTAGTCTGTATTTATGAAGAAATAAGTCTCAGGAAAACTTAAGAGTTTCAAAGTCGGATACGTTTTGAAGCTCAGGAAAAGAAGACTCCTTCAAGAAGTGAGGACAAATGTGGCGGGAAGTCAGCCAAGTTTGTAAGTGTTTGCTAGTGCGTATGGCAGCCAAAAAATAAAAATAAAAAATTGCCAGTACTGGGGGTGGAGAGAGTGAATCTATATAAAGAAGCAAAGAGGCTTTGAGCTACAAAGTCAGAGGTAATTGTTTCAATTACCCCTGAAGAGACCCATTCAGCACCTTCCACCAGTAAATACAAGGGTTACAAAGAAGAGTGAAGGCATCAGTCATGTGTGATGGGATGGACTGGCATATCAACCAGGAACCAAGGGCAAAACATTGCTCTGGTTTATGTTACATAAAAAGTTGTATGGACATAATATATCTATGAAAATCTCCAGGGTCACAAAGGGATAGTTGGAAGTATTGGGAACAGTGAAGGACTAGCCAAACATCTATCAATAGTTTACTTTGACAAGAGTGTGCTGTGTTGTGATATATTTTTGCAAATCCTCTGAAAAATTATAATTTTAATAGAGAAAAAAGATATTGCAATAATATTCCAAGGAGAAACGAATGCCTAAAATATTTCCAAAAATAGAAAATTAAGAAAAGGAAGATGAATTTTAACACTGTTCAAATATACGGACAAATCTATTGATTTTTGTCCATACATTTTAGAAATGTTTGTATACACTATGTAAATGTTTAATTACTTATATGAATATGTAGTAATACTGATTTCTAATATGTATTTGAAATATTATACTCATTTAATTCTTAGGAAATCCTGGTAGGTCTCTTTTACTATCCCTGTATTATAGACACAGAGAAACTGAGAAATGAAGAGGCTTTGTAATTTGTTCAACTGCATAGTCTGGAAGTGGAAGAGTTAAGATGTGAACCTGAGACGTCTGAACATGTGTTCTTAATTACAATATGAACATTAAAATATTTCCTACTAGTTTTTCAGCATTAATGTTGCATTTTAAATTGTTGCTCCAATAGTTATAATATATTTTTGTTGATCTGCTCATAATTTTTCTCCTTATCTGTTTTGTGATAAATAATGTGTATTAGCAAAATCAGGCAAATGTTGAGTTCATGAACACAGATTTTCTGTTTGTGAAGCCAAGTATCTATTCATGAGCAAATCAAAAATCAATATTCTGGTTTAATAATTACCATGTTCTGAGATGAAAAATCACCCAGCTTAGTAAAAGACACTTTTTTCTGATGTATCTGTAACATGGAAAATTTCTCCAGCACATTTTATTGTACTCTTTTTACATAAAAAAGCCATATGTTGCTCGATCATGTTGACTTCTCTCAAAGCCCATATTCTTGATAACCAACTTCATCTGGTGTCATTAAACAAAAGTCTATATGACAAAGAAAACTAAACACAGCATTTTCCTTAACATGAAAGTATTGGAAATCAGTTTGTTTCTTTGCAGTACAAATACCACAAATAACACAGAATTTAGTACAGCAAATGCTTACTTGGCATTTTCAGTTGCCTAACACAATATAACATACCCCAAATTAAACTATTGTGTCCTTACCCATAATATATCCATCCATTCATTCCCTCCTCAGGAAATAGAAATAGCACCCAACAACTCAAACAAGAAGCTTAGATGTCAGTCCTTTTGCTTTCTTCTGCCTTATGCTCTGCATCTACACTATTTCCAAGACCTATCAACATTATCTACATAATATTATCTCAAATGAATTCACTTCTTTCTATGCCTGTAACTATTTTTCTATCTCATATCATCTCGAATTTGAATTATTTCAATAGTATCTTGTCTGCACCATTCTTGACTTAACTTCAATGCATTTTCCCCAAAGGAGCAAGAATGAGCTCTTTGAAATGTAAATCTGATTATGGCCTACCTCAGCATAAAACCTTTCAATGATCTCCCACAACACTTACTGTATTAAAACAAACCCTTAATATAACCTTGAAGGCACTACATGGCCTGATTGGTGTGCATGCCTCCTAAGACTGATTTGAGGCCCGTGTATCCCCTCTGTTTCAGATATGCTCCTTTTTTTCTTTCACTTTCATAAACTTAAAACTCTTTCCTGCCTCAGGCTTTCACCCTGAAATATTCTGCCTTCCACTTTTTGCTTCTGTCTTTTACATAACACATAATTTTTTTAGTGCTTTGTACATATCACAGAAGGTGATAGATCTCACTTTTAAGGTTAGATGGTATACATATTGTAATTATTATTGTTACTCAATTGGAAATTCACTTACACCTTTTCTCTTTTAAGCTAACTTAATATGTTCGTTCAGGGAATTAAGTTTCTTTAGTAAATATACCCCATAAATTTTTTTATCCTGAGGATAGTTGCTTAAATGTAATTGAAAAATTTCTTTAAAAGAAATGTTTAGAAGAAACTGAGGAGTCTCCTAGTCTTCTTTACTTGTAGCTTTAAAATATATGATTTATTGTTAATTACATAGATAGATTTTTATATTATGTATATCTTACATATATTATATGCATTTAGCTGCATTTAGCACCTAATGGAACACACATATATATATATATATATTTTAAATTGTCTTGTCTTCTTCCTATTTTTGCATTATGGAACTTCGTGATTGACTCATAGCATGAGACTGATTCTTTAAAGGGAAATTTGGTCTACTAAGATGTTTATGATTGGTTAAACCTAGTAATTGGGCGTGGGAAATATTATAATGGGACATTGCTATGAAGAGAAGGAGAAAGCTTCCATTATTCTCTCAAAATTTATTGGATTTATTGGTCACTTTCGTGAACCAAGCATTCTAGGTGCTCACTGTCTTAGCTCTCACACCGCAGTAATATGAGTTGAGTTTTAAAGAGTAGAATGTTTTTTTACATGTGTTTTATAAAAACAGAATCAAATCTTCAGCATTTAGTTTATATGTAGGTCTAGTAACTGTTGCCTTGAGAGATATGTCGGTTGTCAACTGAGTTGAGCACAGTTTTGGGAAAAGATTTCAGGTAGTAGCAATTTTCTCAGTCCTGTAAGCACACACATGGTTAAGTGGGAAGGCAATCAAAAATGAGAACTGGACTATGAGTTTGGATTATTTCAGATATTAGTGAACATGAAATTAAATTCATATAGTCCCACAATTTATTCTCCTTCTTTAGATATAGCTTCCTACTGTATATTATCAAATAAAGTGAAAGTACTATGAACCAAGATTTCCTCAGAAGGAAAATGGTATGGATCCAGAGGTGATAAGTTATGTTAAGGCATTTTAAATGTGCTATTTTCTGGTCCTAATTAATAAAAATTTTATTGGTTTTAAAATCAGTTGTTACAGAGTGACAAGTACAGATTGCGGACAGTGCTAAAGGCTTTTCTACGCGTCTTTTCTTTTTTTAATTTTTATTTATTTTTTATGACAGTATAGTTAATTTACATGTTGTGTTAATTTTTAAGTGTAAAGCAAAGTGAATTCAGTTATACATATGTCCGTGTTCTTTTTCAGATTCTTTTCCATTATAGATTATTACAAGATATTGAGTATAGTTCTGTGTGCTATACAGTAAATCCTAACAAGGACTTATTTGTTTACCTATTTTATATACAGTAGTCTGTATATGTTAATCCCAAACTCCTAATTTAACCTCTCCCCACTACCCTAGCTATCCCCTTTCGTAACCATAAATTTGTTTTCTGTGTCTGTGAGTCTATGTCTGTTTTGTAAATAAGTTACTTGGTATCATTTTTTTTTTTTAGATTCCACATGTAAGTGATATCATATGATATTTGTCTTTTTCTGTCTGATCTATGCATCTTTTCTGAAGTGCATCAAATCTACCCCCAAAGTCTTGGGAAAGGTGCTATTTTCTTTCACGTTTGTTGGTATCTTGAGTATTTATTTACTCTTCAATATATACTTTGAAGAACCCCAAATACAATGTAATTTTTAGTGAAAATCACATATATGATATATAAAGTTGAATATTTTATTTTCCTAGGCTACTTGAGAATTCTTAATGTTTAACAGACTAATAAATTCCACAATAAAGTGGAATTGCATTGGCCCTTTCCCCCACTACAAAATAAAGTTCATTATTTCAGCTGGTAACAAAGAGAAAGTAGAAAATCAACCTATGGTAAGCAGGCAGATTCCCCTGCACAGAAATCCAGCTCACAAATACTTTTCTAGCAGACCTACAACAGTTAAGCATTCTCTGTTCATTACGAATAGAATTTCCTTCCATCAGAGCCATTCATCTTGCTAGACATAGGCTTGAGATATTGTTGAAAAAAATTACTATTGGCAAACGGTTACTGCAAGAAAATGAGGTAATCAATTTTCCTAGTGCCCAGTAAGATCTGTCTAATATTTTTATAGCCATACTATATAAATTTGTTACATTAATTTTAGGGTGATGGATCTATTGTCAGTTCTATTAGTTATCACTTTTTAGACTTACATGATGAGAAGACAGTGGATACAAAAACACATACATATATGTGTCTAGCAATCCCTCAGACTTGGGTGTAATTTCTGGTTACAACATTTAAAATGGTGGGGTAAGCAGCTAATTCATTTAATATCATTAATATCAATCATTTCCTTAGGAAAAGTAGATAATACCTGTCTCACATGATTTTTGTGAGTGCAGAGGTGAAACATGTGTAGTGCTAGACATGGAGGAGATTTTCAGTAAATGGTATTTATTATATTACATAGAGGCGAGGTGTTCTCTTCAAGTAGCTAGTTCTGGGGAAGGTGATGCAAGCAGGTAATGCAATCTGCCTGGCTTTTCAAAGGCTGCTGAGATAAGATATGACTCAATGCCCCATTTCCTTCCCAATCCCTCACCTCTCTAGACTCATATACAAGATCTACACCCCTAACTTTGCTGAATATAAGAAGACAATCAGTTATCCTGAATGAATTTCCCAAGTCGATTAACAAAATTTTAAACAGTTCTCCAGAGAATGGATGGAATGGAATGTTCTCTGTCCTGAAGAAACACTTGCAGAATGCACACAGTGGTCTGAATTAGAGAAACACACACACCTGCAGACACACACACTAGATGTGGCTATTTTAACACACACAAAGACATACCCATTCTTTTTTTTGCCTCCTTTTCCCTCCTCTCCGTCCTTCTGTCCTGTCTCCCTCTCTCTCTCTCTCTCTCTCCTTCCACTACTTCAATGGCAGCAACACTGAGCACAGATTACCAAATCTGAAATTGTCTGAAATGACAGGAGTGAATAAAAATGGCAGACATCTTCCTACTGTTGTTTTTCCTCCTTATGTTCCAAACTCTTGTGTCCCAGTCATTTGTATTAAAAGATATGTATTTGCCAACTATAAGCAATGTATTTTAATATTTCCTCTATATTTTCTCCCATTCTTTCTGCCCTTTCTCTCCTCGTCTCAAATGGATTTAACTTTTTTAGTCTTTTTGTTGCAATGCATCTGCCTCCCAAGTTGAATGTAATATTCTACTATAATAGTCATAACTATGAAAAAATTTTCATCTCTATATTTAGAAATTCACCATTTCAAGATATTCAAGCCTGTTTCATTTTATTTTTATAACACCATTAAATACTGCTATCCATTTCTGTGGCAACTGCCCATGAGATTCTTCTATATATTTTGAGAAGTTTCTTTCTACCTTAATTGGTGAGGAGGAAGAGATACTTTTGTATTTTTGACATACAAATTAGAATAGCTCTATACATTTGAAACTTTAGATACCAGTTTTTTCTTTGAAAAACTTCATATTCTTATGTAAATTGGAAAATGATTTTTTCATGAATGGGATGGAATTAATTTTATGTGAAATTCAAATTTATAGACATACTGTTCTACACAATTATGAATGTTTGTGTCCTCCTTAATAGTTTCAAAATAAGTGATTGGTTTAAAAAGATTTTTTGAAATACTCATTCAGCTAATGATTTTGCTGATCTTATGGGCATCTAATTTAATAGTTTTTATATTTTCCTTGTGGAATCCATTCTTACACATTTAAGAGAGTGAATTTAACAATGCTTTGAATATAAATCTCCTTTCTATTTTGGAGCAAATATTTACCAAAAGCATAAAAATAAGTAAAAAGAGACCCTAGAATTATATTAGCTCATTTTATGTTTCTCTATATTGCCTTATACATTGCTGTTAACCATGAAGTAAATCAAAGCAAATATTGAATACTTTTAAATTGCAGACTTCTTCTAGTTGGTAATATTTTGTGATTATAAAGTGAATGTTCAGTGTATAAATGATACCTTATATAAATTTGCTTTCTCACCAGAATATTATCAAATAGTCATTTTTATAAATTTCAACAATAAAAATTGAATGGAAAGATGATAGGATTATAAGAATTGTTAAGGTACACATTTGAAAGTTGCAGAGGTATTTCCTCAGAATAGAAAATGACATTATTTGAAAATAAACTTGCCTAAAATATAAAACTGATTTAAATTTAATAATGTCATCATTCCTCAAATTCTAGATGGCTACTTGTTTTTAGAGTGGATCATTAACAATGTAGCTAAGAAAGCAAATATTTTTGCAATGTGTCCTGCAGTGTTTACAGAAATTTTTTCCTCTGAGTTTTCCACGTTTTATAGGTTTTCATTTAAATCCTGGATTTTTTAAATTGTGCTAGTTTCTATGTAAATTTTCCCAAGTGAAGATAGAACTACTTGAGATCAAAAGTGTGAAATTCACATTAGCGGGGCTATCAATATTTGCAGTCAACCATAATTTCCTCCTATGTTGCTTTTTTAAAGAAGACAGAGACGAGAAATGAAACTCCTTGACCTGTATAATAGAAGCAAGAGCTAATCAAAACTGTGGGGGGCGGGGTGTGTGTGTGTGTGTGTGTGTGTGTGTGTATAGGAAAAAGAGAGTGAGAAAGAGTAATATAGGTGTGTAGATTTAGGCCCCATATACAGTATACATTTAGTTTTGCACTTTATGTGATATGCACCTAAAGGTCAAATTACACACACACACACACACACACACATACACATACTATGTTCATTAACTAAAGTATTTTGATTTTTTTCTATGTGCGTGTGCAATCTTTATAATTTTAAGACAATATTTTTGTTTTTCATTAAAATGATAATGTTAAGAAAAATATATAAACAATAAAAGCAGGATTGCATACACATTATTTTATTCTGCTTTTTTACCATAAAATATTCTTTTAATTACTTTATTTATTTATTGGCTGCCTTGGGTCTTCGTTGCTGTGCTCGGGCTTTCTCTAGTTGCGGCAAGCTGGGGCTACTCTTCGTGGTGATGCGTGCGCTTCATTGCAGTGGCTTCTCTTGTTGTGGAGCACAGGCTCTAGGCACACGGGCTTCAGCAGTTGTGGCATGTGGGCTCAGTAGTTGTGGCGCACAAGCTTAGTTGCTCTGCAGCATGTGGGATCTTCCCAGCCCAGGGATTGAACCCATGTCCCCTGCATTGGCAGGCAGATTCTTAACTACTGCACCACCAGGGAAGTCCACCATAAAATATTATGAGCATCTTTTTGAGTGAGACATAATGTGTCTCATAAATGTGTGAGAATAGCATAATTTATATATGAAATTGTATGACCACAGCATAATTTAACCACCCTTCTAATTTGAGGCATTTTATTCTTTCCAATTTGCCAATATTATAAATAGCATTGTTTGTATATCTTTTTGTATATAAACATATACGGGACCTGATTGCGCTTTGTACATTCATGTACAATAGATCCTTGGAAATAGCATCTGAAGTTTTCATGACTTGTATCTCAAACTCCTAATCTGGGTGACTACAAATCTATGATGGCAATTCTATGCTCCTAAAATTGACTTATGAAGGTGAGTGTTGGATTGCTGACCTCAGTAAGCTCTAGCAATAGTTCCAATGCAGCCTGGAGAATGCTCATCCATAGTAGAGCTTATTCAGACATGGAAGTGATTTACCTCCTCCAAAATCCCTTCCTAGGAGTGGTTTTCTTAGACATTCCAAAGTTATTCTGTGCTAAAGAAAACTTCTGACACTATTCTGAAAAGCTTTTCCAGGCTGTCTCTCAATATATCCTAAATATAGATTTGGGCCCTATGCATTTTATGTTCACCACAATAATATCCCATAAAAATGATTCTCTTTCATTCTTGGTCTCTCGCTCGCTCTCTCCCTCCCTGCCCATCCCCTTCTTGCCTCCCTGTTTTTAGTATTTACCTGCTTATAACATACATATTCCTATGAATTTGTAAATTTTATTACTGGGTCTCATTCTCTAGGCACTGATAATTAAGCATAGAAAAACTCAACTAGTGCTACTCCTAAAGCACACAGTTCTTCCTTAAGAGTGGAAGACAACTGCAAAGCTGGCAAAGCACAGCATCCTTAGGACGGGGTCTCCTGTAGCATTCTCTTTGTGGTGAACATGCATTGGACATATTTCAGTGTTACTGGCACCTGTCTTGCTAAATCTGATGGAACAACAACAAACACAATAAAGTCTTGTTACTAAGCTATCTTTGAGCTACACTAGATTGTGATTGATTCTGTTGTGTTTAATGGTATGGTGGCATTTTGCCTTAGGCCTTTTTTATTGAACAGTGGAAGGAACAGAAGAAGGAAACACTTGATCACTTTGTAAATGCTGCACATTGCAGGCAGGGTTTAATGACTGAACGTAGCCACTTCCAGTGTATTGAAATGCCTCCGCCTTGCCTCAAAGCATTGTACCTCTATTCAAATGGCAAAGAATAGAGTTCCTGTAAGATTGTGGAGTGCAGCTCATTTTGGGAATAAACAGTTTCTTTGACCTTGTACCGGCAAATAGACCCTGTCAGGCCTGGAATTGCAAGGCCAGGAAATCATCTGTTTAGTCAATGCTGGTTCTGGTCATTAGTTTGTGTTTATGGCTGGGAATTGATAATATAGCCCTGTGTATAGAGCACAGGTCTGAATACTAAAAGGACTCTATTTACCAACAGCTTTATTTTTTAATTTAAAGTTAATTCAAATTGAAATGAGCCTTTTAACCCTTAATTAGGACCATGTTTTCTCTTAAAAGTCAACCACATTAGTCAACTGGAGACAAAATTCACTTTGCAATTGAAAAGCTGTCTACTTTCTTTCAACAGTAGCCACCATGGTTTACTAAGTGCATTTGTTTTCCTTTCACTGTGGTAACTTTACCCATTCTCTGTATCAGCATAACTCAAACCCATCAATTACTTCTTAGAGGAAAAGTGTGCTATGTGCTTTGGGAAAGAGGCCAAGATTCTATCTGGAAGCTTTTTTATAATTATTATTCATTGTATAGCCAGTGCTCATAATACTCCCTGTTTCATACTTTTGTCTTCATTCTTTTCCAAAGCTGGTAGTTTGTTATTTTATCCCACTACCGATCCGTAGTATTTAGTTCCTGTTTTATTGTTACCTCTTTATAAACATGGAATCAGCAGATTCCCAAAATATTTGTAATTCCTTTATTACACATTGGTATTATTTTGACTTCCTTCTATTATTTTATTCACACTTTTAGTGTTTCTTAATAGAAAATTAACATTTGACAAGAGCATCATCATTTTTGTTCCACTGTGGCCCATCCTGGGGTTTTTGCAATAAGTTTCGGGGTTTGCTTAGGAAATGAACATGCATGCTCTCACTAACTGGGCACTTAAAATAAAAGAACTAAAAGCTGGATTAACAAAAGAAAGGCAAATAAAACCTCGCTTCAGACTAACAGAAAAAAATGTATTGTTTTTTAAATTGTATTTTCAGTATCTTGCTAGTTTTCCTTACTGTAAAAAGAGAAAAAGAAAATCATGCCTTCTAACATTTTTAAAAATTAAAAATAATAATTAATATCAATATTTTAATTTTTCATTTATTCCTATAAGATTTCCCAGCTTTTAAACATTCTACACTATCTAAAATATACATAAAAGGAAAATATAATGAAATATAGTTTTATTATGCTATTGAGTGAGATGAAAGTACAATAATAGGGAATTATTTGCTTGGTGGTGAATTTGTCTTTCAATCCATCCAATCATGAAATCCACATGCCCTTTGAATATATATGCTCTGGTATAGAAAAAACTGAAAAGGGCAAAACCCTGTCATTTCTTTTTTCTTTTTTTTTAATAGTTTTATTTTTTTTATAAAATCTTTTTTTTTTAACGTATTTATTTTTGTGGCTGTGTTGGGTCTTCGATGCTACGTGTGGGCTTTCTCTAGTTGCAGTGAGTGGGGGCTACTCTGTTGTGGTGCATGGGCTTCTCATTGCAGTGGCTTCACTTGCAGAACATGGGCTCTAGGCGCATGGGTTTCAGGAGTTTCAGTAGGATGCGGGCTCAGAAGTTGTGGCTCACGGGCTCTAGAGCGGAGGCTCAGTAGTTATGGTGCATAAGCTTAGTTGCTCGGTGGCATGTGGGATCTTCCCAGCCCAGGGATCGAACCTGTGTCCCCTGCATTGGCAGGCAGATTCTCAACCACTGTGCCACCAAGGAAGTCCCTAAACCTGTCATTTCTTGATTCAAGCATATTTCTTTTAAATCAGAAGAGAACTTCTTTTCTTTGTCTTGTTGCCCTATGAGATTTTGTAATTTCAATGGCTAATTTTAATCCTTAAAGTGGGGATGAAAGTGAAGATACTTTTTCTATCTTTTTTTTCTACTTAGAAAGTTCTAGGAATCCTACAAATTTTGGTACACAAAGTATTAACATTTTAAAGTGTCTAGCCTGAAGAGTATTTAGAGACAAGACAGTCAATACCTATCAGTTGATAAGTGAAGAAATTGAAGTCCAGAGAGGACAATTGTTTGCAAGTTAATTACTCACTCAAAAAATGTACTTTATCAGCTGCTAGGTGCTAAGCAATGTGCTAGACACTGGGCATGCAAAATGAATAGGAAATAACTCTTGTCTCTATAGTGCTCAGAGTCTAAGCTGGGAACAGACAATAATTACTAAAAATGGAATTTCAAGCTTATTTTAGAAGAGGAAGTCACTATCCCAACTACCTCATAAAAATTGGAAGATACCTGGTCAGTGACTTTGAGATAATACCTATTTAGTAGAAAAGACTATATCAAAACCTACATTTCCTCTTTCCCAGTCTGGGAGGTCTTCCTGTAAAATGCTGAAAACACCTTGAAGTGTTAGGATATAAAGAAGTGGAATCAGGGAATTTCTTGGTGAAGATAACTTAAAAATGTTGTGTTGCAAAGTGTCTTAGCACTTACATTCTCAAATGAGAAGACCCATTTCTAAAACAATAGGGCCATGTGGAATAAATCAGTCTCCTCTTTAAAGCTAGGATTGTGAATTTTATCACTGTGATTGGACAAAATAAATTGTCTAGGTCATTTTAGGAGATCAGTACATGTTTGTTTTTTGAAAGTGAATAAATGAAATCCAAACATCACATGAACAAGTCTGATTCCAAGTAAATCCATAATGCTATCCAGAAGGACCTGAGGAGGTGCGACATCCCATTTTTAATGGTTAATTTAGTTTCATGCATCATCCTACTTTGCTTTATCAAAGCCAAGAGTTCCTGCCACACTTACGTAGTTCAGAAATCTCCACTACAGCAAGGGGATAAAACATCTCTGGGACCACAAAAAAAGGGCAGCAGTTTGCCTCTACTTAAAAGATCTTACAAGGCTTAATCACTCTTTGGTTTTACTACCCTGAGGTAGAAATCTATGAATAATTTTACCAGTGTTTGACTGACAAGAACATGTACTGCTAGGTTATCTGAGGAAAGATGTAAAGCAGAATTCTGTCATTTTGGCAGCAGGCTTTGAATATGTGCATTTCCACCTTAGTTAAGTATTGGTTTAGTAGCTGGCCAACATAGGGAAGGCCTTAACTATATAGCAGAAGTTTTTTTTTTTTTTTAATTTTTTTATTTTAAAACTTAAAGCTGGATAAATCTGAAATAGTATTAATTTATTTACCATTTGTCAATGTTCTCTGTTCTTTAATAGTCCTTAATAAGTTGACCAAGACTTCCTTTGAGTAAGAAAAGGAAAGAAAACACATTAACACATCTCCTTTCTACTTCTTAGCTGGGTTTTACTTTTTGTATGCTGAACCTTCTCAGTCTCTAAACTAGTACATAATCAGAGACATGTGCACACTGTTATGTTAATAGTTTTACATTCAAGGAAGGGAAGGAGATACTTTTAAATTATAATCATTCCTTCTGCTACCATAAGCAAAGATAATAAAACCCCTTAGAGGTAGAGTTTCAAATTTTTCCAGGAGGATTTTTTTAAGAATAAAGAAGGTATAATAGAAGGATAGGTATTTAAGTACAAGCTGATTTTTCGCAAGGGAGGGAGATTATTTATTGGTCGGAAAAAGTTTGAAGTAAGTATATTATATAAAGAATTTCCCCTTATACATATAAAGATAATGTTTCTTACCAGCATAATAATTTTATTAGCGAATATAAACTTTTCAGTCATATTCTCAAATTTGTTGAACAATATGAATGGAAGATTTAGAAATTTTGTCTGTATTAAGAAAAAGAAGATTTACTTGTATGCCTCCCACATATAGTGGGTCACCCTATTCTTAAAGTTGACAGACAACCTCTGCCCTTCCAACAAAAGCACAATTGCTCATGTGCCCATAACAACATTACACCTCAAACAGATAGAAAATCCTGAAGAATACAAGAGAACATCAGCCTTTCTGAAATGGGGTCTTACTAGAAATAGATGACAAGACTGTATGTGTTTAATTAAATGTGTTGCATTAAATTTTTTTAGATGACTATTCTTCAATGTCATACCAACAACTTAGAATTGATAGGAAAATAGTTTGCTTTTAATGAGTGATTTACATAAAATTAAAAACAGAAATTCTCTTGCTTGTTCAGACTATCATGGAATTTCTTTGTTATCTTGGGCATTCTGTTTGTACTTCAGTTATTCATTCTGTAAAACAAGAAGATTAATATCTACCTTGATTATTTCAATAGAACTGTTGTGAGATTTAATTGAGATGGTATATCTGAAAGTTCTTCAGAAAGAGTAAAAGTGTCTACAAAATTTAGGATGTTACTATAGAACTTAGCATTGTACTCAGGATAGAGTTAACATTCAATGAATATCTGTAAATTGATGATTAAATCCTATCAGCCAGCTGCCAGGTGCCAGAAGATGCACAGTAGAATCTGTCCCTAACTGTGTGTCAACTAACATCCTGGATTTTCTGATGTAAAACACACAGACTGGCCAATGTGATTTCTTAGGATCTTTTTAGCTCCAATAAGTTATGATTCTATACAATTAATACATCTCAGCTGAATTCTCTTTGTCTTTTTTTTATCATTTGGAAACGTTTTCTACTGCAAGTAAAAGGAAACGTGACCATAGTGACTTAAAACACACAGGGTGTTACTTTTCTGACATTATAAGAAATCCTGAGATTGGTGCTTGCTGGGTCAACAAGAGCAGGGCACACATCTCTCTGATTTTCTTGGCCTTTAACCCAGCGTCTCCTATAAGCCATTATACCCATAATCAATGCTGCAATAATGTAGATGAAGTGGTTTCAGTTGCATTTGGATCATCTTGTTAGAAAAGAAAAAGGTATCCCAAAGACTTTCATCAGATTTCTGTTTGTATCTCTTTAGCCATCTCTTTGGCCATAACTTTGGCCATCCACCTCTATTTGCAATGAAATCTGAGTTAGGGACTACTTGGCAGAATGCAGTTCTGAACAAAATCAGGATTCTATTAACAAACAGGAAGCAGGATTGAGATACTGAATATGTAACCAACAATACCCACCAAATTCCTCTACTTAAGTTTGTCTTTTCCCATTGATCTATTTGTGTATTTGATTATGCTCCTTACAGGCCAACTCCTACTGTCTTTCCATAATCCTTCTCGAATGGGATTCCTTCTGTGTATTTCTCCCAACAGCTCAATCAGAATGGAGTGCTTGCTCCATGTGGCCTGTATTAAATTTCTGTTGCCTGCTTTCAAATTGCAAGGGCCTTTTTGGACGGACAGAATTAGGGACACTTGTATCTTCAGCACTAACAAGGAGCCTGTACAAAACCAGATGATTGACAAGTACTTATTAAACTGCATGCATGTGTGCCTGCCTATCTTTTACTATTCTCATCTCTAAGGTTATTATTTACTCGTGATTAGATAAAGTCTGGTTACTAGTTCGAGTCGCATTCTTAACTTCTATGCTTAATAACTGTAGCTACTTTCGATACTATCGGAAATTCTGTGCTGTAGTGCTGTAGCTAAGAAGTGATTGTATGACTATGTTGTCTTTTCTTTAAATATCACATAGTATAGCCATTTATAGTATTAACAAAAAGTGATTGAGTGTTTAGCGAATACCTTTATGCTAAATGTTGTATAAACCATAAAAGCCTCAAATAAAAACACAGAGATAAATTTACAAGCAAACAAAATAACAAAGTACATTGGAACATTGCAACTTAATCTTTTAAAGACTCAGCAATGCCCTTTTGCAAATTTAAAGGCACTCAATAATAAGTTAAATTGAAACCAGAAGTTAAGTGTGTAGTTTGTTTATACTTTATATCATTTCCCCCTGAGGCAATATGACATGAGATATGAGTGGATCTTTCTAACCAGTGTTTAAGGACAATGTTCAAAAGTTTATAATCCTAATCCAAGTTTGGTTAGGGCAGTAGCATTTATTGGAGTGGCTCTCAGTATGGTACCAAAAGTTGTTCAATTTAATGTAATATGGTCCTAGAGCAGCCATTCTTAGTAGGAACTTGAAAACAGCAAGACTAGATTGATTACTATAATTTTAAATTATTCTAATTGTTTGTCTTGTCACTGTATTTTCCTTGGCAGTGTTATCCCCCAAGAAATGTTCAATAGGAAGATACACTATTATAGAGTGTGTTATCTTTGAAAATGCATTTAGTGATTATAAAAGTTAAGATTTATTCACACAGTTTTTATTTGAATGTAAATAACCTATTATTCACAACATGAAGTTGATATAAGAAAATTTTGGAATTCAGTGATAAACATAGTCTATATGGTCTAGTCTCTATTTAAATGTTTTAAGCCATCAAATCTCAATGTAGCTTTGAAGTTGAGTTTTAGACACATAAGACGTTACTGGCTTCCAAAGATGACCTGAAGAAACTTAAAAATTTAAGATCCTGAATTCCTTCCTCAAAAGAATGTCAAGGGGTTTTTGTTAGGATTTTCACTATGATTTCAGTTCTCACTGTAATTATGAAAATGGATCAAATAAAACAGTACAGCATGTTAAAATTTATATCAGATTAAATGAAAATACTATAATGAAGACATTTCTCTAAAAGCTGTAAATAGATAGTGAATGCTAAATGGGCAGCTGAAAATCAATATCTGGTAACCAGCTCATTGGGCTTAAAAAAAAAAAAACATGTCATTCAGAGATATGGCTGGAAAGAAAGAAGATAACATAGTTATTTTGAAAAGCTTTAATCTAGTAACAATTCACAAGTATATCAGTTTAAGTAAAATTATACCTCCCTGTGTATTTGAGATATAGGCAAGGAAATATATCAAAATCTTTATTTTAGGCCATTACCATAGACGTTAAGGAATGACACTGCCAAGGGCGAACAAAATACCACAGCTCAGGAGAATCAAGAATCTTAAAATACAGACAAAACCATGATTTCTTCCTTCAGTTGCTTACAATTAGTGGGGATAAAGTTGTACACGCAGAAACTACATAGAAAACAAGTGGGTATGTAATGTAGTGCTAGTGCTAACTGCAGAGCAGAGATTGTACACATTGCATCATGTTTAAAAAGGGAATGGCTGCATGATGACATGGCTTTGCTTTATTTTCTCCACAAATAGTCCAACACCAAGTAAAGCTGTGAAAACATGAGCTGGGAATTTCATCACACTCTAGTGCCAAAATAATCTAAATCTTGTGGGTTTTTTTCCCCCTTAGCATTTGGTGCAAATACAAACGTGTATGTGGAGAAACTACATTGGGCCACGTTATTTGCTTCTGTGAATTCTGGGAGGAAAAAAAAATAGATTTTATTCATAATGAATGCATGCCCTAGCCGCCTTGAAATTTGAAATCTGTTTTACTTATTTTCAAGAATACCTTTTTAAAAGAGTCATTTTGTTTGTAGCTTGCCGACCAGGTTTCTACAAGGCCTCGGGTGGTAATATGAAGTGTGCTAAGTGCCCACCTCACAGTTCTACTCACGAAGATGGTTCAGTCAACTGCAGGTGTGAGAATAATTACTTCCGAGCAGACAAAGACCCTCCATCCATGGCTTGTACCCGTGAGTAGTTTTGCTGCAACCCATGCCTCCATGTTTGTTTTATTTCCTTTTTTCTTCTTGCTATTGTGCTTTTTTTTTTTTTTTTTTAAGCATTTGGTCCATTTCCTTCCGTTATCCATGTGCAAATTAAAAGCTTTCTCTGCTTCACTCTCCATGCTTGGCTCACCACAAATGCAACATTTATCACACAAAAGAAATTAGTTTTTAAAGCACTTCCTGCAACAGGACCCCCAGAAAGAAAGACAATTTTATATATCTTGTTTTAGATCTTGCATTATTTTGACAGGGTAGGGGAGGTTTAGGCATGGGATTTGTGATTCCCTCTTGTTATATGTTGGTCATAGGTCATAGGGGAAAAGAACTAAGATTTATAAAACTAATACTAAAGTTTTCATAACGATTCACAAGGGCATTGAATTTAGTGGTAAATTCCTTTGTTGCACTTTGCGAATGCATCTTCAACCTGGAATCAAAACTCCCCCATTCATAGCTTGGGGAGGACAGTGCTCTTGAATCCATGTGTCTATAATCTCATGGATCCTCTAAGGATGAATTAAAAGTATATAATAAAGACAAGATGGTTATTTACCTCTTTCAGTTCCATTGTAAATTGTCGATTTCCCTTGTAGTAGAAAACAGAAGTGAGGCTCATTAATCTTTGTTGAACTACTTTGCAGGACCTCCATCTGCACCAAGAAACGTTATATCTAATATAAATGAGACCTCGGTTATCCTGGACTGGAGTTGGCCCCTGGACACAGGAGGCCGGAAAGATATTACCTTCAACATCATATGTAAAAAATGTGGGTGGAATGTAAAGCAGTGTGAGCCATGCAGCCCAAATGTCCGCTTCCTCCCTCGACAGTATGGACTCACCAACACCACGGTGACAGTGACAGACCTCCTGGCACACACTAACTACACCTTTGAGATTGATGCCATTAACGGGGTGTCAGAGCTGAGCTCGCCACCAAGACAGTTTGCTGCAGTCAGCATCACAACTAACCAGGCTGGTGAGTACACGCTGGGCGCTTCCTACTCCTGCCATCTCAGGGCCAAGGAACAGTTTTGACACAAGGAGTGGAAGAAAGGGTAGGAAAATAAAAAAGAGATTTGAGAGTCCCAGGTTATTCTCTTTTATCACTTTTAGACAGCTATGGTACATTAAATAGCTCACTTTAATTCTTAAAAATGAGAATAAATCACATTTGTTACATGATTTTTAACCAGTTTAATCCATTGCTTCCCAATTTGAAATCTGTAAACATTGGGGGCTCTGGAGACAGTACTTATGGGGCTCCTTGCAACATTTCCATATTTTCTAGAACTTAACAGACATTGAATCTAGCTTGGAAAAGGTTATGTAGGATATTTACAACTAGAAATATCTTTACCTTAGTTATAATTACATCAGATTTTGTGTATAGGTATTGTTATTTTATGCTCCCGGGAAGCTCTGGGCAGTACAGCTCAGGTAGTTAAAACTCTAATTAGTTAAAAAGAAGAAAATAAATCCATTTTATTTAATAGATACAATTTGTATTTAAAAATTAAAAATATGAAATTGAGGAGAAGCTTAGTAAAAAGAGGTCTTTGTAGAAAACAGTTGGAATCACTGTTCTAAAAAATTTCCAGGTATAAATTTTATGGTGATTTCATCAACTGTATTTTCCACTGACAACTTTTTCCTAATTAAAAAGAAAATACTATGTTGCCAGGTTGTAAGCAAAGGGCCTTTAATATGGAGTGGAAAATTTAAACAAACTTCTTACCTTTCTTTATCTTACATCCACAACATTTCTCTCTTCTTTACTGTTAGTAAATCCTGTTTTTTCAATCACACTTTAAATCTTCTGTTTTTCAGTTCTCTGATAATTCTTGTGATTTTTTTTTTTTACTGTGGTTTCTTAACAGTGTGGTGTCCAGAATTATTGATGGGGTTTTAGTTGTGATTTTCTCAAACATATAGAAGAGTTACACTTTGCAGTGTATACAGAGACACACCAGTGATATCCCTTTGAAATAAGACAGTCATTTTTCCAAGGTGATAACTGTGATGAATGAGTAAAAAACAGTTTTCTAATCAACGAGGCTTGTGCAAAATTAAGCTGGTAGATATTTATTGTGCATAATTGTCTCTGTAAGATATCATAATTAGGGATACAATTTGAGCAATTCAATTCAGAGATATTATTGTATAATTTATACACAAGCAAATAAACATTGGAGCCAAAAGCGGGGAAAGGAAGAGGCAGGATGGCACCTGGGGAATGCTTCAGCTAGACTACAGACTCCCGCATCTGTTCCCAGGAGCACTAACCCTGAATTGGAAGAGAGGATTAAGTGTAAACTCCACTTCTTTTCTGCATTTGGTTTAAATTATGGAAGTCCCTCTCCTCTCTAGTGGGACTCACTCTTTGCTTCGAGGATGTGAATACTGGATGTCAGAAGAAAAGAGAAAAGAAAGATGACTAAATTCTATCAGCTGGAGGAGGTCTTAGAGCAGCCAAGTAACTAAACAGGAAGCTCACCACCTTCTTTCTCTCACCTGGCAGACTCAGGGAGGTTTGTTAAACTACCAAGGGTGCAAAACTAATAGGTGTCGTCAGGGTTAATATTCTGCTGGTTGGTAAAATTTTGTACTTATTTCCATACTGGTTAGAAGCAGATATAATAACTTCTGAAGGTGAGTATAGAAATGCATCCATACTGATTAATTCCTCAAGTACCTTGAGTATCCCCTTAAATCCAGTATATCAGGTCCCCCATTTCCTTCCCCATAATCTAGCAATCAAAGGGATAAATCTTGGCATTAGAGGCATCTCTAGGCCAGTATCTCAGGTCCCCTTTCTTCTCCCCGCATAATCCAGCAACCAAAAGAGTAAATCCTGGCATTCGTGGGGTCTCCAGATCCCTGTGTAGGAACTCTTCCAACTTGAGGGCTCCAGGTTCCTGCCATGCCAGTTAATAGATATTTTGAATATAAACCCTGGCAGATTCCATGTTTAAATATGTCTCTTTATGATTCCAAATCTCTTGTTTTTTTCCCACTTTTCTTCTGGTTTCCTATATTGATGAAATTCTTATAATGTTACATTGTCTCATGGCGATAAAGTTTATTTGTGGAAAAGAAATGACTTTGTAACGAAGTGCACTGAATCATTATTTTAATCTTGCTTACTGAATCTGTAATCTCTCCCACTTGAAGTTAGATCTCAGACCAAGCATCATATGCTTTTGTTTTACTTCAGTCAATGATATTTAAACTTTGTAGCTGATAATATTTAAAGATTCGTAACTTAGATTTATTTAACTGTCTTCCATGAGAGGAAAAAAAAAAAGATGAGTAAATGCTATTGCTGTGTATCACATGATTATAGCTTCTCATATTCAATGAAAATAGGAATTTTAAGAAATTATAATTATGTGGCAAATGGCTTCCCCAAATCCCATATTTCACTCTGATTTACTACCTTGTTTAAAATAGGAGCATCAATCTGTGTTATAATTATCTCCTAAGTTAAACAGAAATGTATAAAAACAAGCAAGAGCTCCTTATTTCCTATCTTATCATTGACCTCTGGCTTTCTGACAATGCATTTATCAGGAAACTAATAGTTCCAGATATATACAGTGAATGAGTCTAGGTAAAGGGGTAACCAAGAGCAGGCCAAGAGTTTAAAAAGTAAATGGGGTTGATGCTTTGGCCCTCCCAGTTACAAATCACAGGGAGAGACAGAGATTCAACAGGGATGATATCAGTTACTCTTCCTAACGCCCCTCTCATTTTTCAGGAAAATCACAAATATGTCTACAACATGCACCATGAGGCATTTTATGTATTTATTTCAGGGGGTCTGTATCATTTTTGTGCCTGGGGAGTAGAGATCTTTGTTCCATCTTCAAATCCCCATGGTAGGATTTATAAACAAGATTAGAAGCAATGCCATTTCTCCAGAGTGTTTCATTGTTTTGCTTTATTTTCGCTCTTGTGAAGGTTAATGGACTGGTAGCCTTGAGAAATGAGCTCCCTACCTCTAGAAAGATATAGCCATGACAGATATGATGTGTGGTGTTTAAATTCCTCCTATCCTCTCTATCTCTGATGTGGCTATAAAGGGAAAACCTGAATGTGTCCCTTTCAATTTAGTTTGCGAGATTGAATTTGTTAATTTTTCTCTTGATTACATTGTAAAAACCATATGATGACCACAGGATAAGGCACCTTCTAAATTGTAGAGGATTATGTTGTAAATTCGAGTGTTAGTTCTCAGCTCTTAGTACTTTCACAAAGTATGTCAGTGAGATTAAAAACATGGTCTCTACATAAAGATTATATTCATGAATCTATCAGTCATACATGTACAGAAAAAAAATGCAGATTGTAAAACAAAAATATGTAAAGTTATACTTTGGGGTAAATTGCTACTTCTTATTTTCTTCTCTGAATAAGTATGTTTACCTTTCGGTTCTGGAAAAATCATTCCACTAGTGGAATATTTGTCTCTGTTTATTCTCAACTTCCATCATATAATCTGCTTTTCCCACTATCCTATAGCATGAAACAATCTCAGACAAGAACAGAGGGCACTAATAGAGAATATATGAGCTTTCAAGTTTCGAGATCCACCCCACTCCCATTTTATAGAAACTGAGATCCAAGAACATTTTTCAACTTTTTATCAAGCAATCAAACTTCTACTTATGTCTTCCAACTCCAACTCTACTTTCAACTTCTATTCTCGTGTTCTTTCTGCCATCCTTGATTCATGCCATGTAGCTGCAAAAAGAAATGCTGCCTTGGAGACAGAGTGGGGCTTTGCTGGGAACATCTACTGTAACCTATGCCATCTAAAATAAACTTGGTCCTTGCTTTTCAGTCATTTATCACAGGGTTTCTTAGGGGTTTTCTGCAAGAGATCTTATCATCTCCACTCTTCCCCAAATTTAATCTTATCCTTTACTCCGTCTTTCTACACAGATGACTTTCCCTCTGTGATGCTGTGATTTATGATAAGAAATATATATTTGGTCTTGGTCCCAGTTTATGGCACAGAGCTCCTAAAACTCTTAGAATTTCCTAAGTGATAAGAGCAATAAAGGGTATCTTGTTATTCATAACAACCCCTTTTAATCACATTTGAGTTTATGTTAATGAAGTGACTTTGGGGAAGCCCCAAAGGATGGTGGCTGTTTGTCAGAGAACCAACCATGTGATTAGAGGAACTTTTAGCCACTCCACTCCTCAACCACACCTCTGGGTAGGGTGGAGGGGCTGGAAATAGAGTTTAATCATCAATGGTCAACGATGTAATCAATCATGCGTATGCAATGAAGCCTCCTTAAAAGCTCAAAGGACGTGGTTCAGAGAGCTTTTGGGTAAATGTGCTGGTAGGTGAGAGTCTAGAAAAAGCATAGAAATTCTCTGCCCAGTTCCTTGCCCTAAACATCTCTTCATCCGTCTGTTTCTGAGTTGCATTATTTTATGTAATAAACTGTAAATCTAGTAAGTAAAATGTCTTCCTAAGTTCTGTGAGCTGTTCTAGTAAATTAATTGAACGTTAAGAGGGTATCATGGGAACCTCTGATTTATACCTGGTGGGTCAGAGGCACAGATAACAACCTGGACCTTGAGTTTAGTATCTGTAAGGGGGGTTGGGGAAGTCTTGTGGGAGTGAGCCTTTAACCTGTGGGATCTGATGCTAAGGTAGCTACTATCAGAATTGAATTAAATCATAGGACACCCAGCTGGTGTTGCAGAATTGCTTGGTGTGGGGAAAACCCCACACATTTGGTGACTAGAAGTGAAGTATTCTGTAGAGGAGACACACAGGAGTGTGCTTTTTCCCCTTACACCCTCCTAAACTTGTTAAGACCATAAAGTTTAAGAGGGAAAGAAAATGCTATCTCACTGGCTTTTCTAAGTCTTATTCCTCCTGTTTGTACTCACTATCTCGCATAGACTCCTGACTCTAAAGAGTGTGTTCTCAAGCAAATCTCTTCCCCTACTAGCAGCTTGACAAATGCTATCCTGGCTCTTTTTCTTTGCCTTTTATGTTGCATGGGTTTTTCTTCATCTTAGAAGAAGATGCAAATAATTAAATAAAAGCAGCAGCAATAACAATACACACACTAAATCACACGCACACACACACGTGTGTACATTACAAATTTTTTGACTCTTCATGATTCCATCTTATTTTTCTCTTAATTTTCAATCTAAGATTGGATGTTTTCATAAAGTAATCCTTACTTCTTTCTTTGTTCTCTCATTCATATTGCAGTCTGGTTTCTGTCCTTACTCTACAAAAGTGCCCTTCTGAGAACCACTTATAATTTCCTATTTTTATCTTTTTGTTAAAATGAATGCAATTGTTAGGAAGAGTGTGGATTTCATAAGGGGCTGGACCTTGTCTGTTGTTCACATTTGTGGTTCCCGGACTTAGAACAAGGCCTTCTAGCACCTTGTACTCACTCCAGTGTTTATTAAATGAATGAGTAACTGATTATTGGAAATGTCCACCCTCCAAAAATGAAAACATTCTCCCTCAAACCACTTTCTTTCCTTATTTTTTTCTCCCTACCAATAAGACCACCATTTTCCTCAGTTTACCAGATTCTAACACTTGGAATAATCTTTGGTTCATCTTCTACATTTAAGAAGTGTTCACATGCTACTGATTTTTCCCTTGAATTGTTTTGGACCTTCATACTTTTTCTCCACACTTAGTGTTAGATTTTAAGGTTCTTGGTCATAACATTTATAAATAAATAATACCATGAATTATAATAATCCTCTTTTAATTATTTATTTAATTATAAAAGGAATTGAAACTTATTGATAAAAAGTCAAAATATCATACTGCTTAGCCACTTCTTTCCACTGAGATATTTGTAAAAAGGGTTAATGGGTCAACAAATGTATTTCAATGTTCCTTTTATGTTCGTGTAATATATGCTCCAGCCATGAAAGAATTTATGATAGAAGCATAGATTTTTTTTTAAATTATGTAAATTATATAAAGTTGCATAAGACACTAATTAAATGGGTTAAGAAGTGGTGGTTGAAGAATTTTAGGGAAATCTTCAGAGAAAAGAGTTTAGATTACTTTGAAAAATAGAAATAAATCAGATAGGTGTAAAGAAAAGGAAGTATATATGTATTACAATATTGGAATTGAGTTTCCTGGGTAGTAGGAAGGCTAGGCTGAGAAGAGGAGATGAATCTTGTTAAAGGGTAACAGGAAATCAGGTTGGTTGTACATAGAAGGCCAAGCAACTGGTATATTAGATAGTGGGATATTGGATAGAAATACACATTTTGAGTGGAAGAGTAGCCTCATTCAATCTATTTTAAGAAGTCTAATCTTGAAAAGGGCAGGAAACAGTGTCAGTAGATATAATTCTTCACATGTGAATGCCTGATTTATAGTGAAAGAATGACATCATTGGATTTAAGTAAGTATTCGTATTATCTGCAATTATAATTTTCAAGTCTAAAATGGCATTTAAAAAATTTTGAGCCATACAATCAACCAAAAAAAGAAAAAGTTTTAGAAAATTTTGGTCTTTTTGTACTTAGATTCTTGATTGCCAGATTGTTGACATTGACGTACCATCAGGCCTAGAAATTTTTTGTCTTGTAGTCCTGCAATCAAATAAACAACTTTCGCATGACACTTAGGTACATGCCATTGTATTTCTCTCATTTTACAATAGTTGAAAAGAGTGTCTCTCCATTCTCTGGGTCCTGGTATCACTCCAGTATTTCCTTTTTCAACATATCCCTAAGCCTTGAATTTTTTGCTCCAGGCATGCACATTTTTTATATTTTTTCTAGTTCCACTTAAACTTATCTTTTCCTCTATGAAGATTATCTTGACCCCTATACTTCGCTGGAATAAATGGACCTGTTTTTCCCACCTTCAATTTGTCCTGCTGGAGTTCTGCATATATGTGTACAGTTTTTATCATAAAATTTAATTTGTTCACATATATGAAAGTATTGCAAACAGTACCATAGTACACAATATGTGTATATACCTTAAGCCAGATTTCCTGAAAATGAAAATTTTACTACATTTGCTTTGTCATACTCTCCCCCATTGCCTTCTCTATATAGATATTATTTATTGCTGAACCACTTGAGGGGAAATTGCATATATTATGTCCCTTTATGCCTAAATACATTAGTGTGAACTTCCTCTTACATAACCTCAATACATTTATCAAAATCAGGACATTAGCATTGTCCATATTATGATCTTATCTGCAGATATTACTCAACTTTTGTCGGTTATTCCACAGCGTCCCTTTAGCAAAAACAAACTGATGTTCTGTTTACCTTCAGTTTCTATCTATAATATAGTTCTTATCTACAATAATGAATAAATGAAACGTTTTCTGTAAATTAAGTTAGATACAACAATATGAAGGGAAAGGGAATCAACACTCATGGATATGACTTTCTCAGGTGCTTGATCTCTCTAGGAGTTTCACAGTTGCCACCCCATTGAAAAATGACCAGTAAATAATATTATTTTTTAAAGGAAGCACTTGACTTAATTTTATTTAAATTTCCTGTTGAAGAACCATTAATTTATGCAGAGAAGGATAGCATCTTAGAGACTTTCTGATATAAGGAAAACATTCTTAGCCTTGGCTTTAAACAGAATAGCCTCTATCATTCACTTAATGATCAAAGACAGATCTCTCTTCTCCCAGTTAAAATTTGCTGTCCATCACATGAAGGGATTGAAATGGAAATCCAGTCATAGTTTTTTCCTGTTTTACTTATTTTTTGTGATTCTTGGACTATAGCTTAGAATTTTGTGACTGGTATAATTTTAATCAAGCAATACATTTTTTTTGACCTTAAACACACCTATTAATGTACTTCCTCTAAAGGACTTTTAAAAGCTTACTTGCCTATACTTTTGTGACCTGCTATTTCACAGAACAAGGTAACAGAATCTATTAGCAGCAAAAATAGTTTAATATATCTTGAATAAACAATACATGCTTTTTAAAATGAATCCTAAATTATCAGAGCCCTTTGGCTACATTTAGAATCCAGTCTAATTGTTTACACAGTGATAAAGCAGATATTTTAAATCTTCTTCATTCCTTTTTCTACAGTGTATTTCCTCTATCCGCCTCGTTGTTCTATTGGGATTTAGAAGCAGCATTTATAGATATGACAAAGGAACGCCTCATGTCAAAGACAGCCAGGCAGGCTTTAGAAATTCTGAAGAAGCAAACATTTCAAAATAAAAGTAAAAAATGTATACACCTTGGATCTGCTATTAAGCTACAGACACATACTGATATAGTCTCTATAGAAATGTATGCTGCCATGTAATTGTGTACCTTGGAAGTAAACTAGACCCCAGGGCATCTACATGCATTCTTTCACAGCATGAAGGAAGGTGTTTTGTAGCATCAGTGTAGTACATCAGAAAGTTAAAATGTAATGAAAATCAACGACAAAGTAGTGGAAATAAGATTCCAGTAATGCACTCTGATGAATCCTCCCCTTGTTGTTTCACTTGTGTGATTAATAAACCCTAAGGATTGAAGCCTTAACCTTTTATTTCCCTCAACAAATAAGGAGGTCTGAATCAGGCCTGGAGATTACCAGTGAATACATACGTTAAAATTTTCTTGGTGCGTTTTGCTTATGCGGTCATTTAGCTTCTTTCTTTCCGATTTGAAATCAAGGCGGAGACCTGTGCCTCTGGGGATATCACTCTGCAGTGATGCGTCCTAGTGTGCCTGAAGCCTTCCGCATCATTTAACACATCAATGATGCCTTTCAGCCATCACACCCTGGTATGGAGGCATATTACACATCTGTAGCATGAGCAATATGCTGAACAAAAGCAGAGCCATATATTGTCCTGAGAGTTATTCAGAACTTTTATATGAGCTTAAAGCCACAATTGTATGGAAAACCAGCAAATGGACCCAGTTTGAGGGCTTCCAGGGTCAATATTGAATTATTATCCCGTTTTCATTTCTGATCTTTAATATCAATACAGTTACAATGAATGGAACAGTCATGTGTCTAGAGAATTATGGTTACTCTTTTCCTGCTGACATCTCCTAGAAAGTGCTCACAGGAACAAAAATACCAACAGCCAGCCAGAGGGGAAAATATGGTGTTAACTAAAGCACTTAGTATTAAGAAAGTATATTCAATATCTTGTAATAATCTCTAATAGAAAAGAATCTGAAGAAGAATATATATGTGTGTGTGTTTTTGTGTATATGTGTGTGTGTATGTATAACTGGGTCACTGCTGTACACCTGAAACATTGTAAATCAACTATACTTCAATTAAAAAATTAAAATTAAAAAAGAAAGAAATAGCCATTTAATGCTAACTTGTGCCATATTCACTGCATCTTTCCAAAAGCAAAAAAATACTTCTTTAATAGAAATCTTTCTTATCCTTATTTTTCCCTAGCAGAATGTTTTTAGTCTCAAAACACATTAAAGACAATAGTTTATCTTTTAATATATTCTACCTCTCTAGGGTTGTTAAATATAGAAGATCCTTAGGGAATGATTGCAATATGTGTAAATAATTGAGAAATTGAATAAATGC
The DNA here is from genome assembly GCF_030028045.1 of Hippopotamus amphibius kiboko. NCBI lineage: Eukaryota > Metazoa > Chordata > Mammalia > Artiodactyla > Hippopotamidae > Hippopotamus > Hippopotamus amphibius. Next base: position 76,236,826 of record NC_080195.1, on the reverse strand, counting down.
AAATGTTTAGAAGGAAAAGATGCTCTGATTTTAAAAGCAAAAATCCTATTATGACTAGCCAGACTTTCATTATAAACTCTTAATTATATTTCAGTATCTCCAAAAATTCTATCTCCCCGTTAATAACTATAATGTAGCCCAGCATTCTGACTTTATTATCCTATCAATATAGCACCATTGTCCAAACTGAAAAAAAGCACCCTTTCCTCAAGGGACTTTATTGCCATCTGCTATAAAATTGTTGTGATAAGTATTCAGATTAAAAGGATTATTATGTAGGGCATCCACATGTGCTGGGGCCCTGAGATTCCATAACATTCACCCTAAACCAAAGAATGCTGAGGCCAAAAAATGGGAAGCTCACATTTTCTACCTCATTTCATCAGTAATAATTGCTGATCTAAATCCTCTTGATATGATTAATACTGCACTATAGTCTGTTACATAATTATCTCATTTAATCCTTACGACAGTTTTATGACTGCGAGTGGTTAAATGTCTTGTCCATGATTTCACAACTCCAAAGTTCCTGCTCTTAACTCTTAGGATAGTCTTTGTCCTATGGCTTTGCATAACTAAGACTGAAAAATAAATCTGTAAAGGTGGTTATCATATTATTGTAATTTTTGACTACCTGGCACACAGATCATATGATTTTTTTTTCTTTGAAATCAAAATTTCACATAATTTGAGCAATTTTGATAAGAAATGAAATCTGAATTGCTTTATTGGAAAGTTATGTAACCAAATCTTTCTTGCCAAAACCAAACAATAAAAACTCCTCTAAAGTAGCTTTGAAGGGTTACATTTACTACCAGTCAATGTTAACTTAAAAGATTTATCTTGACAATTTGTTATCATTAAGAATTAACCTCTTACTGGTTTTCATTTTCATTTCAGTAGGAAAAAAAATAATTATAACAAACTAACAGAAAGAAAATCTGTGTCTTGTCACAGTTTTGTCCAAGAAATAGCTTTAAAGTGGAGGGTGTATGTCAGAGTAGGAAGAGTTCTGGAATGTGTATGAACAGAGGTGAATACTCCTCTCTGCTCCCACTCTTTGATTTGGGTCTATGAATAGGTCACTTTTTTCAGAGCTATTGTTTTATCTCCTTTGTGAAACTAAACACTTGGACTGGATAATTTTTAAGTTTCCTTCCAGTTACAAATTCTAGGGAACTAAATTGATGCAAAATATATCATGTATTCATGGGAAAATAATCCAGCATTTTCTTATAATTGAAACACATACGATTTCAAAAAAACAATATTTGAAAAGCAGAGTGGTACAGGACAGTGTCAAAAGTCCAACTGTAAATCCAAGTCTTGCCACTTAGTAGTGTGATTAGATTTTTGGTTTGTTTATGCATTCATTCTCAATTTTGTTTGAAAATGAATTTAAGACAGGGATTGTACTAATCTGGAGTCTTTGCATCCTTTTTGACATGGATACAGTAATACACACATGGTTTGTTGTGAGGACTAAATAAAATTAAGAAGGTGTATGGACTAAGGAAGCACTTAAATAAGGTATTGAGCCCTGTCTCAAACATAATCAGTCTTGCTCTATCTGGGGGAAATAGACACTCCTTTTTAAAATTAAAAAAATACTAGTAAACATTAAAATATATGAAATCAAGCTCTGAAACACGCTACTTAGATGTGATTGGTTTAGGCTCTCATTCTTTGAAAATTGGAATTCATATGTGTGATGTAAAACAACTCTCACTATAATAAGCCATTCTTCCTGCATTACATACACAGATATAAGTGTATATATAGACTTAGTGTCAGCACTGAGGTGCCCATGAGAGGGTCTAATGGAAACATCTGATAGGCAGTTGGATATATTTGGCTGTACCTCTGAGACTTTGACTAGTACAGCACCCAAAGACATCCATAAAATAAAAAGGACTGGTAAGAATTATATAATGTCTATTAAGATTAAAGAAAAGAGATGGACAGAGATATAAGAAGAAATCAGGTGACAAATGAATATTCTAATAATCATTCAGGATAAAGAGTTAAACTTTTACCAAGGACCATGTTGTGACATAAAACAAACATTTGCAATTACTTAGGAAGTGGTCACCTTTTACTTCTAATCACTAGAATATTGGTTTTTAAGTACATTTTAGTAAGTTTACTATATATCCAAAAGGAGAAAATTTTAAATGCCCCCAAAATAATTATGCTTACTACAGACATATTAAAGCAAAATGTTGCATCTCTTGTACTTTTATTTTTTGGTTCATCATGTTGTTTGAATTTAGTTTTGGGGCATAGTTTGTCCATCTTCATCCATCCATGGAGCATAGTTGTACATCTATCCTCTAAGAAAGAGTATACAGTTATTTATGCAGATTTCCAACATGAGGAAAGAGATTCTCTGTTTCTCCTTCATTGAGTAGAGCTTGTTTTATTTTCCTCCATTAAAACTTTTTCAAAAAGGTTTTCCATAGTTGACATTTGAAATACATTGCTTAATATACCATCAACTTCCAGTAAAGGACTAAGGTTTAATATGTAACATACATCTTTCTTGATTTGAATTAATATGGTAGAAGAATTTGGCTTAATTTAAAGTCCTTATTTCTGAAAAGTTTAAAAAATGAATCTCATCTATCTTACTTGAGATATCTTTCCATTCTAAGCTATTTTCATAAATTCTTATTATTGCAGATAGAAGATAGATGTCTTTATTAAAGTCCCAATATAAAACAGCTAGATGAAGAGCTAGCTTTTGCAACAGCTTATTGTTTTGTGTATATATGTGTGCGTTTGTGTTTGTATGTTTATGTGTGTGTGTGTATACATATCTCAAGAAGAACATAAAGTTCTAGAGAGAGTAAATTTCTAGAAAGTGTGTGAGATCTAACAGACCTGAGAGAAGAAAGTCTTTTTTTTCTAAATCATTTGCACTTGGATAGTTTTACTCTAAACTATGTTATTTATTAAATAAGGATTATGTCTACATACAGTGTGGTAAAGACAAGAACATTTGCCTACATAAGAACTGACACTGCTTGGTCCTTATAAGTTACCAGTTCTTGGTAGTAATATCATTAATGTACTTTTGGAACATTTAGCAACAAATGTACTTCTGAAGATCAAAATAACTTTTAGCCAACTCCTGGTTTTCTCTGGCGGTACAGTTCACACTTAATCACTAATTGCTTTTATCTATTCCCTAAGCATTGACTGAGCACTTATTGTGAGCCAGGTACTATGCTGAATACACAGTGGATAAAATGATGATTAAGATGTGGCTACTATCTTCAAGGAGCACTCACTTTAGTAGGAGATCTTAAAGGTTTTAAGAAACCAGCATGAAATTGATTGGTTTGGCCACGAAAAGGCAGGCAAGGCCAACTGCCAAGAGACTTCAATAAGCATCAGCAGCTCAGTGAAGCCACCCAATGAAATATTTATCATGAATTCACAGATAATACCAAATTATGTATAATAGCTTCATCTTTTTTCATTACTAAAGGATAGATTTTAAAACCTATCTTTTTATGATTTTTTTGTTATGTGATGCCAAAAAAAGCAGCACCCTATCCCAAAGATTTTTTGCTCAAAGGAGAAAGAAAAAGAAATAAAATACTTTAAATCACATACAAATTAAATGATAGTTATATGTGTATCTCAGTTGAATGTGTCTGTATAAAGCAACTAGTCAAAATATGTGAAGTGAACAAACATTTAGAGCTGTCCAGTGAAACTCTCCACGTCAGTCTGGCTTATTTATCAATCTATCTGTTCATTCTCTTATCTCTCAATCAAGCTTTTTGTTATTAGTATGGAATGAAGATTCTATTTAAATATACAAATTTATACACAGTTACCACATAAAGTATATGAAACTAGAAGCAAACAAATATAGTGCACACCTCAAAATTACACAGTTATATGTCAGTTATATCTCAATTTTTAAAAAGTATATGGAACTAGAAAGCACTAAAATATAATTGATAGTAGTTATCCTTAAAGTAACTCTTCATAACAGGTAATTAAGAAAAGGTCAGAATTTTAGAAATGTTTATAATAATCATTGTAAGCATAAATTATAATTGTTCTGAAGATATATGGCCAGAATTTAGCACCAGTGATGTAATAAAATGCCAGGTCTTACCACTCTGTCTGCTAATATTTGTTAGGACACCAGTGATTATAAATGTTGCCTATTTGTGAAGGTTAAAAGTTAATGCTCACTCTATTAAAAAGTTAAAAACACTATTGAAATGAGTTTCAAAAAAAGAAATCTATCAGAGGAATTAGATATAAAGAAATAAACCACCATTTTTTATCCAGGTCAATCTTTTTATACACTTTGTTGGGAGATAAGAGTTTAACTATCTTCTTAGGAAGTACTTAGGGAAATTCTAAAATTCACATATGTTCCACATATAAAGCTGGTATTTATATAACTATTTGCTATAATTTTTAGTATACTGAATGAAGTCTTAAAAAGCATTTTATATATATTTTAATGATAAACATTTTTCCACTATCAGTAGTTATTTTATTTAAATGAAGTGGTGGGTATTCGTTATTTTGTACTTATTTGTGCGTATCTTTGGTTTGTTGTAATAGCCTAAAGGAACTGTCGAATAGGCACAAAATCATATTTATTATTTAAAGTAACAACCAAGTGTGGAGTAGCAGCCATTTGCCAAATGCTACATTGGGTATTTTACAGGCAACATTTAAGGCTTAAAGCAACCCTGTAATTTGAGCATTGTTGGCCTTATTACTAGAAAAAGAAATTGTTTTCAAGAATTTAGTTAACTAGCCCCATTTATCTAACTTAAGTGGCTAAAGAGAATTTGAACCCAGGTCTTTCCAATACAACAGTATTTCCCAATTTTCAGTAAACAGCTGCATGTTTTCAGGAATTTTGCTTCAACCACATAGCACAAGGACTCTCATAATTTAGCAATATATCAATACTTGGTTAAATCAAGCCTCATTTTTTACCTAAAATGTATTTGAAAAGAGAACTTTACTCCTATGTATGGTAAGCTAATGTCATTTACTAAGTATTTGTTTGTCCATATAGTACCTGAGATCCTTTTTCAAACCACCAAGGGTAAACTTGGAACCTACTGCTGCACATCAGGGCGACAACCCTGACGATCGTGAATGTGGAGTCAGTAACCCGCAGGCCTCCCCACTTCTAGTAACGGCAACTCTATCCTTCCAAGTGACCCAGATCAAAGCTGCCGAAGTCACCCTTGACTCCTCTCTCTCACACCTTACAACTGACTTATCAGCATATTCCATAAATATGCCTTCAAAATATGACAAGAACCAGACCACTTCTTACCATATCCATTGCTACAACCCCAATTCCTTCATATCCTGCCTATATTATATAAAATACCTCCTAACTGGATCCCTTCCTTACACCCATGCCTGCTCTACAAAAACATCTCTCATAACTATGCTAATGTTCATTATCCTTATTTCATTATATAGATTAATGAGGTTTCTGTTCCTTTCTGAAATATAACTGGTAGTTTTTCCTAGTTATTTTAAGTGTATTATTCCCTTCCCCTGTTTCCTTTTAAAGGAGATGGGCATTATTTTTTATTTGACCATTGGAAATATGAAAGAAACTCTCATATGACCAGATAAGTTTATTTATTTATTTTTTAAAAGGCTCAAGCAGGAATTGCTGCTCATAATTGTGTGTTCTTAAATGCTGACCCATGATTTTGATGACTTAATATGTCAATAGCTTGACATTTGGCATTTCTTTCCTCACTTAACTGTCACATATAAAATATTCCCCTACAGCCTCTTACCTAGAGTGCACGTATGGTTTTGAATCCAAAAGAATACACTGAAACAATAAAAAGGATGCTATTAGTGTTACCATGGCACAGCCAAAGCCTTCTTGTATCTTTTGTCCTTTGGAATAAAGACTTATGTGTTCCTAATCTATACATTTTGTTAAAATCCATTTTTAAAAGTGTGTCGTGTATAACCTAAGATATAAGCTTGCAAGTTGATACGAGTGGTGCTTTGTGACAGGACTACAGATGTTCGGTACATGATATATTTATTTTTTACCCCAGTGGCCCTTATCAAAGGGGCTAGAAGATCGGCTTATAACAAGTCAACTAATGACATGATATAGAGAGGCCCCTGGTTCAGTGGCTGTTATTACAGCTGTGTCCTATTACATTTTAGATACCTAGAACATGGTTGCATTTCGAATGGCGTTTATCTTTTGAATTTCAAACATTCCTGCCATAAATAAGGATTTTATGCTTTTCAAAAATGTTTCACAGTTTAGTCTAGGGAATACTGAAAGGTTGCCTTTACTTAATGAAATTCCCCCTTTAAGGGTTCCTGGAGCTAAGATGAGCATTTTTTTGAGCACTCACCTCTGCAGACCTGTGTCATTCTCTCTGCCCATTCCTTGCTATTCCCTTATCCTGGAGAGGTGATAATAACTTGAGTTTCACAAAACCAGCAGTGTGGAGACCATATGAGAGTTGGCCTTTGATCATGGTTTAATACTTCTCTCTCTGTTACTTCTTCCAACAAGAGGTAGCCGAATCTATCATAGATGTGATGACCTATCTTAGTGCTGCAGGAAAAGCAAGATTTTTATACGTAGTTTGTCCCAAAGCAAACACTGTTTTAAATATATTCTAAGTGAAAGTGTGAAGTGAGGACCCCTCCCTCCCCAAGGTCCTGATTATAATATGAAGGAGCAAAAGACCCCTGCATTTAAAGCATAATAGTATAAAACCATAAGAACAGCTATGTGAGATGACCCCCCTCCAGAAATAATAGCCACAATTATTCCTTTCAAAAATAATTATAATGATCCACCTCATCTTTTCGAAGTGGGACTAGCTGCTATTAATCAAGTGTATGTTCCTTTCTTTTTGAGATGCACATGTCTCCTAGCTTGAAGAATGAACCATGTAAAGAAAGAAATTCATTATGTGTGTCCTTGATTCAGGGAGAAACTCGGTCACTTTCCTTTTGTTCTACAAATAATTGTCAGGATGGTGGGAGATTAGCCTGGGTAGTTATTGCTGGTGTAACAACTGCTGCCTAGGAGCAAGCTCTGTTCCACCTCGATGTAAAGAAAGCAGCTGCCTTTCTACTGCTGTTGGTACCAGGCCACTGCTTTTATTGTCTATATTTCCTTATAGGGCCTCTCATCCTAGCTGTAGTCACCTTCTCACAGCCTACAGGTTTTTTCAGTCACAAAGGCTATGGCCAGAAAGCTTTATATGACTCTGTATTGAGCAATGCAGAAGGTGGAGTGGGAAGACATTTTCCTGGAATACTGAATAAGGAGTGAACATGTGTGTATGTGTGTGGGGTGGGGAGGTGCTGGGAGGCGGGGCAAGGAGAAAGTGCTTGATATGTGTGATTGAGTGTTTGTGAAAAGCACCAGATTGACAGATGGCAGGATGTACACAATATGGGAGGGATGGCAGTGAAGACTCATCAGCCTTTGTCCTGCAAATAATCACCACCGGAATAAGAACCAAAATATGCCAGATGAATGAAGTTTACATTTGTTCACAGTTTAAAGAAAACGTTCTCATTGACTGGGATTATATTTATTAACACGAACTAAAATTTTAGTCTGGTGTCATTTCAATCTTTGTTTTCCTCCTCGAGTTTTAACAGAGGATTTATACAAGTCCAAACTGTCAGGAGATTTGTAAGATGGTTGGCTGTGGCCCAAAATAAAACAGTTCTATCAGTTTATCCTAAGTAAAGCTGTGTATCATTGCTTTTTTTATATAACTTTTGATCTTAGAAGTATTTTTGGATTTATTGAATTATATTAGACCCTGTATTAGTCAAGTTGACCAAAGAAATAGAACCAATAGGATGTGTATCTGTCTATCTATTTATCTAGCTAGCTAGCTAGAAGGAGAGAGAGAGAGAGAGAGATTTCTTTTATACTGTTGGTTCACATGATTGTGGAGGCTGGCAAGTCCACAATCTACAGGGTTGTCGGGCAGGTTGAAGACCCAGGAAAGAGTTGATGTTGCAGCTGGTCTGAAGGCAGTTTGGAGGCAGAATTCCCTCGCTCAAGGGAAAGACCTTAGTCTTTTTTACATAAGGCTTCCAGTGATTGAATGAGACCCAGCCACATTATGGAATGCTATCTGCTTTTCTTAAGTTTATTAATTTAAATGTTAATCTCATTTGAAAAATACCTTTAGAGTGACTTCTAGACTAGCTACATTGACACATAAAAATAACCACCATAGTCCTCCATGTCAGTGGGGGATTTGTGTGTGTGTGTGGGTGGGTGGGTGGGTGTGTGGTTGCTCTCTTTCTTTTGAATAAATATCTAGACCATACACTTAAGGGAAATGGGAAATGCCAAGATAAACTGTTACAAAGACAATAATAATCTTTGAATTTCACACACTGACCATATTGAAATTCTCTTTTGGTGAATTTTGATTCTACTTTGAGTTTCTTTTCTTAGGTTTTCCTTGGAATATAATACATAGTGCATCAGAGAATGTTCCCTCCCCCAATCCTATCCCAAATATGCTGAGTTTCAAGACCTCCTTTGGGTGACCACATCAATAGCAATTAATTTGTAGAAAAGGCATTTTATACTGTTTTTTATTGGTGAAAATTTTCACATTGACATTTTACTTGTGGATATCACTTTCCATGTGCCTCTTTTGGATAGAATTTCAGACACAAGGCCCAGCTTTATGAGACACACACCTTCCCCTTATCAGCCTTTGGCAGACATCTCTATGTCCAGGACAGTGTTGTGACTGCCACTAGCACCACTCAGAGGACTTGTTTATCATCTTTAGGTAGTGATATCACTGAAAACCCTCAGCTCAGTAATTTTTAAACATGAAATTGTTTAAAAAATTACTCACAAGCTTTCAGCACACCAGTATATACCCTCTTCAAGCCAATCCCATAGGCTCAAAGCATCTGAAATTAAGTGTAGGGATGCCTAGCACTCTAAAGCTGAATCTGGTCCCCAAACACTTGGAAGTTCTTGTAAAGAAACTGTTTTCCCAACTGCAAGCCTGCAAACAGATAGAAAACCTACAGCCCTCTCACATTTGTTGTCTACTCAGCTTGAGTTTAGATGAAGTGCTTGGCCTGAGGCCAAGCACGTTGTATTTGTCAAATAGTATCTTGTTCTCAAAAGGCAACAATTACTTTTCTAGACTTTATGCAAATATGAAAGATTGTCATAATTTTATCAATATTTCTTCAATCCATTTAATGCTGAAGGATTTTAACATCCATTTGTATTTGATTTCCCCTCAAATTTGTTGTAGAGTGGGGCTGTCAATCAATGTAACATATAGATACTACCCCCAAATTTGCATTAATTAGTGTTAAGGTATTGTTTGAAATGCAAATAAGGTATCTGCATTTCAGTCTTTGCTGCTTTTAAAAATTTTCTTTAAATTCATTTCATAAAGTGACTGCACTTTCATAACAATAAAATATTTTATCTATTCAATTTAATCCCCAAAATATTTATTGAGTACTAAAATGAAACTAACATTGTGATATGTATTAGGAACATATAATGATAATTAATACATGCTTGCAGTCTTCAAGAAATTTATAAGTATTTCAGCACTTAATCAAATAAATATAATTCGTTCAATCAAAATGCATCAGGGTAAAAAAAAGGAATGATTATTTCCAGTTTGGGAATTAAGGAAGATTTTATTGAAGAAGTAGGGTTTGAGGTGGACTATAAATAAGGACTTGATAGGTGCAAAAGGGAACAAGAACATTAAGGACTGGGAAAGGAAGCAGAGGGACTGGGGAGGTAATTGTCTCTTAAGATAAGTCCATTCAGCTTAAGTGTAAGAGAGGAGAAGGCTGAGTGGGGGATGGAAAGGAGATTTGAGGTCAGCACTGTTCCAGGGGGATTCAGTTTGACTGAAACAGACACACATTCACTCACTTGCATTTCCAAACATATTTAGTCAAAGATACAGAATTTAATTCAAGTAGCAACATGGATGGACCTAGAGATTATTACGCTAGGTGAAGTCAGACAAAGACAAATATATGATAATCACTTATAGGTGGAATCTGGAAAAAAAAAGACACAAACTTCTTTATGAAACAAAAATATGTCCACAGACACAGAAAATAAACTTATGGTTACCAAAGGAGAAGGGGGAGGGGGAAGGATAAATTAGGAGGATGGGATTAACCTATACACACTACTATATATAAAATAGATAACAAACAAGGACCTACTGTGTAGCACAGGAAACTATACCATATTATATATATATATATATATATACACATATATATATATAAACTGAATCACTGTGCTATATACCTGAAACTAACACGAAATTGTAAATCAACTATACTTCAATAAAAAAAAAAGGAGGTGAATAAAGGACTTATAGGCACAAAAGCAGAGACAGCATATCTTGGCTCAGCTTTATTCCTGGTCTTCTAGAATCCTGATATGATAACAATCTTAGGTGACTGTCTGTGCAGCAAAGATCTTGTCAGATTTGGAAACACACACTGATCTTGCTGTATCCCTACTCTTTAATACTCAGTTCCATATTTTGCATTCTGGAAAAAAGCACCAAGAATTTGTGCTCTTCAGTTTAGGGGAATATTTACAAGTTTTGAACGCTTTTGGTTCCTGAACCAACTCAGCAATAAGACCAATAGATAAAGGGGAATGGGGGCCAAAGCAAAGACAGTCTTCCAGTGTTTTTGAACAGTATCTTTGCCTCTTACTTTCCTTTGACATAGAAAGCCCATCTTCCGGAGGAATCTGCCATGCAACTTCTTGCATGTCAAGCATGCATGGGAATTTTTCTCCATCTTATATGTAGTGGCACTTGCGTATGTTATAGATGGTTTGGGATGGGGTGGGGAGAAAGACATGTAGATTTTGTGGAGGAGAATGTTATGATCTGATCTGACCTTTGATTTAGGGAAAGAAATAAAGTTGCAAAGGAGACCAAGTAACAAACTAACAATAACCCACAAGAGAGATAGCAAGTTCTGAACTAAATTTGAGAAAAGGAGGAAGATGACATATTAAGAGATTAAAACCAGAATGTATGAATTGAGCAGATGTGAATTGAAGAGCAGTGGAGAGCTACAGCTCACTCAAATGCGAAAATAATCTAAACAAGTGTGGCATAAAGCATGGTGAAGCCCTTGATCAAGGTCGGAAAGAGGAAAAACACATGATAAGAGCATCTTAGAATTGATGATATAAGACAGCATACAGGTTGTTCATCCAAATGGTCATACAACTTTAAGCAGTTGACTATTAAAGTCTGATTCTTGGGAAATAACTTAAATATGGGTCATATATTTGGAAATCATGAGCATTGAAAAGGAGTCAATATAAAGCATAGAATTTTTTGTTAAAAAAATAGGGCCAAAGATAAAATCTTGGGAATTGCAGCGAATAGCTTTGAGCATAGCAAAGGAGCCAGCTTTGGAATCCAAGCTCAGACTTGTAGGAAATAATCATATGCAATTGTAACTTAAGAAATTTTATTCTCTATTTATCTCCTCTCTTAATCCTCCTTGAAAAAATATAAGCTTTATGAAGTCAGGGAGTTTTTGTCCACTTATGTTCATTGATGCATTGTCGATGTATTTTCTCAGAGCTTGAAATGTAGCGGGTGTTAAATAAATGTCTATCAAATGGCTCTATAGTCAGGTATGCCCTGTTGATTCCACTAGCACAACACTCTCCTTATTTCTAAGACATCGTTTCTGTCTTCACTGGTATTTCTAACTTCAGGTTCTCATCATTTTTCATCTGGACTATTATGGTAACCACTAGTCTGGAGTTACTCTTCTACCTCATTTGTTTTATAAAGCACCTTCAATCCGAGTGCTTTTCTGTGGCTTACAGAATTCCCCATGTCCTGCCCCATGCCCACTTGCCATTTAATACCCTTCTACTTTATGCTCTATGAATACAGTTTCTTATCATCTTCATAAACTCTCTACAGTGTCATGCCATTTCAAACATGTTAGCTATTTTCACTTTAGGAAATTCTCTTTTCCTTCTTCACCTGTTCATTTCTCATCTCTCGAAAATTAGTTCATGAGTCACCTTCTGCAGGAACTTTATGTTTTCCAAGTGGAGTAAGCAAAGCTTCCTTGGACCCCCAAGGAACCTGTTTATAGCTCTGTCACTGCTCTTAACGGATGCTGTAACTCCGCAAAAGCAGGCACTCAGTCTTATCCATGTTTGCTGAACTGTAATGAAATCATGCCAGGGTTAATCTTATTGAATACCATTTTGATCACGTTGCTTACTTATTCTAAAAGCTTTAATGGCTCCCCATAATTCAGGAAAAAAAGTCAAACTTCTTAGCCTGGAAATTAAGACCTTTCATATGTAGACTTCACGCAAATCTCCAAGCATAATCAAAAACAAATTTAACTCTTTCTTGTTCTCCAGGAAGTTTTGCAAATTTGGTGACCTTCACCTAAAATATACTTGTTCATTATTTATGTATCCAAATGCCTTCCATCCTGCAAGGCCCAGATTAAATGCCAGCACCTCCATTAATTTTCTCTAATTCTTCTCAGCTAGCAGTAATTGTGCTTTCATCTGAACTCCCACAGCACTACATTATCAGTTATCAGCATCTCTTATGGTGCTCCTCTATTCTAATTTACATTAGAATGGCATTTTATATGCATTTAATCTTCCCTACTGTACTCTAAGTTCCTCGAGGGCATGATCCAGGCACGGCCCACATTTGTCTCTTTCATAGTGGCTAGATTGGTCCTCATCCAAATTGGCGCTTTTAGATACTTTTTAAGTGAAAGAGATATAAGAAGAAGGGAAGGATGAGCAGACGATTTAAATACCAGAGTTTCCCCAGAAGCAGATCAGAATATAAAAGCTACTAGTGTTGGTATTTGGGGAGGTATGCTACCATTTGAGACGATTTAGAGTGAAATTTGGGGACAGAAGTTGGATTGCAAATGTTGAAGTCCATACCATGTGGCAGGAACTGTGCTAATTGTGTTCTGTATGTTACTTAATTCAATCTTCATTAAGAAAAAACTCTATAAAGTAGAAACTCTTATTTTCCCCGTATTTCAGCAGAGGAAACAGAAAAGCACGTTAAGTAACCTACTTAAGTTCACACAGATGTTGCTGAATCATGGTTTGCACTTGAGTAACCTGACAGCCGTGCCTGCGTTCTTAACCACCACTTTCTCCTCTACTGAAGCATGCCATTGAAGGGAAGAAGAATGTGGATTGGCAATGTAATGGCAAGGTCGGCAGGGCTTTTGAGGAGTCAAGTAACGCTAGGAAGGAATGGAATCAATGACAGGAATTAGTCATAACAAGAAATACGGAAACCTGTTTCTCTCCGCATGAGGAGGAAAGCAGGAAGAGAGCGGTGAATCTAGAAAGTCACTTTGCCTAAAACAGGTCACGAACTGAATTGGATCAGGATTAAGAAGTTGCTAAGCCACAGAATAAAAATGTGATGTGCCCTTTCACACTGATACCGCTGTTTTTCATCTCCTTCATGTACTTAGACAAAACCTCTGCAACTCACTAGTGGGTATATAGGAAGAAAATAACAGAACTACCAAGGAAGTAAGTAAACCGATTGTGGAAATTTTATTACATCTGCTCTTAAACTGTATGAAAATAAATGTTTCAAGGTAGTCAGTTCTCTGTAAAATCAATTTTTGTGCAGTTATGGCTCCATTCTGAAAAAAAAAAACAACTATAGTTGTTTACATTTTTTTTTATTCTATTGATTTTTGTTGTTGTTGTTACTTGTTTTTGGCTAATGATTTTGAGACATTGTGATTTGTACTGTGGCCACAATTTCCTAGCCTTCTATTTATGCACATTTAAACAAAATTTCTTCTATCTGTTCTCATGTCTTTAAGTTTCCCTGGAAGATTAGCTTCCCTAATTTTTTTAATGAAAAGGATCTTAATTAACATTCTCTTCTTGTACTCATTGTACAGGAATCTTGTTATCCTAGGCCAGCTTCCACCCGGTAAACTGAGAAACAGTTCATAAGTTAAGAGGAAGTGTGGGTTGGTATCTTATCAAGGAGATGTGTGGAATTTCCCTAAATACTGTCAGCCAGTGTCTTCTCTAGTTCAGTAATCTACAGCTATCCATCAAGTCTGACGCATTCAGAATTTTTAGGGGAAATCTGTTGAGGGGCAGAGTTTGTTCTTGTCTGTGTTCTTCTTCTTAGTTTATTGTAAAAAGCACAGTGATATGAAAGGGGGGAAAAAGAAAAGACTGAAATTAACAAGTAGAAAAATTTCAAGACTGGGAAAAAAATGTCTTTTGTGAGAACTATTTATGCGCTGGTCAACCTTAATTACCTATGTTGAAGAAAAACAGTGTTTAAATAATTCAACATTTGAAGAGTTACTAGAATGTGTCTGGTGGTGGGGTTTAGTATCATATTCATTATTTCTACAGCACAGTTCTCTGTGATTCACTTTTAGCCTGAAAAGTTATCTAAAAGTTTTGTTCAGTTCTAAAAATGTAAAACCATTGTGGTGTGGAGAGATAGGGAAGCAAGTGTCACCAGAAGCTTCTGCATAATTAATAATCAATCTGTTCTGAAAGATCTAAATCAAATTGGGATTGACTTTTGCCCACCTTAGAATCAAAGATTGATCCATCTGAAGTTTTTGGAATCAGTCAGCTGCATAAGACTCCACAAAGAAGACAGGCTGTATCAATAGAAGCTGCTAAGACAGCTCATAATTTCACTAGTCATGACCTAGAACTTGAAGAGGTGAAGAGGTCTGATATACAGATTTGGTCCTGATGGCTCTATAGTATGATGGAGCATGGTGACTACTTCTGGCAGTCCCCCTGTCACCCTCATGCTTAGACTCATGCTTCTGTATTCCAAGATATTTTTTTAAACAAGAAAAAAACCAAAACCCCAAACCATACAACAACTTTTACTCATATCTAGCACAGACTTTTTATTTCTCCTAATTGCAAGGAGATTCATTGGCATATATGCCACTTCCGGGAATGCTCTTAACCATTTCATCAGACTTGTCACTGTCTAGATGTTGGTTTTGATTGCCAGCCTCCAAAAGAGAAGGAAAATCACAAAAGAGAAAATTAGCAAGTGTGCACAGTTCCAAAATTTGTTCTACAAATGTGTTTTAAATCAAATGAATCACCCTTTGGCACAAGCTATTCACTTTATAGTCATTCATTTGAAAGGCTTAGTCTCTGTCTCCTGAAGACTGTGGTTAACATTATTATTGATGAGTGAGACAGTTACCTTAAATCATAAATAAAACAAATAGAATAATTTAACATTTGACTCTCAGAAGAAGGTATGTTATCTCACTTTGCACTGGCAATATATTTTGAAGAGAAGTATTCAGAAAATCAGTTTAAACCACAACAGGATCAAGGATGTGTCTGCATAGAACTGCTACATGAAAAAAGTAATTTGATCCAACAAATGCATCTTGATTAAGAAAATATGTGGGGCTCCAAAATATTTTATCACTTTGCTTTTCTAGTCTTTTCACTACATAAAAGTGGTTTCAATTCTTATTCTTGTAACTTTCTAATTTGATTAAAGGTCTCTGGCACTAAATAGAATTCATGTTGAGGACTATTTATATTTATTCTTGAAATCAACATTTTAAATTAATGTCAAGTCTTTGGAAGAGTAAAGACTTACAAAGTTAAATAATATTATGTAAATATTAAACCTCTAAGAGGTAAATTGGGCTTTTCTTTTTTTTCCATTTCATTTAATCTTTACTTTTAAAGAAATTTTGTTGCCCATTTATGATTTCTTCAAGACCATTTTTTAAAATATTGGCTCCTTAGACAAGATAAAAACTTAACAAATGTGAGTAATATTTTCTTCATTATATGTAGGCTATCTGTAGATAAGCCTTGTATTTCTGCATCTCTGTCTAACATCTGTCTTACCTTACAAAACAAAACTTTGGGAGTAATAATTGTGTACTGGCAATGTTATTTCAGAATGTTCTTATAGCAGCAAGTGGGAACTGAGGAAGTAATAACAGAAAAGATTTCTGTGTGAACCCACTTGTCTCAATTCCTTTGTGACAAGTGTCTCTTCTGGTGAAGTCTGCTAGACAGTAGGATACGAGGATGTCTTCACCCTGCTGTGAATGAGTCCCTCCTAGAGGGGACTTGCTTCTCTGCCTCTTTCTCTGATTCCTACTGGACTCTAATTTTCACTCACCATGTGAATTGACAGGAAGGATTTATTTAGAGATATATTTTACCTCACTTTCAATCTGAGCACAGGCTTCTGTTTGTGGGCTTCTGTAACGTGTTACCCCAACATAAAACCTAATTGAGTTCTGTAAGGCTTTGAGAGGTATAGGATAGAGAAGCTGTCATGACTTGATTTTATTCATCCTGGTTCAAGAATATAACTCTAAGATTAGCTACAGTCATTCAGTGCAATTATTATGGTATGGGTGTTATATATAGCACTATAACTAATAAATATCAGCATCTATGAAGACACCAAAAAGATTTTTTAAAAATGAGTTTCCAAAATAAAAGGTAAAATATGTGCACTTATACATACCACACACACACACACACACACACACACACACACACTAGTTATATACAAGATGTTTAGCAGGATGTTTTTCTGTTGCTTAGAAACTGGCAAATAAAATCACAAAATAAGACAAAAATTCACCAAGTATGCCACAATCAAAATACTGCAAACAGTTGGGACCAGATTTCTTGAAGGTCTTTTAAATGGCTCAAGATGAGTCCCTATAGGGTAGAGACCCACAGAGTCCTCTGAAAAAGCCATGAGTGCCTATAGGGAGCCAGCACACAATTCCAAAATCTGGTATCAGCCAAGAAAACAGTGAACTCAACAAATACAGTGCAATTGTGTGTACTGTAAGTATAAACTCCTTCATTTTTCCACAATCTCTCCATAGTGCCCCCAACATCAGAGGAGAGAAAGAAGGAATAAAAGCACAAAGTTCTTTCTCTCTCACCCAGGAAATTGCTATTTTATAATGGTATACACTGGGCATTAATCACTGAGAAGTGAGCAGGAAGCTATGAGATAGTCTGGCAATGTCATCAAAGAACAGGAAGTCAAGTTCCAACAGATCAGAGGAGCTCTGTTCTCTGTATTCTGCTTAAAAAAATGTCATGGGTCTGGTGTGCATTGGGATGTCTATTTCTTGTTTGAGGGCCTGTTGTCATGATACATCTTGGTATTTGCCTGAGAATATCCAAGAATGGCTAAACAACAAAAACACCTCTGCTTTTCTGACTTGGGGATGCTGTATTCTGAGCATGGAAGTACAAGATTAAAAAAAAAAAAGCAATAAAACAAAGCACAACAAAACAACAAAACAAATAGCTAGCCATTTTGTCCAAAAAAGTCACCTCTACCTAGAGTAGACAGAAAAATAGAGGCCTAATTGAACAAAAATGATGCCACTCAAGTTCTATATAACACCACAAACTATCTTTTCATACCACTGTAGCAACTGTAGTCCTCTTACTCAAGTAATTTCTAGTATCTGTGTTATGACTTCCAACTCTCAAGAGTGAGTTTGAGGCATTGATGATGCTGGGGAAGGAATGTGTGTGTGTGTGCGTGTGTGTGTTTGTGTGTGTGTGTTAGCTCTGGGTGTCTGCACTTGTTGTATCTGTTTCTGTGTCTGTGTTTGATTTCCCTAAGCAAAGACCCAATGGATTCCAAGACTTCCTAATGACGGTATTTGTTGTTAACTAGAATAGAAACAAACTGTGTAAATGTCTTGAAAATCTAAATAGAGTTCAAGATGGTCTCAGCTCTCATCAATATTCTGAGTATCTTCAGAGACCTGAGATGTCTTAGTTTGTCTTCTCCTAGAAGTCTTAGTTTGCTTTTTCGTCTTCTCCTAGAAGTCTTAGTTTGCTTTTTCAACAGTAGGGGAGTATGAAAATAAAACAGGGAAAGGAAGGCAACTGAGGAAGGGTCCAGTATTGGTCAAGTTACCCTGTGGAAGACTGGAATTTAATTCCGCTGCTTAACAGAGAGCGTCAGTGTAGAACATTTGCTTCTGAGTTATCCCATTCAACTGAAGATAAAGCTTGGGTATTTATACCTAGATGCCTTATCTGTTCTTGACTGAGGCTGTTCCAAGGATGAGAACTAATTGAAGGAGTATTATTTCTTAGAACTTCCAGCCTGAAGTGCTTGGGCGAGCTGACTCCAATGGCCAAAGAAAGCCCTCAGTCAAATGGAGTGAGATGCTGGCAGCTTTAAATAGGACAGTTACCCTACAATAGTAAATTCCAAATGGGTATTGTTGGGACACCAACAAAATATGATCATTAGGTATCCTGAATGGGTCAGAGTACTTCACATCAGCTAGTCTTTAACTGAGATGATAGGTTCCATATGCATTTAGGGGAGCATGAGGTATCAGATAGTAATTTGTAAAGAAACCCTACTCTAGTGATGAGAATGTTTTCCATCTCCATAAAGGTGGGCTCCACATCCACCTTTTACATTGCTTTAACTATTCCACCATACCTGGCAGGTAATAGACACATAACCTCTCTGAAATGAAATCATTTTATGATCTTTAATGATTTTTACTAAGGAATTAATCAAATATGTGCAAATATTTGAAATAAAAACATTGTAAATAAATTTATTTATTTATTTAATGTATTTATTTTGGACTGCGTTGGGTCTTCGTTCCTGCATGTGGGCTTTCTCTAGTCGCAGCAAGCGGGGGTGCTGCACTTCATTGCAGCGGCTTCTCTTGTTGCGGAGCACAGGTTCTAGGAATGTGGGCTTCAGTAGTTGTGGCACATGGGCTCAGTGGTTGTGGCTCACAGGTTCTAGAGTGCCGGCTCAGTAGTTGTGCCACATGGGCTTAGTTGCTTGCGTGGCATGTGGGATCTTCCCAGACTAGGGATCAAAGCCATGTCCCCTACACTGGCAGGCGGATTCTTAACCATTGCACCACTAGGGAAGTCCCCTATTATATTGTTAATTTAGGGAGGACCTTAGAACCGTAATAAAGAGAGCTATAAGGCTAACTAGGATTGTTGTTTTATTAAATGATATGTAAAATTCTGCTGTCTCAAGTGTCTTTCTAGAGAACGACTTGAATATTTCTTTAGTCTTATTCCAGTAGGATAGTAGGAAAGGGAAAGAGTATGGGATTAAATACTAGTCACTAACTTCTTTATTTTAAAATGTACTTTTATAGAAGATAAATTTTAAATAGAAATTATCTCATTGCCTATATTACAAAGTATAACTGGAAAGTATGAATGAAAAAATTCAAATGAGAGACGTTTGTGAAAATGAATGCGAGTACCACCGTTTGCTAAATGTTGTTTTGGTTGAGTTTCTTAATATTTTTAATTCTAGGCTTCCTTCATTTTTTGAAATCAGAAAAATAGTTCCCATCTTTTAAGATTGCTGTTAGAATTAAATAAAAATGATGTGTGAATCTAATAGATAAAATGATCAGTAATTGAGCTTTACATAGGCTATACATATACATGTATATTATAGTAGATATATATTGAATGTACATATAAATAAGTCTTTTTTGTGTTGGATTTTTAAAACTAGCACATTCAGGTTTTACATTTCATCAGTTTCTTCTTTTAAATGTCAATTATGGTTATATAATTTTCTCACTAGTGTTGGATCTGATGATTCATATGATTTAAAGAATTTATGTTCAAATTTCATAAAATATTTGTATCCATCAATTTTTTGTAGTTTTACATTCGTATTTAATAATATAAATATGGACTCCTCTATATTGTATGTTTTCTGCCTATATTTGGGTTAAAATGTGTCGATTTAAGATTTCAAAGTTACCAATAAAGTTGACGCTAAGTATTCAGATGCCAGTTTTGCAGCAGCCACTCTTGGGATAGTCTGTCATCAGTGTGATTCATCATTTCCTTAAATGAACATTGCTAGTTAGCAATTTGTAGCCCATAGAGCCTTTTAATTTGTTCTCAAAAAATGACTTTGAACATATGTTATTTTGTTAAATTATAGATGTTAACTGAATAAATTCTTTGGTTGCATGTTTTCTTTCTACAATCACTTGATTGTTTCCTGTAAAACCCTGTTGACTTTTCGTGGAATGTGTTGGAAAATTTTTCTCAAAATTTTCCTTCTGTGTCTGTCTTCCTGGTGGTCGAATCACTTCCCTTATTATAAGCTTCATTGTTATGGATTTTGTAATAAGGACATGTTCATTTTTTGTTGTTCAAAACTTGTTTTACTTGGATTGATTTTTTTTTCTTATCTGATTTCATGATCCACCATTTCATGAGAAAGCTAATGATAAATTACCTAAAGCACTTCCCAACCTATTGCTGTACATTAAAAAAAATATATGAATGAGAAGAACACAAACATTATATTGATTATGTGTAGTTGCCTATGCATTGGATGCATTATAATGAACACAAATGTTGATGGACTATTTATTCCACATGTACCTATTTGCAAATTCTATACTTTGTTTAGAACCCAACGTCTGGTCTTAGAGGATTGTTATTTCAGGATCCCCTTTCAGAGGATTAAACCAAGCCATTAGATCCCAAAATCAGTTTGACAGTCAGTTATTCTTAAGGTTAACAAAGAGTAAAAGTACCATACTTTAGCCATTCAAGAAAGCAAGATGTGTACATACATCCATAAATGCATATATGAAAACCAACTGTGAGCCCCCCTAGAATGTAACAGGGGTAGGAAAATTCAGTCATGTTTGGGGAATGGACTGCCAGGTTTCTCAACCTCAAGTTTGCTTTGCCTCTAGCATTTTTCCTTCATTTTTTTTTCCACCTAGGTACATTTTGAAGTAAATTTAACTTGAAAAGCATGTTTCTAAAGCTAAACCACAGACTATGCAATGAGAATAATAATGATCCTTGGTTTATTGTTTTTCAATTCCAGAAGACACCTGACAGACCAGGCCAGTTATCCTGTCTGTATAATAATTCATGCAGGGTTTTTTTCCGACAGACAAATCTGAAAATTAGATAAAATACATGGAACACATTAAAAAAAATGTTCAAAATCATCCAAAGCCATACAATTAATTTAACCACCTCTCAATTCTGATAAATAATATATACTTTTTATTTCAGGTTATTCTTTTTTTTATAACTTTATTGAGGTATATATTATATCTCATGAAATCCACCCACTTCAAGTATACAATTTAATAGTCTTTAAGTATTTTACTGACGGATGCAATTGTCACCATAAATCAATTTTAGAATATTTTTATTCCCTCCAATAAGTAATGATGATGAATGCATCACTACATTTTTAACTCAGTTTTTAAATATAATTGTAATTTGTCTTTACATTGAATTTATTTTTTTCATAAATAAAACTCAACACAAAGTGACTTAAATTAAGTTCACAAGCTTGGGAATGAATGTTTAGAATTTTTCCACACCTTAGTTAAAATAAAATGTCTCTCCTGCAAAATCTGAAGTTTATACAGCATTGTCTGAGAACTATTCTATGTGGGCTAAAGACAATTTTTGTCAGCTTTTGGGAATTAGAAATGCAGGAACTTAAATATAAACATTGAAATGAAAGCCAAACTCTTAAAAGAAACAAGTATTACTATATTTGTATCTGCATAATTTCTTTTTTGCTTGTCTTATGCAATCCAAAAATGGAACAACTTAAGGCTATTTTTTTAATGTGCTAAAATTTCTATGGTGTATGTAAAAATTAATCTGCTCCAGCTCTCAAAATTCTAAGGTCAATTATGTGAAGTTTGCATAATTGCAAAAATACATATTGATGCATTTTCCTTATTTGGATGGACTTGAGAATTAGCATTACTCCAAAATTCATGGCTACTAGCTAAAAAGGTATTTGACAAAAATTCTTTAGATAAATTAATCCTGTGCCTGGAACTAAAGAGGTCAGGCCACAGGCATCATGGAAATTAAGCAGCAGGTAGTCTGCCTCTGCAATTTTCTGCTTACAGTTTTAAAAAATCTCTGTTTGTGAGGAATGAAATATTATTTAGTGCAACTAAATGTTTGTATTTCTTAATCAAGTGATTGGGACAAAGGAGGAGGGAATTTGCTTGGGACAAAAAGAGGTTGGGAAGTGTCTTAGTAAGTGCAAGCATGGATAATGCAAATTTTACAGCCAAAATAGAAAACTTGCAGGCATGATTGCTTTTGGAGACTCTGAAAACCTCTGATGATGTGCATTTTGTTTGTATAAATATGCAAAAACTCTCAAATTGGCATATTCCCCACCCGTGTCTTACAGACAGCTAGACTAGAACAAATTAATAAACACAGCCTCTGTTTATTAATTAATTAGTAAATTTTAATGGCTCATGGGTTTGGGATGATATAGAAGTGAGTATTAGGATTCATATAATTGTCAAGTGTATTTAGCCTTTCCCTATTCCTTAAATTTTTTTCAGGTGACTTTCTTTTGAATTAGCAAATAAAGACTATTATGTTGAGTATATCTATATTACAAATAAGTTCCTAGCATAAAAGTAACATGGAAGTAGGGCTACTCAAAAAAGATGATTTTATTGTCATTAAAACATTTTACAGTCTATATAATGAACCATCAAAAAAGTTCTCTTTTCTGGAATATTCCCTTTTCCCGTTTTTTTTTTTTTTTTTTTTCAAGCCAATGAGTATTTCTATATGTGAGTAAAGTGGATAGCTCTCAGCTAATTTGAAAATCTGATTTCCAAATGTTTGACCAGACTTTGCAGATTTCCTGTTATGGGAGGTTTGGGCTTTTACTTCCCTAAAGGAAGGGATCAACCTACATGATTTCTAAAAATGACCCCCCTCCCTGCTTCAGTTAGTCTCTGTTGCACTCAGGGTAGGACTGCTAGGCATATACAAGACATATGCGCCAGGCCTGTACAAGCCATATGCTACACAGACTTTGTCAACATTTTTTCTGCTTCCGTACACGGGATCAATACTCTTTAGATGCAACATATACTTTTATGGTGTACATTTATGGGGGATAATGCACTATAAAAATTGATGATTCATACAATGGTGAAGAGTAAAGTAATGGTTGCTCACTCATGGGTGTGATACCTATAAGGACAATTGTCATTCCTTCAGGAATAAATCAATTTCTCACTCAACCAGGAACATGTACAAGTGAGAGTAAAGTTATTGTAGGACTGGACTTGATTTTATACAAATACATGCATTCATAAGTCTGTGTGTGTGTGTGTGTATGTATTTCAAATTTCAGTACCCCAGTTAAAGTTAGCTATTTATTACCTGTGACACAAACCCCGACTAATCCTACTACAAGAGGGTTTATATGTGATGCCTTGAAGAATTCTGGACTGACAACAACTGTGATATTTTCTCCATCTTTTTTTTCTTTCCTTACTTGTAAAAATGAAAGGGTCCAACAAAGAATGAACAAAATTATTTACCTTGGGTCTCAATCATACCAGCTAGGAGTAGGTCCAGATAAGGATGTCAGATTATGGTTTAGTGTCTAGTATCTAACAATGTAATCTGACTAAAATCATGGGCTTAATAAGCAGAGACACAGCTGTCCAACAGGTAGAAAGCTTATCATTGCAGAAGTACCTCTCCCTTAAATACATTATGGGTTAAAAATGTATTTATCAAAGCTTCTACAGGTAGATTTTAAACCTGAGTGTTGGTTAAACATCAAAGATAGTGCATCAGCAGTTTCTGGGTTTGAATAAAGTAAGAGAAAAATAACTACCAATAGACTGTGTGCATACCAGTTATTTCCTTAGATAACTCATTAACTGTTTGTCAAGAAGAGATCTTTTACTTGCTTGAATAAAATTCTAGATGATATTCCATTACTGTGATTCTTTTAAAATGCAGTTTTTGTTATTATTCAGGTATGGTGAGGCCAACAGATTAAGGAAATAATTGCTATTGAAAAAGTAGTTTGTTATTTATAGTGCTCAAGAGGAGGGGGCATGTCATACCATGGAAGACCACACAGAGAAGCACCAGGGTCAGTCAGGAGGTAGAAGGAGCAAGGAAAAAGCACGGGCAAGAGCCTTTGCTGTAGTTTTGTAACAAAGGCAAGGCAAGGGGAGATGAGGTAAGTATACTTAGGATTGGCTAGTTTAAATGATTTCAGCAGTAGACTCTGAGGTATAAGGACTTTCTACAGTTGTCTGGTACCTGGTCTTAGGATGATTGGGACAGAGGGATATTGCCTGCTAGAGCATAAGAGCCAGAGAAGGCACCAGGTTGATTAGTTTACGTTATGAGATGCATACTCTTGGGCCAGTCTTTGCCATTTCTAGGAAATGGCTAACCTTGGGAGAGGCAGCCTATCCCCAATCAGCAAGGCTGTAGATGCCAGGGTATGAACAATACACAAAATAAGAAATGTAGTTAATAGTGTGACATATCAATACTAAGATCTAATTATACAAATCATAGATTTTACTTCTTTTTAAATTGAGGTAACATTTATACATGATGAATTATATTAACAGTAAGTAAAATTAAATGACTTTTAATAAACATATCTACCCCTATGAAAATACAGAATATTTCTATCAGTGTCCCCTTTCCTTTTATAGTTCTAGTTTGTGAATAAAAGTTTAATTTACTTAAGACCGGCATGTATTTTGTCTAGTTTCTAAATATAACATACATAATATATTGTAAATTTTTTCCTCCTTTCTGTCCTGCTTCAACACATGAACCAAACAACCAAGACCCAAGAGTGTAGCCTTTCAGACTAGTGTTCTTGCCAGTATCTGTAAAGCAGAAGCTGGGACATGACAGTCCTCTTTTTCTCTAAAGGTGTGTTAAAATTGTATAAAGTTGTAAGTTGTTTAAAGTTGTAAAGTCCGCTACTGCAAATAATTAGAAGGCAGCAGGCCACTTGTCAGAAACTCCACAGAGAATACCACCAGGGTCCAAATTTAGTCGCATCTGGAGTGGGGCAACTCTACTCCTGAAGGACTCTGAGTCAGAACAGACGTATTACCTCAGCAATCCTATAAAACAAACAAAACCTCACCATGTGGTTAGCCTAGTTCTTGTCTGAAGTTTTCTCTTCATTCATCTGGGCTTGATCTTGTAGCATCACCCTTTTCCCACCACCACCTGTCTGTTAGCTACATGCAACAGCTGCGCCTCTCAATCTTTGGAGACACCTATACTAAAGTAATTTTGTCTGTACTAAACGTTGTATAAGGTATCATTTGATTTTGCCCAAGATTTCATATTTAGTACTTAAACTTTGATTATTGATTTTGGGTTTGAAGTTTCTATTCTATTGTCTTTATTTTGTGGAAGCCACTGAATTAAGAAAACAAGCTTAAAATCCTACATAGGTTAGGAACTTGAGATATTAAAATCCTATCAAAGCAGATTTTCTAAATAGAATAACTAGTAAACTTATCCAAGAAGAACTTTGAAAAAATCCAAATTAAGACATATTGCTACTTCCAAAGCCAAGTTGTATCTACTGGAAATTTTAAGATATTTAGAAATCTTATGAAGTGAGGAATTTCTTAGGCAACTTTTGGCTCTCTGGGAGGGAAGATTCTATGCTTTCCATGTAAATTGTTTATATTATCTCTGGAATGCATTTTTCTAAATTTAGGCTCAGGCCTTAGAAGTGTGAAGTTGGATTTTCAGAAATAATGTAAAAATATTGCATATTTAAAATTAATGCATACAGAGCTAAATGTCTATCTGTCTAGGAATTTTGAGAGTATATTATGCTTCATGTGTAATTGATGAAGAGAAAGAATGCCCTAGATGTGATAGAATTTTAGTTGTCTCATATAAAAGACAACCAGATCCCCCAGCAGCATCACATTATCTGTTTAAAGAGAGAACATTAGGCTAGACAGACAAGCGTGCACACACATACCCACATTTAGATGAATAACCACCTGTCATTTTCATTGCCTTGTACATCAATGCATGATGTCCTTGATTAGGGCTCACTGGACTCTGAGACTGCAGACATGTTGAGAGTACTCATGGCTCTCCAAAGTACTTAAAAAGATAAGAATATTGTAGAATATCTCAGCAAATCCAAAGAACATTACTTATTTTCTAAAATGCACTGATGCTATAAATGTATATAATTTCTCTGAGAATCTCAATATTTTATGATAGGTTTGCTGGTATACTGCATTTTTCAAAGACAACTAGTTTTAAAGGAAATCTTTATTTACTCTACTTTTTATTTCCTACCTACATTTTTTTTAAATTTTAGAATTAATCAACGCTTAGTGGATAATAAAAGCCTTAAAAATAGCCATGTATCAATATTAACCTCTTTCACAATGAAGAATTATATTTAGAAACCTGTAATTACCCCCATAGATTTTCAAAGCCATATTACATATGTGAGAAAATAGAATATATGTATTTGTCTCTGCCACTTGTTCCTGGCACAGAGCTCCTAAAACTCATAAATTCCTAAGTGATAAGAGTACCAGGAACATCTTTTGTCCTTTTTCTTTTGCCCTAGTTCCTAATACGAGGGCCCTGAAGCTCTTATAATTTCCTGGGTGATAGGAGTGTCTTTTGTTCTAATGAGATGACTCTGGGTGGGCTCCTGAATGGCTTTAGGAGGAGGGCTCCTTACCAGAAAGACCAAGCCTTTATTAGAAGCCTGGAATTTTCACCCTACCCCATTCCCTTGATAAGGGAGAAGACTGAAAATGGAGTTAATTATCTACCGTGCCTACGTGATGAAGCTTCCATAGAAATCCCAATAATATGGGGTTAGGAAATCTTCCAGGTCAGTGAACACACCCCAACCCCACAGAGACAGAAGCTCCTGCACTTAGGACCTTCCAGGACCTTGCCCTGTGTCTCTTCATCTGGCTGTTCTTCTGAATCTTTTATCATATTCTTTAATAAACTGGTAAATGTTTTTCCCTGCGTTCTGCGAGCCACTCTAGCAAATTAATTGAACAAGAGCAGAAGGCCATGGGAATCTCTAATTTGTAGCCAGGTCACACACAAGTTGTGCATAACCTGGGAAGCTTCTAACTGGGATTGGTATCAGAGGTGATGGACAGTATTGTGGGACTCAGCCTTTAACATGTGGAATATGACACTATCTCCAAGTAGATACTAAGAGAATTGAGCTAAATTGTAGGAAACCAAGTCAGAATTGATTAGTGTGGGGAAACCCACACATGTGGTGACCAGACGTGTCAGAAGTGTGGTGAGTGTGGTAGTAGTGTGAGACTAAAGGAGAAACACAGGAAGAACTAGATTTTTTTAAAACAACATATTTTGAAGATTTATCCAATTCTATGAGGATATTGAATGATATTAAAAGGAGAACTTAATGTTAAAAAATAAATATGAAGATCAATTGAAAAAATGAAAAACAGCATCTCTTTTGATGAATTCATACAATAAACATCTGTGAAGTGAACCCTTCTATTACTACTGGGTTTTTTTCTCTTTTATTGCTCCATGCTGAGATGGGAATAAGATTGTAAACTTTAACTGCATTCTCCACTCTTTAAAATTACTCTGGGGTCTTCAAAATTCAATCATTAAAATTTTAGAATTTTCTAGAAACTTAGAACTGAGAAGCCTAAAATTTTGACCAGAATTTTCCTTCTATATATACTCTATTAACAAAATGTCGGTGGAGAAATCCAGCTAAAAATTTACTCTCAATATTTATCTTTTAGAATCATTTTCTCCCAGCACTATTGATTCAGTTTAGAAAACTATTTTTCTCTTTACTATAGAAAATAGATATTATGTTTTAGAAAAGGGTATCTCTGTTTAACATATTATAATTTTCGTTTTTCTGTGAATTTTATTATTTTAATAATAAATCAGGAGCTAAATAGGATTATCTTTCAAAGGACCTAGTCAAAAAAGGTATTGTACATTTTATTGCAAAGCTAACCAAACTGAATAACTAGATTTATGTACAGTTGGTGTGATGCTAGGCACTAAAGACTCTGAGGAACTTACAATCTAGTGGGAAGACATACTGGTAAGCAAATGACATAATTGCAGCACAATGCGATGGGCTAAATAATACGAGAATGAACAACTATACTACACATCAGAACAGAGGAAGGAGCTGATTAAGTATTGCCTAAAGGACTCAAAAAAGTTTTATATTAGCAATGGCTTTCTAAGGATAATGAGCGGAAGAGATTTTTCCAGTGGAAAAGGGAAGATATTGAGTGTTCCAGACAGCAAGTATATTGCAAGTACAATCATAGGCAGATGGCCAAAGGAATTGTCTTTAGAATTTTACTTTGAAAGGAGAGCAATAAATGATAAAGCTGGTATGTATGTTACAGTCTGATGAGGAATCTTAAATAATAATGTAATGAATTTCAAATTACATATCCTAATTCAGTCCAGAATTTCTCAAATGTGTGATCTTAAGAGGTTTCTGACATCAAATTCTTCACAATATAGATTGCTAGACCTTTTCTTTGAAGCTTATTTTTTAGTTAACAAGTTTAGGAAAACTGATTTGAAATTAGGAGATTTTGAAGGACAGGAGGGTTAATGTTTCATTTGCTTTATAAAATGATAAATCATCAAAAATGTATGGAAAATTGAAGGAAGTTCTGGAAAGATTGAGATGAAAGGCACAGAATCCAGTGCACATGACAGACGGCAAGGGTTTGAACTGACGCAGGGTTGGAAAACTATAATTAGGTAGAAAGACAATTCATCAATTTTCAGATACTGAAGCTGATTGGCATGCAGTGTTATTGGTGAGGGTGAATATATAAAGGAGTATGACTCTGAAATTCGTACTGGTTAGGCTGTGAAAATCGTAAGTCCTGGGACCACAACAGGAAATTCTGGAGAACAAGTTGGGGAAATCAGGATAGGGGTGGTGAGAGGAAGAACATTAAGCTATGAATGATTATGTCCATTCAAACTCAAGAGTGTTTCTGGACTTTATAGAAACATTCACTTCTGAAAAATAACTAAGAAGGAAATGTTCTTAAGTGGGCATTGTAATGAATGGTACAGAAAAATAAGACAGTAATGCTTTTAAAGGCATGCCTGATTCAAAGGAAAAATCTTTCAACCATTTACTACATGATATTTTCCCATGGAGATAATTTTTAAAAGCTTTGGCTCACTTAGAAAAAGAAATACTGAGCCTTTTTTGTTATTACTTTTTGTCCAATCTCTAAACCACAGAGGTACCTCAGAGGTTCATTAGAAATTCCCAAACCCAGAAAGAGGAAAGTCCCAATAAAAACAAATGAACCAAACCAGATCCTTTAGGAGTTGAATTCTGAAGTTTTGACTTCCTGATTCTAAGGATGGGTCATATTTTAGTTGCAGAATAATAGTAAATGTAGCTTAAAAACACCGTAGTTAAAATAATGTATCCCTTCAATGTCTGTCTGTAGATTTGCATGCACAAGTATTGTGTGATTCAAATACAAATTGTGAACTACACAAGCCCCATCTCTAACCAGATCTCTTTATGTAGAAATCTTTCTTAGCCTAACTTCTTTGCTTTCCCGTTGTAATTTGCCTTTCTATTATTGCATTAGATGCAGTCAATGGCTCAGGTTAGGCTGTTATTGAGAGAAAATCTCATCCTTCCTCTATAAACAAATAACTGAGGTTCAATTATGAACTATTAAGGGTTGTACTTCTTTGTCTGTCTTCTGGACTAGTCATTGCATGTCTCTGATTCAAGAGACTGCCATTACAGCGGCCTGGAAATAGGAAAGAAAATACTCAGGGAATAATTCAACCATTGGTTCCTAGAAAGGTGTGTCTCCTTGAAAAGCAGTTTGATACCATCTTTCACAAAACACATATTACTAGATAACGTGGGGTGAAATATCTGTCGAGTCCTATGTCATAACCCAGTAAAAAATTTGAAAGAATGATTTGAAAGAGCCATGAGCAAGTTCACTGTGACACCACACGTTAAGAAATTTTTCAGTATTCAGAGTGTTCAGAATTTTTCAGTAGTGCAGAATAAGTTCAGAAAAACTTCATGGAGGATGATCAACTGTATGATTTATGGGCCTCTTGCTCCCTCCCAACCTTCACTATTTTTCTCTTGTATTTGTATTCTCTTAGGAAATATTTTAGTTAAAAGTAAATTTCACTTTACCGAGTATATCATATCTCTTTTCTTTATTTTCCAAAGAGCACATATATCCAATTATACTCAGAATAGCAAAAGCTAAGGATCAAATATTTACTCAAATACCAAAACAACAAAAATGTATGTTACACACCATGACATTATTTTAAAGTCATCAACTTACTAAATATTATTCTCTTCCTACTGTTTTAATATTTATTCTTACCAGTTTCTTCATTTTTTCCCCCTACAAAACTATTCATTTATTAAACTGTGTAAATTCCTGGACCCATTTCATAGCAGCCTACTTTGTCATCAGCTTCTTCCTGTTACTAAGAGAATCATTGCAATAATATATCATTTAAGATATACGAAAGAGTCACCAGAATAAGTCTCTTAATCCTGGGCTGGTTGAAGTGTTCATCAGTAATTGCTATTTTAGTTTATACACCAGCATTTTGCCAGGGAAAACCTATGCTTCCTCCTCCTCAGTAACTTTTCATTCTCCTTCCAAACATTTCTCTAATCTTAGGATTTTTTTTCATTCCATACAACTATTACCCACCACTCTTTCAAATCACAAATTAAAAAAAACAGAGAATAAAAAAGTCAAATGTATTATATAATATACATTGCAGTATCATGTTCTTTTATACAGAAAAATAAGAATTTCTATGAATTTTGAAAATTACTTTGAACACATCATTCTTCAATATCTGAAAACTAACCAAAAAAAAACATGGTCCATATCAGATTCTCATTAATGTTACAAATTGTATTACAACACATGAACAAGTATGGATAAATTTTACTTCAAGACATGAATTAAGAAGTGTTCTAGAAAACCTTTTAGAAAGCGTGGATACCATGGAGTCCCCATTAAATTTGTCTCTTCCTACACTATGTTTTATTATGTCTTAAAATTATTTATAAGGGGAGAGAAAAACAATTTCTGTTAATTATTTATTAATATTAAAATATTGATGAGCACTACCCAAATGTAAAGGGATTTCAGCTGGTATAGTGGGTTGAAACTGCGGAAATGCAGCCAACACAAGGGGTGTGTATTAAAAGAGCAGAACAAATGACTTAACAGGGGCCTAAAAGCAGCAATCAGAAAGGTTCATTTAATTTAGAGATGGCACAAGCTTTGAGCAATTGCCTCTACTTAAGTAAGTGTGGAATTACAAAAGGCTATTTATTACAGTCCAACAGGGCCCTGCAGCTTGTTCAAAGACCTTTGAAGAATTTCAACAGTTATAAAGTCTTGCTCAGTGCAAAAGCAGTAAAATTTAGGCAGATCCCCCAAAGAGCCTGGAAAGCTTTCATTAAAAAGTTAATACAATCTTCTTCACAATTGTTCTTGGAAACAAATTATTTTCTGTATTTTTTAAGGAGAGATGTTATACCTGGTAATTTTCAAAACTCTTTGAAAATATGTTTTAACTGTTAAGAATAATAAACCAGGTCCACAGTGATATGAAATAAAATAGGAAGGGTCTCCATGGATTTACTAGGAAAGTGTTCAAACATTCAGCTTCTTTGAAATGCTCTGTAAGCATACATTAGAAGTTATCCTATTAATGGATTTACCTAAGAAGGAAAATTAGTGGAATTTCTCCATTTTTTTTGTACAAAAGGCAAAATTTTGTTCCAAGGACGTTGGGGCCGAAATTATTCTATTAACGATTAAGTAATAAATTGATTTTTCTAAGTATTAGAGTAAGTAAAAAAGAAGTTAATTCTTAAAAATTTAACATACCTGTTATTTATTTCTAACTCAGTGACATTTCTAAACTTCTAATATGTTTATAAAGTTTCAATGAAATATAACCAAAATAACATCCTTTCCTTAGAATCAATTTCAGAGCAGCAAACTGCCTCGGGATGAGGGCTGGGGGTGCTGTGAGGCCAGTTTGAGAAATGAAACAGTAATATTGAATAGACAAGAAGTGAACATAAAAGGTAAATGACAATAAGTTACATGAAAGAATGTTAATTGTTAATGGGGGCAAAATGTGAATACGAAAATGATTTTACTCTTCCATCAGGAAAGCAACACATACATTTTTCTTTGGAAAAAGACTAAGTAATCATCCCCGGCCATTAAAGTAATGAGGCTTTAATTACAAAAGTTCATAAGAAGATCTTATAAATAACAGAAATAGGTGGATGGAAAATGTACTGCAATAGATCTTTCGTTTAGGTTTACACTTCCTAAAAAAGTGTCACAAGGCAAGCTTAACGAAAGCTCTATTTTTAAGTGAAGACTAAAAATGAAGGGCATTTATAGACAGGAACAATTTAGATGAGAGGTTGGATGTAAAAGTCAGCAAGTAATGATCATAGAAACATCAGATCAACATATAGGGAACATCTGTTGTTAGCTGTTACAGGGAATACAAATACACTGGGTTCTCATAGTCCTTGATTTGAGAAAAACCTATTTTAAAAAATGTCCTTTAGCAATGAAAACAATTCAGCAGTTAATGTGCCTAAGAATTCTTGATTTTTGTTTGTTTCATGTTTGTAATTTATTTAACTGCATTCCATTAAGGCAGGATGCCACTGAACCCCACAGTGAGATATTTCGGTTGGCCAGTGTACCAAGACTGAGATTTGAAACCAAAAGTACATTGATGGATAGTATGCATTTTTCTTTTTAATGGAAGGATTTGAAGTATGATATCACTTAAAACATATTTAATCTTCCATTAGAAAAGATAGTAACCCTGTGATATCTGATCCAAACAGATGGTTTTTTATTCATATTCTATGCCTTCAAAAATGCATAGAAAAACATAACAAATATAGAGTCACCACCCAATAAGATGCCTCAAAATATCTCTAGAGAGTTGTGACACAAAGAACACTCATTTCCTCAGTACTTCTCACTAAATATATATATATATATTTAAGATATAAAAATGTAAAAGCAGAGATTGTTGTTTCCCGATATGTATTTTTATTCATGAGAGATTTTTGTCAGAAGTCAAGATCTACTATACTATGCCCTAAATCCTATCTATTTTACAATACACTAAATATTATTATTACCTATGAATACCATGGGACTCCTTGTGCATAATGGATTCCAGTCTTCTTACAGAGTTGCATGTGAAAATGTTATCAATGAGCTGAAGAATCTGGCATTCATAACTTTGAAACATTATAACACATAGGTAGTCCTGATGTTTTGTTCTTTTTTTTAATATATCAAATATATTTCATTGCTTACATTATAGTAGCAGATTGAAAACATCTGCTCACTTGCCACTAGTCCACCAGCAGCTGAAAATCTCAGCTTATTTTCCATAGACCTGTATGTACCACGGCTATAATCCAGCTGCTGAGGCTTGATATGGGGCCAGATTAATACTCAAGAGCCTTTGAAATGGAAATAGTGCTTTCTTGCCAAAGATTAGAACAATGATAGACTCCATTTGCTTGTTCCCTTCCCTCTCTGCTCTTCTTTACTGCCCTTCCCCATCCGACTAATTTTCCTTGCCCCATCATCCCCTCCCATCCTCTCTTTACAGCTCCATCACCTGTCATGACGATTAAGAAAGATCGGACATCGAGGAACAGCATTTCTTTATCCTGGCAAGAACCTGAACACCCTAATGGGATCATATTGGACTATGAGGTCAAATACTACGAAAAGGTGGGGAAATAACGTTAAAGGGTTGAGTTGTGTAAGGAAAGAGGTTACCTTCTCATGAGTGTGCTTTAGCAAAGAAACCAGTGACACTATTGGCAAGTGAAAGAGCCCTGTTTAGAACTCTGGTCATGTGATACCTTTGATTTATAGGCGGAGGAAGGTTTAGAAATCTTTGTGTCAAATATCCCTCGTTCTATAGCAATAAGCCACAGCAAAGATGTCACTATCAAACGTAAGCCATCTAGTTATAGTATTTAGAGATGACATTTGTGTCCTTCCACACTGAGACCCCTGTTCTATCACCTGTAATATAGCAATTCCTTAATCTATTGATGAACTGCTCCTGAGTTCATTGCCTTATGCCTCATTTCCTGATCTTCACACTCACATGAATTTTATTCGATACAGATAGGAACATTGAACTAATAACAAAACCATTGTATTATTGAACTGACAATGGAAAGCTTTCTTGATTTTGTACAAGGAAATGTAGAAGATGGGAGTGGGTGGATCAGTTTGCCTCACATCATAAAATTGTGGTTCAGTAATGCAGTTATAAAAAATAGGGACACAATTATTTATAAGTAGAATTTAAGCCATCGCATTTCATCACTCTAAGTACCACTTATTTCTCCCTGGTTATAAATTATGGCAAGGTTTGAAAGCAAAGTGTATTCAAATCTTATCATTAGAGCTGGGTGGTTTCATAGCTACTAATATGAACACAACATATTTGTACATCTGCTGCAGTTTCCAAAGTATTTTAAAGTGAATTAAAAACAAATCATGTGTTGATACAGTTTGTATTTACAGAACACTTCTGTATACATTATTTTGAGCTGTCTGATAATCTGATGAAAGTAGGCAAATGAGTGGCATTATTTGAACTTCTTACAGCCCCACTGCTAATAAACATTAGATCTTTTTTTTTTTTAAATTCTGACAGCCATGACTCCTCATGTAGTATGTTTTCCCCTGTATTGCGAACCTTCCTCTACATGAAAATGGATTATTAGAGATGTGAGAATTAGTGGTATGGTCAGTTGTGCAAAAAAACATAATGTATAAACATTCCTTTGCATTATGTAGTTATTCTGTTTATTGAAATTTATGTATTTCACAAGTGTGATCCCATTTTTTTCATACTTCCTTCTACAGGGAAAAAGGTATGTCTCTTTCCTTCAAAGAAAGTGAGACCTAATAAACCTCATTGTGCCAAAACCATAGTATATGTTATATTCTGGCTTCCAGTGATTCACTGTGGTACTGTCAAATACTCATGTGATCACGATCTTCTATTTTTAAAAGTGTGACAAGATAGGCTGGGCAAATATAAGAATCCGTGTCTTATAGATGATACAACAAAATAAAAAGACTATTAATGATGCACCTCAGTTCAGACTGGACAGCAGAACCAGGGAACACCCAACTTTTAGATCTATGGAGCTGATTCAAAAATACTACTCATCTACATTCATATCTTTTACAAACATAAAACATTTTCTGAACTTACTTCAAACTCCAACAACAAAGCACGATACACACCCTTATTGTAAAACAATGTTAACTAGTGCAGGAAAAAGATGACTGAGTCTATTATTCTCTAAGCATTTTAAATTTGACACATGCTTAAGTGTAATATTATTTTAATATCCTTTATATAACTATTTATTTATAGCATACATTCATAAATTTTAAAATTATTTCCAAATATATATATGTGATGCTTGGAAATACTTTGAGTGTTTCGCTAGAATTTAAGCTCCATGAATTCTAGCTTTCTTGATTGTTTAGTTCATTAATGAGGATGAACAGAGCCACGTTCTGGGTGTGTGCATAATAATTTTTTTTAACACGTGAAATAACGATTGCTATAAAATAAATGTATTCAGCCCTCTTCATTATTTAATATACTAACACAAATGCTATCTGACACATAACCAGCATTTTAAACAAAAAAGTACCTATAATGCATGACATTTGTTTCTGTAATATTCTATTTAGTTTTGGTTGAGGATATGCATTGTTGAATATCACCCACTCCAGGCCCCATACCAGGTGCAGGGACATTCCACCATTACTGAAATTGGGTGACCCATATACTAGCATATATTAAGGAAAAACACAATTCTATGTAAATCCAATTTTTGTAAACAAGGCTTGACACAAAAAGTCTTTACAATTAATGTGCAGTGTGAATCTCCCAATGTATGATGGGAATCCTTTGGGGAAATATTTCTAAGCTTTTATCTGAAGATTTCACCTCTACTAAACTACAGAGATTTAGATTAAACAGTGTGAATATAGGTGATACTAAGAAAGTTACTGACATAAAGTTTATGCATAAAACCTGGACCTTTTTAAGTTTATATTTTAAAATTAATAGAAATATTTTCTGAGAATCAGTAGGACATTCCTGTTAAGTTTAATTCAAGACTGTATCTTCCTCTTTGTAAGTTTATTCCTGGAATTAAACTGAAGCTTTCATTCAGCCTTGGCTTCGAAGAGAACTTATTTTCATCCACATATTCATTAATTGGTAAAAGTGAAAACTAACTCTTCCTGCATTATGTGCAGGGAGCAAATTATTTTACCCAAGTTGGGAAATTCTGTAAATACTTTTAGCTGAAAAATGCCTCTATCACATTCAGAAAGTTAAATGTTTCTCATCTCTTTTATCTGTCCTATGAGCTGTGTTAAAACGTTAAAGAACTGGTTTTGAGTGGTTCACCTTTTTACCATTTGAGAGCATTAGGAAGATTCGATTTTAACATGATTTCTCTTACCCCAAAGCAGGAGCAAGAGACAAGTTATACGATTCTCAGGGCAAGAGGCACAAATGTTACCATCAGTAGCCTCAAGCCTGATACTACGTATGTATTCCAAATCCGAGCCCGGACCGCAGCTGGATATGGGACCAACAGTCGCAAATTTGAGTTTGAAACTAGCCCAGACTGTACGTATTTTTTCAACATAGCGTGTGGGAGGGAAGGGCTGCTGCAAAGGTGTTTAATAATCCATTTTCACTCTAAATTTTAGCTAAATAGGATACACTGAAAGTATATTGCTTGAGGGACATTTAACAATTTTGCATAGCATTGGGTCTGTGTACTTGTGTTCATGTAAGTGTACATCTGTGTGGTGGTTTTTTTTGTTTGTTTTCTCTTTTACAAATCAAACATATCCTAATGCCTGGAATGCTTCTGATCTTCTATTTGCCACAAATTTCTTTGAGGATTATTATTTAATATGGTAACATTTTAACTTCTGGTGCCTGTTAATCCAGATATTCCAGGTTCATTGCATGGTTCAATGAACTACAAAAAAAGAAACTTGATGACCCATGAGGAACTCAATATTGTTTTAATCTTTAACGCATTTATCTTGTATCGCTTGGAGATTAAGGACTTTCTAAACCTGCTTCATCACCTCGTTCACGTTCACAAGTAATTTGGATGTTCCTCTGTGTCTGACACTACATTTATCTAAAATTGGCAAAATTTTCCCATTAACATTCTGCTTTTCTTCAAATGCATTTACTTTATGTTAGAAAAACCCTCTGCTGAAATATAATTTTCAAAAGGGAATATCATGGCTATGATGTTAATATAAAATGAACACAATTAAAGATTTTATTTAACTTAATTAATGGAGACTATAAGAGATTAAACTGCTTTAAAGGGAATTTGAAGAACTGATACATATACACATACATATTTTTATATGTTTGTGTCTGCGTGTATGAGTGTGTAGACAATCAGGAATACTTAAACATATTGGTTAATCTGCCCAAACTGGTTAAAATAGGACAGTAAATATAATGATTGGGGTCATCTTTTCTGATGTACATAAACCGGTCATATCGCTAGTGAATGTATCATTGTAACTGTAATGAGAAGAATCATATATATAACTATTCATTGTCTACAACTAATTTCACAGCTATAAAATAGGCCAGAAAGACAATTGAAGATAAGCACCCTTTAGAAACAGATTATCCAGGGAGAGTCTGACAATGCCCAGCACTCTACCAAAAGGAAACCCCATAATCTCTTTTGATGGTTCCAATTTGCCACTTCTCCCTGGCATCTATAGTACCTATTTTCTAAATATTTTATTCATGATATAATATCACACTGTTATTGGTATGCTAATATTTTATGCCCAAATTTCATCCCTCATAGAAACATTCAAGATTAACAAAAAAGTATAAAAGTTAATATGAGAGAATAGATATTTTGTGGCATTTTTTTTTGTTAAACAATTAGAAATGCTGTTTATAGTAACAAGCTCTACCTTCTGCAGGGTATGAGAATGTAGTGTTGGACATTATCATCTCACTGCTGAAACATGACAATTCTTCTGAGCTTGGAAGAATTGGAGAGCTTCCATCCTCAGTTGGCCCTCCGGATCCCTGGGTTCCACATCTGCAGATCCAACTAACCTTGGATCAAAAATATACGAAATTATATTCAATATCCTGTGATAAACCACAATGGAAAAGAATATGAAAGAATTTGAAAAATAATTTATATATGTAAAACTGAGTCACTTTGCTATACAGCAGGAATGAATACAACACTGAACATTCTAGAAAGTTCCAAAAAGTCCAGCTTTAACTTGTGGCAATCCAGAAACTATTTACATAGCATTAAGTTGTATTAGGAATTATAATGTGTTTGGGTTATATGTAAGTAATACACCATTTTATATAAACGACTTGAGCATCCTCAGATTTTGATATCTGTAGGGGGTCCTGGAACAAATCCTTCTTGGATATCAAAGGGATTCAAGTCTCAGGTGTGGTGACTGTACTTCAAAACCTCTCCTAATCCTCCTGTGATGGAATGAATATAGAGAAATCACTCTTTGAGGACATTAGAAACAAAATATTACAAAATACCATGGAAGTCCATTTGGACAAGGTGTAAAACAAATTTAAAATTTTAGACTAACAAAATAACAAACTATAATTGCAACATAACATTTGTAGTTCTAAATAAATCTTTTTGTAAATTTTTAGTGGCATGAAAAATGTTCCTTGTTTTGAAATGATTACAGATTGAATTTTTTCAAACTTTTAAACAGTTATTGGAATTAACAACAAAATCTATATTTGCTTTAACAAGAGAGCTCACAAATCACAGAAATACAAAAATGAAATGTTTATTATACCGTGTGGTAGAAATTAGGCATGTTGAGGGACAGGAGGGGCAGAGTACCATTAGATGAGTGTGTATCATATGTTTTGGAACACCAGTCTAACCTCGCGTGTTCTTAATTAGCACTTAACTCTGTCTAATAAGTACACTTGCAAACACAACAACAAATTCTAAAATTCTAATGTGATTGTAGATTTACCACAGATAAACCTGTGAGCTGAATGTCAGAAGACCTAGTGTAAACTGACACGTATTAGGATGACCTTGACAAGCCACTTCAATTTTCAATGCCTCAGTTTCCCTATCTGGAAGTTGGGAAAGATCATTGTGCATGACTCTATAAAGTTTTTATGTTGATTAAATTAATTGTTGTTTGCAAGGTGCTTAAAATATTACCTGGTATAGTAGTATAGTAGGCGCTCGGGGAGGGGGGGTGTATATGTGTTTTGTGTTTAAATAAATAGTACATAATTTGAACACCCAAGGAATTTCAAGAGCAAAATTATGTGGGATAAAGCTGAGATTTGGAATTGGAAGATTCCCTTGGTATTATTATTCAAGAAGATTAGCCCAGGACAATTTAATCAGCACTCCTAAATGCTTCATACTACCTTTCTGTTGTTGCTTTTTTTTTTTTTTTTTTACTTATAAATTTCTCTCCTTTTATTTCACCTTTACACTATTATATGTATATTTGGGATATTTTATTTATTATTATTATTATTTATTTATTTATTTTATTGGCTGTGTTGGGTCTTTTTTGCTGTGCGCGGGCTTTTTTTAGTTGCGATGAGCAGGGGCTGCTCTTCGTTGTGGTGCATGGGCTCCTCATTGCCATAGCTTCTCTTGTTGCGGAGCATGGGCTCTAGGCACGTGGGGCTCAGTAGTTGCAGCACATGGGCTCAATAGTTGTGGCTCACGGGCTCTAAAGCGCAGGCTCGATAGCTGTGGCGCACGGACTTAGTTGCTCCGCAGCATGTGGGATCTTCCTGGAGCAGGGATCGAACCCATGTCCCCTGGGTTTTCCTTTTTGTTGTTTTTAACAGATGGGTATACAACAACTTTAATCTCTAGAAACCTGTTTTTAGGGGAAAACCTGACAAAGGTAGAATGGAATCATTATATGGAGAACTTTGTATACCAAGATTAGACATTCATATGTAATTTTGTAGGACATGGAGTACTTTCGCCAGTTCTTCACTGGGAAAATGAAATAATAAATATATATAACATTTATTAAACCCTTCTTATGTGTTTAGCACTGTTCTAAGTGTTTAACTTATATTAACTCCTTTAATCCTCACAACAGTCATATCACTCAGCAGATTGGTTCAAAGCCACTCATTCTAGTTCACAAGAATGAGGTCGTTGTCGCTCTGGTTGAGGGGGAGAGAGTGCACAGCATGTGTAGGATGGACAAAAATGGGAAGAGATGAGAAACGGGGAGCAGTTTGCTTGTGGGAAAACATAGTCAAACTAAATTTCTAAGATGTATAATAGATATCAATTTTTGACAGTATGCCACATAAAATTATTAGACAACCATACTTAATTTATCACACATTTAATCAATATTATTCATTCAAATGTTTGCCAGTTCAGTAACAAGAAAATTGACCTGATTTGGTTATGTGCTTTTAGATAGTCTTTGGGACTCATAGATAATTAGAGCTAGAGGAAATTGTGGAGAGGTCTAGTTTAATCTTGTCTTTGACAAGAAAAGAAATAGAGAATTCTTCTTTCTTCTATCATGTTTCCCTTCCCAGTTTCACTGACCTTTACTTTACAAACCGGCTAAAATTTACCAGAGAATTCAGAACTTGCTGTTCTTTATAAGTTGCTGCAGTATGCAAAATGAAAAACATAAGATAAGGTGATTCTTACATGTTCATGGAGCATTATTGGACTACAAGGTTAAGTTACTTTACAAAGGATTCACAGATCTATAGCCAGTGGATAGGAATGTATCGATCCATGTCTTCTATGAAGCTGATGTTAAGGTGGAATTTTGTGAGCTTCAGGGAGGGTAGGGATACAGATAAAAGATAAAAGGGGAGGAAGTGGCCAAGCAGATCCTCAGACTGAGATGCAGGTCAGCCATCTGTGAAGACAGAGAAAAGGCAGAGGGCTGAGCAGGGGGAGCCTCAGAAAACAGTGCAGCTCTGAGGGGCTCACCAAACCAACAGGGAGCCTCAGAGTAAAGATTGCCCTTACAGGAGTCCTGCACTGGGCAGAAATGGCCTGGTTCCAGTCCCCTAGCTGTGTTTAGTCCTTGAGACACCTTGAGACAAGCGTGGCTGCAGGGGATCCTGAAGGTGCAGCAGCTGGAGGCTGTCTGCCCACTGCGAGCTTGGCAGTAAGGAGAACCTAGCAGGCATTCCCATGACTGCCACGGTGGTGTAAACAATAGTTTTCTCATTGTAAAGAACAAAGTGCTTGCCACAGTTTATATTATGAGTATACCATCCTGCCACACTCCGGGTTCTTTTTTTCAGATGCTTAGAAATCTTCTAACAGCCTATTTGCCGTGTTTCTTTATTTGCATCATTTAACTATTCCCTGAACTGCATTATTTCAGGGAAAAGCTTCCAACCTTAGATTTTCATCAGGTTCAAGATGTGATATTGGCTTCTGGAGAGGTGAGGGTATAGCTAAACGCTCTCTTCTGAGCTCTTCTTTTGATACAACAGTCATTCATTTGTTTAATCAGCATTTACTACAAAAGCAATAAATGTTAAAGTATGAGTGTATGAAAGAGAATGTTCCAGGAACTGTGTATATTTTACGAAAGTATAGAGATTAAAATGCTTATGGATTTTGTTAGCAGATGAGGCTGGGGATTTAGACAGAGAACAGATCCTAAATGGCTTTACATGCATTTTTTCCAGAAAGTGATGGAGAGCCCTGCAAAACTTTTATATGTGAGAATGACATAATCAAACTCGGGGCTTAGAAGGAATACTCTGGTGGCCAGGTAAAAGATAGGGAAGACCTGCAAATAGAGATCAGTTGGGAATTTCTTATTGTAATCCAGAAGAGAAATGAAGACAGAAACTAAAATATTTAAAAGAATTTGGTGATTAATTGGATATAGAATAATCAGGAGAGGGAGAGGACAAGGTGACTTTATATTTATGGTCTACATCTTTGCTTCTCAAAATGTTGTGGTCTGGCAGCATCAACATCACTGGGAGCTCCTAAAGGATGCACAGTCTCAGTCCCCACTTCAGACTGACTGAATCAGAAACTGCGTTTTCCGAAAAGATCCTTAAGTGATTTATGTGAACACTGAAGTTAGAGAAGCATTAGTCTAGGTCAAGTGTCAGTAAACATTTTCTGTAAGGGGCTAGAAAATAAATATTTTAGGCTTTGTGTACATACATTCTCTGTTGCTTCTACCCAACTTGGCTAATTGTAGCATAACAGCAGCCATAGACAATGCATGAATGTGGTTGTGTTCCAATGCAATTTTATTTATAGACACAAAAACTTGAACTTTATAGAATTTTCTCGTATCACAAAATCCTCTTTTGACTTTTTATAACCATTAAAAAATGTAAATTGTTCTAAACTTCTGAGCTATACAAAAACTAAAGGCAGGCCAGATTTGGCTTCTGCACAATTTTTGCCAGTACCTCATATTGGTGAGTGAAAGAGTAATGGAA
The DNA here is from genome assembly GCF_030028045.1 of Hippopotamus amphibius kiboko. Classification (NCBI taxonomy): domain Eukaryota; kingdom Metazoa; phylum Chordata; class Mammalia; order Artiodactyla; family Hippopotamidae; genus Hippopotamus; species Hippopotamus amphibius. Next base: position 76,194,192 of record NC_080195.1, on the reverse strand, counting down.
CATTTGCAAATGTAGGAAACACAGGGACAGAAACAATTTGTTGGTAAGATGTGTTGAGGTCCATAGGACAGGTATTATACCACCTTTTAAATAAATACAGATATTGGAGACTAAATAAGCTAATGAGAAGGCTTTTATAATTTCATTCTAGGAAATCTTACCTCTTCCCTATATTTCTCTGATAATTTCTGTTTATCTGATGAGTTTCTTGCCAATGAATATAGAGAAAACCAGTCCAGCATATTTCAAGCAGTAGATGCTCAAACAGTTTTGACTGATGTCATTGAAAACAGAGTATTTAATCTTATTAATCAGAAATTTCAAGGAAAATTATACAAAATGTCTATCTTTTACACTAAGTGAAGAATACTTTTTACATTAGATCAGACAGCAAGCTGTCTTTTAGGTAAAAGCGAAATAAATATGACAATTTATCAACCTTTCCACATAGATGTTCGTTATGCTCCGTTAATGCCTGGTCTTTTCTTATTTTTTTCTCTGCAACCTCGCAGCTTTCTCGATCTCCGGTGAAAACAGCCAAATGGTAATGATTGCCATTTCAGCCGCAGTAGCAATTATCCTCCTCACAGTCGTCACCTACATTTTGATTGGGAGGTGAGCTCACAGCCCGTTTTACGAGTTACTTTCATTACTGCATTGCTTGCTCCCCTCAATTGCCGCTACAATCTGAGTTTGGTCAATAAAGTATTTTAACAAATAAGAATGTCTCCTCTTGTATTCTAGATCTTTCTTTTTTTCCTCCCATTCTTTTGATTCTCCATCTTTAGTTTTGAGTTTCTCTTTTTTTCATTTAATTCTTGCCCTGCTCTCCAACACACACCACTTCTCTTTTCTCTTTTGACCTCACTCTTAGTTTTTACCTTCTTTTTCCAATTACCTCTTCTCTCATCAAACACACCCCAGATTTCCCTGACACTTTCTCACCCAGAACACTGGTAACACTGCACAGCGCTAATCACTAACAATGGAAACTTTACCCTTCATTCATTCTAATAGCAGTGGTTTAAAAAAAAATACTATAAACACTTTCTAGGGCCATTATAAAAACTGAACTGAAGGGGTCTGCACAGTGGGGAAGCAACTTTCCATATCTCCTCATTAGGCAGCTTTCCAGGGTCCCCAGAGAAAGCGGCTTTCTCTAGAGGATTTAGAAAATATGAAGTCATTAAACTTTCACTAAAGCATTTAATTGTTTGTGGAAAATGCTTTATTTTTTTGTGCTTTGCACATTCGGAGCATAGCTAATTGTTTTAAGCATATTTTCCTTCTGTGTTCTCTTCCTTTGATTTACCTCTAGGTTCTGTGGCTATAACAAGTCAAAACATGGTGCAGATGAAAAAAGACTTCATTTTGGGAATGGACATTGTAAGTTTCTAAACTATTTTTTGCTGTTTTGGTTTTACCATTTCAGTTTTAGCAGTTGTTGGTTTGTAATTGGATAGCTTCCCCCGACGAAGAGAATTCAAAGTAGTTTTATGGGAAAATTGAGCAAGTTAAATTTATTCTAAATGGAGAAGGGAATCTATAGCTCTGCATTAAGTAATTTGTACATGGCTGCATTTCAGCGTACTTAAGCTAACGTGAAGGGGAACTGGTAGTTTATATTCAAATAATGCACATGATGGGGAGTACACACTATAGTCAGCTCTGCGTGGCTGAAAGGCAAAGCGTATCTTCAATTTCCTTATTACTAGTTATTTGCTAAAATCTAAATAGGAGCCTTTTCCCTTTCCTAACTGCCAAGTAAATATAAACAACCTCTGTTTATGTGAAACGCCTTACTCCATTTTGTCAACCAACCAGGAGAGAGCCTTTAAAATAAACTGTTTATTTTGGAGTTACGTGATATCCAGCTAGTAGGAAAGCCAGTGCTTTCCCCCCTTATTTTAATATCAACCAATTTAGTCTCTTTTTAATATTCTCTAAAAGAAATACTCTTTAAGAAATAAAGTGGTTATATCTAATAAAAAGACATTTTTTTTTCTTCTGGTGAAAGGAATCATTCCAGGTGTTTTGCTTTTCCAAACTGTGGCTCAGTTTACTGTGGCAATAACTAATCAGTGGCCTTAAAGGGAATAGCATGTTCTCGTGAAAATTAGTATAGATACTACACTCATGCATATATGTGCTCAAGTAATCTCGTCTTGTAAGCATTATTTTCCGTGGCTTTCACTTTTGTCTTCTAAAAATAACTTTCAGTTCAACATACTTCGTATCAGTCATTGGCTTTCCATCTAAAAGTTATTGCTTTATAGTAAAAACTTGATGACCTGTTGCTACCATGTAAGAGGCATACAGTATATTGAAAAAAAAAAAATGTTTTCCAAAATGTAAATTGAAGTAGGATGGATAGAATGGCAAAGTTTGCAGAGAGCATTGCTTGTTTTGTCCATCTCATTGAAGTCATTATAGAACAATTCCCAAAAAAGCCAAAGTGTCACCTTCCTAATATCAATAGCTCATTCCAGGTTAGTTAGGTTGCCAACTCAAAAGTCTTAAAAGAGTGCATGAACAAATCACAGGGTATTTATCTCACCTTTTCTTCATTATCCCACAAAACACTGAGTCACACTCACCATGCATAAATTAGAGTAGTTGCATTCCTATGGGTTAAGTTGCTCTTTATCTGAGTTCAACAATCAATGTAAATATTGTCCTTAGTGCAAGACCATAGAAATTTGATTCTTTATATAGGAATTATAAATCTAATGAACTTGAAGCATTGATAAATTTCTGTGTGCCAGTTGTAAGCAGGTTCCTCTATCACTTCAATCTGCTTTAGCTCTTGGTTTTTATGGTGGAGTTTGTTGAAACTTTAATTTTCTTCAAATTCACAATATCCTTATGTAGCCATACCAAAAAGAAGTGTGTTTTATCCTAGCTGCGAGAGCATAAAGTAACTTATATGCATGTCATAAGCTTTCTGCGTCTTAATGCTACAGCTGGTTTATTTCAGACCATTTATTTGGTATTACTTTGAAAAGCTCTAGCTATGAACTATTCCCTCCAGCCTTGTTACAAATCCTATAATATTGCTTCAAAAGGAAAGAAATGTGTTTCACCTCCTAAGATCCTGTCCCCTTGCCCTCTCTGGCTGGGCCTTTTTACTTTTTTGCTATCCTTAGGGCAACTCATGCTGGTAAAATGGAAATGTAAATTACTGTGTTTGCACAGAACGAGCTGTAAAGTAGTGCAGCTTAACACGTGTGCATGTGTTTATTGTCTGGTTTTCTTGACACAGGCCAGTTACTCTGTGTGTTGCCCTTAATTATTGGTGTGAAGGGATTATGTGCTTGCATCCTGAATCACCTGATGCCTGGAACCTCTGGGGACCGCAGTTAAAAATCAGCAGCCAAAGCTCCCACAGTGAACAGGCCATTTTTCTTGGAGATGTGTGTGTGTGTGTGTTTATATTTGTATTGTTTTCCTAAATGTCATGTGAATAGAAAAGCAATTTACTTGATTTTAATCAATCACAATGAATTTGCTTGATTTTATTTAAGAATGACAGTTTAATTTTTAGATTATTTAGTAATACACGTACTCTCTAGGGCTGACAGGAACAGAATGGTAACTCTAAAGCACACTTTCAAGGCTGTTTAAAGCCAGTGCTTATTTAAAATGTTTGAGACATTGTTCCTGACAATTCAGTTTATAATCTTCTTTGTTAATTCCTTTTTTTAATTTAAGTGTAGTCGATTTACAATATTATATTCGTTTCAAATGTATAGCATAGTGATTCAGGATTTTTAGTATATGCCATTAAAAATTATTACAAGATAATAGCTATAATTCCCTGTGTGATACAATATATCCTTGTTACTTATTTAGTTTATAGATAGTAATTTGTATCTCTTAACCCCATACCCCTATTTTGCCAAAATAGTAGTAAGTCTCTCCCAAATTGATTTCCTTAAGTTCAGCAAGGTAAAATATTTGTAATTGTTTACCAGAAAAAAAGATTTTAATTTTCACCTTATTTTTTAAAGTGCTAATTTTTTCCTTGAAATGGAATGCTAGATTTTCTTACTCTTTCCTGACCATATTATGACTAGGGGAAAGTCAAAATTGGATGATCACATATTCTAGCTTCCATTTGATGTGTCTACTTTAAAATGTACCCAAATTGACTAAACAAAAAGATTCTGAGAAGACTTCATTTCCTAACATTTTTTACTATATCGATGGTTTCTTGTACTGTTTTCCTTACCCCAAAGCAAGAAAAGTATGATAGCTTTCCTTAATCTATTTGCTTGTTTTAACAAAGTGTTTTAGTACTGATAATGTAGAAATGATTTTAGTGTAATAATAAATTATAGTAGACCACTGTACTAAAGAGTGACTTTTTAGAGGAAGCAATGATGTTTATAATAACAGCAGAAGCATGCAAACTGATATGTGAACTTCAAAGAAATGGGCTTTTCTAAGTCCAGCTTCTGTGTCTGGGAAACCTCAATGATAGTCATAATTGTGACTAAGCATTCTTAACATGAAGATGCTAATAATGGCAATAGCCTCCGTCATTTACTGGGCGGCGGTAACCACAATAACAGGCACTCAATGCTACGCACTTGAAGAGCAGGTTTTCCAGAGCTTTCTTTCTCTGATGCCTGGCAGGTACTTTTTGCTGCACAATTCAAAGTGGAAGAACTAAACAAGCAGAGTTCTTACTTTAAAAACTACTCCACTCACACTTTGCCCAAAGCCAGGGCAAAAAGCTTGCTATTTCCCCATTTTGGTGGGTGTTGACTCCCTAGATATGGGTGTCATCTCAAATTATCTACATTCTGCCTCTGGATGGAGAGTGGCTGCTCTTTGCAGTGTCAAAGTCAACACCAGGCAGAGGGAGGAGTGCGCTGACCTGTCTTCTCTGACCTTCTCCATATGCTCCCTCACCTCCCACTCCTATTTTGCTGTCTCAAAATCATCTGAAGAAGTACCTAAGGAACATAGAGCCTTTACCTCCCATCTCCCCTAATCCATTTATTCTTATGCCTATATTTCTCTACTCAAAACCTCTATGGAAGCTTGCCAGGGACATAAATTATTATGTGATGTAACATGGCATTCAGAAAATCATCCTGTAGATCAACAAACTAATCATGTCTTAATCCGAACTCTGAAATCCTGGACTTATTGGCCAAATATCCATTGTGCTGAAGGCTCTCCAGAACAATTGCTGTCATCACAGTCCCTACACCTATATCATATGAACTACAAAACTGGCTCAAAGAAACCTTCAATAATCCCAGAATGTTCAGCTGAGATTTTGCCAATACGATTCTTCTATTAAAAAGTGATATCAGAAAAAATAACAAATAACAATTTTATTTGTTATTTTAGGATATTAAAAAAAACCTTCAATAATATAGTGTGATAAATGAAAATATATATCACCATTAAGAATCCATGTCGCTTGCTAAAATAACTTTACCAATATTTTTTACCAACATTACCAAAATTAAAATCAAAATCAATATTATTAGTACAAATACTGTGGCAGTTAAATTACAATGTCCTTTAACGTTAGAGCATGTCTATGTACTCTAGTAACAAACTATAGAAATGATCCCTGAAAGTATAGTCGTTCTATGTACTCTAATAGATTTTAGATTTCCTTTTTAACCAATAATGTTATTATAAAATTTGCTCAGTAAAGGTTTTATAAATCTAGCTACAGTAACGCCTTTTCTTCCTCTCCTTAAACAGTAAAGCTTCCCGGTCTCAGGACTTACGTTGACCCGCACACTTACGAAGACCCTACCCAAGCAGTTCATGAATTTGCTAAAGAACTGGATGCCACCAACATATCCATTGACAAAGTTGTTGGAGCAGGTAACCGCCTCAATAATCCTACTGCCAACTGAGTATGTTAATTGCAAGTCTACAGCTATGCATCAGAATGCTGCCTGAGATTGATCGCTCAGGTTCTCAGGCCTAAGTACATTGCTGTGAAAAGGGACATTTTCTGATTTCATGATGAAAGGCAGACAGTAAATAAATGAAGGAGTATTTAATGGAATGTAATGATTTCAAAGGTGCCAGACTTACAGACTCACAGACCACGGCAAGCTTTTTATTTATTGAATTTCAGAGGCGGCAGCCACAGAAGCTCAATCTCCCCATGGCTACGCTGATCATGTGTCACAAAGTCTATCTGCCTAAATAGGGATCATGGGATAAAAGTGTGTCTTACTTTAAATTAGCCCACTAAGTGAAAATTTTGGTTTGTAGAAAAAAAGGAAATCTAGAATCTTCTTTGGAATTAAAAAATAGACAATACAAAATAAAATAAAAAATGACATTTTATACAAATTCCAACACAATTATATTGAGAGGATAGTTTAAGTAATGTGAAGTGCTCTATTTAAACACTTGCCTATAAAGTTATATAGTCTTAAATTATTTGTGTTGAAGCTTATTTTCATATAGATATATTTTGTTCTAATTATTAATTTTGCTCAATCATAAATTCATTAGCAAACACCTGTGGAGTGACTATTAATAGCAGTTGCATATTTCCAAAAAATAGATATTTACAAAATAACAGTATTTTATAGAATTACACATAAACATATGGCATTCACAGTGTATGCAGTGTGCATCTGAATAAAACTACTACTCAAAAGTAAAAATAAACAATACTGTACAGTAACTGTACAAAATCATCTCATTGTACTAAAAACAAACACAAACTAGTTATGTTGATGTGGGAAATAGAGTGAAAGATTGAAAAATGAACTCTGAATTATGCATACCATACCAGATCACATTTTCTGCAAATTTTCTCTCCCTCTCTCTCTATATATATATACACACATATGATTGATGCTTTTTTTATACATTTTGTGCATATAATTTTCTCTCTTTCTTTTTCTGTGCACCAAAGTATTTAGAACTCAAGTAATATTTACTGTTCAAGCAGGATAATCTGAGTAATCCATATATTACCTGAATAAAATAGTGGTTTTATAAATCTTTTCTTCTAATTTTCTTTTTTTTTAACTCTTTATTGGAATATATTTGCTTTACACTCTTGTACCCATCTCTGAGGTACACCAAAGTGAATCAGCTGCATCTACACACATATCCCCACATCCCCTCCCTCCCGTGACTCCCCCCCACCCTCCCCATCCTGGCTCTCCAAGGCATCTCCCATGAAGTTGATCTCCTTTTGTTATACAGCAACTTCCCACTAGCTATCTATTTTACAGCTGGTAGTGTAAATATGTCTATGCTACTCTCTCACCTCATCCCAACTTCCCCTTTGCCCCTCACCCCAGCCCCGTGTCCTCAAGTCCATTCTCTACTTCTGTATCTCCACTCTTGCCTGTCACTGGTTTCATCAGTACCATTTCTTCAGATTCCATATATATGTGTTAGCATACAGTATTTGTTTTTCTCTTTCTGGCTTACTCCACTCTGTATGACAGACTCTAGGTCTATCCACCTCATGACATATAGTTCAATTTCATTCCTTTTTATAGCTGAGTAATATTCCATTGTATATATGTATCACATCTTCTTTATCCATTCATCTCTTGATGGGCATCGAGGTTGTTTCCATGTCCTGGCTATTGTAAATAGTGCTGCAATGAACATTGTGGTACATGTTTCTTTTTGGATCATGGTTTTCTCTGGGTATATGCCCAGGAGTGGGATTACTGGGTCATATGGTAGTTCTATTTGTAGTTTTTTAAGGAACCTCCAAACTGTTTTCCATAGTGGCTGTACCAGCTTACAATCCCACCAACAGTGCAGGAGAGTTCCCTTTTTTCCACACCCTCTCCAAAATTTATTGTCTCTAGATTTTTGATAATGGCCATTCTGACCAGTGTGAGGTGATACCTCATTGTGGCTTTGACCTGCATTTTTCTAATAATTAGTGATGTTGAGCATCTTTTCATGTGTGTGTTGGCCATCTGTATGTCTTCTTTGGAGAAATGTCTATTCAGGTCTTCTGCCCATTTGTGGATTGGGTTATTTGCTTTTTTGGTATTAAGCTGTATGAGCTGCTTGTATATTTTGGAGATTAATCCTTTGTCCGTTGCTTCGTTGACAAGTATTTTCTCCCATTCTGAGGGTTGTCTTCTTGTCCTCTTTATGGATTCTTTCACTGTGCAAAAGCTTTTAAGTTTCATTAGGTCCCATTTGTTTATTCTTGATTTCATTTCCATGATTCTAGGAGGTGGGTCCAAAAGGATCTTGCTTTGATGGATGTCATAGAGGGTTCTGCCTATGTTTTCCTCTAGGAGTTTTATAGTGTCTGGCCTTACATGTAGGTCTTTAATCCATTTGGAGTTTATTTTTGTGTATGGTGTTAGGAAGTGTTCTAATTTCATTCTTTTACATGTAGCTGTCCTATTTTCCCAGCACCACTTATTGAAGAGGCTGTCTTTTTTCCATTGTATATTCATGCCTCCTTACTCAAAGATAAGGTGCCCATATGTGCTTGGGTTTATCTCTGAGTTCTCTATTCTGTTCCATTGATCTTCCTTTCTGTTTTTGTGCCAGTACCATACTGTCTTGATCACTGTGGCCTTATAGTATAGTTTGAAGTCAGGAAGCCTAATTCCACCAACTCCATCTTCCCTTCTCAAGATTGCTTTGGCTATTCGGGGTCTTTTGCGTTTCCATACATATCGTAAGATTTCTTGTTTTAGTTCTGTGAAAAATGCCGTTGGTAATTTGATAGGGATTGCGTTGAATCTGTAAATTGCTTTGGGTAAGATAATCATTTTCACAACATTGATTCTTCCAATCCAAGAACATGGTATGTCCCTCCATCTGTTTGTATCATCTTTGATTTCTTTCATCAGTGTCTTGTAGTTTTCTGCATACAGGTCTTTTGCCTCCTTAGGCAGGTTTATTCCTAGGTATTTTATTCTTTTTGTTGCAATGGTAAATGGAAGAGTTTCCTTAATTTCTCTTTCTGTTCTTTCATTGTTAGTGTATAGGAATGCAAGAGATTTCGGCGCATTAATTTTGTATCCTGCTACTCTAATTTTCTTAATGTTATATCCTCCTAAAACTCACATGTGCAGATAATATGAAAATATGAAACTAGCAATCCATAAAAAGGAAACTAGAGTAAGTACTTCTTTTTTCACAAAGACTTAAGAATGTACACATTCACTGTATGTCTAGGTTAATCCAGCTAAAATTAATCCAGATAGATATTGATTACTCTCTTTCATTTGTATAGCTCTGCTTTGTCAACTGCTCCATGGTACAGAGGGGTTTTGTCATGCTGGTTTTAATGTTGCCCCACAAGAGTGCACTGTTCTCCAGCATGGAAGCCGCAGTCGCATATGCAGCAAAGGCCTTTGTACACTCAACTGGAGAATGTGATGAGAGGAGGAAAAACCCACTCATGGTCAGCCAGTATCCAGAAGGCCAGATATATTGGGACCTTGAAATTTGGGGCCTTCTACATTAGTAAAAGTTTATCTACACAGGTGTTTTTGACAAAGCTCGATATCTAGAATACGGTGGTGTGAGACAAAGCATACTCATTAAAAATGGTATCTCATCAATGAGATAAAGGGAGAGGATATTTGTACTGAATGACTTTATAGTTATTGATGTCATTAAAGATTAGAACAGATCATCTTTTTCCTTTCTCTCTTCAAACATATTTGTAAAAATATTAAACATATGCCCAGTTTTCAGGGTTTTGCAGCCAGTAGCTCCATTTGCCACTTTAAGGGTTATAAAACTGTGCCCATTTTGCTTGCAAATATATATATCTTCAAGGCTGGTTTTGCTTCTCCTGGAAAATTTCATTATAACATATACTCCCAATTCTAGTCTGCCTTCATTAGCCTTTAAATGATTTGTCATTACCAAGATAGAATATCAAACCAATATTTTGAAAGCTATCATCTTTTAACATTTTGTCTTGTCAAATTTTAAATGTCTATAAAAATAGATGAAATTGTATAATAGTGTAATGAACCTGCATGTACCCATTTCTACAACAGCTTACAATGACAATGACTCATGACCAGCCTTCTTTCATCTATACTCGTACCCACTGCCTGTATCTTTTTTAATTTTTGAAAATAATGTTGTCTACAAAGAATTAGTAGTCAGGCTAAACTGACTAGCAGCTATCTTCCAGTGTTAAAGGGTGAATCTTTTATTCAATGACAGAATTTTCATAGTCAGTTAAACATACAGGAACCCTATATGTGGACTAATTCTTTAGTTTTCTGTCAAAAATTTTATACAAAGAAATAGGTATAACAGAAACTCTCATTTATACATTGAATAACCAGAAGAATTATACCCATATCACAAATTACAAAATTAAAATTGAGACATGAATTAACTTTGTCAAAGTAGTAAAATTTTGTTAGTGAAGAATTCATACTGACTAGAATTCCTAATTTTATTCCTCAATCCAACTGTTATTTCAAAGATTAAATACTGAAAATTTCTGAAGGTTGAAAATATTTATTTAATCCCTATTTTGTGCTAGGCATTCACATGATTTTAATTTTATGAGCTCTTTAAATAGATATTCTTATCTCCATCTCAGAAGATGAGGAAACAAAAGCTGAAAATTGAATAGCCCACGGTCACACAGTTATTAACTAGGAAATCAAAATTTGAAATTTGTACTTTTCAAAGTCAAAGTTTATGCTAAACATTAATGATCACAATAATGTCTTCTTCTAATATTTTTTTGAGGATTAATTGACATAATTCACTTACGGTGCTTAGTTGACACAATTTCATTGTTCAATGTGTATTTTTATTATTCTTTTCTTATTAAAACAGTGGAAGGAGAATAGACTTTGAGGCTAGTGCAGGGGGTCATTCCTGTTAAATACAAGTGCATTTTTTCCTGTTTTAAATGAAATTAGTGAGAGTAAGAAATTTTATTTTAAGCAATTATGCATTGTGTACTTTAAATCAAAATACAGTTACCCATTCTCATAAAGCATATTTTATTTCAAAGGGCAAATAAAAACTGATGCCCTTTTTTAATTAAAAAAATCAAGTAGTATCTTCTCAAATGATCTTCTTGTAGCTGTGCTTTTACTTAGAAATAACAGGATCTAAATGTTCTTTCTTATAGGTGCAAAGTTAATTGAATGAGACCATGTAAAACTTGGCTAGGTGGAAAAATCAGGCAATGTGTTTGCCCAGCCTTTGTTAATGTTTCAAACACTGTTCTTTTAAGGACAGTTATTATAAAGAGAATTGATTTAATATTTAACATATCTATGTCTAATATAATGTATTTGTGACAGTTTCTGGTATTTATCATTTCTAAATTTTATGACTTTTTAAGTACTTGCATTATTAAAACACCATTTTCTGAATTTTGAAGGTAGATGACATGTCCGTCTGTCCAGCTCTTTCATTGAGAACAAAGGAAGAAACACTAATTGGGCCACTTGAAATTCAAAGTCTTCGCCCTAGTGCAGTACTTTCACAACATAGTTTCCTTTACAAATACTTGTCCAGTATGACATTAACCTTACCTCCATCATCATCACAACTATCTCTTCTTACATTAATACAGAATTTGACATTTTAAAAAGAACTTTTATATTTATCCTTCACTTTGATCTAAGTCTTACGAGGTAGATAGATGATTTCTCCTTCTTAAAGTTGGTTTGAACTCAGAGAGGAAACAGTGACAAACACTGAGATGGCACTTACTATGTGTCTAGCACCCTTCTAAGTGCTTTACATACATTAATTCCTTTAAGTGCACAAAAATCTTATGAGATAGATACAATTGGTATCCCTATGTTATAGATAAAGAGACAAAGGCACAGAGACGTTAAGACAGTCACTCAAAATCACACAGATAATAAGGGACAGAGGCAGAATTCGACCCTAGACAGTCTGGCTCCAGAATGCATGCTGTGTCTGACAGTTTTGTACGGTCTGTCCTGTAAACTAACAAGTGACTTGTCACTTAGAATAATTGGTTATGACACCCAAATTTAAAACACAATCCATTACACCATGATAATGGCAGAACTTTTTTTTCAGAATGTGAAAATTCAATATGGATGCCTCCTCAAGGTTTACACAAACTTAATGTTTACACAAAGTAAGCTGGAATTTGGGGCAAAGTTCTGATAACCCTGCATAAAGAAAGAAACTCTTAGTTTTGTTTACAAATTTCAAAAATGATTTACTTTGCCTCATAACTTCTCTTTATGCTCACATGTCTATAATGCATATTCTTCCTTTGATTTAAAAAAGATCATTGAATGTTCTCAAATTCTGCCCCTAATTCCCCTGTGATCCTAAAAAACACTCTTGCTGCAGATATTACTATCTTTTCTGTACTTCCTTGAGTGGAAGAAATTAGATCTGCCTTTATTACCATTATATCTCTGTGTTTTTCATAGTGTCTTTAATACTGTTGCCAACTGATGAATATTTATTAAATAAATGTATGAATAAGTGCTTTTGGACATTAAGTGACTTTGACAAGTTACAGTATAAGTCATTGTTTTGAAAACAGTGGCAAGACTGGATTCCTGAGTGAGGGTAAAGTCTAAGGGAGTTTAGAACATCCAGGAGAGAAGCAAGTCACTTGCAGGGATTCAGTTAGTAAGTCAATAGGAGAACCCGCTACTTCTGTGGGCTGAAGGACTTACTTGGACAAAAAATAGAGGGATATCTCACTTCTTGACACCTTCTTTCTGGCTGACCCATGAAGCATGGGGCTTGTACAAAAACTCACAGTGAGAAGGTTAGACCAAGAATGTTTTTCCATACAATAGAGAGCCTAAAAATTGATCATGTAATTTTTCTTTTCAGAAAAACTTCTCATTTGCTGTTAAAAACTATTTTTAAAAATGTTGTGCAAAACCCACCTAATAACCCACACATATTAGGATTTCTTCTTTGAACAAGGAACAGTCTACACATGGTCCTACTTTGTGGCAATCAACTGTGGCAGTAGTGGAGACAGAGAAATGAATGTAAAGGGTCGCTGCTCTCAAGGAGCTCAAAATCAAATGAAAGAGTGATGGGTGAATCTTCTCAATAACAATGTCTGTAAAGATAGTGCCTAAACTAGTTCTAAGCAATTTTATATCAAATGAATTAGACTATGTAAAAGTCAGCAACACTCCATATTCAACAAATTCTGATTAAATGTGCATTTAAGGCAACTTTTTTATTGAAGACATTGGAGCTAAGAAAATATTTCTACACTAATTCTTTAGATAAGATTTGATGCTGTTAGATTATGTTTCTCTTTTCAGAACCCCAGAGAACTTTACAACTGGTATGTCAATAACGCAACACACCCCTACTCCAATAAAATGACTCAATAGCTTATTTTTTTATCCTCATTTTCAGAGAGCTTGAATTTATAGCTAAATTAGCCCTGGTAAAAACAGAATAATGATAAACATCTGAAATTTAATCCAATGCTTAAGACTTATATTGGTGCTGGCCCTGGTTGATTATCCTGAGGAAATGGAGTGAAGTGTTCCTATGAGAACAAGGAGTGAAAATCTAATAGATATAACTTCTGACTTCCCTCTTATTCTTTCCTATTTCATTATTCACAGTGTAGTTCTTCAAAATATATGAGGCTTATCACAGGCTCCATTTTCCACCAGGGTGTGGCTGTCCTGGGGTTTCTTAGGGAGTCTCAGATTACATCTCCCAAAATAATTTGGAGGCCTCCAAGTGTACATCTTGCAGGTCAATTATTGAATTGGAATTATTGAGAGAAAACAGTTGCTCTCTAATGACAATTTTTATAGTAGAATTTCTTACCTTGTTTTGTTCTGCTGCATTCTAACAGGTGAATTTGGAGAGGTGTGCAGTGGTCGCTTAAAACTTCCTTCAAAAAAAGAGATTTCAGTGGCCATAAAGACCCTGAAAGTGGGCTACACAGAAAAGCAGAGGAGAGACTTCTTAGGAGAAGCAAGCATTATGGGACAATTTGACCATCCCAATATCATTCGACTGGAAGGAGTTGTTACTAAAAGTAAGTAAAATCACAAGACTGATTTTGTATGTGTTGAGCAGAGGTTGTTTAAACTCAAAGTCAATAATTTAAGAATTTTGGTCTTTTTTTCATGACTACCTGTTAGTCCTAATCAAAAAACAAAAACGAAAACAAACCCCAGTGGTTTAGGATAAACATGTATTTCTTTGACCAGAGATCAAAGATGTTTAACTAGTATTATTTTGACAGCGCTATTGTAGATCTTAAAAAGCCTTAAAAATTTAGGAGCTAAACACTGGACTATATTAAGACATGCTGATTAAAAAACAGTGAAGTGAATTGTGTAGAACTTTCTGCTATGTAGAGTAGCAAGGAAAAACAATGATTCAATTTTGACAGAAATTGCTGGGAACTCCCAGCTAGCTGCCTTTTCTTTTACTGTTCACCAGTTTCATTTAAGCTTCCAAATCTTTCCCCCCCTGGCCTCTGGAAAATTATGGGAGTTTTGAGAATGCTTCTGAGCTATAAAGATTGGGATCACATTAGACCCAAGCCCTTTTCTGTGTTCTCTGTGGATTTCAAATAATTCTGATCTAGAGTCCCAGATGGATTCTTGACTGCTCTGGGGAAGCTCTGGCTCACAGCCTGTGATAGAGATCTGAACTTATTTTCATGATGGTTTCTCCAGCCAGGCTCAAAAGGGATCCCGTGAGGCAGATATGTGATTTTTGGCTCTAATCACAATGAAAATCTCTTGAGAATGCTCTGGGATTTGTTTTTTTCTCAAGGTTTTTGAACACAAGATGAAGAATAAGCTAAATTGGCAGCAAACTTCTCAGAGTGAAAGACAGCATATGGCAGGGAATTTGGCATCCTCCAGGGGTTAATTCATTGGCACCACGTTTACATATTCTATGGTTACTAACAGACATTACACATTATATCTTTCACAATGATATTTTTCTTTAACATTACGTGGAGCTCTTTCCAAATGGCACTAATACCTATTCTCATTTTAGTGTGACTAAAAAGACAATTCCTTACTCACAAGAGCGTGGTATAATTAAAGTATACTTTGATTTCCTTTAGAGTTTTTTAATATAAGTGGGGTTAAGAACTTAACAATGTAGAAGAACTTAATCATAAACTATAAACCCATATTAAGTCCTCTTAGAGGCATATTTTTCCCTCTATACTCTTAAAAATTAAGCCACATTAGTTGTAACACTAAAATATTTTCTGATGAAAACATCTTTTCAATTACTGGTAGTAGTACTAAGGATTGGGAAAATATATGAAGGATTTGTTCCTTCAGGGCAAGACCATATCTATAGAATATCCTACTTAATATCCTTAGAATTATAGAATCATGTCTCACTGGGGTTTTAATAGTCAATTAACCTTTTATTTTCCTCCATATCATTCTCACCAAATAGTTGTCCTTCAGATCTCAAGCCCATCGGGAGAGGAAACTCACTTGTACTTATGTAGCCATTCTTCTTTTAATTCTCAATTTCCAAACTTCTCAATTTTTTTTTTTGTTTCCAGTGTTATATTACACTGTTGTGTTTTGCTAGCTGTTTCCTTTAAGTTCGTTTACTGAATAATAAGGAAAATTAAACCATAATTGTTGTGGAAGATTTTCTTTAGATATAAAAGTGCAATATCAAATATGAATTATGGTCACCTGGCAAAGAAACCTGTAAAACAAACCCCAAGACCAAAATGCAGGAAAAAATGCCTTAAGGAAAAGAAATGAGCTTTAAAAATGTCAGGTATTATACATTGAACATCTTATGCAGGTAGGAGTCTGTAACATTCTTGGTCAAATAAGCCTGCAAGAGACTGCCAAATCTGACTATATAAATCCCAGTCATCTCATACAGTGCAAACATAATAGAGTAGCGGACCTAGAATTAGATTTTGAACTCTTTTAGTGAAAAGCCCTAAGTCTGGAACCCTGTTACAACTGCGAGGAAATAGAAATGCCTTAGAATAAAGTTAATAAGTGGCATTTAACATATAAACAAGGCAATTTTGTCACCAAAAGAAATTACTTAATTTACTCCTATCATTTTCTTTGTTTCCTGAGAGTATATGACTGCTAAAAGAAGCTACCTGCAAAGTTCAAAACACACACACACACACACACACACACCCCTAGAGATACAGAGCTAATAATTTAATGAACAAATTGTATTTAAAGAAGAAAAGATAGCGTATTGGTATCTTAATCCAGATATCAATATGCTATCTGGATTAAGAATTAAAGGGTCAGAGTTCAAGTTTTGACTCAGTTCTACTGGTTCCTGAGACATCTGACAAATCAAACCACTCCCAGAGACTCACTCTCTTAACTTGTAACAAGGAATTAGCAGTTCTACTTTACTATGTCCAGGTGCCTTTAAGATCTATAAGATTCCATAGGAATATATTGTTAGGCGGAATACAACCTATGCAACTCTTAATACCACTTCTGGTTGAGTTTGAGAAGATTTTACTAGTTAATCTGGGCATGTAGAAGAAAATTCTTGAAAGCAATTTCTTTTATGCTCAAAGATAATTTTTTTATTATTGCTAATAATTATGTGCTTTGAAACACTGTCTATTATAATGTATCATTTTCAAGTTAGAGAAAGCCCTTTATTCAATAATTATATTTTCATTTATTTGAATTGAGCCATAAACAATTTTAATGGTGTGGTTTTGAGCCTGATGATCTTAAACAAGAGAAGGTGAGAGAGTCTCTGATCTTCAGAGTAGCAGAAGGCTGGGGGCACAGTCCTGCTCAGAACTTGGTATTAACATGTGTTATCAATTTTAGTTGAAGTTCAAAAAGATGGAACTTGTTTTTAATGAATGTTTGATATTTCTGCCATCACACCATTAGTCAAAAGATGTTCAGGCTCCATGCAAGAAGACTTTCCATTGGTCACTTTTCACCTAGTGAAATAGAAGGAATTGTATTGGATGAGACTGATGTGCTTTTTGTTGTTATCTGGGGAAGGATTATTTTCTAAAAATTAATAATAATGCAACTTAACTGTAACCTTGTATTGCTGAGGAAAGTCATGGGCAGATCATTAAGAGGATTTCTAACACTGAAAACACTTCTATATTGGTTTGAGTGTCCACTGTACACCAAAAGCTTAATCATTTGTTTGCATTTTCAGCACATATGATAAGGAAATAGTACTGCAATAAGTTGTCATTCTTTAGTAACAATGCCAACTTATTTCTGTTTCTTGTTTGCCTCTCTTTAAAACTTTTCTTTGGCATTTGTCTCAAGGGTACTACACTCCATGTCATATTTTCTAATATACAATAAAAGGGAAAGTAGAAATATTGTACCTGTCCTTAAAAGTATTAAATTTCATTTCAAATTAAGCAAAAATACATTTTAAAATTTTAAAGTCATCTTAATGTAAAGTATTCAATGTGTTAAGATTAATAGAGTATGGCTGATTAAAGAAGAGTTAGAGAAAGTACTTCTTAGCCTGATTTTGAAGAGAGAGACTATCCTTAGCTAGCCCGAAATAATAAACATGTATGATCTATTCTAACTGGCACTTTGTCAGGTGCTGGATTTAGAACTACAGATTAAATAGAGTTGGTCCCTGCCCTGGTTAACTCATAGACCAGTGGATATAATAGGGTTCATTCTTAACATAAATAATGTCTTGATTAAAACGGAATTTGGAAAAGATTGTCCTGTATGTTTACATGACTTAATGGGAAACCTGCAGAAAAATACTCTAGTTCAGTTCATTACAATATTTTTATCAGTCATAGTACGTGGAAATGTATAACCAAAACATTTTCTTTCTAATCAAAGGTGATTCAAATCTTCTTTCCTGAGAATAGTAAGGTGTATTTTGTCTATTTTCTTCAATTTTCCTTCTCCGGTTTATGCTTTCTTGCTTCCACCCTGATTTGATTACATGATACTAATAATGAGTACTGGCTGCTAAGGTCAAAATTTTGATTTTATAAATCACAGTCATGTGTTGGAGTGTATATAAGTCTTGAAAATAGAGTATGTAAGACATAATTACTGTTAGTAGGAATTAATAGCATTTCCTTTGGCAATGAATTAAATTTTAATAGTTTGTAACATTTAAATCGTTGATATGTACATTTTATGTTTGAATGAAACTATTTTAATCTAAGATCAACTTTTTTAAAATAATTGCAATAAAAATTTCTATGTATAGCTATATATTTATCACACTATCCTGATCTTTTCTTTATAGAACACGTGATTAAGAAGGTGATGAAATAGATAGTGCTGAACTTGGAATTCTTAGTCATTTTGAATCACATTTCTTCTGTCAGCAAACAAAATGAGTAGTAATATTTCTGAGCCACTGGGGAAATGAACTGATTGTAAGAGACTGATGTGCTTCCTTTAACCCTTTAATTATGAAAGATCATGATTTTATCTATACTCATAAATCAATTTAAGAACAAAAGAAAAATTCCACTGCACATTTTGTTTTGTTGATTTTTGATGAATATCATTTCAGCCAAACAACAATAATTTCACTGATTTTAGTATTTATACTCAGATGTATTTAAGGATCTCTGGGGGCAGTGAATGATATAGGTTCTTGAACAAGCTGATAATGTCATTTCTAAATCAAAATACTTGTGAAAGAATGTGCAAACTTTGATAGAAATATGTTGCATCATGTGCAAATAAGCTGGTATTTTATAAATAATTTCCAACTACATCTAATACATATTAGAACTAGTTCTCACCACTATTGCAGAGTCTCTTTTCCTTTAACTCTGTTTATCGTAATCAAAATCGCAAGGAAAAGTAAGTGAAGATACTGCTTTCCAAGGTAGAATATTTGTGATTCTGTTTACTTTTTGTCTGTACATTTTGGTTTGCTGAATCTTTGAACTTAATGCAAAGCACATTTTCAGACTTGCCCATCTTAACTGATGTGTTTACAAATACCTAAATTATAGAGCTAAATGCAGCCTGATCTGATTTCTGAATTGTCATGGGGCTTTGGCTTAATTGACTGGTTTGATTTTTCAGCTACTTTTATTTCCCTGGCCAAACACTTTACGAGACATGCTAACAAGAAATGAAATGGTCATAAGGCTCGGAGCCAGAAGGAAAAGAGTGATAAGCAAAGGTCTGTGTAGTACACAAACACGGCAACTGGCCACTGTAATTGAGAGTTGACTGTGAAGCAGCATATCTCTAACTACATTCAAGGGCTGAATTGATTTTCATGAGCACATTATTCTTCCAAGAATTATATTAAGGAAGAAATGTAGAAACTTATAGTCATGTATGGGAAACATGCATGTACAGGATTTCACTCATTTATTTGATTGTTCATTCATTTCATTTCAGATTAGTTCTCTGGGATCAGTCCTTAGGCATTTGATTTACCAGTTCAGGAGAGAGACGTTTCCAAGGAAATGTTGAATTTTTTCTTTCTTCCTGAATATTGTTAAATCAAAGCTTAGCTAAAATTTTGAAGCAGCAAGTCTGGAGGCTCAAGGTTTTGACTAAAATGACTTTTCAGACATTATCAGATTATTATTTTTTTGAAAGTGTGGAAAGTTTTATTAATGTTAGGTTTAAACAGCTTTATACCAGTGGTACACCAAGAGATGAAATATGTTTGCCATGTTACCCAAAAATCAGTGTCTTAATTGACAATAAATTGCCGTGTCCATTGATTTTTACATATATGAAAATCCCGGAAATTTTACAGAATCTAAATAATTTCCTCACCTCTAAATAAATAAGATATACAGCTTGGGATATATTCTCATACTAAATGTAGTAAGTATTGATATAATCTTCACAGTGCTTAGCCATAATTCACAACCAATATTAATTAAGAGTTTTCACCAATGAAAGGAAAAACAAGGAAAGAAAGCTATTTTCTGGCATTAGAATGGCACATAAACCATCATGTAGAAGGAACACATGAAAAAAATTATGTGTGCTCTACAGTTAGGCGTACATGGATGTTTGTTAAAAATCTATTATGCGCTCAAAGTCTTTCATGTTTAGTAAAGACTTAACTCAGGTCTTCTAGACTTGGAAGAGAAATGCGGATTTCTGTTTTTGGTTTTTTTAATTAATTAATTGATTAATTGGCTGCATTGGGTCTTCGTTGCTGCGCATGGGCTTTCTCTAGTTGCAGTGAGCGGGGGCTACTCTTCCCTGTAGTGCGCAGGCTTCTCATTGCAATGGCTTCTCTTGCTGTGGAGCACGGGCTCTAGGTGCATGGCCTTCAGTAGTTGCGGCATGTGGGCTCAATAGTTGTGGCTCATGGACTCTAGAGCACAGGCTTAGCAGTCGTGGTGCGCGGGGTTAGTTGTTCCGTGGCATGTGGAATCTTCCCAGATCAGGGCTGGAACCCGTGTCCCCTGCATTGACAGGCAGATTCTTAACCACTGCGCCACCAGGGAAGCCCAAGAAGTGAGGTTTTTTTTTTTTTTTCTCCTTTTCATAGCATGATAGATTTATAGTTAAAACAATATCATACCAACAGTAAAGGTAGTGAATTATGCTGTGGTAATATGTGTAGGCTTTGAAATTGGAGTTACATTTTATTGTGATAATTAAAGTGTTATAGCCTTCAGAGTCATTCTTTCAATTCAGAATGATCCATAGAATTGACACCCAACATTGCCTCAATTATTACATACAGTTGAAGGTTTATTCTATTTGTAGATCTATGTATCAGTATACTTATCACCTTTGTGCCCTTGTGTCTAATGCTTTTTTCCTATTTTAAATATTTCCCTCAGTGGACATTTCCAAAAGTAACAGCATAATATATTCAGGTTGCAACTTCTGGCTTTGTAACTTATTAACTTTGTGGCATTAAGTTAATGACCCTCTATATATTTCAGTTTTTTTTCATGTAAAAAGTGTAAATGATGATAATTAATGTTAGTGTATATAAAATAATTAAACCAGCACCTCGCACACACTAAGTACTGTATAAATACATTTATGTGTTTGTTAAAATATTTAATGGTGTTTAAGGCCCATATTTCCAAAAATGGTTATTACAAATTACTACCAACAGCAATTTTAATTTTATTTTTAAGCATAGCATGGGTTTTATAATTTTTAATGTGTTAATTGAATACAGATTTTTTTAAAAAGGTTATAATTATTAGTCTTAATTGTTTTATCCAATTCACATATAGGATCCATGAAGGTAGGGACTTTGATTCACTTGCTTCTGACTAACCAGCTCAAGAGAAAACACCTAGTATATAGCTCTGTAAACATCTGTAGAAAGCATGAATGATTGCGGAGTTCCTGACTCTATCTTGGGCTTGAAGAATATTTGATTTTGCAGATCAGCTAAAAAGCAATTAGAGTAAAGAAAAGGGCATATTTTGTGTTTAAGGAAAACCATATCAAATAAATCAAGTTTGATATCATATAGATTATAGGCCCTTTTTCTGAAAATCCATCTCTCTCCATTTTTTTTTTTAGTTTTATTTTCTATTTATTGAAAGCTAGTTTTCTTTAATTGCAACTTTGCAAAATTTGGAGGACAGAGAAAAAAATTTTTTTTAATTCAGCAGGTGTATCAAAATGTATATGTTCATTGCATGATATTTGTTAAACTCTATGGATGATTATACATTTATTATTTACCTATACTTAGGTAAACCAGTTATGATTGTCACAGAATACATGGAGAATGGTTCCTTGGACAGTTTCTTACGTGTAAGTAGAAGATTTTATACAAATTCACATATCTCCACCTTACCTTTATCTATCTATCTACATACATATATAAATGTGAGTAAATTGCTAAAAATGTTAGAGACAACTTCTAATATTATGCCAAACAATTAGATAATCAAAGTTTTAAGAAAACTGAATTTGTTGGGACTCAATAGCAATAGGAAGACTGTAAAATTACTTCTTTATCTTGCAGCATCCAAATGTCAATGGTATATTTTTTAAAAAATAAATTTGTGCAGTTTTCTTCAGCCTTTTTATTCAGACAAGATTCATATTGGTTAAAACAAAAATTTAAAGATTCTAAAGTAAGACATAAATAACATTGTTATAAGAGACAGAAATAGTAATTTCTTTAAAGCAACCTCCATCTACCATAAGATAGAAGAGCTTCTATCTCTCACATAGTACTATGTACTCAGCAACTAAGCACATGTTATAATGCATATGTATTCTTAATCCAGAGATATCATTACTTATCTATCATAACATATATATATATACACACACATACATATATACATATATAGGATACATTTACATATAAATTTCAGTTGTTTACATTTAGAAAATTTATGTTTTAATAATTTCAACAAATATTACATTCAAAGAAGTTTGGAAGTTTTGTGGAGTACAAGACACTGTCAATCAGCAGTCACTACAATGGATAAAAAAATCAAGACACAGACCCTATCCTCAAGGTACTTTCAGCACTATATAAATAGGGATAGATAGATAGATAGATAGATAGGTAGGTAGATAGATAGATAAGATATATAGTATAATTCATAATCCTGGAGGAAAATTCTAGTTTTTCTATGAATGAGAAATTATATTCTTTATTTTAATATTCATGAGCCAAATAAAGATTTTAGTAGCAATTATATTCACAAACATATTTCAAAAACAAACATTTTGGAAGTCAGGTAATTCAAAATATTATAATAAATATTCTTTTAAAATTATAATAAATATTCCTTTAAAATTATTGTTTGTTTAGCTATTGCTAGTCTTTAAATTTTGTTTTTGTATAGATCTATGTATGTATGTGTGTATGTGTCTATCTGTTGTATAAACTGTATATTTATATTTTAATCCAAGTAGATTGGGAAGTTTTCTAAATCTAGGACTCTTTGAATTTATCTCCTATTACTTTCAATTTTATGAGCTATAACTCAGGGCTGGGTAAAAAAACAAATATTCAGTAAATATTTTTGACTAATTTTGAGCTAATTTATTATGATAATTAAAGATTTAAAATCTACCTTATTTGAAGCAATTAATAAAATATATGAAAACAAGAAGAAAGAATAAACATTCAATCAAACCAATAAATACAAGCCTAAAATAGCCACAGGATCAATTTTGTTTTGTTGTTATTGACCTTAAAATTTCTGAGAAGGAGTTTGTCTCATCAAAAACCCAGCAAAGTTCTAGTTTTGAAACTGAAGTTAAAGAATATTCGGCTACTTCTTGCTACAAAGTAATATAGCTGCTATACCATTTTGTTTTACTCTTGTATCTATTTAGTCCCTTATCTTGTTAGGCTGGTGTACTTAAAACTAGAATATATAAACTCTACAATTCAGTATGTGAAATTTTAATCAAGATTTGTCTTAGGACACAGATGTAGAGAACAAACATATGGACACCAAGTGGGGAAAGCTGGGGGGGGGGGGGAGAAGGCGGTTGGGGTGGGATGAACTGGGAGATTGGTATTGCCATATATACATTACTAATAAGAAAAAAATATCAAATTGTACACTTTTAATATATGCAGTTTATTGTGTGTCAATTGTATCTCAATAAAAGTTCTTAAAGAGGAAAAAAAATTATCTTAGGAAATAACAACACATCTTAATTGTACGTTTGAAATCCTTCTCAGAAACATGATGCCCAGTTTACGGTTATCCAGCTGGTAGGGATGCTTCGAGGGATAGCATCTGGCATGAAGTATCTCTCAGACATGGGCTACGTTCACCGAGACCTCGCTGCTCGGAACATCTTGATCAACAGTAATTTGGTGTGTAAGGTTTCTGATTTTGGACTTTCACGTGTTCTAGAAGATGACCCAGAAGCTGCTTACACAACAAGAGTGAGTAACTCGTTTTTTTGTTCTCTTATCTTTGTTTAACAACTTGTATTACGTTGACTGATAAATAGAAATCACACCCCAAAATGCTTTTTTAAAATATATCTTCCCCAAATGAAACTTATCTTTTAAAAGTAAAATACTGTTACTTATTCTGGGAAAATAGGTGGTCACTGTCCATAAGGTGAATAATGATATTGATTCTGAAATTCCATATGTTGGTTTAATGATTCTCCCAAAAAAGTCAGCAAGGTTCTCATGCGTCTAAAGTCTTATTTACCCATCTTTTTGTCATGGTTGAAGCACCATTAAGAAGCAGGTTGGATAAATTCTTAGTACCTTCATGCAATTAGATATAATTTTAAACCATTTTAAAATTAATGTTTACATGAGTAACACATTTATATTGTAAAATTTTAAAGCAAAGCAATAAAAGGAGGAAAGTCATCTATAATTGTGCCACCCACATAGAACATTTGTAACTTTGTCAGTCAATTCTTCCAGATTTTTTCTGCATACCTATTCATACAGACATATGCATGAATAAACAATTAAAATTAGATTATTCTTAATGCAAATTGTATGCTCTGTTTCTCTTCTTAGCAATATACCTCTTAAATATATTTCAATGTCAATAAATAATATTTGTTTTCACTTTTAGCTGTTTAATATATTCTATTTTCTAGTTGTATCATTTTTTTAACCAAATCCTAATTAGTGGGCAACTTATTATTATATCTAGTTTTTCAAGATATTTTACAAATGTATAAATGATACATCTGCATTCATAATTGTTTGAGTCTGATGATTTCCCCCTAATATATTCCTAAAAGTAGATTTTCTGTGTTGAAGAGTC
This sequence comes from Hippopotamus amphibius kiboko, assembly GCF_030028045.1. Lineage (NCBI taxonomy): Eukaryota > Metazoa > Chordata > Mammalia > Artiodactyla > Hippopotamidae > Hippopotamus > Hippopotamus amphibius. The sequence continues at coordinate 76,169,534 of NC_080195.1, read as the reverse complement.
TGTATGTACTTTAAAAGCACATTTCAATATGCTCCTAATAAAATTATTATCATTATTTTAATATTTAGTTATCAATTGTGAGGAGTTTTATCTGTTAATTTGCATTCCTTTAATTTGAAATGCATTTGATTATTTCTTCTTATGTTTATTGGCAGATTTTAGAGAAATTTTTTAGAGATTTTTAGAGAAATTTTTTCATGGAAGAAAGTTTTAAAAATAAAAATATAATAATCATTGCTTATGATACTACTCAAAGATAACCAGTTTTAACATTTTAATTTTATCTTTTCATAATATTTCTTTGCATTTTCATATATAAATTATTTTCAGTTCTGCATATACTGACAAAAAAGATCATACTATGTATACTGATAAAAAGAAATGATTTCCACTTAACAAATCCAGTATTTTCTTTATACATAAATTCCGTGTTGTCATCTGCCCTTTTTAACTTGAAGTATAAAATATAAATTTTCTAGATGATCATATATTCTTTTTACAGTATTATTAAATAATGTATAGTACTCCATTTTACTCATGTACATAATTTATTTAGCCAATATACTAATTGGGTAGAATTCTAATGTCTTATTATTATTAGCAATACTTAGATGTATGTCTTGATATATAATGCATGCCTTTCTATCATTACCTCTTCAGGATAAATTTCTAGAAAATTAGTGAGTCAACATGTGGACAAATACGTGAAGATTTTGGAACATGAATTGCCTAATTGTGTTCCATGTAGTTTGTTATCACTTTTCATTTTTAGTGGTAATATATAAAGGAAGCTATTTCTTTATACTTTCACTAGCCAAAAGAATGAGCAATTTTTTAAAAAGACGGTCAACTTCTGCTGTCTTCTTCTTAATTCTAAAAGTTTATTCCTGATTAAACAAACAAAAAATTATCATTCTTTTTGGAAGTCATCAATCTCAATAATTCTATTAACAACCACTAACGTTGTCCACGTGGCAACTATTTCTCTCTCTGAGAAAGAGCTCAATATGCAGGATTGAGTTTCATCTACAAGTAAAGACACAGTGATAGAACCACAGAAAGAAGCTCTGTGTCCCAGATATATCCCTAGATGTGTTGATTTAGAAGCTGGAACTCTCCTAATGGCTTTTACCCCTGTTTGCGTATGCTGTTTTCAATTATACTCTATAGTGCATCACCTTTGTTCATGAATCTAAGTATTTCAGAAACTGTGTTCTGCATAAAAATGTTGCTGTTCTTATGAACACAGTTCATTAGATTAAGAGCAAGAGAAATATAAGAAAATTTTATGTCTTGCAGCTAGTTGAATTAAGTTTGGAACAGTGACTACTCCTACACAGCTCTGAAAACTTGATAAAATTACAAAACTTGGGTATCCTGATAGTGCTTTTTAGTACTCATTCTCTGATCACCAGAAAAATTAGTCTGCCAACATTCTACAGCAAAGCATTTTTATGACTAAATTATTATTTCAGAGGACAACATATGCAACAGATGATAACATATAATATTTGTTATCTGGAGGAAAACTTTTTTTTATTCTATTCATTGCTATTCTACATTCTAAAGATATTCTTCATAACCTTCTGCTACTATATGGGCTTTTATTATACACCATGAGAAGTATCATTCTTGCTGGCATTATGAAATATTTCCACTTCTAATAGAAAGTATTTGGGGAAAAATGCCTTTATTTGAGATATTCTATTTTTCGGTAATTCATTCAGGCTCTAATTCTATTCTGTATCCCATTTCTAAATGAGAGCATTTTTGTTCTCAATACTAGTCTCGATTTCTAGGGTTGATGAGAAAGAATTTTTCTCTATCTCTTCAAAACTTCTTTTAGCCAGTCTAATAATCAAACATGAGACAGATTAACAAGAGAAAAACAAATTTAATTTCGTATGCATGGGAATCCCACATGTATGAGAGGGTCAAAGGCAGAAAGGTAAAACGAGGTATATATGCCATCTTGAGCTAAGCAGTGGGAAAGGGAGCCTTGGGCTTCAAAGTGGAGGAGGGTAATTCACAAGTTGATAAGAAGTGTAGATGTTGGGTAATTAGATGTTTGCTCTGCCATACAAATGGGCCACTCAGATAAAATTTATCTCTGGTAATTATTCTCATTCTGGGAAAGCATCCTCCCCCCCACACACACTAATTTAAATTCTTTTACATAGTTGAAGGAGAGGCAGAAGTTTCTCTTGAATGGGCAGGGTCTTGATTGCCTTTGGCTCAAAAAAATTCACACTCTAAAGTGGCACATTTTGGGGAGGCTGGTTCTGAACTCTTGCACTAGGATACTCCAAGAAACAATTTCTCTTGTAGGAACTTGAAAGGCTCATTGAAATCTAGATCGTCTGCTCTCTGGAGACTATATCCAGTTAACTTTTGCAGCTTCATTTTATACTGATTGTTACTTTGTCAGAACAAGGGGTCCACAAGATCACTTCCTCAGCCTTAGTGAAAGAATGGTGTTGCTGTGTCAAAATTCCTCTATAACATTTGTGAAATAAAAATGCAACTGGATCTTTGCATGTATGTTTCATTCCCAGAAGATTCTTAAAAACCACACCAACCAAATGGGTTCATTCACTACCAGTAAATAGCTGCTTAGAGTTCTTCAGTGTTCATCCTTGTATTTTTGGGAACTCCTCAAAATATCAGTGGGGGTCCTGACTTCCTTCTGAGAAGATGTAATTTGCATCTGCATTTCTAGAATACTTTAGGCATCTTTAATTTAACTTCCCATAATAAGCCTTGTTCAGTACAAAAATTTTATAATTTACCCTAAAATATGAGGTATAGTTATAAAGTAATAGAACTGCTATGTTGTTTTTTAAACACACTGAAACAATTAAATGAGTGTTATTATACTAGGTTGTCTTTTTGGGAATGTGTATTTTTTGCAGGAACACTGCTATTGCCCAAAATGTTTGGGGAATTCCTCTTTTGAAATTATCTTTAAGACTAGATTGTAAATGATACTATCACTCAAAATTGTTTAAGCATATAGTATTTTGGGAAGCAGACTTGACTAAGATAAAAATCAGTGCTCTCAAGCTTATTGTTCATAAATAAGGAAAGTAGTACATTGTTGTAAGTTTTTTTTTTCTAACCAAAAACAGTATTATTCAGCTTAGACATCTGCGTTATTTATTTGCTTTAGCATGCTGTAATTGTGGTTATTTCAGAAAAGCAAGTTCACCATTTAAAATGGTGTGCCAAGGCATTCTTTTTGGATAAACACATTCCTGTTAACCTGCTTTACCAGGTACGTTACTTTAGTCACACTTAACACATTTCAGAAATTAGCCTTCAGTGCCTCAATGCGTTAAAGCTTTCCAGTTGCTCCTCTGAAAGTTATTGCCTTTAGGTAGAGCGTAATTGCACTAAGAACTCATGAGAGACATTTGATTCAATGCCACTGAAAGAATGTAGGGTATCTCCTGTTCTCATTTTTAAAACATCTCTGTGGTCGACAGGCAGGGTAGAAGAGTGAAATAGAAATTATATCCACTAATTCTGTATTTAAAGAGTCTTAAACTGGAGGGGACATCTGAGAAGCTGAGAAAACCCTAAGCCTTACTACTTAAAACAATGTATCAGACATTTTCTCATGCTGCTTTTGATACTGTCTTAAGTGTACCCTGCGTTTCCTTCCTTATATCCTCAATAGTATGCCTGAAGGAAAGGGTCAGCTGAGATAATATACACTTTTTTGTGTTTTATCTTTTCCATAGGAATATTGGGTAGGAAATTGGAATTTTTTTCCAATATACACTTCTAGTTATTTCTCTTGATTTCTCACTACTGAGTTATGCATAAATTCCAAACACTGACACTTTCTTTTATACGATATTATTATGCATCCTGTAACCTTTATAAAATTCAACTGTACGTTCATGAGATGATGAGAATGAGAAAGGTATGAAGTTTCAGTGTTATTATGAAAATAGTTCAATCTTGCAGGCCCCCTGAAGTGCTCTTGAGGACACCAAAAATGCCTGGATAACACTTTGAGTACCACTCTTATAGGTACTTTATGAGCATCGTGAAAACTAAATAAATATTTTAGTGGTTATTAAATGATATAAAATCTGACATGATATAGTATTATGTCATATAACATGTTTTGAAGAAAGGGCCTAAAAGCATGCCTGCGACTGCATACCTCAGGTTGAAATCATCTTAAAAGACCCTGAATTTTACTTGGGATGGATCTGATTGAAGCATTCAGCTCTGCAAATTTAAAACATCAGAGAATTTTTATTGTTTAGAAAAACAAACAAAGAAATGGATTACCTCTCTTTAGTTACACATCATGTGAATTTCAGAGTCTAATTATGGCATGTTTCCTATGTTTATGCAATGAACTACTAATTTGCTATATTTATAATATCAGAAGCACGCTATTATTGGTGAGAACTGTTTTCCACTAAATAATTTTTCAATCTGTTTCTTATGAAATTCCATTTTAAATAAGTTAGCACTTTTATATGTCCATGCACGCATGTATTATATGTTGAAATAGATGGGATCCAGAATTCCAAGATGGTAGTGCTCAGTTTGCTGTTTTAAACAGGATCAAGCTAGAGAAAATATAGACTTTTATCTAATTTATATGTTGTGTCATATAAAGTTATCCAGTTCTCAAGTCCCCAAATTTATTTTAGGGGTGTCATTACCACATAAACTGATTTGGGAAGTTTAAGAAAACTGAATGATGTGTTCTTAGTTATATTCTTTATTATTAGTTTTTTTTCTTTTTATTCCTGTTCTGGAGAGGCATACTGAGTAATTATCAAGTGGATTTTTATATAGGATGAAAATTTTTATTTTGTGTCACATTGCTCTATGACCAATTAACACCTATTTGACTTTTAGAAGATAAAGCCAAATGAAACGTTATCACAGGCATTATGTGTTAAGTAATAGGAAAAAGAAATCTTATTTTACATAACACTTTATTCTATTTTTTTTTCCTCTGGGTCTGCCAAGTTGATGCAGAAATATTCTACCGTAACTTCGTCTCATCTAATTTCATTTGCAAGACAAGAAAAAAAAAAGTGGCTAAAGCAAGTGGTTAAAAGCTAAGTGATTGAATACTCTGGATCAGGATAACTCCATTCTAAGCATATAAATAGTAGAAAACATGAGCCTTAGTTCTGTAGAATTCTCAAGGACTAAAAACTATGCCTACCAAAAATGTGTGATTCAAAAACATAATTATATTATTTTGATAAGTAATATATGTCATATGTAATTTACACATGAATGAAAAAAGCAGTAAATAAATATCTAATCAGCAGCCTTTATATATATAGTAATGTATTTTAAGCTTGAACCCAAAATAAAATGTCAATATCTTCTGCTCTCTTAGGATCAGTACATAGCTTATGTCTCATGTAGCTTCACAAAGTAAAGCTATATATTCAAAAATCAGAAAACTCTAGAAGATTTTATAATCTCAGTTGATGCTGCATCAAAGTTTAAAGAGAAATCAAGTATTTTCTAGCCAGCCATTTCAGAGAGATGGGTAACACGAACATTTCAACAAGTGAAAATAATCCATCCAGATTTATGTGGAGAAAAATCACAACTATAATTTTGGAGTGGAACGCAGAAGTAAGGAAGTTCTATGCACATATATGACACAGTTTCTAGCATTAAGTGTTTTCTCTACAATGCATCATTCATTCATTCAACAAATATTTGAGGGCCTACAATATACTAGGCACTGTTCTAAGACCCGAGGACCCAGAGCTGAAAACAAAGCCCTGACCTCATGAGCTTACATTCTAGTGTGGGATTTCAGGTAACAAGCGGACAGGTAAAGATATAGCAAGGCAGAGAGGTAAGATGAGGAAGGTGGACAGTGTGAGGGGGATGCTACTCCAGACAGGATGATCAGAGAGAGTTTCTCTGATAAAATGACATTAGAGCAGAGACTTGGTGACAGTGAAGGAGCAAATAATGTAAACATTGAGGTTAATAGGCCAGATTCATTTTGCCTTAACTATTTTTCAATTTAATGAAATAATTTAATAATTTCTCTAATTCCAACAGGCTTACTTTGCAAGAAGACAAATTAAATAGTTAGACTAATGATATAACTCAGACTGAAAAACAAGTGAATAGTGACTTGTCCAGTCTGTAGTGTTGGTGAGCCCTGGAAGCTTAGTAAAAATCACTTTCTAGTTAATATGTGAATATCCCACATTTCCAAATTTGTGATGACATATTGCCTGAAGCCTTTCCCATGTACCCTGAAGCCATTGACCAGCCCCAACTACTCAGCACGGGGAGGGATAGCGGTCATTTTGTCCCAAGCCAATCTTATCACTTGATGCCTGGAATGGCTAATTATTTGACTCCTTCCTGTCCTATAGCCCCTTTTCAACCATAGCTTTATATGTCATGGTTCAGGCCCAGTCCCATGAGTTTTTCCCTTTCATTTGCTAGCCATTGCTCTGGACCTGCCCCCATAGTTCAAGCAATTTTTACCAAACATAGACATACAAGGGAACCATTGCCTTGATGTCTAGTCAGAATTGTCTTAGCAGATATTTATGAGATTCTCAAACTGTCATTTCATCTTTACTGATTTTTTAATTATCAGTAAAACCAAGCTTACTCAAGTTATGCACTTCTGTAGTAAATTACTAGAATGAATCTAATACTTATATTTTATTTTTTTATCGTTAATATATAATATTCCTGCTACATAGAATAGGTCTTTCTGACTTATTTACTTACCAATATGGCTTTTTTGGAAAATTGTGTTGCGTGCTAAAAAATTCACCTTCAAATGAATTCATGTAACCTTTAAAAAAATAGAGTAGGAATTCAGTATATATAAAATACAAACTTTAACGTTTAAAACCTCTTTGAACTTTGAAAAGAGCTGTACTCATGTTAGGATGTATGTCTATTCTTATTTCTAAATTTTTCCATTGTTTTTGTTGAAGACACACATTATACATCAGATGATCTAATTTTATATTGTATTACTTGAGTTTGAAGGGAACAGAAAAGTTATCTATTTGTATTTTATTTCCTGGATTGCCATAGAGTTACTTAGAATGCAAGGTGAAGACTTTAATTTAAGAAATTCTTAAGGGTCTCACATAATGTTGAATCATTTCAAAGGTTCCAAGTGTTGACTTTTGCTACCTAAGAGATCATCTGTCTCTGATCTCTTGCGGCAATCAACATCTGCTGGAACGATTCTCTCAATGGCTTTTAGATTCGAACTACTGGGAATTAGAACAGATGCTTCCCCTGGGAGTCCTCTTGGATTGCCCTTCACCTTGTTGTCTACTGTTGTCTGCAGTGAATGAAGTTTACTCTCTGACAATAGATAGATCCTAAATCCTTGAGTCAAATGATTTATCTCTGTAGTTCCACTTCTAACCTGAGAAGCTAGTATTTACCTCCAGGTTAAACATTCAATTACTCTGGGTTTACTAAGGTAAATTCTCCAAAGTCCTTTGTCACTCTGAGTATGACCTGACAGAGCTCATAGGCAGGCAATGTGAAATATGGATCAGTAAAGCATTTCCTAAATCAGTAAGGAGGGATTTGTATGTGTAATTAGAGAAAAATTGGGACAGACATAAGATACTAGGCCTCAACGTCTAGAGATTTCAACAATTCTACTCCTTTTCTTTAGAAATCAAGGCTTGAAGCCCCCAACCCACAGTGACTGAGCTGACTTCACTTAAGCACCTGAAAAATTCAGGGCTTTTAGCCAAATGTCTCATTTAAACTGTCTAAATTCATTAAGCTTAGAGAATTGAATTGCAGGATCTTCCAAGAACAGGTTTACTGTGTGATCCCTACTCTAACTGCTGTTTCTGGACAAAGTGAACAAGGTTTTGGACTACTTTTAATCCTGGATTAGAGTTTAGCAGTTAGGTAATGCCTCTGCCCAGGGAATCCCTGGTATCTTTACTTGTACCATTTTATTTTCCTTTAACTTTTCTGTAAGAATTCTATGCAAGTAAATCCAGATATTATAGCCAATAGATACGCAGTTTAGTCTAAAGTTTTAGTATCATCTTTAGGAGTATAAAATAATTAACATTAAAAATGTCAGCATCCTTGACATTTCTGTAGGTTTAAGATAGAAATTTGAAAGTTGAAAGAGCAAAGGTTTATAAGTTAGCATAGCTGTTAGAGATAGATAAAACTTAACACAAAGTCAAGTTTTATGTTTCCTATGACGCTCAGTTTATGAATGCTAAAATATCTACACAGAGAGGCTAAGAAACTTGGCAAAAATTAGATAATACGGTCAAAGCTAAGCCTAGAAACGACGACTCCTAATTCCTACTAAACTTAAGAATCCAAATGGAACAAGTGACCACAAATGCCCCTGCACCCCCCAATTACTAAATGTCACAGATGAAACATAAACACTGGGAGGAACTGGCTCTGGGTTTGTTGTTGCAAATATGGGGAACAAGCATTAACTTCTGCTTCTGTTGAGTTTGGACTGGAGGTCCCTTTACAATTGAGGATTTAGACACAGACCATATGCTGTGATTCTGGGCTTGCTCCAGACAATTAGAGACTTTTCTCAAATACATAAATATCTGGGGAGCTTACAGGTGGATGTGGAGACCACCTTAAGTAAATGCTTCATTTTATGATCTTTTAAAATACTGTAAAAAACACATCTTCATAAATTATTTTTATAGTAACTATCTGATGCTTTACTTTTCTGAACACCTGTTAGCATTTTACCAACCAAAACTTAAATTGACAACTGATTTCAAAGTTTTAACTCACTAATAACAGTTGTATTAGAGTAGTTTAATGTGGCAGGAAGGCAGTATGCCAGATGATGACACCATTTGTCTCATCAAACCCAAATATTTGGATAGCTCATTGAAGGATGTGTTTGGCAGTTATTTGAAAAGCATCTAAAATTTTAAAATTTATAAACTGAAAAAGCAATTTCTTACTGTGAAAAAGAAGAAGAAAATATGTCAAGTGGGGAAGTGGGGGGGTTGGGGTGGGATGAATTGGGAGATTGAGATCGCCATATATACATTACCAATAAGAAAAAAAAAATCAAATTCTACACTTTAAATATATGCAGTTTATTGTGTGTCAATTATACCTCAATAAAAGAAAAAAATTAAATTAAATTAAAAAAAATATAAGTCAAGCAATGTGGACTTAACTTTGTTGGGGTGGGAGGGGGGAAGGAAGAGGAATTGTTGTGGTCCAATCAGAAGCAGAAGTGTAAATAAATTCTTCAATGCATGACTTGCAGGAAATTTAATGAGTCAGACTCTTGTGTATTCAATTTATTTTATTTTGATAGTCTCAGATCTACAGATGCTCAGCTTGAAGGCAGAGAGAGTTATCATGAAGTGTGACTAAATTAAAATTTATGGGCCCCAGCTTCTTCTTCCACCCTTATTTCAGAACCAAATTGAGCCCTCAAGGACTCTTATCCAATGTCTCACTATGCCAATGACATTTATGTTTTGTAGCCATAGATAGCATTTGCTCTTGTATGAAAAACTTATTTCTTACCAAAATTTTTGGTTATTGATGCCGCCATCTAACAAAGAAATTGATGCTTAATTTAAGTTTTCCTAGCAATAGGAAATTATCCCCTTTTCAAAATAATTAAAGGAAAGGAATAAGAAACAAAGAAGAAAATAGAACAAAACATAGAGGGGAAAATCTCAAAGGAGTACTATTATATTTACCAAAATCCGTGTATCAGAAGATTAGCTCTGATGAACTTGGCCCTTTTCTAGACTAGAACAGAAATGAAAATATCTGTGGAAAGTGTGCTAATGGTTAAAAAAAAAAAAAATTTCACTTAGTCTACATAAAATTCAGTGAAATCCTGGACCTCATCTGAATCATTTTCCCTCACTGATTAGGGTTTGTCACAAACAATCTAAAGCAATAGTTCTGGACTACCCTGGTGGCACAGTGGTTAAGAATCTGCCTGCCGATGCATGGGACAAGGGTTCGATCCCTGGGCCTGGAAGATCTCACATGCCACAAAGCAACAAAGCCCATGCGTCACAACTATTGAGCCCATCTGCCGCAACTACTAAAGCCCACTCACCTAGAGCTCGTGCTCCACAACAAGAGAAGCCCGCACAACATAACATAGTAGCCCCTAGAGGAAGCCAGCGTGCAGCAACGAAGACTCAATGCAGCCAAAAATATAAATAAATATTAAAAAATAATAAAGCGATAGTTCTCAAATACAGATGACTTTGCTCCCCAGGGGATATTTGATATTGTCTGGAGACATTTTGGCTGTCACAACTGGAAGAATACTTACGTAATCTAGTGGGTAGAGACCAGGGATGGTAGTAAACATGCTATAATACACAGGACAGCCCCTACAGCAAAGACTTAATCTGGTCTAAAATGTCAGTATTGCTACTATATACAGACCTTGTTCTAAAGTTACCCAACATGTGTAAAGAACGTGTAAAGAATGAGAGTTGGGATCATATATCTCTCTCCTGTACTTTATAATGTCTCCTGTCTACACTGGACTGCAAATTTCAGAGGCTAACATGGAATACACTGCCGTTTGTGAAAAATTATGCAGCAGACTAGCCATCTGCCATCAAGTCTCCTAGAATGTTGAACTTTGGGATATCAAACATAACATGACAAATAGTACACCCTTTTATTCTTGTTAAATTTTATTCTCATTTGCTTTTCATCTAACACTTGAAAGTTTTATTTCTTCTCCACGTAAAGCTTTAAATATTAAACATGACCGCTTTAGTTTTGATGTTTTGATTTTCTTTATTAAAATGTCATGGGTGTATAAACTCATAGATATTCACTTAACAGATAAATAGTCACATATTTTTAGCCAGCATATGAGTCTTACTTTTGCATAATTATTTTTATGCTTTAACATTTTACTTAGTCACATCCTACAAAGGAATGGAGTGATATTAATGTGCACAGATTAAAATATTATTGCTGCTATTTTTAGGTTGGTGAAGTACCTACAGCATTAATATAAGACAGTTGATCTAGGATGCATAGCTTATGGAGTCAAATGAAAATCTTTATAGCGTTTTGCAAACTCTAAAATACTTAATTCATACAACATCCTGTAAGATAGTTTAACAATTTTATAAATAATGTGAAAAATTGATGGTCAGCAATTCTTATATTTACTATCATTATGGGACTAACAGCATCATTAAATTGTAGCATGAGGGGAAAGGAGAGTACATCCAAAAATTGTACGATTGTTTTAAAAAAAGTATTATTATGCCATATATTGGCTCATTCTTACTTAATATTTATGTGTATTCTGAAAAAAAAACTAGATTTAATGTATTACTTTCTAAAAATGAACTGTTTATTTTTTCATTTTCAAAATTATCATAAATCTTCAGTATAATCTGCTACTCTTAAATTCATAAAATAATTAATCCTATTCTATCTTAAGAAAAACTACACACTCCTCCAAGAAACAAGGTGTTGTAAGAGGAAAGCTAAAAAATCAGACTCGTGTTTTAAACTGTGAGGAAGAGAGGATAGGCAGTTACTTCTCTGGGCATCCCGGTCTAGTCAGGGTGATTAAGCAGTAGAAAACTCCCAGAAAATAGAGTGACCAACTTAGCCTAGAAGAGTCTCAAATGTTCCATCAGTGAGTTCATGTTTGAACTGGATGTTCAAACAAGAAGTGTGCTAACTATAAATAGTCAGGGAAAGAGGTTCCCAAGAAAAAACAATAGCATATATTTAAGAAGAAAGGAATTCAGTGCAAGTCAGTGAGGATTTATTGAGTGCCTGCTCTGCACATTGGCAAGATAATACCTAAAAAAGACAGTTGCTCCCACAGTGAACACAGGCTCAGGTGGCTCATGCTGATTATCTTCAGCTTTATAATCTGTTCAGCTTTTCATAGACTTATGATTGCAAATGATAGTTTGGCCACACTAATTTTATTTATGGCAGTGTATAGGACGAGCTACTATGCAAATTTATTTTACTGGTTTTCAGTATAAAGAATTTGAAACTACAATATTGAATTTAAAGAGTTTGTGATAACAGGATACTCACCCTTCCTCAAACTCTATAAGAATATTCTGAGCTCGGAGTCTCTCCTGCAGTTTGATTTTGAATTAAGTGTGTACTATGAATATGTTGGTTTATTTTTCTCTCATTTGAAGCCAGAGTGACTAGTTGTTTACTGATCATGGAAAAAGTAAAAAATGTATAAAACTCGTCTTACTCTGATGTATTTTAGCAACAATAGCAATAAATGATAAATTTGAATAATGCTTTGTAGTTGAAAATGAACTTTCCCTTATGTCTTCATTTAATAAATTCTTTACACAAATAGTGAAAGTATGCTAAATATTTGAAGGGAATGGAATGGAAGAAAGGGCAAAACATTTATTGAGTACACTATTAAAGATAAGACAGTTTATTCATTGCCTTATGTACATTATAAATCTATTGCCAATGACAAAAAAAAAATCCCTAAATAATAATGAATAATCCTCAATCATCTCTGTTCTCTTCCTCATCCAGTGATGGATGGTGTCATTTACAAGACAGCTGGCTAGGGGTGGATGAGAGTCTTCATTCTCCGAGCAAACCAATCAGTCTAAAATACCTGGAAGCAGATAATGACAGTCATCTAATGGGAAAGCTAAATGTTGCAGGGTTAAAATTCTAGGATTAAAAGCTAATTACCTAGAGATTCCAATAAAAGTATGGTGTAAAAGCAAACAATATTTGTTCATGTACACTTTCTTCTAAATAAAGAGTTCAAATTAGCCCCAGCTATTCATTTAGAATGAGTTGCATGGATAACATATGGGAAAATATGAGTTAAAAGTTTTCATCTTGTAATTAAAATAAATACATTAACTTTTGAGAATATGAGCTCACTAAACTGTGACGTGGAACAGAGCCCAGCCACTAAGAAAAGGACTAGTACACTAAAAGGCTGATCAATGGAAAGTTCTAGATAAGTTAAGGAAACGTTTAATTTTGCAAACTGGCTTAGTTGTTAAGCTAGTTAAATGCCACATTTACTCATCATGTGTTTGGAATAACATGTTTAGAATAAAATGCAAAAAAATAAAGATTTCCCCCTTTCTTATGCTTTCCTATAAGGGCAGTAGCTCAAGTTTTGATGCAGTTAGAAGCCAGAGAGAAGTTTAGATTAAAAACCTGAATGACAAACTAGTAAAAAGGCTATAAACTGCTTTTCCCAAGCTTGCAAACATTGTATTGAAAAGCTTTTGTCATTTCACAGGTGGCTATTGTAACAAAGCCATAATATTTTGTTAAGAATTAGTGTGATCAAAGTTTAAGATAATGTAAGAATTACTAGATCAGCCAGTGAATTTCAAAAATTGTTACATTGAAAAAATTGAAGTCCTTATTCCAATAATTGTGTGTGTGTGTGTGTGTGTGTGTTCATCAGGCTGCAGCAATTACCAAACTTATCAGTAAGAGAGCAGAATTCAACATGTAAGTGTTTTGATTAATATAATTTGCCACACATTTTTTCAAACACATTTCCTTTTTGTGTGGGTTTTAAACAATGTTTTAACAAGATTTACACAGTGAAAGCAAATAGACAGCATTTCGTTGGAAAAATGGTTCTGGAAATAATTTGCTTGAATCTGTAACCATGTGCTTCATTAGAAAATACACTGCACAAGTCTTAGTCAAGAACTGAAAGAGTGAAGTGCCCACTAAAGAGATGGGTGTAGCTATGGCATCAGAGGTCATCCCTCCAGTGGCATTTATGTCTGTACCCAGAACCACCAGTGAAAAGGTTCTCCTTCCAAGCTTAAACATAGGTGTGGCTATGTCCCTCCTAAATAAATAAATTAAATTAAATAAATTTTAAACATTAACAAATCACTTTTCAGTATTTTACTATTTTTCCTTTCTAGAAAACAGGGATAAAGCACCGAATGAAGAAGTTTAGCATGTACCATCGTAATCCTGGTAGAGGTA